>NW_028080827.1:13559611-14192464 GCF_014824575.4 Sturnira hondurensis
TACTTTTTAAAAATTATTATCTAAGTATAGTCATCTCCATTCTCCTCCTACCATTCCCCCTAACCCCACCCATCCCCACCTCCCACCCTGAATCCTACCCCCACTTTGGCTTTGTCCATGTGTCCTTTATACACGTTCCTCGATGACCCTTCTCCCTTTTCCCCCATTACACCCTCCCACCTCCCCTCGGGTTATTGTCAGTTGCTCTTAATTTCAATGTCTCTGGTCATATTTTGCTTGCCTGTTTTGATTAGGTTCCACTTTTAACTGAGATAATATGGTATTTGCCTTTTACCACCTGGCTTATTTCACTTAGCATAATGCTCTCCAGATCCATCCAAACTGTCACAAAGGATAGGAGCTCCTTCTTTCTTCCTGTTGCATAGTATTCCATCATGTAAGTTGATTGGTACTTTCTTATTGATCTATTTTCTGTTTCTTTTTTGAAGTTCTCACTCTGTTCATTCATTCTTTTCCCAAGTTCAGTGAACATCTTCATACCATTACTTTGATTTTTGTATAAGGTAGATTGCTTATTTCCATTTCCTTTCCAATTCTTTTTCCAAGGTTTTGTGTTGTTCTTTTGTTTGGAACATATTATTCTGTTGCCTCATATTACCTAATCTTCTGCATTCGTTTTTGTGTTTTAGATCAGCGATATCTCCTGGCTTTGATGTAACCTTATGTAGGAGATATGCTGTGGGGCCTGGCACACAGGCCCCTCTGGCTACCAAACCCAGGTCCTTGAGGGTTGTTTCCTGCATAGGCTGTGTGTGCCCTTCTGCTGTGGCAGGCTACCACTGCTGCAGGTGCATTGGGTGATTGGGGCTGACCTCAGTGTGGCTGGCTGGCTGGCTGACTGAGACAGAGGGGCAGGCAGGGCTTTCAGCAGGGCACACCCACTGGCATTAGTAGGACAGAGGGTCCAAAATGGCACCCACCAGTGCTGGCATCAGCACAGTAGACTAGATCGCAAAAACAGCTATTGCCAATGTTTTAGTTCCCAGGGAAAGTTCACTTGCCTCTTTACTGGTATTTCCACACACTTTCTGTATTAATCAACATTATCAGTCACAACATTTTACTGTAATTGTTTGTTTATAATTCTATCACTTACAAAAAATTGTCAGTTTCTTGACAGCATGGTACAAATCTTTCTCATCTTCATGCTTCTAGTACTTGAGTGTTTATAATACAATATGAACTCAGTCAATATTTTTATATATAAGCATATGAACAAAAGGATAAATGAATAAGGTAATATCACATTATTATGATTGCTGTATTAATAAAGAAAGCTATATTATTTAACAACACAATAATTTGTACAGATATTAGAGCTATGATGTGATGACTATGAAAAAAGACAGGCTTAACCGAACACATGAATATCAATAAAATATTAAAATTCATATTTATTATTTATTTTAAAAACATTTATCAGTATTCATTTCTCTTATGGAGCAATGTCTTATAGAAACATTTACCCCTATTTGAGCAAACTTTTCTATGCTGTTTGAAAATGTTCTTTTATATTAAACTTAATGTATAACTACTCTTATCTCCTGCCTAAATTTGGGGGACCCCTTGGTTATCTTTGAGGCTAACACAGCCATTCAAATTGGCCATTATAACCCCAAGAAAATGAGTTCAGATGCATTTAGAATGACTGCCTTTAGGGAAAAAGAATCCCAGAGTTTTGCTTAACTATAAGGTGGAGGAAAACTTAGCAAATCTCAAAGGGTAAAACGCCAAACTCTGAGATTTTAATATTCTGCTATACAAAGTATATCTTTAAGAGTCATAGCACATGCCATTTTTACACTTCTCTTTGGAAATGGAATTAACATTCCTGTACTAACTGTAAATGGTAAATTCTTAAATTGTTAATAGCTTCCTCAGGCTTCTGTTTCTCTACTATGCAATCATCTTGGCTCTGAATTATAAAAATATTACGACGTGTACTCATCAGCCTGCTATCCTAAGGCTCTTTCTACTACTGAAAACAACTTTTGGACTGGGGAATAAACTACAGGGGTCCACTCTAGGCAGGAAGTGTTTTAACACAGAAATCCATTGCACATAAGCATTTGTTTTCTTGGATATTGATAGATAATGCACCTGGATTATAAACCTATCAGATTTATTTTGCTAAACACAATGTCATGTTTAGCATATAGTAAACCCTACCAACTGTCATGGGTTCAATGCTCAAGAGAGGTGGGGTGGCGGTTAGTGCTGCTTGTAACTAGTACATAACTGGAGGAAACACTGAACAGAAGAGGAAGAAGTGAAGCTCAAAAATATTTTTAAAGTGGATCTTGTTACAAAAATATAAATGCAACAAGTTTAAAGGAATGAATGAATGAATGTAGGCAGAGGGGAAGTAACTATTCAGATGAAGTAAATAGGCACAATGAAAGTAGACAAATTAGTGTTCAGCTTTCCAACCACCACTGCACAGAGGGGAACAATATTTCTATGTTCCATTGTGTCCAAGAGAAAAATAGGCCTCAACATAATACCCAGCACAAGTTTCTCACATCTCTTCATGGAGACCCCACTGTTGCAAATGTGGGTGCATTTAATGACACTTAGTGGGAACTTTTAAAAACCTCTCCAACAATATTACATATTATTAATAGATACTTGGACATGCACTAACAGTGCACATAAAATGGACAGAAAAGATACGTACAAAATCTGGGATATTGGTTATTTCTAGAGAGAGGGGAAAGAGTGGAATTGGGGGGAGTGTTAATCTGTAATTAAAACTTTCTTTTTCAAAAGAAACTGACAGGCAAAAAGTAAAGTTTTCATGACTACTTTAGGTCTATTATTTTCTGCATGTTTGAAACATTTCACAAATATAAAGCAAAAGATTTAAAGTTTACATGAGTAATGTCATGAGCAATGAGGTAGGCCAACAGCCTGAAAGTAAACTCAGTAAGTACCAGGTCTTTCCGCCCACTGATTTCCACACTGCTTGTTGAAAGCCAATGGTAAATGGCTGAAAAAAATGAAATTGAGTGTAATTATCTCTGTGAGATAGGGAAGTGGTCACAATGATGCAGAATACCACATTGTATGAGACTAAAGTCCTCAGATTGCAGTGAGCAACAGATGGCCTGGGTTCAAAGTTTTATTCACTGCCAACTACTTATTTCTTCGGTTATATTCAATGCCTAGAATACTCAGCCAAGCTGGCAAAGTACATCTGTCCTCCCCAGAGATTTGTGGAACTTGACAAAGACAAGTGCCTACATGTAAGTCCCCCATAGTAAGTAGTGCTGGTGGTACCTATGGGCTCAGATTGCTTGGATTCCAGGCAGGTGGGGGCCAAGGCACCAGATCTCCATGCAGAGGCAGATCACTGCCATTTCAGACTTAATTTCTTTTTTGAATAAACAGTGTAATCAATTATTACATTGCTAGAGAAGTGCATTTTTGTATGAAGTTTAATAAATGCATAAAATGGAGAAGTTTGGGTAACCACCTTTATTTATTTATTCATCTATTTATTTTTTATTTATTTTATTTTTAGAGAGAAGGGGAGGGAGGAAGAAAGAGGGAGAGAAACACTGACCTGTGAGAGAAACATCAATTGGTTGCCTCTCTTGCATGCCCACAAGTGGGGACCTGGTCCACAACCCAGGCGTGTGCCCTGACAGGGAATCAAACCAGCAATCTTTGATTTGCAGTCCAGCTCTCAATCCACTGAGCCATACCAGCCAGGGCTGGGTAACTACATTTAATATTAAACAGCAGAGCATAATAGTCCAAAGTGTTTATTATATTATTTATTGCTGTGTTATTTTTGTTGCAACACCTCAGCTAATGAATAAAATAGTTCGTTACTGTCTGGATATGTCTAAGCAGTGTAACCAACCTGCCACCTTGGACATTAAAATAATAATGTTGAGGCCCTGGCTGGCGTAGCTCAGTGGATTGAGCATGGACCTGCGAACCACACGATCATGGTTCGATTCCCAGTCAGGGCACATGCCTGGGTTGCGTACCAGTTCCCAGCAGGGGACACACCAGAGGTAACCATACATTGATATTTCTCTCTCTCTCTCCTTCCTTTCCCCTCTAAAGATAAATAAATAAAATCTAGAAAAAAATTTAAAAAAATAATAACAATCTTGCTAAAAATCTTAGGAAAGCAGTCATGGTTCTGCAGATCCAAATACATAAAATCCTCCTATAATTCTCATCGACCCGTGTAACGAAAGGAAAAGACTGATGATTCTACTTCTTCCATTGGTTCTTTTCCTGTCCATTTTCAGACTTCCTTTGAAAATCACCTTAACTGTACGTATATGATAATCACAAGGGGATCCATGTGATTTTCCTTGCTCCCCATNACCACACGATCATGGTTCGATTCCCAGTCAGGGCACATGCCTGGGTTGCGTACCAGTTCCCAGCAGGGGACATACCAGAGGCAACCATACATTGATATTTCTCTCTCTCTCTCCTTCCTTTCCCCTCTAAAGATAAATAAATAAAATCTAGAAAAAAATTTAAAAAAATAATAACAATGTTGCTAAAAATCTTAGGAAAGCAGTCATGGTTCTGCAGATCCAAATACATAAAATCCTCCTATAATTCTCATCGACCCGTGTAACGAAAGGAAAAGACTGATGATTCTACTTCTTCCATTGGTTCTTTTCCTGTCCATTTTCAGACTTCCTTTGAAAATCACCTTAACTGTACGTATATGATAATCACAAGGGGATCCATGTGATTTTCCTTGCTCCCCATCTCTACCACTATCCCTAAGAATGACCATAACTGTACAAATGAGCTTTGATAGGGGAGTCCTTTATAAGCATTCAAACAGGAGGCTTCACCTTGGTATTTTGTGGATGCTAGTAAAGCCTTGAGGTATAAGCCTCCTGGGAGTACCAGATGCAGTCCCCTCCCCCAAGTCAGGTGTTCACCAACACTCTTTCATAGGCCAAAGAGTCTTGAGGTATACGGTGTGTCTGGACTAGAATTTTGTGTCTCTAGTCTAGACCGATGATTCGCACAGTAAGGCCTCTAGACCACCAGCGTCAGAGTCACCCAGGAACATGGTAGACATGCAAATTACAGAGCTTCACTTCAGACCTGATGAATCAGAAACTCTGGGGGTGCGTACCACCAATGTGTTTTAACAAACCCTCCAGGTGAGGCTGAAGCTTGCTAAAGTTTGAGAACCACAGATTATTCTCAATTCTGGCCCGTTGGAAGTAGGAGAGAGTAGTGTAAAGAGCATAGATTTCAGAGCCAGAGTTTCTGACTTCAAATTCCAGGTCTCTGACTAACTACATGTTAGTGTACAAACTGCTTCCCTTTTCTGTGCCTGTTTTCTTATCTGTGAAATAAGTGCTTAATAGTTGTATGCCTATCCATAGATGGTTGTAAGGATTAAATAAATTGTTTTAAATAACTGTTAGCTGCTTGATGAGGTTAAATTACTTACTGCGGCAGCTCCTTCTAAGAAAGGATGACCTGGTACACGGTCTGTCTTGGGCAAACCCCTTCACTTCCTGGAGACACAATGATTTCATCAGTAAATGGGACAATTATCTCTGAACAACATCACTGGGCTGGTGTGAAGACAAAGTGAGAAAATATGTAAGTTCTTCGTAAACTGAAAGAGCAATTTAAGGTAAACTATGATCTTTTCCATCATCCGATGCAATGCGAACCCATTGAACTGTCCCTGTTTCTGTAACCCAGCTGATCAGCATGCACCCTTGCAGAGAGCAATCGTTCGTTTCATTCTGAGAACAGCTGCCGTAGTGTACGAGCTATTTTCCTGGTGTCTTGTGTAGTACTTATTTTAGTACTTCTTTAGATACCAGACAGAGTCTCCTCTTTGGCGACATCATTCTCACTAAATAAATATTTGTTATTCCCCAAGGCGTTTCCATCTGAGTTTAAAACATGCCATGGTTGGCAGAATGATCTAGCTGTTGAGACCCTTTCAAACTTGTATAGAGGAAGGATACTGAAATGACATTATAATAGTAACGACTTATTGAGTATGCATTAGGAACGGGGTATTCCACATGTGCAAAGACTACGTATCTTATTTCATTGACTTCTTAAAACGCCCCAAGTGCAAGTGCTACCACGGCCCCTGTTTCACAAATGAGAAAACCACGCCAAGAGAGGTGGAATAATTTGACCAACTTTCCAGCGAAACCGATCTCTTTGATTCCAAGAGTTCTCTCAGGGGCCCACCCTGAAAAGTAAAATCATGAAGTCATCTTGTTCTGACTGTCTTTGGCGCTTTGAAATCAGCACACACTAAAGCAGGGGCAAAGGTGCATGACCCAGCTCAGGCCACATGCCTCTCAACGAGAAAGCCGGTGTTTGGGTCTGAGTGACCTTCCAGAAATGAATACTCAAGAAGCATTTGGTCCTTCTCCACTCCCTCTTTCTCACCACCAAGATCACAGCTGTGCTTCAGGTGGCTACCTAAGTCCCCCTGAATAAAGCAAAATGAAATCACCACTTCCACCACATTATACTATTATTGTTTTTTTAAACTTACCACACTGGTTTATTTGTTTCCCAACCCCACCCCGAAGGCGCATCATTTTTAATCGGCTGAAATGACATCAGTCGTCCATTCAAGCACATCTTTCATTAACATTTACTTTTATATGCCTTTCATCACGTAAAGAGGCCAGTATTCACAGAGTCATTTGGAAAAGCCTAAATATCTATAAAACCTTAAAGTTTATTTAGAAATGTGAGCTACATAAGAGAATTCTACTTACTCATAGCATCATACTAGGATTTGAGAGAAAAAGGTCTGAAGATTGCTAAAGGGGTATTTATGAAAATCCTATAACTGCGAACATTTAAACGGAACCAAGAGACCTGTTTTTTGGTCAGCTTCTTGGCCAACGCCTTCTCTGGGGGCTTTTGGCATAGTTTCACCCACCATGATGCTCAGTGTTGTTTAAATGTTTCTTTGGCATTGTTTTGTTATACAAAAACAAATCTAAGTTGTTTCCAAGCACACAGACCTGGGAATTTTTCTCTAGAAATATTTGATAGATTAATTTCTAACTCAAAGGCAGATGAAGTGTGATTCAGTGGATCTTTTCATCCTCAGCATGTGTTGTGTTAAGGTTCAGAGAGCCTTTGCTTCAACTTCAGAAGTAGGTTTTGTAATGCTCCTTCACAGTTACCCATGGGTAGTATGAATTTACGCAGTGCTAGTCTAGATAAAAACAGCATTATAACATAAAATGCACCATTAATACTTTTAAACCCAGTATGATTTATATTTATATAAACAACATAAAAGAAGCCAATTAAAACAAAGTCACTGGAGTGTAAATAACATAAAAACTTATTGTTCTGTGAGCTATGAAAATAAACTAATAATGAAAGTATTTATCATATGTCCAAAAACCAAGCAGGTAGGAGTGGGTTAAGCAGACTGCAGGGGAAAACATTTTCATTTTCCTGACATTTTTTAATGCAGGCCCAACATTTTGGTCCAATTCAGATCCATTTAAAATATGACATTATATCTGCAAGTTGCCTTTTGTCCATTTGATTAATTAATAAATTTAAATGTAACAAGGACATCTTGATTCAAACACTTTGTAATCTGACTAGGAGAATATTTAAAATTCATTACAGTACATTAAACTTGCAGCGAACAGTTAGCTTCATTGCAAAATAAATAAATAGCCAATTTGCTTTGATCAGCAGAAATTCTGATAAAATCAGCAAAACACCAATTAAAATGTGAAAAATGTCACCTACCATAGTTATTCTCATGGAACATAGACTTAGAGGAAGGAACTGATTCAATGTTTATTTTCATACCAGCTGTGGCTTCCAAATGTAAATCATTTCCCGTCTTACGAGTGTAGCTAGCTGGCTCTTCCACAGGCGCTGGCTTGAGTCTATGATTGAACAATTTGTATTACATAACAAGGCAGCTCTCCTGGGGCCGCAATTGAATTCTCTTAATTTTCTGGCAAATTATTGTTTCCTTTAGATGTTTTACCAGTCTTCTCATTTCCAGGAATCATGTTAACTGATTGAAGACTGTGGCCAGGTGATCCACAGTTCCTCCTGGCACACATGGACAATGACCTGTCCTGGGTCAAGGAAGCCTCTCTTGGAAGAATAATGACCCTCTGACCTTGCCTCTTGTGACATTAGTGATTTTAGCCCATCAGCACCACGCCGCTATCCAACCACAATAACTCAGACTTCTGTCACAGCATGGCAAGTTCAAATTCACTATGGGTCTGCTCATTTCTAGTACTTAACCCAGTGCCTGGTGGGTGCTCAACAAATGAGTGTGGGAGGACGGAGGAGACCCCCCTGACTTCGGTCTCCATCAGCAAATTCTGTGGCAGGTGTTTGGACCTCCAGATCTCTGATTCCAAAAATCAGTTCTCAGGTCCTCAGTGCCTCTACAATAAAGAGAACAATTATGGTGAAAGAAGGAAAAACTGCCTAACACTTCATGGCACACCTTCTTTATAGAATTTTTTAAAAAAGAACAAAAAATAGAATTGCCTCAAAATGCACAATGGGTTTTCTTCCTAATGTGCCTTTTCTTCAACGTAGGCAGATTCTTTTCAACAGAAACCATGAATTCATCTTTAACAAGTAATGTGGAGTGTCTGTCAGTTCTGGCAACTTCAGAAATCAGTAATAGAAAAACAAATGTGCAAAACTGAAAATAATTGTGTTGTGTTGTAAGCACTGCTTTCTTCTCTCGATTTTTTCAAAATGTTGTTTCATCACCTTTTCAATAATTACATGCAATAGAAATTTAAGAAGAAATGTTATGATGAGACCCTCAGCATGGAACCTGTCCCATTTGCAAATGAACCTGCTCATTATCCAATTAGGAGATGGAGGCTCCGTTCAAGCAAATCCACAATTCAAAAACACCAAAATTAAAATCAAACACCTCAGGGCAACCATAATGAATCGAAAATTAGATGATATAACAGCAATTTTACTGAGTTTAAAACAACTAATTGTTTGGGAGCTGCTTTCACTCATTTGAAGTTCTGTCCAATTATTTCCATTGCATTTCACACCTTGAATTTATATTTTTGCTATAGTTAGGATGTTCTTTCTCATAACAAGGGAATGAGCTACTCCGTTTGTTAATGAGTTCCGAGTGTGCACCTTAATACACACACACATTGCAAAACTCAAACTTGAATTATGTCTATATAAATGAAGACTGTCATTTGTACTTTTAAAGAAAAGTTTGACACATAATCTTATCTGAAATTGGTCCTTTGTTTTCATTTAATTAGAGCATAACAGTGAGTGAAATCAGAAATGTCTTTGTACAGACCCCAAGCACCCCCCTCAACCACTGCATGTTTGCCAAGATCTTAGGCAAATACCTTAACCTCTCCAAGCCTCATTTTTCTGTAAAATGGAGTAACAACATGCCTCATTGACAGGATTGTTGTGAGGACTGTATGATCATAAGCATCAAGCACACAGGATAATGCTCAGCACATAGAAATCACTAAATAGATTCCAGCCACTACAACTCATCACTACCATGCCATGTGAAAGAAACAACGCCAGGCAAGTTAATAAGATGCAGGGGCTTGGTCCTGAAAAGGGTTGCCTGATGCAGCAGAGAAAAATACAGGATGCGATATTTGCAAGATGCTGATACTAAAGAATTATTCAGTGTCTTTCTGAAACCCTGCGATTTAGTGCTTAAGTTCTGACACTTAAAAGATTTTACAATTACCTATTTCCCTTTAAATAGTTGGGACTCAAGCAAAGGACAGGTTAGAAGTGAAATGTTTAGGTTATTGCATAATTTTTCACTTCATTTTGGGCACAGAGACACAAAGTTTCCACTGCTGCTCTAGATGTCCTTGGGTACCACGACATGCAATCAACATCACCTACATTGGCTGATAACTCAGAGATATGATGCCCTTGTTTATAGCACCTTCAATTCCACATACATTTTTACTTGACTAATTCACTGTTTCATACCAAGCAGGGGGTGGGGAGGAAATCATTCAAACTAAACGCAACTTTGAAGTTCAGTTACTTGGCTTGGAAAACAGCAGATAAATTGATCATTGCAAATGGTCTGAAATGTGAATGATTCTTTTTCCACTTCAACTAAATCTATTGAGCACACCCAAATAATTTAAAAGTGCTGAAAATAAGCAGTATTGGGGATTAATGAAAGCAATATATTCACTCTGTTGCATTTATTATTTTTAAATTATAGTACTCCCTCTTGAAGGAATGCAATGAGGTTGAAATGAAGCAATTTTGTTGTTAAATATTGTCATTTAGAATAAAATGCATGCAACTCTGGAACTGAAACAGCACAAGCTGTTACTGTTTTCTATTTATCCTTAGTTTTTCTTTCAAGTGAACCAAGAAAATATAGTAATGGTGAAGAAGTTCTGTGTCTCAATGACCTCAATGGTGGGGGGAGGCAGGGTAGATCAGACTTGGCATAAAAGTTGCTCGAGACGTGAGGACCAAGGAACTAGAGATGGGTGTTCAGATCCCAGGCAGCTTCTTCCGGGGGTCGGTTGGGAATGGCTTCTCCTGCTGTGCATTGGCCCTGACCTAGTACTTCTAAGGACAGAGTAGGGCCGTGGAAAATTGAAGGAACTGGGCATCCAGACAATCTCAGGGGCACAGACCCTATTCTCATAGAACCTAGTTTCTAGTGGAGGAGACCAAAAAAATGGTTTACTTCGGGTGATAAATGTTCTGAAAGGAAATGTGACCGGAGGCAGATTACTCACCTTCTCTGAGCTTCATCTGCCTCCTCGGAAGAATGGAAGATAGTATCTACCTGTGGGGTTCTTGTGAAGACTAAGAATGATGTATGCATAGGGCACACAGTTCCTGGAGGACAGCAGGGGTCATTCCAATTGCTTTTACTACTATTACTTTCAATACTCTCTTTTCTGCTCTGTCTTGTTAGAGATGAAAAGCAGCCGAGGCAGGGTCAGTAAAGAGTCTGTCTGAAATTCAGCGCTAAGTTGCCAGAGGAAGCACCGGATGTCTGGTTACATTGGAATTTCAGAAAAATAATATATCATTTTTTAGCACAAGTATGTCCCGCACCACATACGGAACATGCTCATAACTTTAAAAAAATCATTCACGGATTGTCTGAAATTCAAATTTAACTCTGCACCCTGCATTCCCCGTCCCCAAACATGGCAACTCTAAGCAAAGGGTCCCTTCCAAGAAGCCTGTTGAAATGAAAATCCTTCTGAGTCAAGTTCTTCTTTCCTACTAATATTTTTGTAATATTGATGCTTTCTTAATTTCATTTTCTTTTAAATCTGTGTGTGAGAGCAAATTCTTTATGAAGGAAAAGGCAGAGCGTGCAAATACTCTCAGGGTAGCTGTGGATTCCCGAGAGCAGAGTTGGTGCAGGTGGAGTCCCGAGGAGTGTCTCCTTATCTGTAAAACAAGCTGCCAAACACACTGATGCAGCTGGTGGTGCGTTGTGGATGGCGGGCACTGATGTGAATGGGGAAATCTATGTGGAGCTCGGCACAGGGAAAGTTAGCACTGTTATTCCTTTGGAAAAGGAAGCTATTATTGTTATTATTCTCTCAGTCACTCAACAAGCATTCACCGAGTTCTTATGATATAGCAGACCCAGTTTGAGGCATGGGGATTAATAGAGCAGCGAGCAACACCCAGCTTGTTGGGAGGTTCTGCACGGCATGGACCCTGCCCTCATAGAATTTACTTTCTAATGGAGAAGAAAAATAAATATTTTACATCAAATGATGACAAGTGCTAAAAAAAGGGGGAAATGGAGGGTGTGGTTAGAGAGTGGCCAGAAGTCGTTGTTCTCAACAAGTCAGCTGGGGAAGGAGGACAGCACTGATGAGTGGCGATAGAGCAGAGTCCTCAGTGGAGTTAGGGAGCAAGCTGGGGGTGGGGGGACATTCTAGGAGGAGGAACAGCCCATGAAATACTCTGATGCACAGGTCAGAGGAAAAACCGTATTTGATGAGACTGATGGGGAAAACATATTTTGGTTTCCTCAAGCCCATTTACCTGAAAATCACATAAACCTCAGGTTCTCTATTTCTGCCAAATTGGAGTCACTGCTTATAAAGCTTACTTGGACAACACCTTGTATGTCTCTCAAGGTTGGAGAAAGTGCCGCTTTGGGAGTCTAGTCTCGAGGGGAGTGAGTGCTCTCCCAGCTGCTGACACTGCCATTGTCTGGGCCCCTGGACACTGAAAGGTGATGCTCCTATAGCCACCTCAATGTCATGCTAAACACCGGGCCTTACAGTGGGAAGAGAGAGGTCAGCTTACCTTGTCCAATCTCATTTTCATTTCCCATTACAGCCATTTTTCTTTTTTAACTTTTAATTTCTAGCCTCTGTCATACAAAATTCTGTACTTTTAAGTGGCTAGGACACAACCTGACCTCTGGCATTTGTCCATTATCTCTGTCTTAGATATCATGCAGTCAGTGGAAGTCAATATACGATGATCTTTAGGAGAAGCCTACATTATTATTTTTCCCCTACATCTCTTGAATGTACTTTCAAGAATAGAGCAGAATTATTTAAAATAATCAAATTCATTTCTAATATGTCAGAACTACATTAAAGTCGTTCTTGGATTCAGTAATTGTATCTCACTTTTAAATAGTGAGATTTCTTTCCTTTATTTTCTTCTATTTTTCTTCTACATAGAGTACAAAGTTCAACTTAAGTAAATTAACATATTAGGATCTATATATTCAATGCTGTAAAGGGCTTCTTTTTTCCCCTTTTTTAAAAAAAATTTTATTCATTTATCTTTAGAGGGGAAGGGAAGGAGAGTAGGAGAGGAATATTAATGTATGGTTGCCTCTCGTGTGTCCCCCGCTGGGAACTGGCCTACAACCCAGGCATGTGCCCTGACTGGGAATCGAATTGTGGTTGTTTGGTTTGCAGGCCCTCGCTCAACCCACTGAGCTACACCAGCCAGGGCTGTAAAGAGCTTCTTATTTTTAAAGTTCTTTTATTCTTTTCAGTAAATATTTTATCACTGCTATGGTAGATTAGATGACACCAGGACACTTTCCCTGCTGCTGCTCCTATCAGAATTAACCCTGACGACACCACAACACTGGGGCATAAAGGACACCTTCTGAGAGAGCTTCTGAAAGGTTAGCAGGGGCAATTGAAGACCTGGGGAATAATGGTTTCTTGAATTTTTTTGCACAAGGACATGTTTATGCCTTTTTGACTGCTTTTATGAAGACTTGAGGACTTCCGGCCAAGATGGAAGCATAGGTGGAAACACTGTGCCTCCTTGCACAACCAAGTTTAAAGACAACAAAGTTTTAGTAATAAAACACAACCAAAACACAGAAAACTAAACTGTACAGAAGTCTGACAACAACGAATCATTCAGCCAGACCAGTAAGAGGGGTGGAGTCAGCAGCTGGTGGAGAGGGGTCAGGCAGGAAAAAGCAGCTGGACCAACCCAGGTGCACGGGCAGCAGTTGGCAGATCCCAGGTGTGGGGTGGCAACGGGCAGACCCAGTGAGGTTGCAAGGTGGCTGGCTGACTGAGGTCACACATTCACATGCAGATAAACCAGGCAAAGGAGCAAGCAGTGAGATAGACCACACAACCCAGGGCCCCAGCACCAGGAAATAAAGCCTAAAAGCACCAATTGGAAAAACTTTTGGGGTCAAGGTGCCGGGAGAAGCTCTCAGGCTCACAGAGAGTTCACTAGAGAGACCTACAGGGTCCTAGAGGGTGCACCAGCCCACACACCCAGGAACCAGAACCAGAAGGGCCCAATTTGCTCGTGGGAAGCAGCAGAAGGGACAAAAATCCAAGAGAGAGTGAAACAAACACCATTGTCCCTCTCTGACCCTGCCCCCACATACAGCATCACAACCCAGTGACTGGGTCACCCTGCCCTGGTGAACACCTAAGGCTCCGCCCCTCATACATAACAGGCATGAACAGACCAAAACATTATAGCTCAAGAAGAACAGCTCAGCCCTGGCTGGCATAGCTCAGTGGATTGAGCGTGGGCCTATGAACCACAGGATCACGGTTCGATTCCCAGTCAGGGCACATGCCTGGCTTGCAGGCCAGTTCCCAGCAGGGGACACACAAGAGGCAACCATACATTGATGTTTCTCTCCTTCTCTCCTTCCCTTCTCCTCTAAAGATAAATAAATAAAATATTTTTTTAAAAAAAGAAGAACAGCTCAGAGCCAATACTTCTAAATGACCAAGAGATAGCCAACCTATCAGATGCACAGTTCAAAATACTGGTGATCAGGATGCTCACAGAACTGGTTGATTTTAGTCACAAATTAGAGGAACATATGAAGGCTAAATTAAGTGAAATGAAGGGAAATGCACAGGAAACCAATAGTGATGGAAAGGAAACTGGGACTCAAATCAAGGGAGTGAACCAAAAGGAAGAAAAAAATGACCAAACAGAAAAGAATGAAGAAACAAAAATTCAAAAACATGAGGAGAGGTTTAGGAACCTCCAGGACATCTTTAAACATTCCAACATTTGAATTATAGGGGTACCAGAAGGAGAAGAGGAAGAGCAACAAGTAAATAACTTTTTTGAAAAAATAATAAAGGAGAACTTCCCCAATCTGGCAAAGGCAATAGACTTCCAGGAAGTCCCGGAAGCTCAGAGAGCCCCAAAGAAGGTAGACCCAAGGAGGAACACACCAAGGCACATTATAATTACATTAGCCAACATTAAAATGAAAGAGAGAATCCTAGAAACAGCAAGAGATAAGGGGACAGTCACCTACAAAGGAGTTCCCATCAGACTGTCAGCTGATTTCTCCAAAGAGACCTTACAGGCAAGAAGGGGCTGGAAAGAAGTATTCCAAGTCATGAAATTCAAAGACCTACATCCAAGATTGCTCTATCCGGCAAAGCCTTCATTTAGAATGGAAGAGCAGATAAAGTGCTTTTCAGATAAGGTCAAATTCAAGGAGTTCATCATCACCAAGCCCTTATTATATGAAATGCTAAAGGGACTTATCTAAGAAAAAGAAGATAAAAATAGGAACAGTGAAAGGACAGCAAACTCACAATTACTAACAACCACACCTAAAACAAAAGCAAACTAAGAGGACAGCTAGGTCACGAGGGGAACCATAGAAATGGAGATCACATGGAGGGTTAGCAACAGGGGAGTGGGAGGAGGAGAAGAGGGGAGAAGGTACAAAGAATAAGTAGCATAGATGGTAGGTAGAAAATAGACAGCGGGGAGGGCAAGAATAGTATGGGAAATACAGAGTCTAAGGAACTTGTGACACATGGACATAAACTAAAGGGGGAGGGGTGTGCAGGGTGGAAAGGAATAAAGGGGGGGAATGGGACATCTGTAATGGCATAATCAATAAAATACATTAAAAATGTAATCTGGGTTTCCAAAAAAAGACTTGAGTAATTTCCTGGTGTTACTGACAACATAGAAACCCATTAAGGGGAAAGAGTTATTTGGGCTAGAAGTTCCTGACGTTGAATCCTTTAACCTACTGAGGAGTATGTAAAGGTGAAGAGTATATTGTTAAGTTGTGAGAGGGAGCAAGGTCATCCTTTAAGGAGATGAGGCTGCTCTATCTTTTGCTGGGAGCCTCCTCCCACCCCACCTCAGTGCTTACCAAGGGTTTCCATTTCCATGAGAAATGGCCACCATGTCACATTTCCTTGGATTGAGATGCTTGGTTACAGCTTCTATCAGCCTCAGATCTGGTGTAAACTCTCAAAATGGGAATCATTAAAAAAAAAAGAAACAAGCAAACGCAGACTCTCAGCCTAATCTACCCGGGTGGCATCCAGGAGGCCCCGCTAACAGAAACAGTATCGCACTGCTTGTCCACTCCGAGGAAGCACCAACTACAATTACAATTGTAATTTTCCTTCCATCTTTAAAAAAACTGGACCTGAAAGTGCAAGTGCCCGTGAACACTTCACTTTGTGACACTCAAGATGAATCTCAACCACCCAGAAGTTCTTTCCATCTCACAACACAAATAGGATGCAGAGCATCAAAACAACAACATCCCCTCCCACCCCTGAAATAGCCTGGAGAGCAAAATGGCTGCTTATTATGGACACACTGTGAAAATGTAATGTATTGATTAGTGAAGAAAAATCAAGTTTCCTTTCCCTGCTGTTTCGTTATCCTGCTCATTTCTTAATAGCCCCACATTCATAAAAGGCCAAAGGACTCTGACCTTGACAAGCTAACTGAGCAGGAAAAGGCAATCATGTGTACAAGGCTGTCACCCACCCTACAAATTATGATAAAATATACCTCGGGGTCAGAAAAAAGAGTTGCATATCTCCAGTGACATCCACGGTGGTACGTTTAAGGATTTGAATAGGACAGCAATTTATTTTGCACTAACATGTTTTATGGTTATCATCAAGCATTATGTCTTCGGAGACTGAAAGGTGATGTTTTTATGGACTCTGGCTCCTGGTTGCATTATCTTCACAGCTCAGAAATGATCTCTTGCTCCTTATTTAATTCCCCCTTCTCACCCCATACCTTTGCCCCTCATTTAACAGAGCAGCTGGTTTTGTAAAGGAAAGAGGGAAGAAATAACATGAATCCACATTACATAAAGGGCACAAAATGAACAGATTTCCAACCCTGAATAGTTTCGAAATGAATGATTATCTGGCTAATTAGTGAAATAAATAATAATAATTGCCTGTCCCTCCTCATTAGAGCCCTTAATAGTAAATGAAACTCCAGTGCAGAGTTCCAGGGAGCGGGTTGCACAGCTCAGGACTCAGTTCCGAGTTGGAAAAGAGAGACATGACTCTATTTTGTAGGTGCCCATGTGCCAACCCCTAAAACCAAAAGAGCAAGAGAAATGATGGTGGCTTCAGGTTTGGGACAGGGAATATTTCCGGCTCCTTGAATGCTTGACTATATGTTCCAGGCATCCATGAAAGGATAGCCAAAAGCTATAAACAAAAAACACTGGGGCCAGAGTACAGAAGAAAGGATTCTTGCTCATTCAAAGGTTACCTAGCCAGCAGCATCCCTGTTCTTCAAGTCTAATCTAATTGATCTGCAACATTATCTACCCAGGCTTCTTGTTAAACCTGTGAGTTCTGGGCTTCTTCCCAAGCCCACTGACTCTGAAGCTCTGGAATGGGCCCAGGGTCTGCAGGCTCAAAAAGATGCCCAGGCACCTGAAATTGAAAGCCCTCTGCACCAGACAATGGCTGGTGAGATTGGACGGTGCTGTGAGATAAAGCATGTTTTTCCTTGTGGGGAAGATGCTACGGCAGGAAATCTCAGCAGGCAGGATCATCCTCATGTAGAGAATTTTACTTGGAGTTCCAGCCACAAGGATCCCTTGCCAAGGATCCTCTCTGCACCAGCCTTGCCACAACCTCTGAAATTAGCAGAGAACCTCATTGCTGTTCTGCTCCCAGAGCCTGCTCCGCCAAACCCATTACTCAATACTGAAAGCATTCGACTAGCTTCTAATGAGGCAGCAGATCAGCTTTTAGGGATCTGTTCTCAGTGTGATGTATGAAGCCGGAGCTTGTTAATGTGAGTCAGTGGAGAGTTCCCACTGCGCTGGCAACTGTCTTGTAAAGCTCTTGCTCCCTGACGCTCAAGTGTCAAGTGTCAAGTTCTTTCTGTGTTTTGAAATCCACCAGTGTTCAGGTGCTAACAGAAAATGGGAATAAAATCATTGTCCTTAACCCTCTCCTGTTTCTGGAATGAACCTTTCAAGGCTGCTGGGCCCCTAATCCAGGCTGTTCTCTCCCTATGACACATTTTACCCAACCACATTAAATAATTAATTGACTTAACTATAATGTGCTTAGTACTGGGGAGACAGAAGTGTTTCTTGAGCTTGAAGACCTTATAGTCTAGCCTGGGAAACAGACTGGTAAATAGACTATTATAATACTGTGGTAACCACAGACTGTGCTAAGAAGAAAACTTGGTTGGAGTCTTAAATGACGAAGAGGAGATGCTCAACAAGAAAAGGAATAATGATCAAGGGAAGAAGATGATAAAGGAAGAGCTTTCCAGCAAAAGACGAAAGGGCTTACAAAGGGACCAACTTAGCCAACAGGCTCTAACTTGTCTGAGCTGCCCACAGAAGGCACAGTGCCCAGGGCCCAAGATACTTTTAGGGGACTGCAGACATGTTGTAGTTCCAATTTACTCTAAAATTGGAAGGAAAAAAAGGTATACAATGATAACAAATATAGAATAATGAATCCAGCTTGAGTTACATGTATGTTTATACCAACATGGTCATGCAATAAAATGTTTAATTTTTTTAATTGAAGAAGAGGCCCCTGAAGGTAAAAATGTCCAGTGTCCTCAAACACCATCATGCATTAAGTCATAAGCACTGGCTTATACAAAAATACAGGTGAGCAATCAGGTCTCTAAGTGCAAGTGACAATAGCTAAAAAATACTGAGCCCTTACTCTATGCAAAACACTTTTCTAAGAGCCTTGAGAATATTAACATCTTTATTCCTCAAAATCCCATGAAGTAATTGTAGGTACAATTACCACCACCACCCCCAAATTGAACTGTATGGAAGTCTGACAACCAAGAAGTTTAATAAGAAACATTTATTCAGACTGCTAGGACGGGGCAGAGACAGGCAGCCAGGGCAGAGAGGATATGTGGCAAGGCTATGGGCTGGGTAGGTGAGGCTGTGGCTGGTGACTGGGTGGTCCCACATTTGCATGCAGTTACACCAGGAGGAACAACTGGTGAATGAGACAAACCATGCAACCCAGAGCTCCAGCATGGGAAACTAAAGTCTCAAAACCTTTGGCTGTAAAATACTGTAGGGGACACTGTAGGGGGAGAAACTCCAGCCTCACAGGAGAGTTCTTTGGAGAGACCCACAGGGTCCTAGAACATACACAAACCCACCCACCCAGGAATTAGCACAAGAGGGACCCAATTTGCCTGTGGATAGCAGCAGAAGTGACTGAAAGTGGGGTGAGAGCCGAGCCAGCAATATTGTTCCCTCTCTGACCCCTCTCCCATATACAACACTGTGAGGTGGGTAGTTCTACCCTGGTGAATACCTAAGGCTCTGCCCCTTACAACATAAGAGGTGTACTGAGACAAAGAGATATGGCCCAAATGAAAGAACAGATCAAAACTCCACAAAAAGAACTACACAACAAGGAGATAGCTATCTTATCATATGTAGAGTTCAAAACACTGGTAATCAGGATGCTCACATAAATGGTTGACTATTATCTCAATCATTCAGAGGAAGAAGTGAAGGCTCTGGAAAGTGAAATATAGAAAAATGTCAAGGGAACAAACAGTGAAGGGAAGAAAACTGGGACTCCAGTCAACAATTTGGAACAGAAAAAATAAATAAACATTCAACCAGGACAGAAAGAAGAAAGAAGAATTTAAAAAATGAGGAGGCTTAGGAACCTCCAGGACAACTTTAAATGTTCCAATATCCAAATCATAGTGGTGCCAGGAGAAAAGGAAGAGTAAGGAATTAAAAACTTGTTTGAAAAAATAATGAAGGAGAACTTCCCCAATCTGGTGAGGGAAATAGACTTCTAGGAAGTCCAGGAAGCTCAGAGAGTCCCAAAGAAATTTAACACAAGAAGGAACACACCAAGACACATCATCATTAAGTTACTCAAGATTAAAGATAAGGAGAGAATCTTAAAAGCAGCACGAGAAAAAGAGACAAAGGGGTGTCTACCTACCTACTCCTTTGTAGGAGTACCTACAAAGGAGTTCCCATAAGACTATCAGCTATTTTCTCAAAACAAACCTTATAGGCAAGAAGAGGCTGGAAAAAAGTATGTAAAGTCATGAAAGGAAAGGACCTACATCCAAGATTACTCTATTGAGCAAAGCTATCATTTAGAATGGAAGGGCAGATAAAGTGCTTCACAGGTAAGATGAAGTTAAAGGAGTTCATCATCACCAGGGCCTTATATTTTTAAAGATTTTATTTATTTATCTTTAGAGAGGAAGGGAAGGAGAGAGGGAGAGAAATATCAATGTATGGTTGCCTCTCGTGTGTCCCCTGCTGGGAACTGGCCTACAACCCAGGCATGTGCCCTGACTGGGAATCGAACTGCAGTTGTTTGGTTCGCAGGCCCGCGCTCAATCCACTGAGCTACATCAGCCAGGGCCAGGGCCTTATTATATGAAATGTTAAAAGGACTTCTCTAAGAAAAAGAAGAAGATCAAAAATATGAACAGTAAAATGACAACAAACAACTATCAACAATCAAACCTAAAAATGAAAACAAAAACAAAAACAAAAATGAACTAAGCAAACAATAGAACAAGAACAGGATCACAGAAATGGAGATCACATGGAGGGTTATCAGTGGGGGAGGGGGAGAATAGGGGAAAAGGTACAGGGAATAAGAAGCATAATTGGTAGGTACAAAACAGACGGGAAGAAGTTAAGAATAGTACAGGAAATGGAGAAGCCAAAGAACTTATATGTCCGACCCATAGACATAAACTAAGGGGGAGTGCGGGATATTGGTGTGAGGGGAGGTGTGGGTTGGAGGGAGCTAAAGGGGAGAAAAAGTGGACAACTATAATACCATAATCAATAAAATATACTTTTAAAAAAAGAGGAAAAGGGATACAACACAACAGTGACCAGAACAAAACAGTCTGTATGGTCTACAGATTGTTACATTTTACTGGTCACCTTCCAGGTCTTGAGCCGCAGACCCAAACGGGGAGTACTAGGAGCCATTCATTCATCATTCAAAATTAGTTTCCTTTGGCAGATTCCTGCTGCCCTGGCGAGGAGTAAGTACTAAAAAATCTCTGATTGGGTGCTTCTCAACTCTTGCAGATATTATAAGATCGGTGGCTAAAGCAATAGTTGCCCAACAAAAATTCCTAGATTTTCTGGATGCAGTTGTTCTTGATAATAAAATAGGCCTTGATTGTCTTTCAGATGGGCATGGAGGTGTCTGTGCTGTGGCCAATGCTACTTGCTGCACTTTCGGGGGAAGCTGAGACTCGACTGATCATTGAAAAGTCGGTGGCTTCTTCAACAGGGTCTTTCTATCTGCTAAACTGGAGGCTGCTCCATTTGAATTAAATTTTTTTCTCAAATACACTCTTACAATTTGTAGTATGCTTCAGTCTATCTTTTAAACAGTAATATTCTCTTTTATCAGCCCAGGCTTTCACACCAAGAATTGTACAAAATGAGACACAGCCACGTTTCTTGGCAGAGAATTATAGCAAATGTGTTAGGCCACTGACTACCTCCCACGTTAATCTCAATCAGGATGTTCTGTGGTGGTAAGAGTTCATATAGTGGAAGGAATGACCACGTTTCTTTGGACTGCAAGTCACACCTAGGTTTTAGAGGAGGAAAATAAGAAAATTTTTGAAGAAAAATGTGGTAAAATATTTAATAACATAAATAATATTTCAGCAATGTAAATATAATCAGAAATCAACGGCAGCATTAACAACCATTATTCCTCCCAAATTGGGGGGGGGGGTGCATCTTACAGTCTGAAAAATATGGTATATGGTTAGCTACAAAGTCTGTTTAGTTTTTTCCATGAAATCAAAGACACATTTTTCATTTTCACCAACTTTATTGATTTGAATATTTTCAGTATGCTGGCTATCTTCCAATGTTGGCTTCTAGTGGACAGAGGCCAGGGGTACTGCTAAATATCTTCCAATGCATAAGACATTAAAGACTTATTTGGCTAAAATGTCAATAGTACCAAGAAACTTTGTAAACCTCTTTTGACTCATTCTGACAGTCACAGCATCTTCTCCATACACTGCACAAATCTTTTTTTTGCATTTAAGTACTCTTGAAATAATAAAGCATAATAAGCCAAAAATGTTGCATATTTTCTTCTATCTTCAATATTAAAATGGCTTCAAAAAAGTCACCAATTTTGATGTTTTTTTAAAAATACATATTGGTATAAAAGCTGTCACAGTCCAATCTAACAGAATCATTTTGAATGAAGTTAAAGACAACCAAACACTACCAAAGCCATCATGCAGAAAAAACTAAACAAACTTTTTGGCCAACTCAATACTTTAAGTGCGGAGAGAGAAAGAGAGAGAGAGAGGATTTTTGTGTGTATTTCATTCAGTCCCTCATCAGAACAACCTTCGCACCTGATCTTAAGCCCACCATGTTTCCATTTACCTCCTTACTTCCTTTCCATCAGATATTTCATCCACATAGAATGGTTCCATTTGGTGATGGGGAGGGAATGCAAGTCTTGCTCTTTTCCCACAGAAAAAGACATGGTTGCCGGGGACTTAGTTAATGGCAAAATCCAGAATATTGTTGTAACTCAGGTAGCTAGTCCCCAGTGGGCACAGGCCTGGAGGAAGAACAGCCTGATGTAGAGACACTGCTCATGGGGATCCATGCCACCTAGACCTCCACCCAGAAATGGACCAACACAATCACCCGAAACAGGCGAGTGTGGCACTCCTGCGAGGAGGTGGACCCACCTCTGGGAAGTGGAAAGTAGTCCCTCCTAAGAAGTTATGAAATGAGGTGTCCTTATTCCACCACCATGGAAAGTGTGGAGCTGCCCAGGAGGTGTGATGACCTGTTATGCTGAGATGATACCTTCAGACCTCTCTTCTAAGTGCTTCACAGAAAATTACCATATTTTTTTCTCATGACAGCCTTGTGGAATAGGTGCTGTTGATGTGCAGAGAAGGAAATGGAGGCATGGATATGGTGCGTCGCTCTCCCAGGGACACACGGATAGTAATTGGAGGTGCTGGGTTTTGAATCTGGCAGCACAGGTAAGCGTCTAATGTAATTTATCATATCGATTTGACCCATATTCTTCTATGTAGATGCTTTACACAGCCCACTGGAGGGCTGCATTCTTCAAGGCTATCATCAGAACTTCAGGTACAAAAGAGAGGCAAGCTAGTCTTAGCAGTACCCAAACTACTAGTAAAAAAACCATGTACCCGGAGAAGAGTTTTCATTATTTTATTTAATTCTCTAAATTTCTTGAAATTGGTATTTTTATACCCATATTACCAACAAGCACAGGATGGCTTCAGTTGCCATAATCACATTATTGATTTGGGCTTGATCAGAGATTTAGACCTGCTATTTCCAGTTCTTGGCTATTTCCCAATCAGCATTCTGGAGTTTGGGAGCAAACTCTTGCTATCTGGAGACCACCTGTCTCCTCCACCCCCTCCTGAATAAATACAGTTATGTGGGGTTCTCTTTCCCCACTCATCTTGGAGAGGTCATGCCAGAGGCCAAAGAATAAAAACAGTTAGACCATTGAAAGCCTAGCTGCGAATTTTAGGGTTGGGAAGGATTACCCTCACCGTGCAGGCTCCTTCACTGTGAATCAGAGTCAGAGGAGCCTCCCACCATGCAGACAATTTGTATGAGCTGAGCTGAAACCAAGCCACCCAACTCCAAGCTCTAATA
Source organism: Sturnira hondurensis (assembly GCF_014824575.4). Classification (NCBI taxonomy): domain Eukaryota; kingdom Metazoa; phylum Chordata; class Mammalia; order Chiroptera; family Phyllostomidae; genus Sturnira; species Sturnira hondurensis. The sequence continues at coordinate 13,583,103 of NW_028080827.1, forward strand.
ATTACTGAAATTTGTTGAGAGTAACAATAGCTCAGTAAAGCCCAGTGTTTCCCTAAAGGGCAAGTATAATAGGCCTATAACTTCAAACGTGTAAGAATAATTTGTTATTCATGTTAATCCCCTGGCCATTGCCAGCCACATCAATCTTTCTGAAAGGAGGACACTGGAACAAAACACTGAAGTTTAAAGGGAAAAAAAGGCATGTAAGGTGAGCAGCAGCAGATAGCAAAGCCACTCTGCGATTCTGCTCACTGCTGCCCGGGACCTGTAACGTTTCACTGGACTCACCCTTCCTGCCATGCCTGTTTGGCTCCAATCCCTCATAAGGCAGGCAGGTGGGCCAGAAAATAAATCTCACCATCAAGCCGTTTCTGACTATTTTTATAAGAATAACATTTTTCCAAGGATTTTTAACCATGGAGGTCCAGGCAATCTCTGCTGATTCAGTTTCAAGTCAGAAACAGACCCACTTTAAAAAATGTGCAGAGAGCTGTGCCAGTTCTGGGACTTGGTTTTCAGTTACAGAAGCATCTCCAGCAAAAAAGGTGCATGGACACAGGCAGCAGGTAACAACAGGAGAAGGACAACGCAACGGGGATGGAAGTGACTGTGGGAGACCGAGGATTCAAATGGGTTGAAGGCACAGCCTGCAGGTAAACCTCTTCCCAGAAAAGAAATACATGGTAGTTTAATGGCCTCCCCTGGGCCCTTTTACTTCAACCATGAATGATGACTTGTGGAGGCCTTTTTCACTCAGAGTCACAGATGGGCCACCACATACCTTCATTCTCTTGTTCCAGGTATGTGCAAGAGAAGGGAAAGTGAGCATTCTCTCCCCCACTCTGTCTTGCCTTGACCTGGCCTCAGACAGCAGGAGCACAGGCGGGGTCCAGGTTTCTCAGCTCTTGGCCTTGAAGGGAAAACATGGCTTCTTTCTAGGTGGATATTGACCAAAGGTCCTAAAGCTGGGGAGACGAACTTAATGTTTGCTTTCCTAACCAATGTATCGGATCCTCCCCTCTGCTATCAACATGGAGCAAGCCACACACCCTCCCAGGCTCAGAGAAGGGGAACCTCAGCCACTGGTCCCTCCTGGAGGGCTCCTGAGTGGGTGGCCTCTTTAGCCTAGAGCCCGGCTTCCTCTTTCAAACACTGCCTGGGAATAACTTGAGGAGGGCTCCTGGCCCGACTGTCAGGATTAGAGACTGTCTGGGTCCTCACACTGCCAGGCCAGGACCAAAAGGCAACGGCACTGGCTTACGGGAGTAGAGCAGGTGCCAGTGGTTGTCTACATAAATTGGTTTGGATTTTCCAGGCCTATACCTTAGTAGCTGAAGACTGGTTTTAGTTCTAGGGTATATTTTTCCTCTAATAATTTTTTAAATTTTTTAAGTTAAAAACATTGCATGCTATTTATAAGATAGTTTAGCAACAGACATGTACAAATGAAATGTAAGAATGCTTAAGTCTCCCCCTCGCACCCATCCTACTCAACATTCTTAATGTTTTGGGGCATATCTTTTCAAAACTTTTTCTAAGCACATCTACCAGCATGTGTCACTGTGGCTTTATGCTCCTGGAATTCTCTGCTGATTCTGCCTCTGAAAACTGTGTTGCTCTCAATCTGCTCAGTCTCCTAATGTCCTGATCTCTAATGTTGGATACATCCTCAACTTCATGTTTGCCTCGGGATTCCAGTCACGTTCTCACCCGCAACAGCTTTGCCTTGACAGCCTGGCCCAGCTCTGAGTCAATTCAGCTGTCTGTTGTGTCTAAACTGTGTTTCCGTCAACCCGAGCACCTTTTATTTGTTTTTAAAGAGTTGCCTGGGTTTCTTCTCATCAGCGACAGGAGATAGTTGGCCATGGCATTTTTATAAGCCAAAATGCAAACAAGAAGTTGAGAAGAACACTTTCTGCCCTAGAGGGAACAAATGATATTTTCTGGATTCTAAGAAAACGTTGCCTACAAGATTTCATAACACCTATCTTGGGAGAAAATAAAAGAATACTATATTAAGCATATTTATAAACTATAAAGTGATTTCTGGAACTATAAAACATTGAAATGTTAGTTTTCATATGCATTTTTGAATTGAGAAAGCATGGTACTTACTTTTGCGACGTGAACTACAGTCTCACACACTCCATCCCCTTATTTTGACCTGATCCACCCTAACACGTTACCTCAGATGTCTATGACCTTAAAGGATGAATAATCTCAAACTGCCTACGTAACATGAATGTGAGTTGAGATCCAAATTAATCTAAATCATCTTGACATTTTGCAAACCCATCTTTGCTACAAAAAGGTCGACTGGGATGATTTTCCGATTAGAACTCCTGCCCACGGCCCTTTAAAAATAAATCATACCTGTAGGTCATCTTTCTCTTCCTAGTTGTGGCAGAAAGCATGGGCCTTAGTCACAAGTCTAGCGGTTGACTACAGGGGAAGAATTTGAAACTAAGAGTGACATTCTTAGGGAAGAATTTGAAACTAAGAGTGACCTCTCTTGTTTCAAGACGAGGCTCCCAAATGAGGTTGTGTGATGAGGCAGTAACTGGCCAGATAGCAACAGGCCCCGCACACCACTTCCTAGTCTCTCCTCCCAGTCAATGTGTAACTCTGCTCACAGTTTTAAGCACGAATATATATGGATTATGGAGCAGCAAGGTTGGCCTGATGAATGGGTGCGACCAGAGATGTACCAAATATCATGACCCCACCCAACCTGTTACAACTTCTAAAATTCTACCCCTAGAAATTCATGTATTTGCACTACTAATAAGACCCTGAGAAGAGCTGTATCTTAAGTTATTGTCATTTCACTAGTTGGTGATTAGAAAGCCACCAGGACCCAAGGGTGAGGAGTAAGATATAAAACCAACAGCTAGAAGGTGAAAATGGAGATTTAAAAGAAAGTTAAGGTGTCAAAAACAAATAGCACTGTCTTCTTCATCTTGCTTATGGCTTGCCCTTTAAAAAATTCTTCTTAGCAGAGGAAAACCGTTAGAATAAAAAATGATTCACAATAAGGAATGTGGAAGAGGATTTATTCTAAGCAGATAGATACTCATATATTTTGGAACCAAGAGGAGTGCTTATGGATTCTAGCCACCTTGGACCTCTTCTCAGTGTAGCCTTGAATATCAATGACAATGTTAATACAGATAAAGAGATATGATGTAGGGGAACAAGAGTCTGGATTGAATGTGACCAAAAGACAACCCCATTCGGTTTTAGGACCCTCCCTGCTGTGGAGCTAAGGCCTAACAGAAAACAACAAAAGTATAAAAAAATTCATAAAGTAACCAATTAAATATTTCAGTGACCCTCATTAAACCATCTTACTATTTGCATTGATTATCATGTGGCTACTCATACGCATGCCCATAAATCTGACTGCATGAGGTTCTCAGGCCTTTATCTCAGACCGTTTCTTCTCCCGATGGGGACTTGCCCAGGAAATGAGATTTAATGAGTCACCACCATCCTCCCTGATCATCACAGGAGAGCTCATTAGCTTTTTTGTTACATTTGTACCTACTGTCTGCCCTCAATACTCCTATGACTTCTTGTGAGTTAAATATGATATTATCAAAAGGGAGGGCTCAAAAGAACATGTCTGTGCTCAATACTGTGGACTTAAAATACTATATAAATATTTTTACAAATGTTAAAAGGTATCTGAGAGTAGAAGGGAAAAAATAACAAAAACACAACATCCCCATTGATGGCATCCCTGTTTAGGTGATACGTATCATTAAAAAAAAGTTTGACATTTACACCTTTGCAAGCCTTGCCAAATCTGTTTAAATGCCTGAGATGAGTCAATGCAAGAGAGGGAGAGGGCTCAAAGGATAGAAGAAACAGTCTCACAATTCTTAGTGTTCAAAAAGTTGGGGAGACCTCTGTTGCATATTCTCTGATACCTTAGTGAGCTCCCCTAATCTCCTGATCTTCAGTTTCTACTGGAAATGATCAGAAGGCTCTCATGGCATTTCAGGCAAAAGAATAAAGTTTTACTGTACTCTCAGACAAAAGCTTTAAGTGAATCTCCAGTCCTTCCAAAGACAATCTTCATAATGGTTTGATTCATCTGACACTGATATTACTGTAAAGGAAGTCATGACATTGACAGCCTTCAGCAGAAATCATCTGAGTGATTTTCAGATCTCACCTGGGTCTTCACTAGGTACAGGGTTCTCTTCTGGGCTTTCCTGAGGTACAGAGAGAGGACCTGGGTGACAGTGTTGCTCTGGAAGAGCTGAATGATGGACAAGGACCAGTTCCAAGCACCCCCAAAAGTTTACCAAGCTGTCCCGGGCTGGTGTGGCTCAGTGGACTGAGTGATAGCTTACAAACCAAAGGGTCGCTAGTTCAATTCTCAGTCAGGGCACATGCCCCGGTTGTAGGCCAGGTCCCTAGTGGGGGTTGCACCTGAGAGGCAACCACACATTGATGTTTCTCTCCTTTTTCTTCTCCCTCCCTTCCCCTCTCTCTAAAAATAAGTAAATAAAATGTTTTTAAAAATTTACCAATCTAAACAAGGGCCATAAAGCCTGTGTGAAATGCATAAGAATATTTATCTCTAATGCCCATAGAATCAAACAAAAGTAGTTCTTAACTTTTTTAGTTGCATATTTTTTTCAGAATCGGATGGAAAATACGAGCTGGTTCCCAAGAAAAATGTATGGACCCCTTACAAATGTGTATACACGCAACACACAATAGTGTGGGGTACAATTCCAGAAGACTCTTAGACAGTCTGATCTTATTTCTACACCTGCTTGAGGTTTCTGGAACTAAGACTAGGTCTTATACAGATTATGATCTCAAGAGACACAATATAAAGTAACACTCATCCAGAGCTTCCTCTATGTCAGGCACTATTACATCTCACTTAACCCCTATGACAACAACGCTGAGGCACCGATAATTTAGCCAAACAGCTAGTTAGTGGAAGAGTTAGGGCTTCAGACCCTTCACGGCTCTGGAGTCTGCGCAGTGCCCCACTTGATTATGCTGCCTCTCTTATATAACACACTTGGAAATTTTAAGTCATGCTCACTTCTGCTTTCTCATTTCATTTTTGCAACCCCCCTCCAGGAGTTAGCTGAGGTAGATATCTCCATTTGAATGGGTGTTGAGGGCATTTCCAAAGTGGAGCGGGAGATTTGCTTTATACTTTTTTAAGACAACAAAGTCACACTGATGAAATTAAAAATTAAAAATTAAAATTCTGACTTAAGCCCCCTTCCTCCATTAACTACAGGTTGAAACACCACAGGAAAATTTCCAAATCCTTTCTTTACAACCGTCCACTGCCTTGAGGATTAAGTCAGTGTGGTGAGATTTTGAAGCCATGCGGTATTCCCTGCAAAAACCTGGCTTCCTGCAGTTCACAGAGGACAGTTTTGTTTCTACAAAGGAGAAGCAAGATGGGAAGAGCAAGGTGAGGGAAGTTGTCGATCTGCAGAAAATAGCGACACTGTATGCGTAAGATCTTGCTGGACAAGCGATGTTCCACACCTTTGTCCTTACATGTACTCTAATTGGCATATAAAATATTTTTAAAATATTTAACACCTGCTTATCTAAAGTCAACCTAGCACTTTTCAGCATGTGGCTGTTCCTAATCTTTGGTGAATGACTCTGTCTCTCCTTAAACCCCTATCAGTATGTACCGCTGTTCTTTGCAATCATTCAGTGTCAGAAGTTGGTCCCAGCTTCATATTTCAGTGAAGTGGCAGACCGCACTAACATGCCCCCCATCTCTTTCTATAATGCCATGGAAATGCTGGAGGAAATGTAGCAAAAACTTTATTGAAGTGGAACCAAACTTTAAAGAATGAGAAAGAGGGAGCGGAGAAGATATTCCCATGCTCCAGAAATGCAGAGAAGCAGCCAGAGCTGCCATCTGGCCACCTGCGAGGCGATGTGGGGTGCTGGTGGCCCAACAGTGTATGGAGCTAGACACAGGGCCAAGTGGTGAGAGGCTGGGATTGACATGCCCACTGAGCAACAGGCGGGTAGAACAGGGAAGAGCCAAGGAACTTTGTCATTTACCAGCTCCAAGCGGTACAGAAAATCAATTAAGGGAAATCAAAACCCCTCTCCTGTTTGGGCATGCAGGGTGCAGAATCTGAACTCATGTGATCCACCTGTAAGAAACCTCAGGGACAGACTGAAATAATAGTTAGTTGTGGACCAGTGAAACCATTGAGATGCCCTTCATAAGAAAACACAAAACTACTCTGTACAAACATGTCACAACCCGAGGAGCATGGAGCCTTGCCGAGATGGGGACAACCTGATGCTGAAAGTAAGTTCAAAATGTAAAAAAATTATAAGGATCACAAGAGGAAATGATCTTCCAAAAGAGAGAGTAAGCAAATAGAATCAACTGGAAGATTTTACTCTAAGAATTTAAGGTAATAGAACAGTCTGAAACAGACCAGAAAATAAGCATATGCAAAGATATCTAAACACCTCAAAAAATCACAAGCCAGGATACAAGAACACAACACCATCTAATAAAAAGAAATAGATTTGAAAAAGTCACATTGCACTTCTGGAAATTTTCTTAAAAAACAGAATCACTGAAATTTAAAACTTAACAAAGGGCATATCAGTTTCCTAGGATTGCTATAATGAAATCACCACAAACCAAGCAGCCCAGAACAACCAAAATGTACTGTGTCACGGTTGTAGAGGCTGCAAGAATGAAATCAAGGTGTCAGTGGGGCATGTCACCTTTGAAACCTGTAGAGGAAGGTGATCCTTCTTTGCCGCCTCCAGTCTCTGGTACCCCAAATGTCCCTTGGCTTGTAGTAGTGCAACTCCAATCTTTGCATGACATTGTCTTCATGTCTCCTCACACAGTCCTTCCTCTGAGCATGTCCCCATGTCCAAATTCCATCACCATCCCCCTTTTTATGGGCACCAGTCAGATTGGATTAGAGCTCACCCTAATGATTTCATCTTGACTTGATTATTGCTATCAAGACCCTATTACGAAGTAAGGTCATATTGTAGGACCTCAATGCATCTTTTCTGGAGGACACACTTCAACCCATAACAAACAGGCTTAACGTTAGATCAGATACAACAGGAGACAATCAGTGAAAAAAAGATAAATCAGGAAATGGCTCAGAATGCAACTTAGAAAAAATGAAAGAAAATATGAAAAAGAAGTTCAAAGTTATAATACAGGATAAAATAAGGTTATACATATAGATGATATACACACAAATATATGTACACACACATACATATATCTTGGAAGTTTAATAAAGATAGAATAAAAAGGATGAGGAAGAAGTAATATTCAATGAGATAATGGATGAGATTTTTAAGAATTTATGAAAAACTTATCCTTAGATTCAAGAAACATGCCAAGAGCAAAGCGGGGCAAATAGATTCATTCCATAGCTATGTATATATATATCAATAATGAAAGCACAGGTCATTAAAAATGAAATCTTAAAAGAAATGAGGGAAAAGTAACTATAAATAAAGATTAGATCAATGGCAAACTTCTCCTCAGCAGAAATAGAAACAAAACCAGTCTCTGCTGGTAGAGGTCTGCAGTGTTGAACAGCCGGGCGTCAGTGGCTGGCAGGGCACCGCGGGGCCTTCCGGGGTGCTGTCCACACTCCAGGTGTTTGTCTGGGTCGTGGTCACATGGGCTCATTGAGCTGCGCACTCATGATACGTGTGCTTTTCTGTCTGTGTATTTTAGCTCAATAAACAACTTTTAAAAAGAGAGACCAGAAGGCAAAGAGATAATATTTTCAAGTACTAAGGGAGAAAAAATCGGCAAAATGATCACACACATAGCATGATAAAATAAAGACATTTTTTAATCAAACAAAGATTGTGAGACTTCTCTACTCGCCGACTAGGCTGGAAAGGGCATAGTAGTAAGAAGAAAATGGAACCTGTAACGTTGCGAGGAGCGATTGTGAGGAAAGAACTTGGGAAACATGTGAGGTCAGTATAAACACTCGCTGAAACACACACAGGAAAGATGCCTGTTTTGAACCAATGAAGAATTAATATCCTGAGAGGGAAAATATCATGGATGATGAGAGGGATCTTTGGGCACAAAGGTTCTTGTGTCCAAAATATTTCTTCCAAAGGGAAGAAATATTAAATTTTGGCTTCAAGTGTGCATGTTAAGAGTTCAATGATAACCACTAAAATATAAGAAATAAAATGTATACATTTCAAAGCAGTAGAGAAGGGAATAGAAGTAAAGAAAACTCAATCTATCCAAGGGTTAGCTAGTCAAGGAGAAAAACTAAGCCAAGAGTATCAAAAAGTCAAGAAATAATAAGCGTTGACAAGAATACGGAGAAAAGGGAACCCTCACACACTGGTGGTGGGAATGTAAATTGGTGCAGCCACTGTAAAGCAATGGTGTGGAGGTCCCTCAAAAAATTAAAAATAGAACTACCATACAACCCTGCAGTTTCACTCTTAGGTATTTATCTGAAGAAAACAAAAATGCTTATATGAAAAGATATAGGCCCTTCTATAGTCACTGCAGCATTATTTGCAATAACCAGGATACGAGAGCAACCTAGATGCCCACTGACGGATAAGTGGATAAAGAAGATGTGGCAGGTACACACAATGGAATGTTATGCAGTGATAAAAAGAAATTAAATCTTGCCATTGGAAACAAAACAGATGAGTCTAGAGGGCATTATACTAAGTGAAATAAGTCAGACAGAGAAAGATAAATACCATATGATTTCACTTACACTATGTGGAATATAAAAAAAAGAAATGAACAAACAAAACAAAACCAGACTCACAAAAGCATAGAACGAGCTGATGGCTGCCAGTGGGAAGGAGTCCAGGGGGATGGGAGAAAAAGTTGAAGAGAAAGAAGAGGTATAAACTTCCAATTATGAAGTAAATAAGCCCCAGCATGAGAAATACAGTAAAAAATATCGCAATACCTTTGCATGGTGACAGATGTGACAGATGGTTGGTTACTAGACTTAGTGTGGTGATCCCATCACAGGTATACAATTGCCAAATCACTTTGTTGTATACCTGAAACTAGTAAAATATTTCATGCCAATAATACTTTAATAAAAAATTAAATAAAATAAAGAAAAAACTAAGCCAACAAAAGGCAGGGTATACTGCCTTTTGAAACAACAAACAAGATTGTGAAAAACAGTCCAAATATATTGTAATTTAAATGAATTAAACTGACCAATTAAAGAGAGATATTCTTCAATATTTAATAATTCAGCTTTGTTGTACTTAAAAGAGACATGCATTAAATACCATGACATAAAAGTTGAAAGGTAAGAAATGGAAAAATGATATGCCAGTCAAACACTAACTGAAAGAAACTTAAAAAATGCTAATATCAGAGAAAAATAATTTAAGGGAGGAAAATCCTTACTAGGAGTTAAGAAGGGTCATTAGTTTAAGAAAAATGAAATGTCAATTCTCCAAGAAGATATAAAAGTCATGAAATTGAATGAATCAAACAACATTGCCTCAAACTGTATGAAGAAAAAAATTAACCAAATTATAAGAAGAAATTGATAAATTCTGCATCATGCTGGGAGATCTTTAAAATACTCCCGTTTTACATTTGGTAAGTCTAGTTGGTGTGAATACATTTCATCTTCACAAGAAAACTGTAAGATTCTTGAGGTAAGGGTGTGAGTCTCCTGCCGAATTCCCCAGCATATGAGTTGCGCTTTCCCTCTCCCAAGAGTGACCAGGCATAAGCCCTTCTCATATAATAGATGAAAGACTAAGTGCTATAAGCAAATGCATAGCATAAAAAGCAAGTAATAATAATCTATCTCTGATAGTAGGCACTTTTTAACAAGCAAAATGATGACAGGTAGAATAGTTAATGAAGACATAAAATAATGGCTTGAAAAAATGTATTTTTGAAGCATTTATGAGACACCAGTTTCATCTATCAAATTATAAAATAACTGTACTAACCAGGGGATCACTTATATTCATTCTAAATGGGGGGAAATACAACTGGAAAAATTAAGAAACTGTAAACAGAATTCACATTTTATGGACACAAGACAGTAGCAATGATGCTACCCCCTAGTGGCATTGCACAGCAACTTGAAAAGTATTGTCTTACAGGCCATTCTCCTAACAAAAATATTAGGCTACAGCTGGTGGTGCTAAGTGCTACATTTATGTCTGTTGTTATTGTCATCATTATAATTTTCATCATGCTCAGCCCATGACTAAATGTCTTTGTGACAGGTAGCAATTTCCAGACCATCAGCTGTGGCCAGGGTGGCAAAGTCACAACAGAGGCAATTTATATTCAGGGACAGCTTTGACCACTTTTCTCAGAAAGGGGGCAGTGTAACCATCAGACACGTGGCTTCCCAGCCTTTCTAGTACAATCATGCAAAAGCTCAATAATAGAAAGTTCTACCCTAAAGTTCTTTGAGGCTTAATAATAGGAAGTTCTACCCTAAAGAATACTGAAGCTATTCACAATGGAACAGAATGCCATTTTCTTTTTTGGTGTTGTTGGGGTGTTTTTTTGTTTGTTTGTTTGTTTTTGTATTTTAAGCTTTTACTTTTTATTGTATTTTTCTGTTACCATTTAGTCCCCTTTTACAGCCCCCCACTGCCCCACAATCACCCCACTGTGGTCCATGTCCATGATGAGTCCTTTTTCCTTTTTGTTCAATCCCTCCACTTCCTAACCTTCCCTAACCTTAGCTGTCGTCCTGCTCTCTGTGAGTCTGTCTCTACTTTGCTTGTTAGATCATTTTGTTCATTAGATTCCACATACGAGTAAAATCATATGGTATTCTTCTTTCTCTGACTAGCTCATTTCACATAGCATAATGATCTCCAGCTCCATCCATACTGTTGCAAAGGGTAACATTTTCTTCTTCTTTTTTATGGCTGAGTAATATTCCATTGTGTAAATGTTCTATAGTTATTTCACCCACTCATCTATTGAAGAACACTTAGGCTACTTCCATATCTTTATGACTGTAAATAACACTGCAATGAACATGGGGTGCTTATGTTCTTTCAAATTAGTGTTTTGGGTTCCTTCTGATATATTATTTCCAGAAGTGGGATCACTGGGTCAAAAGACAAATCCATTTTTAATTTTTTGAGGTGTCTCCATACTGCTTTCCACAGTGGCTGGGCCAGTCTGCATTCCCACCAACAGTGCAAAGGGTTCCCCTTTCCCCACATCCTCACCTGCAACTGTTGTTTGTTGATGTATTGATGATAGCCATTCTGATGGGTGCAAAGTGATATCTCACTGTGGTTTTAATTTCCATTTTTCTGATGATTAGCAACATTAATTATTTTTTCATATAGCTCTTGTCCATCTGTATGTCCTCTTCAGAGAGGTGCCTATTCATGTCCTTTGCCCATGTTGTAATTGGTTTTTTTGTGGTGTTGAGATGTATAAGTTCTTTACATACAAATTTGGGATATCAACTCTTATCATATGTATTGGTGAATATGTACTCCCATTCTGTGGGTTGTCTGTTTATTTTGTCGATGTTTTCCCTTGCTGTGCAAAATATTCTGTTTGATGTACACCTCATTACACCACACAATAAATTCAAAGTGGATTGAAGACTTAAATGTTAGACCTGAAACCATAAACATCATAGAAGAAAATAGGTAGCAAAATCTCAGACATTGCTCGTAGCAATATTCTATCAGATATGTCTCCCCAGGCAAGGGAAACAAATGAAAAAAATTAATGAATGAGAATGCCGTTTTCATATGGCCCTCGATTAGAAGAGAAAAAGGAAGATAGACATTCAGTTACAATTTAATAGGCCCATTCCATGTGTGAGTATGCCCCACATGGTTGATTGAAAGTATATAAATTCGTATTTAAAAGGAGATAAAATCCCTAATTTATTTGTCAAGAGATTCTTTTACAGTAAATGCCATGACCTGTAGGTAGCAGGCAGCAATTGCTCCACATCTAGCCAGGGTTTAAAACTGAATTCGTGAAGAGAGTGTAGCACGCGGTTTCCTTCAAGGTGTGCTATCCCCTGAACCCAGCCCCCAGAGCAGGCTCTGCACAGTCTGCTTCTCTAACAAAAAAGCAGTTCCATTTTCTCTGTATTTCTTACCCTACACATGAAATAATACTCTATAACTTCAGTAATTTCACCTTGGCTTTAGGACATTTTAGTTGCGTATTTTAGACTAGTCCAGTGGAATGCTTAATTAAAAATATTAAATCTTCTTCATGAGTTATAACGAAACAGTGGGTCAGGGAGCTGGTCAGTGTTGATGACAAACATGGAGGGAATGTGAGGAAAGGTCATTCACAGATGACCTGGCAGTCTAAAATGCAGTGACCAAAACATCCTGCTATAAACGCTTAATATGTGGACTCCACACAAAAGGGAACGTGGCCGATTGGGATTCCAAGCTGAACACAAATCCAATTGGTTGCCAATCTACCTATGCAGTCATTTTTAAAAAAGTTTAAAAACACCGTTGATACTGAAAAAATGACACTGTCATTTCAGAGTAAAGAGAAATATACAACCCTAAGTGTTGGCATCTAGAACTTGGCCCACGTTGTGGGTGGGAGTGTAAAATGGAGCAAGCTGGAGAACAATTTGGGAGTTTCTTTTTTTCCATTGTTGTTCAGTTACAGTTGTCCTGCCTTTTCCCCGTGGCTCACCCCTACCCCCTCCTTGTCCCACTCCCACACCAATCCCCACCGTGGCCCATGCCTATGAATCCTCAATTTGTGTTCCTCCGCTTGCCCGGTTTCTTATACAATAAAATTTACATCTAACCTATGATCTAGGAAACCCACTCCTAGATACTTACTAAACGTAAATGAAAATGTAGGTCTACAGAAAAGATTTGTACATTATGAGAATAAGTTTTGAATTTTGACGAAGTCCTCTAATGGGTTGTTCATGTTACAGTTCATGCTTTGTTATCTTCTCTAGGAAAGAGATAGATATCTTCTCTATTCCTATGGTTGAGATTTTATCAACTACCCTCTAGAAGTTTTAGAGTTTTAACTTTCATATTAGATCACGATCCATTTTGAGTGAGCAAAAGGACTAACATATAAATGTTCACAGATGTTTTACTCATAGTAGTCCCAAACTGGGAATGACCAAGTGTCTGTCAACAAGAGAATGTATAAACACAATGTGGTAAATCCACAGAGCAACCAAAAGGAATGATCAACTGATATACACAGCACCATAAGTTAATCTCAGAAACACAATGCTGAGTGAAAAGGGCAGGCACAAAAGAGTGTACTGTATGTTTTCATTCGTATTAGGTTCAACAACAAGCAAGTCTAATTCACAGGTAGAAGTCAGAACGACGGTCACCAGGGTGTAAGCATGGGAGGATTCTGACTAAAACAGCATGCAAGGAAACTATGTGGAGAAGATGAAAATATTCCATAACTTGTTTTCAGTGATACTTACACAGGAATTCATTTGTCAAAACTCTTCAAACAGTATACATTAAGAGTTGTGCATTTTATTGTGTATATAATATAGCATGATAAAAAAAAAAACATTGCTGATCCCTATGCTGAAATTTGCTCTGATGAATTTAATCCACTAGAGAACACCTTCCAAGGCACAGGCTACTTCCCTGGAAATGATGTAAAAGTATTTTCAGCTTCTGGGACCTTGTTCTTGCACAGTGTTGTCACAGGAAAAAAAAAAGCTATAAGGCAGAAAAGTGAAACCAAAGCAGTATGGAGTTACGTTTCACTTTCCCAGTTTCTGCTGTTCAAAAATTCACTAATGATAGGATCTTAAATCTCTGCCACTTTCTTCCCTAGGAATAGCTGAGTGACAATAAATAGGATCCATTTTTTAATTAACTTAATACTAGTTTTATTTTCAAAACAGAAACATGCAGCAGAATCCCAGATTTTCATTTTGAATTCAGTGTTCCCATTTCATCCATTATTCATCTACACTGCACTTTCTTGGTTTATGATTTTACTAAATTTCTTCATTTGAATTATGGCCTTGTGGTCAACAGCGGGCAATATATTATTCTTATATAATTTTTAAATACAAAGGCAAATGGCACGGAACAATTAGAATCGATGGCTTGGGAGTCTAACTCTCAGATGTCACAGGCAAACACTGTGCTCTTGACTTTAACCTATGGGTTCCACTTCATGTGGGTTGTATTTTTCATACATCAGGGGTTTTTATAAATTTACTATTCAATCCAGCATCCCTACTTTGTTCGCAAAATATAAGCAAAACAAATATGTCAGGGTAATGATGCCAGGACTCTCCCTTATTGAAAAAAACAGTTTATTAATACCTTATTGCTACAAGCTAGATCTTATTATCATCTTGGGTCATTTAGAATCTTATTAGGTATTCTGCTGGTGGATGAATAATCCTGTGATAAATTCTTTGCCATGTCCTTCACAGTTGTCATAGCAGGATCATAAACAGCATTTATAACAATCTAGCCTAGAGGAAGCGGCTGACAATGGTCTGCTTAGCATGCAGGAAATATTCAGATCGGCTGCGTCTGGTTAGACACAAGCCCACAAGAGAGATCCCAAAGTTAAGTGTTGCATGGGTTTCTCTGAAGATTCCCCTTCAAAAAATGCATGAGGTCAGGGACATGGGGACCAAAAACATTTTGGAAGCCACAGACACTTTTTTCACATTGGATCTGCTGGGCAACAGGGGACGGCCCAGGCCCAAGCCATTTTAACCCTGACACGCTGCTCAGGTCTTCATTTGAGAATTCCAGATGAAGGTACAAATTATCCTATACCGTCTGATTTTTGTTCTCAATTTTAAGTTCACACACAAAACTGTGATTCACTTCTGTTAGTGTTTGGAGTCTAATTAGTGCATTTGATGAAAAGATGAGCCTGAAAGATTATGGGTATAATTCCCAGCATAAGTCAGGTACTTTTGCTCTATGCCAAAGCTGTAGATTTCAGCAATTATAAAAGCCCATGCTAAATATATGAGTGTATAAATTTTGTATATACATAAATATATATATATATATTCCTGTTCACATAGGGAGAACTATGAGAAGATTAGTACAAATCTGCCACCACTATTCTTAGAAAAATCCATCCAAGACACAAATGAGCAGATCCAATGTTTCTCCAGCCTCATCTTCTACTACTCCTGGCCCTCACCCACCATTAATATTTCATTATTCTCTAAATATGTCAGGCCCTTCTCAAACTCTGGGCTTTTATAAAAGCTTTTGTCTTTGTCCACAGTGCCCTTGGCTCTTATTTCTTTGCCAAATGTCCTAAGTTAGATTCTCCCAGACTCAGAACCTAAAATAAGCCTTAGAGGGAAAGTAATTTATTTTGGAGGTGACCCAGGAAACACAAGTGGGAGAGTAGAGATGTGAGACAGGGAAGACAGGGAATTTTAGCGTGAGTGCAAATTGTGAGCAACTGATGCCCAGCCTCCTGGGAATCCCAGATAGTGTAGAATGCAACTCGAATTATCCAGACCCCCCACAGCAAGGAAGCTGGGGAGTTCATCATCTGCTCCATTAGTCAGTGTGGGTTTTGCCTGGTGGGTACTTAACTCCCCAGAACTTCTAGCCTGCTCCCCGCACTAGCTGAGCTGTATCTCAGACAGGTAGAAGTAGTGGGATTAAGTAGCATCCCAATGGTGAATGCCCAGGAGATGTGGGTAGGATGCTGACAGCATCTACTCCCGAGGGAAAGCTTCCCTGATTCCTCCAGTCTGAGTTAGATGGTCTTTCACTTGATTTTCATAGCATGATGCTTAATCATGGTACTTACTAGTTCATATTATAAATGTAGTTATATTCCCCTTTAAGTTTCAAGCTCCTTTAGGAAAGAGGTGGTGCCTCATGCTTGTATCACCATATAGTGAAACTCAGTAGACCCCTACATCCTACAGATATTTACTGAGACCTTCCTTAGGCCAGCCATTATTTTAGGACCTGGGGGAAGGTAGCAATGAGCAATATTTCCTACTCTTATAATAGGGGGATCGTAAAGTAGGCAGAAGTGGGAAAAATAGCCAAATGGATATAATTTCAAGTATTAGTAAATGCCATAATGAAAATAAAGAGAGTAGCCCTGGCTGGCGTAGCTCAGTGGATTGAGCGCAGGCCTGCGAACCAGACGATCGTGGTTTGATTCCCAGTCAGGGCACATGCCTGGGTTGCAGGCCGGTTCCTTGCAGGCTAACTACCAGCAGGGACGCACAAAAGGCAACCACACATTGACGTTTCTCTCCCTCTCTCCTTCCCCTCTAAAGATAAATAAAATCTTTTTAAAAAAAAATAAAGAGAGTAAGGGGTAGAAAATGCCTAGGGTGAGGAGAGAGTACTACTCTGCTGGGCTGGTGAGGAAGGGCTCCTCTGAGTGGATAACACATGAATAGAGATTTTAAAAATAATGAAGAGGGATTAGAAGAGAGGGAGGGACAAATAGGCAGATCCCAAGGATTTCTAGGGCAATGAAGCTGTTCTGTATGATATCATAATGGGGGATACAAACTATTACGTATTTGTCCAAACTCACAGAATGTGCAACACCCAGAGTGAACCCTAATTCAAACCGTGGACTCTGGGTTATTATGATGTCAGTTGTAACAGATGCATCACTCTGGTGGGGATGTTGGTCATAGGGAGGAGGCTATGTGTCCAGGGGGGTGGATATTTGGAAAAACCTCTGTACTTTCCACTTAGTTTTGCTGGGAACCTAAACCTGCACTAAAAAATAAAGTCTCTTTAAAATAAAAATAATGAGAAGGACCCAGATTTGTGAAGACACAGAAGAAAGAGTTCCAGGAAGAAGCCCTGGCTGGTGTAGCTCAGTGGATTGAGCGCGGGCCTGCGACTCAGACCATCGCGGTTCGATTCTCAGTCAGGGCACATGCCTGGGTTGCCGGCCAGTTCCCTGCAGGCCAACTCCCAGCAGGGGACGCATGAAAGGCAACCATACATTGATGTTTCTCTCCCTCTCTCCTTCCCTTCCCCTCTAAAGATAAATAAATAAAATCTTTAAAAAAAAAAAAAGAGTTCCAGGAAGAGAAATGCCAAATTGAAGGGCTTGGAGGTTGGACATTCGTGGTGTAGGGGAGGGCTGGAAAAGCCAGGAGGCTGCCGGTTGTGAACGAGGAAGAGAGCATCAGAGGAGCACCAAGAAGCTGGCTGGGGCCAGATCGGGTAAAGATTTTTTAGTCTCATAAACTAAATCTAACATCCCACAATCAACTAGATGGAAATTCAAGACTACGTTGCAGACGTCTTTCTCTACTGTCTGGATGTAATGGCTAAAGTTGCCTCCTGGGCTTATTTATCATGAAAGCTGCCTCAGTTTGTCTGGGGCAACCGCGGGGCTGCACATTGATTGGAATGCTTTCTCAAGCACCAATTTACTCACGCATTCCAGGGAACGCTAAAGCTGCCATCTTTGAAATAGCCAAATTAAAGAAATAAGTAAATGGATACCTTAAGGTAACTGTCTTCTTGCATTAGCTCTCTTACAATTGACCGTTGGGAGTCCTTTGCCATCGTAACCTCAGTGTCCTCTTGAGCAAAGGAAAGGGGTGGGACTACATGACCTGTAGAGTATCTGGAAGCCCTGCAAATCTACAGAAAATCGTTCAAGGTGAGAGTAGAAGTTCGACAGTGGATTTTTTTTACTTAAGTTTGTAATAGAAAAGTTTTTAAACATTCACAGAAGTGGAGAGAATACATGAACCTATTATCGGTGTTCACAGTTTATGAACATTGTGACATGACTGGATTTTTTCATGCACACCAGAATTTATGCAACAAATATCCACAGTCCCTTCAAGGTGGATGCCCTGAGACTCAGTCCCTAATTTCGAGAGATACAGTGCTGTGCTTATTCTTAGTAGGGAGTCTGATTCGAGGACATGGCTTAGAACAAAAGCCAGAGAGTAAGGTAAACGACCACTCAGATAATAAATATTAAATAACACATACTGGGCATCCACATTGAAAGCACATGATTTAAGAAGGAAAGTAGCCTCTTTTTATGACTGGGTAAAACTGGCTTTGAAAATAAATATACACATTGAGCAGTCATTTGTCCACTGTTGGAGTGTTCTCCTGTATTTACTTAGTAATTATTCAGTCACTGTGGCCGATGAGGCCCAGCAGTAGACACTGCGAGCGATACAAAAATGCATGAGACAGTTTTTCCTCAAGGAACTCAGCACCCAATAGACCAGAATTCGAGGCTGTGAGGGGGCTGGCACCTAGGTTTCCGCATGCCTGTGCACACAGCAGTCTCATCACCCTGTCTGGGTGTTCTCATTTGTCCTTGCTCCCCCTTCCAAGGCAGCTTTTGTTATAGTTCACAGTCTCCTCTGTCTCCATCTTGCTGAGCAAACATATTTAATCCTAACATGTTTTTCTTCTCTAGCACGAGGGACAGGGTACTCTGCTTTCCCTCGAACTTGCACATGGAGGTTGAAAAGTATGCTGCACTTGAACAGACGTTCACAAACACCCGCTGCCAGTGCCTTTTGCAGCCCTCTGATTAAGCCATTTCTCCTGAAGTGTCTGGCACCAACTAAATCAATTGCTCCCATAATTCCCAGTGAGTGAATATGCAACTCTCTCACTGATTGATGGACTTAACACCAGCCAATTAGAGCTTAAACTGTCTAATTAAGCTGGAAACAGAGTCATCAACTTGCTGAAGTCTGAGGCCTGTTAACTTTACCTAAACAACAGAATGATGTCAGGTGTGTATTAGCACTGGGAATAACTAGTAAAACTAGAGTAAAGTACTTTGCAAATATAAAACACACTGAGAATGTTAACAAGGGTAAGCAAAAGATATGTCTACATTAAAAAAAAGCCAAAACCTACCAAAAAATCCCTATACTACTGTAATACCTTCTTTCAACATAAATACTTCCAAATTCACTTTTTGTCTAAAGAACACAGAGTTAAATGTTATCATTACATAGGACACCACCATAAATGGTTTCCAATTTCATTTTTCTGTGTGTGTGTGTGATTATCATTGATCAGTCAGAAATTTTTACTACACTATAGCTCTCAAGATATCTCCATTACATTATACTTGTTCAACCACAATTCACAATTAATATGAGCTTTTCTCAACTCCTATATCAGTGTCATAATTACCCCTTATTTCTCCCTCCTCCAAGAACAATAAAACTGCTCACTTCAGAGGCATAATGATTGCCATCCTCTTTAAGAGCAAGTGATAAATGTTTACTGGTTTGCTTTAACATCAGACCATCCATTTATGAAAAGACTTAAATAGCCCACCCAAAACAGTCTTCTTTTCACTGTAAAACTAGCTACTGCAACAAAAAGAAATACACACGGGGAGTTGTTGGAACCCGGCTTGTTTAGCCAAGCACAAACACTTTACAAACACGACAGCACACTGAGATGCCATCCTAGTCTGTCCCCAGCGCTATAGCTGTGTCGTCTCCTGAAATAATATTTAGCAGAGGCATTTTAAGAAAGTCAGCACAAGAGATAAAAAAAATCTCCTCAGGTATATGTATGTTATTAATCATAATTAAGGCATATTTGACAGCTTCTTGGCAACAAAGACGATGAGTTCCTTTCTCTGACATCAAAATCCTAAAGGAATACTTGCTATTTCATTATCGACTTCACTGATCTTTATACCTATAATACCCATTTTGAGGATATGGGGTTTCAGAGAAATCTGACTGCCCACCCCAGACACTGTGTAAGCTAGAGCATCAGCAGGGGTCTCACTAAGATAAAGTACAGGAAAGCACGCTGCGGTTAGAATGTGAGTTCCAGGAAAACACATGGCCTGCCCCATAATGCATTTCCACTGAAGGGTCATCCAGAGCTGTTGTTTTTTGTCTGTGCAGGGAGCTCTGCACTTTCGATTTCTCATTAAATTGGAAAGGGAGCACTTGGTTCCCACCGCAATGACATCCTGTGATAAGATGGTGAGAAATGGGAAATGGATCTATTTCAAGAGAGACTCATTTTAATAAAACTAAACAAGAGACTCACTTCCATTTAATCATGCCCAATTTCATTAACGTGCTTTCTATAGCAATGCTGCTTTGGGAAGGTTCTTATGATGGCTGTGTCCTAGAGGAAACACTCACCAGGAGTTCAGTGTGGTGCCTTTGCAGGTGATTTCAAGGAATTTATTCTGATCATCTGTTGGTCACAAATTTCATCCAAATTTCTCTCAGACCCAGCAATGAGATTTGGCCTGTTCCATGCAAATTCCCAGCTCCCTTTTTGCTGTCTTTTTTCCCGGAAAACACGGGCATAAAAACCTTTGCCTGTTGTGGCATTTATCTAATAGCACTGGTTGGGATCAGGATGGTCCTCAGCATAGTATGTTTCTACTTGGAAAATGATCACTGCTCTTCCACAATCTCCTGATTGTTCTCCTTCTTCAGCTCTTACTCTCTCTCGCCACTTTTCTCTTTACCATCTGCTTGACTCCTTTTGTCCCTCTCTCCCTCCTCTGTCCCTCTCTCTCAGTCTTCGTCTCTCACAATGTCTTTCTTCATTGGGCCAGGCTGAGAAGGGTGAGGATCAAGTGAAGATCCATGGTTTTGTCTTCATTATGTAGGTGAATCAAGAGAAAGTAAAAATTTAAATCCTAATCACTCGGTTTTCAGTTTAAATGTTTCCACAGACATCCAGAAATAAAATCAATGATGTTCTGAATTAATTGGAAGAGACCTCACTGGGAAAGAAACAAGTTATCTTTGGCATGGCAGGACTATGCCCCTCCCCCAAACAGTTATTCATTAATGAATTGGTTCTGCCTCTACTAACGTAATAGTGTGACTATAACATACTTTTTAAGTACAGTCTTCAAGATATTAAAATCTCTACCTTGGCTGATTTGGGGTTTTATTGTCTATTCCTGGCTGTATCTCATCTTAGTGAGAGCTCATGGGACTTAGCACTTAGCATGAACACAGTGGGTTGACAACCAAAGTGAATAATGGCATCAAAATACAACCTTGCCTGCTTCTGAGGACTTGTTACACACACCTATACCTTCCTTGTTAAACAGTACTACACTGCTGTTAGAAAACTTTACTACCAAAATATTCTATTTTCATAGAAAACAATTTAGCTTAACATAGTGACATGTTTAAAATAACACTAGGAAAGTATGCCAACGGTCAATAAGTTATTAATCTACTAACAATTAATAACTCTACAAACAAAAGAAATAATAAAGGTGCTCTTTGCAACTATATATACAGTATGTACTATAGGTATTGTGATTCCTTTAAAAAAGTAAAAATGTAAAATAGGGGTTCTGTTAACTGTCAAATAAATTTTTTTAATTATAGTTATTGCCCTGGTTGGTGTGGCTCAGTGGATTGAGTACTGGTCTGTGAACCAAAGGGTTGCAAACCAGACCTGTTTGGTTCCCAGTCAGGGAGCATCCCTAGGTTGCAGGCCGGGTCCCTGGTCGGGGGCACGTGAGAGGCAACCACATGTTGATGTTTCTCTCCCTCTCTTTCTCCCTCTGTTTCTCCAAAAAATAAAATTAAAATATTAAAATATATATGTTTATTTATTTATTTTTTCTTTCAGAACTCTCATTTAAATATTGCTGAAGAAAGGAAAAGTGGAATGAGGTACTTTATTGTAAGTGTCCAATTTACTATAAAATTTAGGGAAGGAAAAAATTTTCCTCAAACCTCTAAGGGCTCCTGACTGGGTCTGAAAATCAAACTTATAAAGACAGATTAACAGGAGAAAATCATACAAGCTTATTTAATATAAGTTTTCTATGCCTCTGAAGGCTTCATAGGGAAATGAAGACCCAAAGAATGGTTAGGTCTGAGTATTTTTATGCTAGATTTGATGAAGAGTAGGCAGCTGGGTAGAAATATCATAGGCCAGAGTCTAAGGGAGTTGCAGTAACCCAGGGGAAACGTAGCGAGGCTGTTTGCTTTAACTCTCCCCAGCATCTCTTTGTCTTCAGGGATAAGGATGCTCTTTTCCTCCAGATGCAGGGAGGGGGCAGTTTGCTCGCATGAGGGTTTATGACCTGTTTCAGGGGAGAAGGGTGGGGTCGATGAGAGACCTTCCTCCTTCTGCTGTTTTTGCAGACCGCTTAGTTTAAAATATCCAGTATGCAAAGGTGCCATATTTGAAGTAGCATGTCCTAGGTCCTAACACGAGTAAATGTGGGTTTCAGTTTAAACAGATAGACGCCGATTCTATCTGAGAACTTGGCATTCCCTGTAACAAGTACTGCTTATTGGTGAAGTTGATCCTGTCTTCCCTTCAATAGAGTGTGGGGGGTTTGGGGGTGAAGGCTAAGAAAGGGGAATACGTGTCTGAGAGCCAAGCCTTTTCCTCCCCAAGAGACCTTTATTCTTGAGTGGTTTTCATTTAAAATGTCCCCAATTTCAGATAAAGCCAGGCACACCTGAACCCATACAGTTCACCACATCTGTAACTCATTTCTATTTCTTAAAAAATTGATGATGTTTGCTTCCGTGCCCAAATCACCCTGACCGCAAGGGACGTAGGCTTTAGGCAGCTTGGTGTTGTTATTTATAAGGTGAACACCTAGACTTTCACAGCAGAACCCAAAGTAGGAGGACTGAAACGATGAGCTGCTGCAGAAGGGAGAAGCTTTCCGGAAGGTTCTGTGTTGGGCATTTCTATTGCTCGTGCCACTAATATTAAGGAAAACATCAAGTTTGGCCAACTTGGAGTAATCTCTGATGCCAACTGCTAATCTTCAAGACCAGATGGAACCCATGTAAAGTTGCCCTATGAAGGATGTAAAATATCTTCTGTATAGAATTTTGAAAATATACTCACTTGAAACAGTACTTATTTTATTGAATTTTTAAAAAATATGTTTATTGATTTTTAGAGAGAGAGGAAGAAAGAAACATCCATGTGAGAGAGAAGCATTGGCTGGTTACCTCCCATATGCATCCTGACTAGGGATTGAACCTGCAACCTAGGAATGTGCCCTGACCAGGAATCGAACCCCTAACCTATTGATGTATGGGAAGATGCTCCAACCAACTGAGCCACACTGAGCAGGGCCAATATTTACCTTTAACTGTACTTTATTCTAATCATATTTGCAATCTGTTCTGTGCTTAAGAAATAAATAAAAATAATTTCTGAAGTTTAGAGCAACTAGTAGAGATTAACAGTGAAAGATAAAGGGACTTGGATGCCCTTCATCCAATCTGGGGAACTGGAAATGTGGAAGTAACTTGAGAATTTCTCATAGGCAACTAGGTAAATGTGTAACTTCTAAGTCATCTACATTACTGCCTATCAACAATAGTAGGTTGCTAGTTCTTTTAAGTACTACTAAATACATTGTCACTACTACATGGCATGTACACAATGCAAGATTTATTTCAAATTTTAGAAGGATGTCTTGTAAAGATATAACAATACCTCCATGGGCTCAAAATGACTATAATAAGCAAAAATGGTTAAACTTATAAACCAAATAGCTATGTTGCAAACATGGTATGAACCACAGATTCTGAACTCTAAGCTTGAAGACAGTAAGTCCATGAAACAACCATTGGAAAAAAAAAAAGTAGTCTTGAACAGAATTGCAAGGATCATTAACTGCAACTGAGCAGTCCTGTTCCCATAGGAAGCTCTTACAGTACTATTCACCATCTTGTCATCTAATATTCAGAGACACATTTGGAGGTTTAAAATTGGATTTTGATCCTGGATATAAATGTTTCTCAAGGCACAGTTTAAAAAAGGAAGAAGAGGAAGAAGCAAAACGTGGAACAACACCAGATTAAAACCCCATGCTTAAAATTAAATAAGTCAATACCTTGACAAGCATTGTTTTTCAAAGCCTGATAAATGTTTTTAGATACATTTCCAACCTTCTTCATTCATCCTCACACAATCTCACCCAACTACTCCATGTTTCCTTTTCTTGCAAGAACCCTGGGCATACGATTTTAGAGCTCATCTCTCTCTCTCTCTTAAAAAATGGAAACGGTTTCAAAATTAGAATAATTGCATGAGAAAGAGACAGAGCAGAGGAAAATTGCTTTCATCACCCACCTCCCAAAAAGCTACAAACAGAAAATAGAGTGTGGAGTCCCAAATCCAAAACTTTGAGAAGATGTTGCTTGCTGTGTTCTGGGACTTTTCTTTTGTTGTCCAGAAACTCAAAATCTACATTCTCTTCAGAGATGCTCCCAGCCAAGGAATTACCAGGCTCCCAATTTCCTTCTTGACCTTGCTTCCAAACTAGTAATTAAAGGTAAAGCATGGGAGGAGTGAATGAAGACCCTCCCATGAGTCTTTTAAGATACTCGTTAATTGATTTATTCCTTTATCAAGCACTTACTGAGCTTCCGTTCTGTCATGTGCTGAAACACTGTAGCCACAGGGATATGATGGAAAGTAAAAGATTCTCTGCCTTGATGAAATCTGTCTAGGAATAGAAAACCAACACAATCACACATAGAAATCTACAAACTGTGGTAAGTTCTTGGAAGGATAAATATAAGCTTCTATAGGAAATTACAAAAGGAGGAGCACACTTTGTTTGAATTTTTTGGCTTAATTACAAATAAAAGAAAGATGAATGTGTATAAAGGAATAGGAAGGGCAAATGCAAGCGGCCTGAAATAAGAAGGCGTGTAGGGCAGTGCATCTCCTGTGTCAAGGAGGGTCAAGGGGAGAGAGGTAGAAATGAATCTGAAAGGTAGGCCAGAGCCAATCACCAAGGGCTTTGAAAGCTTTTGTAAAGATTTTAGTCTTTGAAAAGGAATTTAAAGCCATTTAAAAAGGTGCAAATAGTGACACGCATGATCTAATTTTCAGATCACTCTGACTGCCATGTTGAAATTTATCAAAGAGGATCAAAGAACCAGTGACAACATGACTTGATGTTTAATCTTTAAGATCACTGGCTACTATGCTGAGAATGAGTTGGAAGAAAGCCAGAGTGCATAGGGAGAAATTAGGTCATTGGCAGGTGCTACCCCCCTGCCCCAAGTGAGAGATGCTGAGGGCCCAGGCCAGGAGGGGGACAGCATGCCTGAGGAATTGCCCTAGTGACACAGGAGTCGGCTCACTCCCGTTCTCCTCTTGCCAAGGCCCTGCTTGGGTCCTAATAGGGCTGCCCTCCAAAACACCTTCCTTTTCAGGAAGACTCCTAAAGGACAGCAATCTCTGGTATCAAGGCCCAAAGTCCTCTTGCTTCTCCTGAGCATTTGGCGTATTTTAGCCCTTTGTGAGGTGATCATGAATTGTGACACCTTTGTTGTGTTCCTGGAGAAAAAAACTCATCAAAGTGGAGGCCCACTTTCCCCAAGAGTACTGCAATTCCCAGCCTGCCTCGTTGTAGCTAAATCTAGTCTTTCTTTCAGCTTACTTTTCCAATTCTTATTTGGTAAAAGACTTTTTTATTCAGCATATTCAGTATACGGCACCTTAACACATCGCTATGTATGATTTAGCAAGATTCTATAGGAAGTTATGTTTAAACCAGTTACTTAACATTTAAAACGTATTTAAAATATAGAAAATCAAAATCTGTTTCTCTACTCATAACAATCCTGACACCAAATGTGTGGCCTTTCCACACCAAGCAATTGCCCAGTTCTCTGCAGATACCCACTGGGTATTCTACGATTTAATTCAATCCTGACCCTAACTACCCAGAATTAGTGCAGCTCCCACAGGTTAAGGGCTCACTCCCACAAGACTGCCCCACTTCAGACTTCAGTCACACGTACTGGGTGCCAGGGTATCCATACTTCTTGTCCATCTTGACTAGAAATTCGAGGTTTCTACAACCCCCTCCTCAGGTTTGGTAATTTGCTATAAAGGCTCACAGAACATGGTGAAACACTTTACATACATGTATTGGTTTATTATAAAAGAAATTGGAAAGGATACAAATGAACAGCCAAATAAAGAGGAATATAGAATGAGGTCAAGAAGTGTCCCCCACACAGGGGCTTTGGTCCCAGTGGAGTTGGTGTGTGCCACCCTCCCAACACATGGATACAGTCACTATAATTTAAGGAATTTTTATGGAAGGTTCATTATGTAGGCATGATGAATTATTAACTCAATCTCCAGTTCCTCTCTTCTCCCCAGAGATTGAAGGGTGGGTCTAAAAGTTCCAAGCCTGCCACCGTGCTGGGTCTTTCTGATCAGGAGTCCCCAGACATCAGTTTTCCCATTCACAAACAAAAGACACTTTTATCACTCCAGATTACAAGAGTCTTAGAAGCTCTTGCATTGGGAATCAGGGACTAGGAACAAATATTATAACCAAAGATTGCTTCTATTACCCATATCACTACAGAGATTATAAGAAGTTTAGGAGCTTTGTGCCAGGAACCAGGGATCAAGACTAAATATATATATGACAGTATCACAAAGTGATATTCATTGCAGAAATATTGTGAAATACAGAAAAACACAACTCAAGAAAATGAAAATAATCTATAATCCCACCATTCAAAGATAATATTAGTTAACATTTTGGAGTATAGTCTTCCAGTCTTACTTCTTTCTATACCTATCTATGGACTTGTCATCTTCTAATCTTTTCCATAGGAAAGAGTGTGTATGAGTGAGAGTGTATGAGAACACATTTGTGTGTGCATGTATTTGTATAAGTCTCTTAAGTCCATCTTGAAACAATGAGCAAAGTGGGTAGAAATGGATATATTATTAGATAGATAGATGATAACAGATAGATAATACATAGGCATTTTCCCTTGAATTTTCAGTTCTAGATGATTTAAATCCTCAGCTGTTTCTTTGAAAATGTCAAAATTGTTTCTTTCTCACTACTCTTATCAATAAATAATACTCCTGCTTGCTCAATCAGAAGCAATTGTCAACCACGTGATAAATGATGACTTAGAGATTATGTGATTCCAGTCTTTTCATCTTGAGTCCCAAGAGTATTCAGGTTGATAGAAGACTGACCATAGATAAAAAGTAAACACTCCCCAAGGTCATATCACATGCTACCAGACCACACAGCACATTATATTTTAAATTGTTTATATAGCAAAACTGGATTGCCAGCATAAATGACAAATCTCTTAGTTTGCTGGTTTCTAGTAGAAATCTGTGAAAAAACAGAAAGTTGCTCCCAAGTTATATCAAGACTAGTTTTATAATGTTTTGTTTTGAATTACAAACCAACCTGAATTCAGTTCCCAGAGAGAAGACATCATTAAAAATGACAATTGTCTGTACTAACTGCCCTAGGCAGGCAGTAGCAATAACACCTACAACAGAAACCACTTGGAACTCATGCAGTAAAAACCCATGACCAAATTGCTCTTCAACAGATAGTCAACCCTGACCAACACTTTCTCTGATAACCAGCTGAAACTGTTTTAAAATGCAAATATCTAATAGTATGTTCAGGCCACATGGTCTCATCTGAGCCATATCTGTGTGGCCATTTTGTATTGAAACCCATAAAAATATGCGGCCGCTATGCCATACCCCAACTCCAAACCAGAATATATTGAAGGGTTTCCAACAAGCCCAAACTATATTAACTAGAAATGATGAAGTGCTTGCTTCCAGGGTTCCACTGCCTGAATCTTCCTCCCTTCCTTTCCCTTCCCCTTTTCCTTCCTTCCTTTATTTAAATAATTCAATGCTTTTGGGGTTTATTGTTGAGGTGGATAGTGTTTTTCAATTAAATTCAGAATATTGGTTATATGGGAAAGTTTTTGTATTCCAGACTTATCAACAAGTCTTCTTCCCTGTCCCTAATTAGTTCAGAAAAGGTAACTTTAATGTAATATTAATTTGGCTCATCTTGAAAACTTTTATTGAGTATCTAGCTTATTCTGACCATTCTAGGTACTGAAAACTCCAAAATAAGGAGACATGGACCATCCTCATGAATCTCCTAGTTAACTAGATACCTCATGTGGACCCTGAGAAGGAAGATACATACTAAGAATGGTTCTTGACAGTGGGCTCACATTAAAACAAAAGAAAATAGAGCCTTGCAGCCACTTCTATACAGGGGCCTCTCATGCAAAGCACTAAGCCTACACTAAGCTGCCTGCCTGCAATCTGAGCCAGCCCTTATAAAGGAGTTCCTGGAATCCTATTTCAACCCGTAGGACTGAGACTTTTCCTGTCCAATTGGAGCTGCACAGCTATATCCCCCCCATCAGCATCTTCATTGGCCAATCAGAGTGGCTTAATTTTGCCTAACCAGGACAGTGCCTTTTGGACCAATCAAACTGTGAGGGTTTAAAGTCCTCATTTGCATGAGGGCAGACCAATCAGGGACTAGAATGTGGACTTCTCTCTGTATAAGTCAGCTGCCCTCTGACTCAGGGAGTACATTTTCCCATTCCACTGAAGACTGCAGACTGCATTTCCCCAGCTGAAACACCAAAGGCGGCTCACCTGAGCAGAGTGGAGCAGATACGTGCAAGAACAGACTAGCACGGAGTGGAGAGGACTGAACTGAAGCAGGTGGAGCAGAGCAGAGCTATGTGGCTGGAGAGGGGCCTCGCTCTAGAGCTGTCTCACTGCAGTGCTGTTCCATAGCTGTGCTGTTTTGTAATTGAGCTGTTCCACAGCTGTGCTGTATCACAACTGAGCTGTTTGCCCTGAAGTTTCCTTCTTCACTACACCCCAAATTGGGCATTCCTGTTGGCTATTGAATTGGTGCCAACCACTGTCAGCTGACACTCATAAACCCTAGTTGAGTGGAATAGGGGAATGCCCTAATTTTTAAAAGATATACTTTGATTATTCAAAAAAAGTGAATGTTCTCTTGAATTTTAATATATAAATACAAGACTTTTTGTTTTGAAGAACCTATGCACCCCGATGTTCATAGCAGCACAATTCATGATAGCCAAGAGTTGGAAGCAACCTAGATGCCCATCAGTAAATGACTGGATCAAAAAACTATGGTACATTTACACAATGGCATTCTATGCTGCAGAAAGGAAGAAGGAACTCCTACCCTTTGCAACATCATGGATGGAACTGGAAAGCATTATGCTGAGCGAAATAAGCCAGGCGGTGAAAGACAAATATCATATGATCTCACCGTTAACAGGAATCTAAACAAACCAAACAAGCAAGCAAAATACGACCAATGACACTCAAACATGGAACAGGCTGACAGGGTCCAGAGGGGAGAGGGGAGAGAATCATAGGGGAAAAGGGAATGGACTCACATGAACAAGTATAAAGGACACATGGACAATAACTAAGGGTGGGGGGTGGAAAGGGGAGGGAGGCAGGGAGCATGGGGCCGGGGGCGGGCAGGGTTGGGAATATAAGACAGAAACCTGTACTTGAACAAGAATTAAATAAAAATTATATTTAAAAAAAAAGACTTTTTGTTTCGATTTTGTATTTTTTCTGATTCGCCTAATGCCTGTTCTCCCTGGTGATGAGTGCTAAAAGTCAATTGTACCTGTGTAAATGATATTTTCAGGAGAGTCTGCTTAGTGCTTGCTGAGAGGGAGACGAAGACAGAGATTGGGACAGAGACAGGTGGAGACAGAGATTGAGATAGAGACAGAGATTGAGATAGAGACAGAGATAGAGATAGAGACAGAGACAGAGACGGGACAGAGACAGATGGAGATGGAGACAGTTGGAGACAGAGAGATTGAGACAGAGACAGAGATGGAGACAGAGACAGAGATAAAGACAGAGATTGAGACAGAGATAGAGACAGGGACAGAGACAAGACAGAGACAGAGATTGAGAACATAGCCCTAAACATAAGTGTAGAATATGGTGTAAGATAACAGGACCTTTTGTTCATTGTGAGTAGGGAAATAAATATGTACAATAGCAAAGAGCAATTTGGCAACATCTAATAAAGTTAAATATGTACCTATTTTACAAACCAATAACACCACTCCTCGGTAAATAAGAATAATAATACAAATCTTCATACAGGTTTATTTTGTGCCAAGCCCTATTCTAAACATTTTATATATTACCTCACTTAATCCTTGCAACCCCATGAGGGAGGTACTTCTTGCACAGAGAGGTTGAGCATCTTGTCCAAGGCCAATAGCTAGTTAATAACACAGCAATCTGATGCCAGAATCCATGCTCTTCATGATTATGCTCTACTACCTCTCTTTTTGCAGGTGTACATAAGGGGACTAAGATATTTACTCAGTTATTATTTTTAGCATAAAGTTAAATGAACTGCTTTAACAGCAGATTAGACATATGTAGCTAAAGGGAAGAAACAGACAGTTGTTCACAAAAGAACTAAAAATATGCAGACTCAAGTACAGATTAAAAATGTGGATAGAAAAATTTTAAAATTACTATGTGCAAAAATTTTCTAGATAAAATTTTAAAACACTATTAACACACAAAAAAATGTCTAGTGGTAAAAAATGAGAAACAACCTAAATTCCATTAAGAGGAAAATGAAAATAAAATGTGATATCTTCATTAAATGGAATATAGCTTAGAAGTTAAAATGAAGAAAATAGATATATGTATAAATAAGGATAAATCTGAAAATCTTAATATTGAGTGATGAAAATTTAACTAAAAGGTAGGTATCATAACATTGGTCTAGAATTTATCATTATACATAACCTATTAGGCAGAATTATTCCAATGCTAATGAAACAAGCTTCAGTGGCCCTTGCTTATCTGGGCCCCTCCCAAAGCCCTGGAAGTGGCTCCAGCAATGGGTTCATGTGGTCACATGTTTTGTAAAATTTTTATAAGCAAAATATTTTAACCATGCTTGACTAAGACATTTGTCTCTTTCCACACCAATTCCATCATCTTTCTCCCTGGAACCTTCCCTGGAACAACCATGGGCATTTTGGGGATCTGATTTAAGAGAAGTGAAATTGTAGACACATCTAGGTTAGGTTTTGTGAGCTGTGTTCATGGATTTTACTACTTGACCAATGCAGGAATTGCTACCAGGAGTGCTTCTGCTGTCCATGGGTGGACTTGCAGATGTGGCACTCAGAGGTGCTTTGCCCAAGGTCAGATCAGAACGTGAACATGCCCTACAGCACTAGGAACAGAAAGTATGGTGACAGTCAAAACAACAGTAGAGTTTGAAATGCATGGAAGCAGAAGCTGGTCTATGGAAAATTCTTCCAGTCAGACATGTATAAATGGGAGAGTTGTTTTTCACTGACACCTTGTCAAAACAAAGTTCTCTCTGGTCTAGTAGAGACCCATAATGCAGCATACACAATTATAAACACATTGTTTAGTTTTCTTTGAGGAGAAATCATGCAAAAGAGAATTTACTATAATTCTTATGTTTTTAAGGCACCACTCATATAGGAGTAGTACAAAGAACAAGTATTTCTGTCTGCAAAGTTTCATGGTTTATGAATTTCAACTATCAAGACTAAAAAATTTTGATCACACTAAAAGAAAAAAATTGTCTTTGTGCTTAGATTTTAATTCAGATAATGATACTTCTCCAAAAGCTGTGGGAAAAAATCCTATTTAGAAAAAGCTTATTTAAAAAACTATAGATTTCTTTCTGGTCAAGATACAGGTATAGGTAAACATGCTTCACCTCCTCACACAACTACAGCAAAAAATAACAACTAGACTATAAAGCAAATATCACCCAGATTCATCTGAAAAATCAAGCTTTATGGAAGTCTGACAACCAAGGATTTAAAGAAGACACATTCATCCTGATGGGTAGGAGCGGTAGAGATGTGGAGAGGCATGGAGAAGTGTAGAGACATGAAGTGGTGCAGAGAGGATTGGGGAGATGCAGAGAGGTAGAGATGCAGAATGGGCAGTCCCACATTCACGTGTAGTGGGTAAAAATTGGGAGGGATACTTCAAGAGTGGGGGTTCCCAGGCCCAGGCCAGACCACCCAGCCCAGGGTTCCAGTGTCAGGAAGATAAGTCCTCGTAACTTCTGGCTGTAAAAACCAGTAGGGGTAAGGGCAGTGGAAGAAACTACAGTATTTTTAAAAGATTCCTCCTAAAAGGCTTGAAATGGTTTTAGGATTACACAGACCCACCCTCTTTGGGATTTGGCACCAGGCAACAGTGGCATATGTGGAGGAATTGAAGTAACTGGCAATAGAGTGAGTGCCAGGAGATAGCTCCCTCCTGGACAAAACTCCAAGTCTCCTCTCCAAGCCCTTCCTCACACAGTCATAGAGTGATGACATGAGTTGTTCCATCGTGGTGATTACCTAAGGCTCTGCCCCATACAATTTACAGGTGCTCTTTTCTATAATAGGCCATGTTACTAAGACAGGGAGTCAAAGTAGCTGTACCTAATACACAGAAACAAACGTAGGGAGGCCACCAAATTGAGGAGACAAAAATATATGGCCCAAATGGAAAAAAAAAAAACCCAGAACAAAATACCAGAAAAAGAATTAAGGGAAATGGAGATAAGCAGAGTTCAAAACACTGGTTATCAGAATGCTCAAAGACTTCATTGGGTACTGCAATAGCATAAAAAAGACCCAGGCAGAAATGGAAGTTACATTAAGTAAAATGAAATCTATAAGGAACCAACAGTGGAAGGGATGAAGTCAAGAACCAAATCAATGATCTGAACACAAGGAATAAAAAAGCATTCAATCAGAACAGCAAGAAGAAAAAAATTTAAAAAAACAGGATACACTAGGGAGCCTCTGGGACACCTCCAAAAGTACCAATAGCCAAATCACAGGGGTGGAGGAGGAGGAAGAAGAAGAAGAAGAAGAAGAAGATCAAGAAATTGAAGATTTTTTTGGAAAAATAATGACAGAAAACTTCCCTAATTTCATGAAGGAAATAGACATACATGTCCAGGAAGCACATAGAGTCCCAAACAAGATGGAGGCAAAGAGGCCCACTCCAGGACACATCATAATTAAAATGCCATAGGTTAAAGATAAAAAGAGAATCTTAAAAGCAGCAAGAGAAAAGCAGTTAGTTACCTGCATTGGATTCCCATAAGCTGATTTCTCAAAAGAAATTTTGCAGGCTAGAAGGGACTGGCAAGGATCCAAAGTAATGAAAAGAAGGGACCTACAACCTAGATTACTCTATCCAGCACAGCTGTCATTTAGAATTGAAGGACAGATAAAGTGCTTCCTAGACAAGGTAAAACTAAAGGAGTTCATCATCACCAACCCATTATTATATGAAATGTTTAAGTGGATTATATAGGAAAAAGTTCAAAACTATGATCATTAAAATGGCAATAAATTTACAACTATCAAACTGAATCTAAACAACAAAGGAAATAAACAGAAAAGGAACGGAGTCATAGATATGGAGATCATTTGGAGGGTTTTCAGCTGGGAGGGTGAAGGTGGAGAACAGGGAAAAAGGTGTAGGGATTAAGAAGTATAAATTCACAGGTACAAAATATACTGGGGGATGTAAAGTACATTATTAGAAATGGAGGAGCCAAAGAACTTATATGCATGACCATAGACATGAACTAAGGTGAGGGAATGCTGGAGAAAATGGGGATACCAGGCATAGGTGCGTAAAGGGGGAAAAATTGGGACAACTGTAATAGCATAATCAATAAAATACACTTAAAAAATAAAATAAAAACTATATAGACAATATACTAAATAATTTTATATAAAATAAAATGTAGCCAAAAATTAGAGGAAAAGTATGATAGAAGTATGTCAAATACTTAACAAATATTACATTATTTCTCTAGATTTTTGTGATATTCATAATTTAAAAAATTTTATAAGTTGTTATAATTTCTTTCCTCATTATATTTTCACTTTAAAAGGCTACCAAAATTTCATAAGTTTCTGGTGTACAAAACAGAAATCTGCCCTGATCACTGTGTATTATTTATGTATGATTTCCATATAGTAAAAGCTAAAAACATGCACGGGAAAAAGATGAAGCAACTGTGGGATCTCGTTTACCCTAGGAATTGGGGGCAGGGGTCTGCATCATGAGCCTGATTGCTTCCCTGTGTTCACAGCACTTTACGTGCTCAGTAAGTGGAAGCCCTGAATTCTGGTGTGAATAAGCATCAAGCTGAATCTAATACATGGTCTCATTTGCGGAATTATTTTCTAAGAAACTGGGTGGGATAATATTTGCCTCACTCTGTAGAATGGGCTATCTTACCTCTATTTTTATGAAATTAAATGAGATCACAGGCAAGGGGGGTTTGCACATTAGAAAACAGTGTTACACAGCTTGCAAAATGACAATCTATATGCAAGTATTAATATTGAGAATGTCAATAATATCTGAAGTTTACTGAGTACTCACTATACGCAGAGACTCTTCTCTGTATCTGATATGTATTTATCTCATTTATTCGTCCCAACAAGCCTGGAGGGAGGTACTGTCATTATTCCCATTTCATATATCAGACCAAATATGTAACTTTTTGACAGTTCTGTAAAATGTTTACCTATATTTACTTAACACTTAAAAAACATTTAAATGAGTCTGTTTCTTTATTTGTTTCAATTAAAAACCATCAGCGTATGATGTTATGTGAGGGCAGTGGACAAGAATGCTGCAAACAAGTGTTAAATAAATCTGTTTTTTAGTAGTACTGTATCATATGTACTCAATACATGTAACAATGAATCTGTTTGAATTTTAGGGAATAATAGGAAGTAATATATGTAGGCTTTTAGTTTCTTCGCAAAGTTTTAATCTAGATTATATATTATTTCTTTGAAAATCAAAACTCGGCAAATTTAGAATATTTTCTATTAAACTGGGAAGTTCCATTTTGGTATTTATCTGTGGGTTCTCTTATCTACCTAAAGCTGTATTATAAAATAATACAGCTCAATTTATGTAAGAAAATTTCAGCATTATGAAACCCAGAGTTCCATTAAGTATCATGTGATCACCAACTACACTTTTGGAAACTAGGAATTACGTGCCACACACTGGGGATTCAAAGAGGAAAAAAACTGCTGACCTCACAGAGCTCCCACATCTGCCCTGAACCGGCCAATGAGATAATAAGAGGTAAAGAGAGACGCAGAGGGTCCTACAATAAAACCAGGGGGGGCGGATATTGCACTGGGGACCTGAGGGCACAAAAACCGGAAGGAAAAATATCACCCGAGCAGATTCTTTGTAGAACTCCGTAGCATCTCACTGCTAAAAGGATCCACAGTCCAACAGCTTCATTACCAATCGCTTGGCGGGAGCAGGAGCTTTGAAATATCACATAATGGATCTCAAATGGAGTGGGGATGAGAGGGATCTTTGGTGAAGCAAATGGCAAAAACGAAAAGTTGGACAGAAAATTTCCTGCTGGAACATGTTGGAGTGTGTGGTGTTTCAGCCACAGGCTCCTGATGATGGAACTTTAGTTGCTGAACACGAAGATAATTTCAGCACCCTACAATTATGTGCCTAATTAAAATTAAGAAATTAGAACACAGTTAAAAGGAATAATATTTTGCTCACAGCTAATTTCATTAAAGTATTAATGAACAGGACTCTTTTTATGGCCAGAGGGCAACCACTTTCTACAGGGTACTTCCATGCTAGCTAATTTATTCATGCATGAAAAACAATCCAATGAGAAATGAGAGAGCAGAGAACTGCTGGTCCTAATTAAAATATTTAAAACACCATGTCTATTTTCTTCCATCTAGCCAAATACCTAAGCTGGAGCCAGCATGGTGCCAATTAACATGGAAAAAGCAAACACAAACACCCACAGTTTCTGATTAAAGTGCACATTATTGTACCATGCAATATATTGTTCAGCACATATATGTAAATGTTTAATTAACCCGTGTCTAAATCTCGGCAACATTCAAAAATCGAAACTTTAATCCCCAAACAAGTGGCGATCTGTGTAGGGGAGGCACTTACTTATTTATCATGGTGTTTTATTCAAACCTAATTTGAAGCAGTCATGTGCTAGACACGCCGAAGTGTTTCTTAAGAGACAAAACAGGGAGGAGACTCTTGGCCTGGCTGGCTCCTCTTCAAATGGCAGCAACGTCGTTAGCCGCCCGAGATCCGTGAGAGGAAGCAGGTTAGCCTCAGGTGATGGGGCGTCTTTCATTAATAATGTAGCACGACGTCTGGACCCAATCCCATTTGTCAGCCTGGACAGCAGTGACAATAACACCACCCACCCACGCGCACACACGCACACGCCCTCTTTTCTTTGTTGACTAAAGACCTGTCTGTCGTAACACAGTCAGAGACATCCCCGCCAGGGTAGCACGTTGGAGAGAAATGTTTGAAACACTGAGAAGTGAAAGATTCGAAAACCTTACAAATATTAACTGAAATTTTATCAGTATGTTAAAAGCCATCATAAAAGGAGAATAAATGGTTTCCTGGCTGCTATGTTCCCCGTCCTACTGTGCGAGGCGGGCTGAGCGTGGGAAGCCAGAGCTGAGCACAGTGACCTAAACGGGGGAAGGCCGGAGCTGGGGCTCGAACCCATGTCCTTTAGCACCAGAATCAACCCGCTATGAACCCCGTTGATTGTAACCAGCCATTAATTTTCTGTTTATATGAGAGATGTAATCTTAATTAAGAAACCTAATTACTACTCAGTTAGCCATTAAAATCATTTTTGTAGCCCTGGTCTGGTGGCTCAGTTAGTGGGAGTGTCGCCGGCTCCCCAGTAGGGGCATGGGTATGAGACAACCCACTGATGTTTCTCACGCCCACGTTCTTCTCTCTCTTTCTCTCAACCCCTCTTTCTCTCTCTGTTCCTCCCTCTCTCTAAAGACAACAAAACATCCTTGAGTGAGGATAAAAAAATCATTTGTAGTTTGCTTTTGAGCATTTCCAGGAAGAGATTGGAAAGAATGAGGGAATTAAACAACTTTTCCTCCTTGTAGGGTTTCTCACTGCTGTTCAACAACCAAAATCATGGAGTTTTAGACTAAAATCTTAAAAGTCATTCAGTTGAGAGGGTTTCAAAATTTTTGTAAGCAGCAGACTCCTTTTCTCAAGCATAATCTCTCATGGAACAGCCATATATTGACAGGTAAAAGCAGGACTCTCTAATGGAGGGGTTGGATCTCATTACCCAAGATGGCAGCTGAGGCACCACCCAAGAACCCACCTTCTGAAAACCACTGTGCTCATCAAAGCCTTCATTAAACAGCTGGAGGAGCTGAGGTCCAGACAGGCGGGCACACAGGTAAGTATTTATACAACATAACGGACCCGCAAGGTGCCTACTTGCCCAGTGCTTCTTCCATAGGGAGCACTGGGTCCCTATGGTTCCATTGATCCCTAGTGGAATCAATGGAGACCATAATGCATGGAAAGTTACAGAGCCAAATAGAGGCAGGACTGTTTGTGCAAAATTGCGAGTAACAATGTAGGAACATATGGCCATGAGGCGGGTTGGCCTAGTGCACAAAGCAAGGCGTGAGTAGGAGGCAAGAGACTTAAGGCAGAGATTTGTTTCTCCCTGGTGAGGGCGGCTTCTTCATTTCAATTCCCTGGGCCCCAGAGTCCTCATTCAAAAATAAGGTTAATATCTCAAAGAATTGCTTTAAAAATCAAGTAAGAATCAATGAACATGAGATTACAAAAGCATATTATGACACGGCATTGCAATTGCTTCCTTGTCTATTTCTGCCAGTACCCTCTGCACTAATTCCAAGATAATGTTTTTGTTTTACTATCTCTTTATTCTCAGTGACTGTCTGGGAAAGGTGTTCAATTAGTGTTGCATGATGTTGTTGAATCCATAATGATAGTAATAATGACTAACATTTACTAAGCATTTATTCTGTGTTAAGCATTGATGCTAAGCCCTTAATGTTAATTATTTATTTAATCCTCATAACAACACAATGAGACTAATATTATTATTACCCTCACTGCACAACTGAAAAACAGAGACATAAAAAGTGACTTGTTTGCCCAGGGTTCCAGAACTAGTACATTGTGGAGAAAAGATCCACACTGTGATGTCAAACCTCCAAGCCCAAGCTCTTACTCCCTACATTCTTCAAAGGCAGCAACATGGGGTCATAAACTGAGACTTATCAGCTCTAGGGAGTCTAGCAAATGTCATAGATGGAAAAGCATGTGAAACACACACACATGCACTGAGAAACATGAAATGCAATTCCCGAAAGAGCTTTGTTCTAACAATCAGAGGTTAGGGGTGATTTGAGAACAACTCTAATCTTGAAGGATGAAATTGTGGAGGCCATGTTACCACCATTCAACTCTCAGAAGGACCAGTGGTCTGATTCAAAATCTCTAAAAAAGACTCTTGAAAATATGCAATAGCCAAAGGAAAAAGGGAGTCGGAAGAAGGGGGAAGGAAGAAGGGAACCCAAGGCCATGATGCACAAGGCACCAGGAATCACTCCTGTGACCAACAGCCTCACTGTTTTCCTTCATAAATATCATACCCCAATCCTGTGCCAGCTGGTGAGGTGGGTGTGTCTGGTCACTATGCAGGCTGATGGAAGTTGAGAGAAAGGTGGCACCGAAACACTGAATCATTGTTTTAAAATGCAGTGGAATCAGCAGGATCTATAGAGACTTATTAGTGATATAGCCATACTTGGTAAAAAAAAAAAAAAAAGGAAAACTGTGCACACCTGTGGCACATCTCGGACATGTTCAGGGCCTTCTGTTTTGCATGATTCATATTATGGTCAGAAACTGAATAGTGGGCTGGTTGCACCACGGGTCTAACCCTATGTAATACAAAGGGGGATCCCCCCAAAACCAAATTTATTTATAAAAAGTTGTGTATTTATTCTTACATGTTTAAACTTCAGTCACCTTCAAAGTACTCTCCATTTGATCCAATACACCTATGAAGACATTATTTTCCACTGCTCAAAACAGTTTTTGAACTCATTAGCTTTGATGCCTCTTTGTGCTTCTGCCATTTTTTTTGTTTCACCTCCTCCACATCCGCAAGACACTTCCCTTTGAGGATTTTTTCATCTGGGGAAACCGAAAAAAAGTCACTCCAGGGGAGATCAGGTGAATAGGGAGGGTGGGGCGTGGGGGTTGTGCCATTTTTTGGTCAAAAACTGCTGAACACTCAGCATGATGTGGGCTGGTACACTCATAAATCACCCATCATGAAATAGGTAAACGCATTGAAATAGTCTTCAAAAAATTCACTGAAGCCAAGCATAGCCTCTCATAACAACACCAGCTGTACACTAATACAGATGAGTTCCTTGAACATTAACATAGCAGGGGAAACCTGTACTACAAGTCACCCACCTGCCAGAAGATAATTCTGGGTTTTGGGGGACCCCCCTTGCATAATGCCATGTAATGTAATATTCTTAACAACTACGTTCATATATGTACACAAAGTCTCTTTGAAGAAAACTGGGTTGCATGTTCCTGGGTTCCTAATTTACAGCTGCCATTGACTGAACCTGTGGTGATTACACTTCTCCAGTTATTGAGAAGACTTCAGAGACAAGGCTAAGACTGCGTGTTTTATCCCCTACGCTACACCCTACCAAATTTGTCAGTTGCTTAGAATCCAAATTTAATTAAAAATATTTTCTTATAACGTACTAGCATGTAAGTTAGCATTTTACAGCCTGCACTTCCTTCAAAATAGCCAGCATTAGAGAACTAAAATTTCAAAGGCTTTTGTTGGTTTGCTTTCAATTCTCTCTCATAGGCAAGTTTGGTTTTTGAAATTTTCACTTTCCAGGAAAAGAAAGGCAACAGGGCAGATCTCCAAGACGGAGGCTGCGTTTTTATGCATCTTTAGCCGGACAAACATTAGTCCTTCCCCAGAACTGGAGCAGCTATTATTCTGAAGAATGTAAACTTGCTGTTTCCTCAATATGCAGATAGGCTGTTGTCACAGGTCCACACAGTAATGAACAACTTCTCAATATTTAATAAGCTTGGCACTCCTGTCCCCAGGCAGAGAGCACAGACGGTTGGTGGCCAGCTACTAACTGACCATTAAAATACAGAGTCTCTCTTTTAAATGTGCTTCACAAAGAGGTGATATCACCTGCAGTGGGTGGCGAATGCAGTCCTCTGCCAGGAGGTGGCCAGTCCTCCCACCTGGAAGACCCGGCAGGAGCAAGCACGGGGAGCCTGCTCAGTATTCAGTCAGGAGCTACCACACAACTGTTTGCGGGGGAATTTTTAGGTGGGCGGGAGAATTAACAGCTCTTCGCTTTGAGGTTGTTGGCCAAGCAAGTGGAAATTAGGAAATTGTTCTTGAGGTTTCTTTTTCACGTAAAAGAATGGAACTGCTCTGAACTCTGTTTTTTCGTCCTTTTCGTGCTTGCTTGTACACAGGAGTGTTTTGCACTGTCCCTGGTGTGCTGTGTGGGTATAAATATATTGCCCCAGTAATGCTCACTAATTGGACTGACGAGCCATTAATTCAGAACAATAATATCTGAGCATCTTAGCAGTGGCTTTTTTTTAATTCAAGGAGTAAAATCTAATGTTAATGTGATTATAGGAACTTCAGAAAATCATTAATACAATTAGTTCATTTTCTAAATAATGGAGAAACGAACATAATGAGTTCTCCTTACTCTTATTGACCATTAAGAGAAGACATTTGGCTGTAACTGTAATTCCAGGTTAACACAAATAGTCCCACAATCATATTA
The DNA here is from genome assembly GCF_014824575.4 of Sturnira hondurensis. NCBI lineage: Eukaryota > Metazoa > Chordata > Mammalia > Chiroptera > Phyllostomidae > Sturnira > Sturnira hondurensis. Next base: position 13,623,713 of record NW_028080827.1, read on the forward strand.
AGCATATAGAGTTTTCAAATTCTTGAATGAGCCTATCACAACTCTTGTTACCCTCATTTCATAAGATGTGATTGCTTCTTCTCTCTCATCAACAGCAATAGGAATTGGGATGTTTTTCAGGATGACTTCCCACAAAGCAATGAGAGAATTCTTTCTTGAGCATTTCAGAAGTGCTGGGTGCATAATGATGGGGGTGGGGGCGGATAATGAAGATGTGGATGTGGATACAGGTAGTCGGCTTCCTGGCAGGTGATTGGCTCTCATCACCATCCTCCAGTGACCCCAGTCTAGGCCCTGGGAAAACTGAAAACGACAAGTTCATCACCCTTTGGGCTTCTTTCCAGAAACATTCATTCTAAAATGTTTCCAGTTATGTGCTGCCAAGCAGTAAAAGGGGCTAAACTTTTCTGTGTTGTGTCAGGAGACAAAATTAGGACCACAGGGTAAAAAACACAGTGAAGCTGCCCCAGGGCTTCCACGAGAGCTTCCTAGTGATTGTGTGGTAACGGAATGAATAGGGCAGCTTAGAAGGTGAAGGCACTTCAACGGAGGCCGAAAGGCTCATGGATGCTATTAACAGTGTTCCCCCCCCCAAAAGAGTTTAGTGTTTTTTCCAAAATCTCACGTAAAATCACAAATACGACATGTGGAAATAACACTTCACTGATTGAAGTAGAAGATGAAGAACTTCGAACTTCATTCATTCCCCTTGTTTTAACCCTCAACGCTGTTAGCGAACTCCACAGCGCTCCAAGAAGCACTGTTTAAAAACCACTGCTATAGAAGTCATTCCTAAACTATGTGGGAGCTCATTCTAATCCAGCAATGTTCAAGTTTTTCTTTACTGGGAAACATACAAGTGATAATTAACCTAATACTTGAGTCCTGACCGTGTGGCTCAGTGAATTGAGTGCCAGCCTGCAAACTGAAAGGTCGCCAGTTCGATTCCCAGTCAGGGCACATGCCTGGGTGTGTGGACCTGGTCTCCAGTCCGGGGCATGCAAGAGGCAACCGACCAATATTTCTTTGCACATCAATGTTTCTCTTTCCCCTCCCTTCCTCTCTCTAAAAATAAATAAAATCTTTTTTAAAACCCTGGAAAACTTAAACCCATTTGCATGTCCAAATTCAAATATTCCCAAAAATTCTGTGAGGAAGTCAAGCACCACAAAAATTTCCATACAAGTGTTAAGAGTATCACAGGCCTCAGGGAGCTAACCATAATTTGGCCCACCTCACCCATTCCAGAAACCTCCCAGAATACAAGAGAATTAAAAGTATACTATTACTGAGGTGGCCTTGACTACTTTGATTTGTGAAAGTAATACATTTTTTTAAATGTTCACAAGTTTGAGCACTTTATCAATAATGATCAATTATCTGGGTCACTCCTTGTAACTCCTTGTAACAGCCCAGGCTGTTGTAACCTTGAGCTTCAGAGCCTGGGTGACTGGATGAAGTGGCAGCCACACCCAGACCACAGCACCAGGGCTGAGTCTCCCTGCTGGCTCACACTGATATAAGGTAAACATTTGTATCAGACTATACAATCATTTTTAAATATCCAAATGCTTATTTATGTATACAAGCCAACAGTGGTCAATTTCTCTGTTCGGCCAGAGGTTTAGGTATCATATAAAAATTAGCCTAATGAAATTTGACTGCTCCTGCTCTTCTGAAATTTTTTGAAGTACTCAATATCATGGACAACAGCTTCAATCTATCTATGCACTAGAATTTAAAACAATGGTGTATCTTTTAAATAAATAGCATTTTTGAGTATTTATGATTTGCTAGGCATGGTCTTGAGTGTTTTACATGCACTCATTCAGGTTTCCCAGGGACCCTGTGGTAGGACTACGATTATCACTCCCTTTTGGTAGACGTGGAAACTGAGGCTTAAAGGAACTAAATAGCTTATGGAGCCCTACATAATAGCTAAGTTGTAGAGCTGGGATTTGAACCCAGGCAAATCTGACTCAAGAGTTCACAAGCTTAACCTTTGTACTCTGCAAGGAGCCAGAAACATCCTACTGTCCAGAGGGAAACTGAAGAGGTAACTGGCAAAAGACCTGATTCTCAAACTGTTCTATGAGCTTCATGTCTCTGCTCTACGTTGTCAAGGAGCAACAAAAGGAAAGAAAGGGAAATGAAGAACGGAGCCGAGGCATTGGGGTAAAGAGTATGGTTAAGCAACTTTTCCTGCAAAAGGCAAAAAATGTTAAGAATTCCAGTTAGTTCAGCCAAAGGTCAACAGAGGGTTTTTTCTTCCGAGAAAATAAAGATGAAATGTGTTGGCTGGCCCCGAGGCTAAAGGATAATTAGAAACACCCCTCCCCAGCTAGCTGAGAAGTCCAGAGGGGCGCTGGCTCTCTGCTGACCTCAGCACAGTGCTGGGGAGCCTCTCGGAGGGTCGGCCCTGAGCAGCACACATAAGGGACCTGTGGCTCACCAGCAGGGACTCTCATCAGCTTGCTGACAACACCACTGACAAAAAATCTAGAAAGTTCTCCAGCTATCTAGAGTTTGACCCCCATGCCCAACCTGTGAAGCACCGATTACCTATCACCTGTTTCACAGATAAGGAAATTGAGATGCAGAGAAGCTAAGTGCCTTACTCAAGGTTTCTCCAACAGTTAAGAGCAGAGTTGAGACTCCGGTCTTCTGACCTCAAAGCTGCTCCTTCTTATCACGCCCCTCCATGCAGGTGTGACTCATTCTCTAGACACCCTAGAGCCTGAGGGTAGGTGTGCAGGCTGCGACAAGGGCTTGTATCTAGGCTCCACCATTTCTGTTTGCTGCGTGACCCTTAGCAAGCTCCTAACCTCTTTAGGCCTCTGTTCTCCGAGCTGTGAGTTGGGAACCATCAGAGTGCATGCCTCACAGGGTTTTATGGTGGCTGACTAAAACTACATGAGTTAATGTCTATGCAAAGTAAAGCAAAGTGACTAGTAGTAGTAGGTATTCATCAGATGTTACTCTTTACTATTAATCATTCACTCATTTAATAAACTTTGATTAGACAGTTATTCTGTAACAAATCTGTATGCTTAGGCTGGATAATATGGGACAAATCAGTCATGACATGGGACAAACCCTGCCCTGAGGTTATTCACAGTCCTTGGGAGACCAACACAAAGAGAGATTTATAAGGCAAGGCACAAGTATAGAGGCGGCAACTTATCTCAAGAAACGTTTCTGCAGAAATGTCATCTGTAGAAATGTTTCTCTTTGCCACAATTCCTCCAGAGGTCCAGACAAGCAACACTGAGCTGGTCCACAAGAGGGGAGCCTGAGCTTCCCTAGTGAACAAAGACAGTATAAAATGACATTTGCAGGGGACACAGTCTGGGGAAAATACAGTGACATAAAAGGGCCTGGGGGATTGATGGAATCAAGAGTATGCCAAGGACATAGAATGAGTGGGAACTGAAGGGCCACCTGAGTCAGACAAGGGTGTCCAGACCTGACGATGGAGACTGGGGCAGACCCATGGGGTACAGAGCAGAGATGGAACATGAACTGTCTGAAGAGGTCAGTCCGGCCATAGAATCAGAGAATAGACTTGAACCTGGGGGGACTAGTGTCAGAGAGACCAGTCACCTAAAATGCTGACAGTGAGGACATGGATTCTGTTCCAGTGTCCCTGGGAAGAAAGGGAAAGGACTGGAGAGCTATTGAAAGGGAAAAATCAACAAGATGTGAAGACTTGGTTGAATAAAGGGAGTAAAGCCAACTGTGAAACCAGTGATGATTCTACTTTGGGTGACTGGATGGATGGACCATGGTTTTGTCAAAACAGTAGTTTCAGTAAAAGTACTCTCTCTTTACAGTGAACATGAGTCATTTTTATTTATGTAAATCTCATTTGATTCTACTGTGAGTTTGGTCTAGCTCATGGGTTAGGTAATGCTTCTTCTTTATGGATGATAGTGAGGCTCAGAGAGACAAATGTTTACCTCAATCCACGCAGACAGCTAGAAGAGAAGAGTTAGCGTTAGCCCCATTAACCCAGGGTTGACAAATAGGTCTCAAGTTGTCGACCAACTCTGATGAATCGGTAATGACTACTTGAAGCACTATGTTGAGATTCTGACATTGAATCTGGCCTTGGAAAGCTACTGTGACAAGCTGGTGATGTCTGCCATGAGAGCAGGAGAGGAGGGTGGCAGCGAGCGTGTCAGGTTTTTGCCTGTCCTGCACCAGACGATGCTGACTCATGAAGAGTGAATAGAACAATACAACAGATTTGATGGCATTTGGCGAATGGCTCCTGCAAAAAAATGTCACTGGACAGAGATCAAACCACACCAACTGACAAAACTGATACCAGCAAGACCTCGAGGTGACCAAAACAGGCCCAAGTCCCTCCTCATTTCATCACTTCCATATCGGAGGCTCCGTTTTCCAGAGGACAAGAGTCGTGTTTCAGTCTTTTAATTGCCAAAGGGTACCCCACCCCTCCCCACTGTACGTCTTCTGAACTTTCAGGCAATGCAATACTTCCTGTGCTATCAGCAAGCAGAAAGAACAACTGAAAGAACAGGCTGGAACTGAGAACCTCTGTTCTTTATCTGTAAAAAAGAGATAATACTCCAATCCCAAAGCTGTTAAAAGGATTAAATAATGAATACAGGGTTCAGCAGAAGAAACACCTGCTTGGGTGTGGTTGGTAGGGTAATCATATGGGTGTAATAATTTACAGTTTTAATTTGAACACTTCACCTAAAATGTTCTATGGAATGCTTGACTGTGATATTGTTATTTACAGGATCACATGCTTATGATTTTGTAATAAAAGACTTTATAATAAACAAGGGGCTGGACCCTGTAGATGCCTGGCATGTAGTTATCATTCTACAAATGCTTTCAAATTCTTATTTACACAATAAACTGATAAGATCAAGGCAGGCAAAATTATGGTCAGACAGGATTTCGGCAACCTTAAAGTCCCTTCTCCACCCAGAGACAGACCTCCTGCCTCAAGTGACAAATGTCTCCACAACCTAATATTTGCACCATTTATTTCAGACAAAATCAGTCCAAGTTATCTTCCCTGGTGCTCAATGTTCAAAGTCAAGATCAAAATAAATATTATTCTTAAGTTCAAGGGTCATACTCTAAGGCAAATCATCAACTGAGCTGATGAATTTCTTTTTCTCAAAGAAGCAAAACATTCTCTTGAGCAACACGTAGGAGGTAACTGAGCCTAAAAGTGTCAAGAGTGTAGGCCTTGTAACCAAACCGGCATTAACCTGAATTCCAGATCTTTCGTTTACTTGCTGTGTGGAAAGTCACTCAATTACTCACAGTCTTAGTTTTCTCATCTGTAAAAAAAAAATTATATATATATATATAATTCTATATATATAAAATTTTTTTTCAGTGTCTGAGCAAACTAAAAGGAAGTAATGTATGTAAACCACCAAAGTAAAGCACACAGGAAGGGCTGCGAAGTACAGGCATCGTGGTGCAGGTGGATGAAGCAGCAGGGTGCAATGCTGGGGTTTACTAACACACTGACTAGCACCAGCTGACACGACCTTACCTCCCCAACACAGTTACCCAATGATAACGATCTCTGTCTTTTCAGAATAGTAAGTATAAACTATAGACTTCTTGGGAGTAAATTCCAGATTAGATATCAACCTATATACTTGATAATGCGTGTGAAAAACATCAAAATGATGAGCAGAAATTCAGACTGAATTGGTGCAAACATCTCAGTATTCATCAAGAGATACTTCATGAGCACAGTCTAAATTATTTGACAGGGTCATCATTTGCTGTCTATCACAGCAAATTCAAGTTCTCATCCGACGCTGAAAAACTCCCTCAGTCACAGGAGTTAAGAAACGAAACCACCATTTTTCAAGCCCTTAGTACATACTTAGCAGGGTTCTATGCATGACATGGAGAGAAACAAAGTATGAAATATGGCTCCTACGTAAAATCTGTAATCTCCTTGAAGAGACATGTTTGGGCAAAGGGATTCCACTCAAAAGCCATAATCAATAGAATGTCATTAAGGGCCAGCAGCCAGAATTCACCCACAACCAGGCCGTAAGAGAGCACTCAGCTAGTGTTTGGAAAAAAAATAAATTTGCCAATCATTACCAGAAATGCTCAGTTAGGTAAGGAGTCCTTTCTATAAGAAGTCATTTTCTAATAGCCTCAGGCAGTGGCCCATAGCTGAAGACAACATTAGCAGTGCCCGCTGGGCTATTGATCTTTGTTGGCACCACTTTCCAGGCAAACAAGAGGAAATATATTCCCATATAGAATCCCATTATTAAAGTTTTTAGAAATCCTCTCCCTGCTATTTTCACAATCATCCCCCCGCCCCACCCCCCATCCACACACACAAACTGCAGCGATGGGGTTCTCCTTAATTAATGTGATTCCTTACTGCTTGGCAATACCACGGGTGGTGCTCTTGTTACAACTTGGGTGAACTTTTTCTTGAGAACCTCTCGCTACATTCTAAACAGGAAGCCTTTCCCCCGACCCCACAATCCCGTTGGCCATCAAAAAATCTATTCGACAGGCCTTCTCCCTCAGAACAAAAGGGCTTCCAGATGTTTCCCAGGCTCTTCTCTGTGGGTTTGAAATTATACACAGCAGCGCCAAAGGTAAGGCATTTCTAGGGGTTTTTTTTCCTCTTCCTTTTTTTTTTTATTACAGTTCTGGGTGTTATTTTTTTTCTCTGTGCTCTCTCCCTCTTGTGGTATATATTTGTGGCCTACAGCAATCACTTTAGACTTTTTAGACACGTCTGGATAGAGATAGATGACACAAGTGATCTACTTATCTTCCTTTCCCATCACCAATAAAAGTGACAGCCCACCTAATTAGGCTTAATAAAGCAGCTGCAGAGAGAGTGGCGCAGCAGCGATCTAAGGAGAGACGGCACTGACCCGGAGATACAGGTGCTGCCTCCAGGCGTAGCTGCTATTACTTCATCTCCAACATATTACAGTGCTGCTCATGCCATATTCAAATGCAAGTAGCATGTTTTTCTCCTCAATTCTTAGATCAAGAACAAAAAAAAAAATCCCACCTAATCAAAAAAGGCACTGACAATTTTTCAGCCCCACATTAAAAGCAAAGAGTCATTCAGAACAGTGCACTCCATATTCTATTTTATAATATCACTTTAAGCTATTGCTTTGAATCTCAGACATTTCTTTGTTAAGAAGGAAAATCAAAAATTCATCAGAAGAAGTTCTTTCTCTTCCCCCCACCCACTCTTTTTTTCTTCCAGGCTAGCGTGGGGTTTGGAGCTGGAACCAACATTTGTAGAAGTTAGGGGTCCTTAAGCAATTATTGGCGATGAGAGTTTGACACGCTTGAGAGTTGTCAACAACTGACTTTAAACAGAGTGGAAGGAGAGAGAAACGATTCTCAGTGAAATTAATACACAGGCCTGCAAATTAATGGTGTCGTATATTTTTTAAACAAGGGGGGAAATCTGAACTTTGCATGAAACAGCATCTTAAGTACATCTTTACAAAAATTGTCAGATTGTCAAAGGGCATCAAAGCGAATTGAATCTGCAACTATTCACGGTATTTCCACATATACTAAATGCCAATGTATCTTACTTCATTCACCAGTGCTATGGCAATTATTTAAAGCTATTAGAAAGCGGGGAATGTCCTTGATCTGACGTGCCACTGCTTGTTGCCTGGCATTTATTATAAGGAACATGCAACCTATCTCATGAAACTCATGCTGCCGGAGGCTCTTTCAGTGACGGGGTCTAACAGGCAGCCAGCCAGCAGGCAGAGGCCAGCAGAGACAGGTCTTGGGGCACCTTGGAATTTTTGCTGACCTACCCCTAGGCTTGGTGCTGGTAAAAGCCAGCCCTGATGTGCTGCCCAGTCCTTTCCACATGCACCCAGGCCCAGCAGAGGCAGCCACAAACTGTGGATCACTTCGTAACTCCAAACAAGTTGCCCAGGGCCAGCCGCAGGCAGTAACTCAATAGGGCTGGTGTACGCTAGGGTGACTTAGTTGGTTGGGCATTGTACAACAAACTGAAAAGTCACCAGTTCGATTCCTGGTCAGGGCACACGACTGGGTTGCAGGTTTGGTCCCCAGTCAGGGCACGTATGAAAGGCAACCAATCGATGTCTCTCTCACACATAGATGTTTCTCTCCCTCCCTTCCCCTCTCTCTAAAAATAAGGAAAATCTTAAATTGGCCTGCACCAGAGTCCCTCTCAACAGGCCCCAGAACCAACACACACAGTGGCCAGCTTCATACAACATCACAGGAGGATTCAATTAGCTTCAGAAGTGACATATCCAAAGCGAGTCCTCAGCAGTCACCAGACCCTGCTGAGGTGAGTTCCGCCCCATGTGGTCAACACCTGCACAGCAGCTGGTTCACTGGCTGGTTCAAGTCTCACAGCCAGCCAGGCGAAGGGTCGAACCCACACGTGAACAAGCCAGTTGCTATCAAGACTCAGGTACAAAAGGAGAGACCATATAATCTACACTGGGACATTCCTGGAGCACCCAGGTCAGGTGACCAAGGAGACTGTGCCACAGAGTCTCACAGGACAGCTACTATATTAGGCCACCCTATCAAGACTGGGAGTCCTCGCAAAGCTATCCAACACATAAAAGCAAACACAAATAAGCAGCCAAAATGGGGAGGCAAGGAAACATGTCCTAAATGAATGAACAGGAGAAATCTCCAGGAAAAAAAAGCTAAATGAAATGAAAGCAAGCAATTTATTAGATGGAGAGTTCAAAAAATGGTAATAAAGATGCCCAAGGAACTTAGTAAGAACTATAACTGTATGGAAAAGGACATAGAAACCATAAAAAAGAATCAGTCAAAATGAAGACTATAGTATCTGTCATGAAGAATGCACTAAAAGGAACAAAGAGTAGGATGGATGAAGCAGAAAATCGAATCAGCAGTTTGAAAGGCAAAGTAGCATAAAACAACCAATTAAAGTATCAAAAAGTTAAAAGACTTTCTTAAAATGTGAGTGCACAAATGAGTGATTGCTATTATTATTCTTATTCCTTTCTGTTATATCATGTCTTTCACGTCCTTGGAAGTACAGCTGCCAAGTGACAAAGTCAGGAATGACCGGGCTTAGAATTTCAGACCTAACTTGGATTCCTGAGTTCGCACTGTATTACACTGCAACATCATGTCAATCACTCACCTCTCTAACCCTCAGGCTTATCAATAATAAAATGGGTATGACACCACCAACAGATCGTTCAGTGTTGGTGGGAGTTCTAAATGAGGTTATAGAGAGAGCTCCTAGGACTGTATCTGACGTACAAACCATCCCACTTAACCTGAAAGAGAAGGGGCTGCGGGGACATTTACTGCGTGCATGGCACACGCCATGTGCTTCACTTACATTCTCTGCTATAACCACCCCCCAAACTACCTCATGTGGTCACTCCCAGGATCTCTGTATTTTAGGTGAGAAAATTGAGGCTTACAGAGATAATATACCTTTCTGCATTTATACAGCTAGTAAGCGGCGTCTTTCTAGAATCTGAACTCTCAATCTCCTCAGATCATTGTAGTCTCCTTTCCCCCCTCTAAGAAGAATTTGTTGACTAACAGTCCCACTACATCGCCACCGACCCAGAAGATGCGTGCACACCAGAAACGATGTCCATGATAATAGCCTCATGCCCTAGAAATTTCTTATGTGCCTGGTCCAGAATTCCCTACAATTTACCTTGATGCAGTCTCATTATTCTTTGTGAACTGGCGATGCATTTTGGTATCAAAATAACAAGAACCCCATTCCCAGACCAGTCAAGACAACTGAGTTCATGGTGAAACGGGGAAGACGCAACTGCAGAAGGCTCAAGCTTTCAGCATCCCCTGATGCTGGGTCTTAACACGACCCGGGTGTGAGCTGGGAGACTCCGGAGAAGGTTGGGAGCTGAGCTTGTACACACAGAATATCATAGCTATGTCTGATTCAGGGTAACGATGCTGTTTCAGGCTGGTCCATCCCCAAAATATATCCCTGAGTCTCAGGTACAAGTTGGGTGGCCAATGTATCTCTTCTTCAGAGCAGTCAATGGAAATAGATTTCACCAAGTGATTTCAAATTTGTCTTGCTTCCCCATAAACCTTCTGATGGTCTTTCTAACATTTAATAATTCGTTTAAAATGTAGCAAGTAAGGGGCCTGTTGCCCTTCCTGAGTCTCTCCCCGTTAAGAAACAATGTGGATAAAAATAAATGTTGGCCAGCACAGTGGAGGGGTCACCTTACACACTGCACACAGGCCATGCACACTGTCTTCTCTTAAACACAGCTGCTAGTGCCCCACCGCCAAATGACAGAAATAGTAGGCCATATGAGCAGAAGCAGCAAGCACTAAAATGATAACTTTCAACATTGAGTAAAACAGAGTCAGGGATTTCCTTTGTGGCTGTTGGAAGTCTTATATAGATGAATGCTAGGTCGGAATCTTAGAATTAATTATTTTCCCATTTTTTCCCACCCAGCCCATTTTAGCATCTTCTCAATACCTCAATGACTCAAAGGTCAAGTGATTCCTTCCCAGATATATTTCCAGCCTCCACAGTAAGATTTTTTAAATCCTCACTCAAGAATATGATTTTATTGCTTTTAAAGAGTAGAAGAAAAAGAGAAAGAGAGAGAAAGGTGGAGGGGGGATATTGATGTGAGAGAAAAACATCGATTGGTTGCCTCCCATATGTGGCCCAACTGGGGATTGAACTCGTAACTTGGATATGTGCCCTGATTGGGAAGTGAACCTGCAATTTTTTGGTATGTGGGACAATATTCAGACAAACTGAGCCACCAGCCAGGGCCACAGCAAGATTTTTACACTCACATGTCACATGAGTCCAACAAATGAATTAATTTGTTTAGTCTGATGATCTTAGACAGAAGCAATTTAAGAGCTGCATTGGTATTCTGTTCATTTCAAAATGTGTGGACTTGTTCTGAGTTGTGAAAATCCCTATGTAATAACACTTGGGAAGAAATACCCTGGCTGGTGTGGCTCTGTGGATTGAGCACCAGACTACAGACCAAAGGGTTGCTGGTTCAACTCCCAGTCAGGGCACATGCCTGGGTGATGCAAGAGGCAACCACACATTGGCGTTTCTCTTCCTCTCTACTTCCCTTCTCCTAAAAACAAATAAATAAAATCTTTAAAAAAGCACTTGGGAAGAATCCTTCTGGCCACTCAGAGGCTTACTTGCAGATGAACGGGTACCCTCCCACACCCTCCGCTCCCCGAGCAAGGGCCTACCCCACAGTGAAGTTGACCACAATCTTGTGGCAGGACTGAGAACTGTGAGTGGTGTTGCTGCTCCTTTCCCCCTTGCTAGTTGGAATCTCCTGCAGTGGAAACTGGCTTTTGCATTTCCCACCCTGGGCTTTCTGCTCCCTCTTCTGAATATGCATCCTTAATTAATCAGCAAATACATGCAAAGAAATATCCTTCCTACCAAACACGTGCTGTCACTGTCGGCTTAGCATTGCTCTGTCAGGATCAACCAATGATAAACAGAATTAAAGCCTTTAACCCTAACTGAAATTAAATAATGTGCCATCCTGGTAGGCCCATTCTTCTCCTTCCAAGGAAGGCGTGCACACCCATGCACACAGAGAACTGACATCTATCATCATCTTTTTAAAGAGAAATAATGAAAGCTATGACAAGAAAATAAGAACAAAGCAACCTCACCTGTAAGGAGGCACAGGAACTCGATGGTAACACTGAGTCTCCCCATTTGGAAGGCCATGTTTTTGGACATCCCAAGTCCCAGAACTGATTTTGTGAGCTCCAGAGCATCGCAGAAATAGGCAGTCCTGAGGTTGGATTCACTGAGCGATTTTACACTGAGAACGTCTTCCATATTGCAAAGAGCAAGTTTCATCCAGCCTAGCACACCTAGCACTGACGTCACTTCTTGCCAGAGGGAAAAAAATAGCTTTTTAAATATTGACTTTCTCAGTCACTGCCAAGGCCAACCAGTCAGCCGTGAACTACATTTGTTGCCTCCATCTTATACATATTGTGAACTCTGCTGCTTGCCAAGAAGCGTCTCCAGGGCAATAGCTAAGCCGCAGTAACCGTCCCAAGCTGAGACTCTAGGCATCTGAGCCAGAAGTACAGGGAATAATTGTCTTCCTCAAGTTAGGGGTCACCACTCAATTTCCTAGTGGCATGTCTCAGTGATACCTCGGATCTCTGCATTCTGAGTCTTTACCCTTCACTTAAAGGTCCCAGGCCAACCTGTGTTGTGGAACCAATCCTCCCTCCCTCCGCCATCAGCAGCAGCAGCAGCAGCAGCAGCAATTATTTAACAGTTACTATGTGCCAGGCACTGTTCTTAGTTATTTTACCTCTATTACTATCCCTACTACAACTACTAGTAATATAGCTACTAGTTATATAGCACATCAGGCACTGTTTTAAGGATTTTGAAACGTGATCCTCACAACACCCCTAGCAGATAGGCACTGTTATTATCCTTGTCTCATATGTAAGAAAACTGCAGTTAAGTAACTCACCTGAGGACACATCTAGTAAGTGGAGGAGCTGAACTTCTACGCAGGCTGCCTGGCCCTGCTGTCTACACATGTCCTGTGACGCCATGGGGAGGACAGACTAATAACAACCAGTCATAATTCCAGGTTCCTTTAGAGAGGGACACAGAAGGGGTTTCTGAGGTCTGGCCCACCTTCTTGGAGAAAGAACAATTGGGATGAATATTGAAAGCCCATGAGTAAGTCAGGGAGAAAAGAAAAGGAAGCACTTTTTTGAAAGGCGGGATAGTGCACAGACCTGGTGGTGAGAGGAGAGCACGGTTTTTCAGGAACTCCAGGTGGTTCCATAAGGTTAGAGCGGAGGGCGTGGAAGAGAAGGGTACGGAGAGTATGCTAAAGAGTCCTGACCCCAGTCCCCAGCAGCCCGGCTGCTCATCGAAGCTTAGACCAGTCCTGAGAACGAGGGGGGCCTCCAGGCCAAAGGACCTCGTATCATGTCTCCCATGGCCTTCCTTTACACAAATATCCCTCAGGAGCCCTCTGGCAATCACACTGGACAAGAAGCTAGTTAGGAAGCTATGAGCATAATCCAGGTGAGAAATGATGAGAGTCTGAATAATATGTCAATAATTAAAGGCATAGGAGAAAATACCCAGTCTTGAGCGTTTTGATATTGCTTCTTTCATCGAACACGCCTGTCTAGAAATGGGATTCCTGAAGTTCTTTTCCCTTAGAGGACTTGACTGCAGTCACCCCATTCTCCATGGACCTCATAGGTACAGCGTCTTATTTTGAAACTACACATACATGAGCTTGCCATCTCATGTTCTGTTGTGCTAGAACTCAACTGCTGAGCTGTCTTCAATACAGGACAAAAAGTTTAATTAGTCTAAGTACTAATCACTAGTTGAAGAGAATAAAAAATGTCTCTTTCATAGGAAGCAACTTTTACTACAGGAATTTAAAAAACATCTCTATCATGTCTCACCTTGAGCCATGGTTCTTAAGATGATGTCCATAACCTACAACCTGCCAGGAAGCCACGGGCAGGTGATCTCTTACAACACCTGTACATAGGTGATCACACCCCTGTCCACACACCTGGCTCACACTAGATTCTCAAAGGGTTTATTGTGAAAAAAATCAATCAGTGAGTGGGTGAAACCTATAATAAAACTTGGGTGTGCAAAAGTATTATTTAATATTTCACAAGCCTACATATCATCCCATTACATTCTCACAAAGTATCGCTTCTCGGCCTTTTGGCTAAGATCAAGTATAGTACATTCTCACAAAGTCTTTGCCATTTTCTTTTTTTTTTTTAGCAAGGTCTCTTATTGGATGCCTTAACTGTAAACACAGTGGTTTAGGTGATTCGGCTCCTGGTAACCCCCTGGCCAAAACAGTTTGAGAATTACTGCAAAGGGACTTGGGAGATTTCAAGGAAACCACTCCTCATAAGCATTATAATCACAAGGAGCTGAATTAGAAATAGTAGGCATATTTGGAATATACCTACTATTTCAAATATTTAGTTAACTACATGAAATAGTAGGCAACTAAAACCATTCCATTGGTCACTAGGAACTTTGAGTTGGAAGAGACTATCCCAGAAAGGTGAAAAGATTCACCCAAGGTCACACAGCCAGCCCTCTGTTTAGAAGTCTGCTCACAGCACTCCTGTTGAAGACCCTGTCTCCAGCTGAACATACGACCTGGTTTTCCCTCTTTCCTTTCATAACCAGATTGCTGAGAAGAATCTGCACTCACAGCCACCACACGCTCTGGGTCAGAAGTAGCCTCACAAAGTCTTAGCTGGGAGACCTGGGGCAAGTCTCTTACCCTCTCCAATCCCTGATTCCTCGTGTGTGATAACATGGAGCTATTAAGTGTTTCCCTCTCTGGCTTGTTAGGAGGCTGCAATGAGATAACTGCGGTAAGGCATATAACCATTCGACAAATATTGCCTCAGTATCTGTTATGCATCAGGTGGTATTCTTAGCGCTAGGGATCCAGCGGTGAACCAAAATAAATGTGAGCCCTCATTTCTACACGGCCTGAGTACTCCACTTCTGAGAGTTTTCCGCCACCTCCTCACTGCCCTTTGGATGCATAGAATAAGGTAAATAGAGCATGTCTCTTTGCCTCAGAACTTGCTGGAGCTGAGCATGACAACATAGGTGAAACTACTGTTAAGAACTATAAAAAAAATTAAAAATAACAACCATAAATGGAAGGAGTTTTTATTAGCACTTCTCAGGCATAAGCAAAGATTTGGCAAACCTCACTCAATATTGCCTTTCCCTCCTTGGGATGTTGAAATCCATGATGAATTAAAATGTTCCTCCGGTATCTAGGTAAGATACCAAAGTGCTACCCCAGTAAATTAGTGTACCTTCTGTTCGAGTCTCCAGGCCACAGAATTGAAAATCTGTTTAAAGTGAAGTCTCCTTCAGTGGGATTTTCTTAACAACCTCCAGCTCTGCATTCTCACACTGACCTCCTCCCACTCTGTGCTGCTTTCATGCACGTCTCAGCGTTGCCACAAGGCCCTCAGCTCCTGGAGGGCAAGAAATGTGCCCGGTTCACCCTGCCATCCTCTCCCTGTTTTAAACATGTGCCTGGATACAGAGGAGGCCCACAAAAAGCTTTATTGGTGAATAGCCACAAGGATCGGGGCCCTCAAGAGGGCAGTGTATTTCGGTGGCCATCCCGTCCGCCACATCCACTACATTTTTCTTTTTAAGTCCACCAGTGTGCTTTATAAGTAAATAGAAAGTGCTAACCTTAGCATATTCAAAAGAACGTTTTAGCATGCAGCAATTAGGTTATCTCTTGGTTATTTATTTCTTTGGCTTGTTATTAGCTCTGTGCAGAATATTATTCTAATTATGTCAGCCCAATCAGCAGTATTGCATGTCCAGGCTCATTTCCATTAGTTTGAGCTTTGTCTTTCACACTGTGATACTAATTCAATGAGACATCAAACATTTAAATCGACCCGGGATGCCGAGGTCAGGCAGTTTTGCCCTTCCACTCTATTAGCACTCGGGTGTAATTGTGTTTGTCACTCCCCACATGACGGATAGTATCAGGGTGACTATTGGAGCACAAATGAGCAATGTGCTAATATATTATTTTGTTCTATAATATCAATATGTGTTTATTCAGTGCTCGGGCTAGCCAACTTGAAACGGTCACTTTAATACAACTACATAACCTGCTTCTACTCCCAGTGAAGCATTTATTTGGAACATTTGCTAGAGTTTTAATAAAATCTGGCTGAAGGGGAGAAAATAAAAACGGTTGCTGGGAAAATGCACAGTGAAGATCCCAAAATGCAGAGCCCCTGGAAACACCAGTGAGAACTTGGAAACCACAAAAACAAAATGTACAATGCAAATTTCTTACCTCCTCAGGTTACTTTGCAAAACTCTTTCATTCCCTGGTAAATAGTTTAAAAGTCAAGGCAGAGCCATGTTTGAACTATTATAAACTTGACCTGGAGTTAGCTGAAGTTGTTGATCTGCATGACTGTTTTTGAGAGTTAGGGAAATGGAGGAAATTGGCGAGCAAAAATAGAAGTTTTCAGAAATTTCTTAAATTGATTTTGTTTCCATGACAGGCTAGTCACTTGACCCTGGATTTTATTCCTTGAGACCCCAACAAGCCCCAAGTTATATGGCTACTGCCATATGACTTACCCTTATCATTATGAGACTTAAAATTTGAATGTTTGTATAACATAATGTTACCTACAGTCTTTTAGTTTCTTATTTCACATTTTAACACCTAAAAAATGACAAGGGAAGCTGGTTCCGCAAGAGGTCTGAGTCCACACCGTGAACTACTTGGCCGGGAGGCACTGTTGATTCTAGCAGGAATCCTATTCCCGGGTCTCACTGCCTTTTCCTAATCACCAAATCACCACAGGGCAGACTTTGTTACTCCCATGCTATAAATGAAAAACTTATGCCTGGAGAACTTGGCATCCAAACTCAAGATCCCACGGCTTGCCAGTGACAAAGCCAGAGCCCAGTCTGCATGGTGATGACTTACTGCTCCGAAACCACATGCCCCTGCCCCCAGCCCACAGTCTGAACAGCCCACGCTCCTGCTCCGGCACTAGCCCTTATCCAGGCTGTGCTCCAATCCTGGCTCCTTGTGCGTTCCCTCTGGTCCGTGCTTGGTGCTCTGCCCAGGGTGACTTATCTATCTTCTCCAAATCATAAACTTCTTAAACATCAGAACTACACCCAGCTGTGACACTGATATAGAAATTATCAGGTAGGAAATTTAAAATAACTATGATTATTATGTTTATCTATGACAAACATAGATGCAAAAATTCTCAACAAAATATTAGCAAACCAAACTCAACAATGCATTAAAAGGACCATACACCATGTTCAAGTGGGATTTATTCTAGAGATGCAAAGATAGTTCAACATCCACAAATCAGTGTTAGCTACCACATTGATAAAATGAAGGATAAAAATCAAGTGATCATCTCAATAGATGCAGAAAGAGCATTTGACAAAATTAAACATCTCTTTATAACAAAAACTCTCAAAAAACTAAACAGAAAGGAAACATACCTCAACATAATAAAAACCGCAGCTAATACTATATTCAATGGTGAAAGCTGAACACTTTTTCTCTAAGACTAGTACCAAGACAAGAATGTCTACTCTCACTTTTATTCAACATAGTATTGGGAGTCCTTGTCAGAGTAATTAGGCAAGAAAAAGAAATAAACAGCACCCAAATCAGAAAGGAAAAAATAGAACTGTTTCTATTTGCAGGTAATCTTATACAGAGAAAACCCTTAAGACATCACTAAAATAACTATTAGAACCTATAAACAAACACAGTAAAGTTGCAGGATAAAAAAATCAATATATATCAATTAGTTGCATTTCTATATGCTAAAAATGAACTATCAAGAAGAGTAATTAAGAAAACAATCCCATTCATTACTTGCATCAAAAAAGAACAAAATACCTAAGAATAAATTTGGAGCCAGAGAGCAGGTCAGTGGCTGCCTGAGGCTGAGGGGCATGGGGCAGAACTGGGGACTGACTGTCAAGGGGCACCGGGCACAGGCACTGCACAAGCAACGGAAACACTCCCAACATGGGCCGTGGTGATGGTCATGCAGCTCTTTCCGTTCTCTGAAATCACTGAATTACACACTCCGAGTAGGCATTATAATTTCCTGAAATTATAGTTCAGGAAAGCTGTTAAGAAATATTTCCAGGGGGAGGATGGGGGGTGGGACGGGATGGGAGTAATAGACAGAAAACTGTACTTGAAAAATAATTAAATAAAAAAATTGAAAAGAAAAGAAAAAAAAAAGAAATATTTCCAGAGTTTTCTGGTGGAAAAGAGAATAATATCATCCCATACTGTTCAAATAGAATGAAATTTCATAGACAGTAATTCTAGGGAGTTAACATTTTAGCCAATATGAGGAAGTACATACACTGATAATCGAAGTTATTTAACAGGAATAACTTCGATTCCTAAAGCAAACGTGCTGGCCCCAGTAGCTGGCCAACCCGAGAGGCATTCCTGACACCTTCTCCTTTGTCAGTGGAACCTAGAGTTTTCGGTATGACTAGCTGGAAGTGCTATAACTTGCAGTGAATGAGTTTGAATGGATAGACTTACCTTTCAGCAGAGGTAGTCCGAAAGGGCTGAATAACTTTCTACTGAGAAAAGTATGGAATATTCCTATAGGAGAGAGAGGATGATATAATTATTTGGTTAAAATCAAACACCTTTTAATCATACTTTTTTGGGGAAAAAAACACTTCCATTACACAGGTGTTCCTTGAATTATAAAAAGCAGTAATCATTGTGGAGATATATATATATATCTCCACACACACATACACCTTTTGTTCCCAGAGAGACTACTTCTACTAGGAGATACAAAGCACACAAAGACATTAAGACTTGGCCTCCACCCTCGAGATGCCAGAAAGACAATCGATGTAGAGGCAGCTGAACCCACCTGAAGCAATTAGCACATATCAGACACTGCCCAATTAAGCCTTAAATTGTGGAGTATGAATGCAATTAGATTCTGTAAAAGCCAAACTACAGGTACCTTTCAGGTCCACCAGGATTAAAACATGCTGCCTGATGGCAGAAGTACACAACTGACTGAACTGTTCACACCCCAAACACGGTTAATTTGAACAAGTAGTCCTCTGAAGGCTTCTGATACCAACATGCTATTAGATAATATCCATCGAGTGATTTCATAGAAACAAGAGAAATCAGTGCTTTAGAAAGAAGTCATTTAAAACAGGCGCCCTGAGATCATTCGTGCAAATTCCATAGTGGATTATTTCTTGCATTTCACTTATCTCTAGTGTCTATACATGAGATATGCACGTGAAAGTTTTGATAGATAAATGCAATTCAAGTACTGCTCTAATCACAGTACCACAATTGGATTTTTTCTTCACATTCTTCCATCTGCAGTCTCGCCTTCTGTTTTTTTGCGCAGACTGGCACAGTCACGAAGGACTGCAGTGTTATTTTAACACTGCACGGAAATGTTCCAAGATAAGGAGCTTTAGAAGTGCTGTTACCAGGATTAAATATGCACAGGTTGGGTTAACAAATGATCTGCTACAAATATTTTCTCCTTTGAAGCTGACTCTAGTAACAGTAAATGTACTTTGAGTTGCTTTTCTAGGAATTCTGAGTCACCCACTCTGTCCTCCTCCCTCTACCTGGGAATGAATTGGATTTCAAGGGGTTTGAAGAGGTGATGGGTGTGTGGACTCCAGGAGATAATCTGTTCCCTTGCAAAGCTGATTAGCTCTTTTGGGACTGAATCCCAAAAGCTTTGTCCCTTTACCACCCTGTTCGCACAACTGAGAGCAGAAAGGACCCATCACCCCAACAAGTAATAAATGAGCTGCTGAGATTTCATCTGCCTTAGCCTTCACCAGGACAGACTTGGTGTCTAAATTTGCAGACAGCTTTTACCTGCTGATAGAGTGTTTGAGGTGGAAACCCCTAGAAACTGAATGAAAACAGCTTGAGCAATAGGCTTCTCTTGGTTCCTGAATAATTATCTTTATAACAACTTATTTGCCATGAAAATTAAAAATTTCACATCAGTGTCCTCCTTTGTTCAACTTCTAATTAGCACACACTGTCTGACCTCATTATTTTTCATGCCCAAATCTCATTTTTTAGCAAACAAACCAACTTGTTTGTGTCCTTTGCAAAGGAGCACATCCCAAGTGCCTTGGGCTGCTTAAAGAACTGAAGCTATTCACTGATAATAGGGTTTTGGGTTTTTTTAAGAGCATTTTTTTACTCTAGAGCAAATACACAGCACACATTTAACATGGTATACTTTAAATCTGATATTTTCTCTGATTCCCTTTGAAAAGTTGTTCCATTTTCAAATTTTCTCAACTTAATTTTCAACTTGATGAAGTAAGTACCTCATAGAGTTCTGTTTGGCCTTTACCTTATATGGTATTTATTCAAAACATATTATTACCACTTTTACCTCTAAACTAGTTTTATAATAATTTCATACATTCCTTCCATAATGTATTTCCTTGCCTTCAAAATGTGTGTATCAGAATTTAAACATTGGTCACTATGGTATTTGTGGGTTTACTTGCTTCTACTACTGAAAACCAGATCAGACAATACTTTTAATATTTTTCTTACAGAGAAATAGCATAACAGAATTAGTGAATGGTGCTAACATCCTCGGACTTAAACAGTCCAAGAAATGAAGGGAGTTCATTTTTCTTGCTTTATGGTAGAACCACCGATTTAACTTACAATGGTATGGACGTGGAGAGAAAACGTAGCTTCTTTATTTCGCCTATAGTGACATTTTCCTTCACAAGTTCCCATCCACTACTTACTGAGGAAAAAAGTAGCTCCATGTTTAATTGACTTCAATCTGGCTGTGTATTCAGCCCTTTTAGAAAACACTCAGCTTGTCAGCCTTTCCTTCTCACTGTTTCTTGTCCGAGAGCGCCCGGGTGTCTGGAGAGGGTGGCGTTGTACATACGCACTAGTGACCTGGAGAGAGAGGGACCCCTCACACATGTGCTGGCTGCTACTTCTGGGTTTCCAGGACAATGTCCACCTACAGGGCGTCCTGACAGCCTCCATGCTGGAATTTGCAGCTAGTGAATCAGTGGTCCATTCTCTTGGGTTGGCCAGTACTCACTCTGACTGCCCCAGCCTAGCTGTTTGCTAGCCTCAGAGACAAACGTACCTTGCCCTTCTTGGGCGAGCTTCTCAGCAAACCCCTAGACACTTCTCCGTGTCACGTTATATGCCCAAGTTTATTCGATGGGGCCGCACCCCAGGTTGGTGTGGGACGCTGTCCCACATGGTCCCAGGCCCCCACGGGAGTTAGGTGGGACAGGGGAAGTTGGAGGGGTCCCTTTGACTTCAGCGTTGCACTCACACAGCATGGGGGTGTGGCGAGTGCTCTGGCTTCCGGCACCTCAGCAATCACTCTTCTGGCCCCCACTCTGACTTCTATTATTTTCCATTTGATGTTCTAGACTGGTCATAGCTTGACCTTAGGACATGCTCCAAGATGTACCTTGAACACCCCCATCACAAGAGAAATGTTGGACAAGGGGACTTGGAAATACGCATAAGGACAGACGAATATAAAACTGAACCTCACTGGTTTGTAATTAGCCAGATTTTACTACAGAATATTTAAAAGGGACCTCCACTTTTATCATTTTTTGCATAATATAAATAGTAACTAGCAGAAAGCTAATTATATCATTCAATAAGCCTCAGGAGACAGTATAAAAAACAGAAAAGAATTATTTAAAAGTAATATATCATTCTTTTGTAAGTGAAAATTTATGTAATGTGCCTGGAGATTTTTATATTTGTTATCAGAGAAGGAAAGTTTGTTCACTTCTAAAGAAACTAGACATAGACCATAACTTGTCTAGCTTCAATCACATCACAATAAATAAAATAACATCAAAATAACTAAATACAATAACTAAAACAAAATTAATGACACCCTCCACATTACAAATCAAGTGCACATTTTGTAAACTGAAGTCAAAGTGGAAATTTATGCAAAAAAGCATAAATATGTTGTTTGATAAAGAATGCTGAACATATAACGAAAGGGTTGAGTTTCTAAAATCACATAATTTTGTAAAACTGGAGACAAATCTACTGATTCAGAACGCTTGGGCTAGGCTAGTGATTCTTACTCTGCCAAACTCCTGCCTAGCTTCCCAAATGTGATGTTTCTTTATCCCACAATGAAAAAAGAAAAGATCCTTTGCCTAGATCACCTTCACCACAGTTCATTTTTAACATGTGTTGCTCTAATATCTCAAAGCATCTTAGAAACAGCCTAATCTAAAAGGCATCAGCCAGCAAAACCATTGCTCCCAGTGGCTTCGGGAGCTACCTCTGATGGTGACCGAGGTCTTACCACCCCAGAGGAAGACGAGGTTGGCCCATTTAAAGTCTGGGCTGTGATACCAAACCCACTACAGGGCAAGACCAAGGACCACATCCTTCTCAGGCAGCCAGTGTGAGAATTCTACAGGACATTTTAAAAAAAAAAGCAAACTAAATTCACCATAAGCAAAATATAGAAAATTTTTAATTAGAGAAAGTGCTTTGGAATGTTATCCTTAGATGTCCATGATTACCAAATTAGTTATGTAAATGATGGCACATCCACACAGTGCAGCACACAGGAGTCAGGAAACACCACGCGCCAGACTGTTAGCTGACCCTGGAAGTGCTGTGATGGTGAATCTTATTATTTGAAGAGCAAGTCATAAAAAAGTAGGGTCATGTTTTGTTTTTTAAAAAATATATACACAGACTAGAAAAAGATGTTGAAAGTCTAGCAAAGATTAAGATTCTTTTGCATGATTTAAATTTTTTTTCACCTTTTACTTTATCTAAATTTTGGATAATAAACATGATTTTGAGGTGAGATAATATAATGCTGGGAAATTGACCAATCTGTTTAATCACATTTTCTAGTTAACCAAAACCTAAATGAAGCACTTTGGCATGGTTTAAACATTTTAATCCTTATCCTGCCTACTGGTCAAAACAAACCCAATGGTCTGATTATATTTGATGAGAGCACTCAGCTAGTAAATCTAGCAAAAACAACCACACTGTATTTTTGACATATGTGATATCCAAAGCACTTAAGACTGACATTTTATTTTCATTCACTTATTACATTGCTAAGCTCATAGGGAATTTGACACACTGGAGACAATTTAAACACAGTTACATCTATCCTTCTTATTTAAGCGTCACTCATGACTACCACAGAACCACGAATGCTGGTGTAGGAGCTTTAGCATCCACTGATTTGGGTATCGTGGCTTGGAATGGTGTTTAGTGACTAAATTCATGGTCTACATTTCTTGTTTCTATGGTATTTGCCTCAAAGATTAAATGCAACAAATTACAAAGGGCTTAGCTCTTTAGGATTCCTGTTGCAACTCTGTTATAATGTAATGACTTTTTTCCTTGCCATTTCAAATATGCAAGTTCTATTTAAGTACTTACACCCACTTCTAATGTAAAAAAAAACCCTATTCACCTATTGCTTTCATTAGATAAAATATTCAGGTGGTTCAAATATCAAAAAGTACAAAATAGCACACTCTGACAAGCCTGCCTCCCACCTATATACCTACTGCATAGTTCTCACCTTCCTCTAACAGACAACCATTATTGGTTTCTAATTGGTGCTTCCAGAGATTTTTTTTTATTTAAATGTATATACCAGCACAGTATATATTTTTCTACCTCTTTTTTATCCACATATTATACTGTTATTCACCTTACTCTTCTTATTTCTGGGGACTGGTTCTTAGACAACTTCCTCTATTTCAGTGATGTATCTGTTTAGATCCATGTCTTTTGAAGTCTATCTTGATAAACTATTAACTTGAATTAAATTGAGCAAAGCAGTTTCTTATAATTATCTCCTTTTCTAATAATTCTCTTATTGTTTCCAATTTGTTATATTTGTACTCTCACTTTTTTACTGAATAAATAAGCAAATATTTTATATTTCCAAAGCTTTTAGATTAGTTTTAATAAACTTATTTTTTGTTTATACTCTTTCTTTCTTTTAAAAAATTATATTTTATTCATATGATATTATAGTTGTCTCACTATTTCCCTCTTTACACAGCACCCCCACTCCCTAAGGCAATCCCCACACCAAGTTCATGCCCATGGGTCATTTGTATAAGTTCTTTAACTATTCCACTTCCTACACTGTACTTGACATCCCCATGGCTATTCTGTAACTACCCATTTGTCTTCTTAATCTCCTCACCTCTTCACCCATTCCTCCACACCCACTTCCAACAGACAACCATCAAAATGCTCTCCATATCCATGATTCTATCTCTGTTCTTCTGGTTTGCTTTGTTTGTTTTGTTTGTTTTTTAGATTCAATTGTGGATATATTCATATTTTTGCTATTTTATTCTTCGTAGCTTTGATGTTCTTTTTCATAAATAAATACCTTTAACATTTCACATAATAATAGTTTAGTGATGAAGATCTTTAGTTTTTCTTATCTGGGAAGCTCTTTATCTGCCCTTCAATTCTAAATTATATCTTTGCTGGGTAGAGCAATCTTGTCTGTAGGTCCCTGATTTTTATGACTGAGTATTTCTTGTCAAGTCCCTCTGGACTACAAAGTTTCTTTTGGAAAATCAGCTGACAGTCTTATGGGAATGCCCTTGTAGGTAACTAACTGCTTTTCTCTTGCTGCTTTTAAGATACTTTTTAAATTTAACCTTTGGCATTTTAATTATGATATGTCTTACAGTGGACCTCTTTGCATACATCTTGCTTGGGATTCTCTGTGGTTCCTGGACTTGCATACCTATTTCCTTCACAAAATTAGAGAAGTTTTCTTTCATTATTTTTTCAAACAGATTTTCAATTTTTTGCTCTTTCACTTCTCCTTCTGGAACCCCTATGATGCAAATGTTGGAGTGCTTGAAGTTGTCCCAGAGGCTGCTTATACTACCCTCATTTTTTTCAGATTCTTTTTTCTTCTTCATGTTCTGACTGGTTGGTTTTTGCTTCATTATTTTCCATATCACCTATGTGATTCTCAGCTTCATCCAGTCTACTGCTCGTTCCCTGTAAACTGTTCTTTATTTTAATTAGTATGTCCTTCACTTCTGACTGGATCTTTTTTTATGCCGCTGAGGTCCTCATTAAGCTCCTTGAACATTCTTATAACTAATATTTTGAACTCTGTATCTAAGAGAGTGCTTATCTCCATTTTGCTTGGTTCTTTTTCTGGAGTTTTGATCTGTTCTTTCATTTAGACCATGCATCTTTGTCTTCTCATTTTGTCAGTCTCCCTGTGTTTGTTTCTATGTATTAGGTAGAGCTTCTATGACTTCCTGTCTTGGTAGCACTGTCTAACATAGTAGGTGTCCTGTAGGGTCCAGGGGCATAGCCTCCCCTATTACTCAAGCTGGGTACCCAAGGTGTGCTCTTTGTGTGGGTTGAGTACACCCTCCTCTTGTAGTTGAGCCTTGGTTGATGCTGTTAGGCAATGGGAGGGATTTAACTGGACCAGTCAGCTGTGAGGGCAGGCTGGGACCACTGACCACCAATCTCTATCCTCTGTGGAGGATCAGCTGCGCAGGGGCATGATGGTGGTGCTCTGACATGGTGTGTATCTGTCCACTAGGTAAGCAGATCCTGGGATTTCCCTGGGTTTTCCCTGGGTGGTGCAGGCCTAGGTCAGCCCTTACCTGTATTTTGCCCTGGGCCATCCTGCCTAAACTATAGAGCAATCTCAGCTGGCTGCTACTTACACTGGTCTTGGAGATGCCCAGGTGAAGCCAAGCTGTACATCTAGGTTGACTGCTGCTGGTTCCAGGCCCTGGGGCCTCTTAGCCAGAGGTATGAGGGTGGGAGCTCAATGAGGCTGGCTGTTGCTTGTTTGAAAGGATTTAGGAATTTGTGAAACATGAGCCAAAACCAGTCGTTCAAGTGGAAAAGCCGCTGTTAACAGCTGTAAGGTGGATGGGAGAGAGCCTCAAGGCCTCTCCTGGGTGGGGCAGACAGTATTGGCCAGGTTGATGGAGTCTCAGATACGGCATCTGTCTACTAGCTCTGTGGTTCTATGGGGAAGAGGGTTCATAAAAGGGACAGTGGCCTCTGCCCACCTTTCTGTTTGGGAGAAAGCCGTTCCCCAGCTCCCACCTTGATGCCAGATACTTCATTTCTTCCCTGTATGCCACTGGTACCTTTCAAAGTGCTACCCTGATGCTGGAGCTCAAAGGGAATGAGTCTGAGTAAGTCCATGTGTGGGTTTTTCAAAAGGAACTGCTTGGGACTCCAGGAATTTCTTCCACCAACTCAACCCCTATTGGTTTTTGCAGCCAGAAGTTATGGGGACTTACCTTCCTGGCACTGGAATCCTGGGCTGTGGGTCCTGGTATGGGGCTGGGAGTCCTTCCTCCCAAGATATCTCTCCTGAATTTTTATCCACCACATGTGGATATGGGACCTACCCAGTCCATATCTCCACCCCTTCTACTAGTCTGGATGGATGTGGTTTTTTTAATTCTATAGTTGTCAGACTTCCATTCAACTGGATTTCTCACAGTTCTGAGTGATGGGTCTGCTATAGTTTAGTTGTAATTTTGATGTGGTTGTAATTTTGATGAGGAGGCAAGCCACATTTACCTATGCCGCCATCTTGACTGGAAGTCCCCTTTCTTTCAATTTATTTTTTTCCTTTTGTTGACTTTTAAGTTGGACAGTTATAACATGTATTTCTATTTTGATTACATGTATATATATATATATATATATATATCTGTACATATGTATACAAAAATTTTCCTCTGAGAACTTCTTTGGTTATATCAAATAGTTTCTGATATGTAGTGTTTACATAATCATTATTTTCCAGCTATCTCAACATTTCAGTTTATACTTTCTCTTTGATTTAATTGTTGATTAATAGATATTTTATTTAATTACAAGATATATAATATTGATGTATTTTCTGATGTTATTCTAATCCCCACATTAGTCTCAGTCTTGATTAACTGTTAAATGTATTCTGTGCTCCCCTCCAATCCTTTTGTCGGCCTAGTCACAACCTGGTTAGCTAAAATCTGCCTCCTAGTAGTTTCCTCTGGAAGATCTCATGACAGTGCTTTGTGCCAAGCCATATTGGGGGCTGGGGGTGGAAATCAGTAACAGTGGTCCTGTTTTTATTTAAAATTATGATATTTTATTTAATATAGATTTTCCATTAACTTTGTTTATTTTAATATTTCATTAAGTATTTTTCTTGATTACAGAGATTTTTTGCATCCTCTTAAACTTTGACCCAAAGCACCTAATATTCTTTGGATTCCTGCCTGTTCTGCTTTTCTATTGAAAGAACAGTGTGGCTGGCTCACTCTTTCCTCGAGGAAATTCTAAGTAGCACTCTATAACCTACTGGTGTTGAAAGATGCTTTGGAAAAGTTCGATTCCAAGCAACTTGTTTTCATCTAAGTGAAACCTACCCCCCCCCCCGCAACCCAGTCTTCCCAATGACTCCATCTTTGAAGTTCAGTAACTTTCCTAGGATCTCCCTTGGTGCTGATCATCTGGGGCAGTTTCCCTGGCATACAATATGACTTTTTAATGTATAGATTCAAGCATTTTTCTTTCTTGAATGACATTTTAAAATATTTGTTCTGTACCATTTTTTTTATTTGGATACTTATGTGTTTGCTGGATCCCCCATGTATATTTTCTGTGTCTTTCATTTTCTTGTAATTAAAAAATATTATTTCTATTTCATTGTGTTCACTTTTCTTCTTTTTATCTTTTACATCCTTGGCCGTATTTTCTACATTGTTTGTTACTTCTTCCAACTTGTCTAAATTTCTACATTTACTATTTTCCCTCTACTTCTTCCCTGAGTCCTACTAGTCTATATTTCTTCTCCTCCTACTGTCTCACTATCTCTTCTTTCAAATATTGCATTACTACTATTCACTATTCAATGGCTGTCTTCTCAGCTCTTTCTAATTTTTTGCATGATTATTTATGTAGCCCCATATCCCCTCTGTGTCTGACCTGAACTGGATTCCAAGGGCCTTCTGCCAACATTCAGCTTACCCCCATCTCCACCATTGCTGTACCAGGTATAGGATACAAGCTCTGATACTTCAAGAGTATCACACCCTCAGGAATCACAGAAATTTCAAAAGACTCATGAAGTGAAAGCACCTGGAGGTGAAAATAGAGGGAAATTAGCTATGGGATTTTTTTAAAGGCAATTTAAGAAACAGTTTGGCTCTAAGATGCAGGCCATGAAACAAGACCACACCCCAATAGAGGTTATTGAAAGGTTTTTTATACATAATGAAGGTAGATCCAAGGGTATTTGAACTAAAAACTACTGGGTACAGTTGGTGGTGGATGTACCATTCACAAAATAAGGACAACACATAAAACTGAGATCCACCCCATTGCCATGTCTTGCTTAGCTTAGAGGACCCTGGTGGCAGACAGTCAGTCACCCCCCAGGAAGAGCCTAGAAAAATCTATATGGTCTTACCAGCCCAAGAGTAAAGACTTACACATATTGATATCACGATTCCTCACTGAAGGCTGAGTCTAATTGTCCTAAAACAGAGCTCATGTCAACAAAGTCCACTCACGTGCTCTAATATTTCAATCAGAGTTTTAGTCTCTGTCTTGGTCTACTCAGATTGCCATAACAAAACACCACCGATCTACTTAAACAACAGACATTTATTACACTATTTTATCACACTTGTGGAGGCTGGAATTCCATGGTCAAGGCACCAGAAAACCTAGTTTCTGGTAAAGGCTCCCTTGCTGGCTTTTAGACAGCCACCATGTCACTGTGTGCTCACATGGCCTTTCCATGCATGAGCATGGAGAGAGTGAGTGAGCTCCCTGGTGTCTCTTTGTGAGGACACTAATCCTTTTGGGTCAGGGCCCCACCTGTATGACCTTAGTCAACCTTAACTACTTTCTTACAGACCCCACCTCCAAATGGAGTCATATTGGGGGTTAAGGCTTTCACACATGAATTGGCAATAGGGAACAGGCTTAGTCCACGATAGTCTCCCAAACCCTATCAAACCCAAGTGTATCTATGGGATTTCAGTATACGGATAGTAATTACCAACCATCAGCTCCCTCCTTACTTGACTGTTTCACCGTGTACTTAGCGAGTTTCCACAGCAGGGTGTCACTAAGTGGGAAAACACTTCCTGTTTCAGGATGCTTACATGCATTGGGTAGGATCTGGTTTGCCTTCTGTAGACCCCACCGAACCTTCTCTCTGCGTTGTAAGTCTGCGGAAGTCTTTTAAAGCTGGTACCGATGGAGAAGTGAGGAATGTCAATTAACTTTTTCTTTTCATTGAATATAAATATGCTCGATTATAAGGAATTGTTCAAAGATACTGATTGATAGGTATATGGACATATGTATCTATCTACACCCTTTGTAAAAAAAATGTCTGTTTCATTAGTAGTCACATCCTTCTCCCCCTAGTGATCCTTAAGCACAGGTGGATCCCCCATCATCAACAGAGGCTGTTGATGGCTTCCTATAGGAATGGGTGAGCATGGCAAAACAAGCCGGGTGGGGACTTCACATGCCCCTGCATCAACCAAATCATCCCTTCAAGGCACCCTCTCCTCTACTTATGTGGATTCTTTGCCTCCCTCCCTGTAGGTTCTGGAAGGAAACTCTGATCCTTCAGCAAACCCACCTCTGAACAGTGAGCTTCTGTGAGATATGTTGTCCCTTTGTTTGCTGCTGACAAGCGTAAAGAACCACTTTCATTGCTCATAATAATGGTTAATTTATCACACCCAGCCGAGGCTGACCTCTGGGTGTCCCAGCCCCTCCATCACCTTCACACCTGCTCAAGCTAATTGTTAGAGCCAAGTGTAAATGAAAATCAACTGGGCTAATAATGAATGGAGCCCATTACTCGCAACAGCACATTGCTTTACAAAGGTTTATCAAGAAACATTATAACCAGTCCCCTCGTCACAGTTCCCTGTTTCAGAGATGAGAAAAAGCAAGCAAACAAGGGGGTGGGGGGGACGAGCACCTGAAAACAGGCACAAGTGACCAGAAACCGCTTTAGCTTTAGCTTCCAGAGCCCTGGAATAGCCATTCCTATATTTTATCTAAATTCACTCATATGTCCCCAAAAAGGGTGGGGGTGAAATATTTCTCCCACCATTGTTTCCAGCTGTTTATATAAGCAAATGAGATCATTACTGGGTATGAAGGCCTTAATTAATGTGCTAATCTCATTTGTCTATCAAAACCATCCTTCAAGGCGCCCGTCTCCCTGGCTCCTGCAGTCACTGCCACACGTGCTAGAGTGGCCTTGCCACTCCCGCCTGGAAGCACAGACCCGGCTCCAAACCCTTGAAATGAAAGAACCAGAACTCCCACGAAGGGCAACTGTCAAAAGAAAATTGAGAGAGCTTTACTTGATGTGAATATTTTACTGAGTGAGAAACAAAACTGCTCAGAAAGAGAGAGAGACTTCCAAACAGAAAGTGGTGAAGAAGTTCTTGGCTCTTGATAATGACAGCTTAGTTTATACAACATGAACGAGTACATTGTTTCCTATTGGGATTTGTTACTAGAAACTTATATTCCTTTTCATCGTGTAAGCTTACTTGTTTGTAGCTGATTGGCTAGGAAGCTGCAAAGTCCTGTTGACATGAAGAAAGCTTAATTTTTGTTTAAGGTCCAAGTCAACATTTTAGGGAAATTAGGGCAGTTTTATGTTTTGGTTGTGCGACCGTGAGAGTTCAGTCTAGAAACGTAATCAAAATGTGGCCCCCATTTTAATTTCTCTTTAATCCTGAATATCATCACGAGGCAAATATTAGACTACCAGAAATTGTTGACTGAAGTTTGAAGATACAGACCTGAGGGCATACAAAAAAAATCACTTCCCGTGGCCAAATGGGGGGTTTAATGTATTTGGGGAATGTTTTAAAAGTGTTTTCATGTGGTTATGCATTTGTTCATTTTAAATGTGCTTATTAGCAGTCGAGATCCCCACTTCAAGCCATAAATCAAAAGAATCACTCATCCCCAAGTAACTTCAGTGACGGCAGGAGCTGCTGTTAAGCCAGTGTGTCTGAGCCCACACTTCTCACGGACTCCCACCCAGTGATCCTCTGGACGTACAAACACGCCAGACCTCCAAATCACCAGTGTCCGGCCGCTGTGGACCAAATATTAAGTCATTCTGCATTAGACTTGAATCAGCCAGTCACAGGATGCAAGTGAGACAGTTACGACTTGAACCAGTGGGACTGAGTCCTTATGATCTTGACTTCTTGCCCGACCTCTTAAACTTGGCTTAAGATCCAGGACTTGCAATGACAAGACTTTTCATCACCATCTGCCCTAACCTGGGCATCTTCTTTGCCCAGGTTTTGTGATGTATAGTATGTCTTGGAAAGATATACTAGTCAATGATTTCTGTGGTATCTCAAGTTTTTTCTTAAGTTTTGAGCACCTTTCCAAACTTACATTGCACACCACGTGCTTCTACTATGGCAAGGCAGGTAGGTGAACACATGCTACCTCGAATAGCAGTATCCACTGGATTCAGAGGAACATGGTATGACCTGTTGTTCGGGGGTGGGGTGAATATTGCATGGGCAAACAAGATTGGAAAATATTGGGTTAGACTGTATTTAGTAGGAGTCCTTTTCTTCCATGTAGAATTTCTTAAAGCTAACAAACATTATCAGTCTTCTTTTAACCTCCATGAATATAGAATCCTTGTTTCACAGAACACCAGTAAATATCTCCAATAATACTAGGACTGAACAGAACATGAGCTGGAAACACTATTCTAAAGGATCTTGACCAAATAAAGACCAAATAGACTGCTGCAGAAGGAAAAAACAGTTAATGAATTTATCTATTACTTATACTTCTGTAGTTTGGGATAAAAACAGTGCTAGCTTCATTTAAAATCTAATACGATAGGGTTTTCAGACTTTGGATTATTCAGCTATTGTTGCAATAAGCACATATAGAAAACAATCCCCAAATCTCAGACACTTATAACAAACAACATTTGCTTCTCACTGAAACCTCTGGGCTGGCTGGGACAGTTTGGCTTCATGCGGTAGGTCAGATTCATATGTGTTTGCCATGTTTCTCATTCAGGAATCCAAGCTGAACAACGAAGACTACATTGGGTGTGCTTTTCTTAAGGTGCATGGCAGGAGCGCAAAATTGCTGGCAGACATTTGCCAAACCTTTAATGCCTTGGTTTAGAATTGGTACACTATCGCTTTTACCACGTTCCAGTGGCCAAAGCAAGTTATATGGCTAAGCCCAGCTTTAGTGGGGCAGGGAAGTATATTCCCCAGCCACAGAGACACCAGGAAAGAGAAAGGAGGAGACACAATGGTGACCAAATAAATTCCAATCTGACCACAAATTCCAGTCCAAGATTTAACTGCATGTATAGGAATTCTGTCATATTTCTGTTTTCTTTAAACACAAATGTCCAGTAAATCATTCAAACATACAAATGATTTGACAATAGGAATACAGAATTCATAACCATTCTTTATTCTTTTCCTCCCTGCTTTGGGTCAGTATTCACTATGTATGCAGCTTCCTCCAGGAGAGTCAGCACATTATAGCATCTTCCCGTTGACTCCTGGGTGTGTATCCAGAACACCACACCACCGTCAACATGAAGTAAGGGCACTGACCAGTGTGCGCATTTTCTGTGTAATATGACTAATTACCACCCAAACGTAACCGCTTAACCCCACGCACGTTTACCACCTGACACTCCCCGTGGGCCAGAAGTCCAGCACAGCTCAGCTGGGGCCCCCGCAGTGCTGGAACCAGGCCTGCCCTCCCCCGGAGCTCAGCTGGGAAAGCGCCGGACAGCCTCCCTCAGGTTGTTGGGAGAATTCCTGCGCTTGCTCAACTTGTAGGACTCTCAGCATCTCAGCTTCTTCGAAGCCAGCAAGGAGGGAAAGACTAGAGCCATTCCACTGGCAATTCCGCCCGCAGGGCAGAGCCTGGTGTGGTGTGAGGTCGTCACAGGAGAGCTGTCCGCCACCTGAGCCACATTCTACCACTCAGAAATGTGTCATGGATCCTGCCCACCCACAAGGGGAGACGATTATACAAAGGCATACATGTCAGGAGGTAGAGGTCATGGGGACCACCTTAAAGTCTGTCCCTCGCAGCTAGAAACCTAACAAAATGGTATTGTATTTGTGTCCTACTTTATTCCAACTTTGCCCAGGTTTTCTCAGTGGCCAGTCACTTTCCGCCATGTCCTACGGTAGCAGGCACACTGAGATCAACCCACAAGCACTGGCCGATTCTTTTTTACATTATATTTCAAGACCTTTTCAGGGTAGGAACCTTCTTTGGTCAGCTGGCGAATGCCACTCACTCATTGGGTACTCAGTGCTGTTAACACCAGAAAGGCCAAGAAAGCATTCCGGCCAAAAAGGCCCACGTACTGTCATGATTTATGTTTGTACCTGACATGACCAACATAAGTCAACTGGTTATTCATGGGAGGGCAACCACTGAGTGACAAGAATGGCAGCGTGTGACGCATGCTGTGTCTACCCTGAGCCAAAGCACTCAGTCAATTCTAAATGCATAAACATCAATCAAATAAATGATTTGGCAGCCTAAATATTTAACAACTGGGTGATGACTGGAATTTTTGCTTTTCAATCAGTCATGCAGATACAGTCTCAGTAACAGAAAAAAACTGAAATTTAGAGTTTTCCTTCTCCTAAAAGTCATTCATCCCAAAACATTTTTTTGAGTGCTTACTGTGCTCCAGTCACTCTGCTCACTGGTGGAAATATGAAGATGGGAGACAGTGTGGGGAATGAAAATTGTTCTTCAAGCTCTTTCTCTTCTAGCACTGTGTTACCCATCCGGCTAAGCATTTTTCTCAGTGGTCACTGACTGTCCCCATTGCTCCTTTTCTTCTCATCAGGAAGAAAACCCAAATATTTAACCAAAATTTGCTTTGTTGTGGCACAACCTCCATACATATACATCTCATGAATTTCTGAAAGTAATTGGAACAAGATGACTGCTTCCTACTAGATAGAAAAATCCGTATGATAAAAATGTATTACCATGATGTCCATTATAAGATCCGAAGTTAAGAGTGCTCTTTGCGGCCCTGGCCGGGTGGCTCACTGAGTTGGAGTGTCGTCCCACATACCAGAAAGGTTGCAGGCTCGATCCCCAGCTGGGGTGCACACAGGAGCGAGTGACTGATGTTCCTCTCTGTCTCTCTCTCCCTTCCTCTCTTTAAAATCAATACCCATATCCTCCAGTGAGGGTTAAAAAAATACTCTTTGTGTTCTACAAACACCTGAAAGCCAAAGATAACTTCATATAAACAAAGCGAGCCTGATACCAATGCTCCAAGTTAAAGGAAGAGGAAATGCCACACAGAGAAAGATAACCTGAGAGAACTCGGCCCTTCCTTTTCCTCTACTCTTTCTAGAGAAAGATGTATACAATCCCATGGCATTTGTGTCCTAAATCCTTAGACAGCAAATAGATGACTAATGTACCTCAATAATCATTTATCACACCCTGGTATGGGGGGCTGGATAAACTCTTGACAAATACCAAGGACTCCTGTATTCTTATGTCCCCTGTACTCTCAAGGATTCCTTTATTCTACGCAGTGGCTCCTGAAAAACTTTCCTTTTCAAGGATCCTTTTTTCAAACACAATCAATAATCTACAACCAACTCTGTAATCTCTTTAGAAGCAAGACATTTTCAGCTTTAGAGTTTTGAAGATAAAATAAATGGCTGGATTCCTACAGGGCAACAATTTTAAACGTTTGATTTGTTGGTTTGACTAATCAGGTTATTAAAACTCTGTCTTGTGCCCTGACCAGTGTGGCTCAGTTGGTTGGTCATCGTCCCAGTCAGGACACATGCCTGGGTCGTGGCCCAGTCCCCAGTTGGGCTGAATGTGAGAGGCAGCCCATCGATGCTTCTCTCTCACATCGATGTTTCTCCCCTCTCTCCTTCCCTCCCTTCCCCTCTAAAAATAAATAAATAAAATATGTTTTTTAAAAACTCTGTCATATTGCCCTGGCTGTGCGGCTCAGTGGATTGAGTACCGAACTGCGAGGCAAAGGGTCGCTGGTTTGATTCCCCATCAGGGCACATGCCTGGGTTGCAGGCCACCCCGGTGTGGGGGTGTGCAGGAGGCAACCACACATTAATGTTTCTCTCCCTTTCTCCCTTACTTCTCCTCTGTCTAAAACTAAGTAAATAAAATCTTTTTAAAAAACTCTATCTTATGCTTGATACATAACAGAAAGTCAACAAATAGTTTTAGAAATTATTAGTTTTAAAATTTGAAATGTGTTTTAAAGCACATTTGGTCCAGCGCCTACCTGCAGTGAGAGCCTTCAGTGGCCATTGTGACGAGCACTGTCCAGCCCATGCCCCAGTGGCACGGTGGTGCTTCCCTCTCACATCAATGTTTCTCCCCTCTCTACCTGGTGAGGGAGATCATTCCATCTTCTCACGCCACCCTCGAAATGTTTTCCTTACTTTGAGTTATCCGTTTTTGTCCTGTCACTTTAATTCATGATACTAGTTATACCCCGTCTCTTAAAATGCATCTAACCCCTTTATACGGCAGCCCTCTGAATATTTGAAGTCCCCTACAATGTCCTGAACATTCTTCTCTAAAGGTGCCCAGTTCCTCAAATCATTCTTCGTAAAATCAAACCATGATTTTGGTTCTATTACCACCCTGGTTTCTAATCTCTAAATTAGTGGATTTCAACCATGATTTTGTAACACAATTGTTCTTGTGATCAATAAGAAAAGTAAAGTTAATTACACACAGCATCTGCACTGAGAATTTGGGATAACTTCCTTTTTATATCACTTGGTGCTACAGCCGGGGAACAAAGTAAAACCCCCAGGAGAATCCTTTGCTCCTGTAAATGTGGTCGCCCACATGGTCAATGTTGAAGGCTGGAACCCTTGCTTTAAATATAACCCAGTTTGTCTGCATTCTTTGGAAATGTTGCAGCCAGAACGGAATATAAAAGCCAAGAGGTGGGTTAGCCAGGACAATGCAGACTTGTTCATTAAATGATTTTTTTCTCCTCTTTCTACTTCTACCTGCCCTTCAGAACTCAGCTAGTCCCACCTCCAATATGAAACCCTTCAACTGGAAAAATAAATTTTGGATTCCTAAAGTGCTTCCTTTGGATACGAGCCTACACTGGTCTCCAAGGTCCCCAACTTCTGCCTGTGTCCTTATCCAGTTCCTGACCCTTCCTCAGATCAAATTCCTAAGGTGCAAAGTAGAGGTTCTTCATCTCACTGGGCTTCTCAGAATTTCTAGCACAGTACTCAGCAACATGAACTCGTTGCCAGTCTTTTTACTTTGTTCTAAACTGTACTCAGAATATTGAGCTGTTAAGCTTCAAAGACAGGGTACCCAGAATTATGATGCCAGGAGAAAAGGTATTGCTCTAAGAAACTGAAATTAACAAAAGTCAATGTAAAGTTATGCACTGGCCATTTGTGGAAATCACACGAGAATGTTACCCACGGTTAGAGATAACTTACAAGACTAAAGTGCCCCTCCAAAATGTTCTCGGCAATGCATCCCTCCAAATCATAACTATTGTCAGATGGTCTACAAATGAGCCACACTCATATAGTAGAAGAAAGTAGATCTTAACAGTTCCCATCACAAGAGAAAAATATTTGTAACTATGTGTGGTGATGGATGTTAACTAGACTCATGTGGTAATTTTTATGAATAGCAAATCATTGTCGTACACCTGAAACTAATATATGTTATATGTCCATTTTATCTCAACAAAAAGGGATATAATAAGAAAAGCTTCTAATTGTACTGCCCATGGGATGGTTGCTCTCAGGTAAATCAGACACATCCTTAGATTGGAAAGAGCAGTTCATAGAGTTACTGCCCAAGAATACTCAGTTCCTCTACTTAAACTTGGGACTCACCTAGCAACCTTCTAACCTGCAGTGCAATCTCCTGAGTGTGCAAATGTAAAGGACAGTGTGTCTGGTGTGGGGAGCTGATGTCAGTCACACACTCCCACTGCCAATTAACACATCATCACCACGGTCTGAGCACCAGTTGCCTGTGGGGCTCGTGCATGTGAATTGATTTCTCAGCCTAATTCCCTCTGGGAAAATGAGTTCTGTTTTCAAAAAGCTGAGCGGTACAGTCTGCCCTGCAGAGACTCCCACGCTGGTGCCAACTCCAGCATGCCCTGGATCCTCTGACAACAGCACATCCTTGTCGGTGCCTGATCAGGCCTGTGGTAGGTGGGGCTCTGCAGTTCCTTTCTCCCCACCAGACCCTCCACTGCCCGCCTCCAAGTCAGGACAAGTTGCTGCTCCGGTCAGACTCAGGGACATTGGTCAGGCCACTGACAGCACAGGATAGGGCAGGACTGGGTGGCTGTCCTCCGTGTCCCACTTGGTGTTCTCCTTACTCTCTTTTCCATTCCCTGAGTCCCAGTGATGGCCCTCTTCTCCCTCCTCCTCTGAGATGGGACCATCGCTGGGACTGCAGACCCAGTCACTTTGCACGCTACTCCCACCAGATCAACTGAACACATGGTTTCCTTTCTTTTTATTTAAAATGTTTTTTTCAATTACAGTTAACATTCAATATTATATTAGTTTCAGATGTGCAGCATAGTGGTTAGACATTTGCATACCTTAGTGGATGATTCCCTGATAAGTCCACACCCTTCTGGCACCACACACAGCTATCGCAGTATCACCGACTATGTTCCCCACGCTGTACTTTACATCCCTGCGACCATGAACACACAGTTTCCAACATGCAATTTGGTAATAAGGGAGATAGAGGTATTAGTGGAATAGGATGTGTCATTCGTCCTCAAGTCTAAACCATATATTTTTCTTTCTAAATAGAATTCTTTCTTTCTAAAACCTCTGTTGGTAGTAAAAGGGGTGGTAAAAGGTGTCTTATTTCCTCGTGTACTCCGGCACTGGTCATGACTGTGGGAAAGGAAGGGGTCTGTCCATGGGGCACACTTTTCTGGGGCACACTTTTCAGGGCACACTCTTCAAGAAAGCACATGAACTTGTCTGGCTTTTCTCACTCAGAACATCTAAAGCTTTGATGGACATTTAGTGATCACTGCTCAGCTGAGCACAGTTTTCCATCTTTTTCCAAAGGGCTCAAAGCTGGCAGGCAAGGGCATTTATTTATTTATTTATCTTTAGAGGGGAAGGAGAGAGGGAGAGAAACATCAATGTATGGTTGCCTTTTGTGCGTCCCCTGCTGGGAGTTGGCCTGCAGGGAACTGGCCTGCAACCCAGGCATGTGCCCTGACTGGGAATCGAACTGCGATCCTCTGGTTCGCAGGCCTGTGCTCAATCCCCTGAGCTACGTCAGCCAGGGCCAACACTGTTGTGTGGTGACAATGGGTCATTTGTGCCGGGGCAAGGGTGTCAGCAACAGGCCTAGATCCAACACAGAAAAGAAATTTTCTTTTTCTTCATGTTGTTGCCCAAGAGCCCTAAAAAACCCTAGCCACTTAAGCCCTACAAACATGCCAAATGGTTTTATTTATGTTAGTCTCATTTTCTCAAATAAACTGCAATCTCTCTGAAAGCAGAATTTATATTCTAGACTTTTCCTGTATCCTTGTTTTCTCCCACAGCACCCAGGACCGTACATGTGCTGAGTTCACTTGCCCCTCACTTGGTGTGGACATGGTCTATATCTGAAGCCTCTGGTCTCTTCTCACCAGCCCAACCCAACAAGCACAGCCGGGCCCTGGTGCCAACACAATGATAAGCGCAAGTGCAACATGGGCCCTGGAACCGGGGACAAGGACTCGTTACAAGGTGGTCATCTCAGCCACCCAAAGTGTAGTTACATTAAGATTTCCTGAGGCTCCCTTAAAACATAAACAAATTAAAATGTAAATTCTCGTAAAAAAACATATATACCCTAAAATTTATTTGAAAACGCTAGTCTGACAGAGACGGACACATAGATGGAGAACAGACGACAGCTAGTAGTAGAGGCGGGGATTAGCGGGTGGAGGGATTGAGCAAAAAGGAAAAAGGACTCATGGAAACAGACAACAGTGTGGTGACTGCTGCGGGGAGGGGGCATAAAGGGACTAAATGGTAATGGAAAAATATAATAAAGATTACACATTTTAAAGAAAAGGAAATTCTAGTTTGAAAAACATTGACTACCACGCCAAACTCTGAGATGATGAGTACAGATAGTGGAGGAAGAGGTGTGTCCAGTATTCCCACCCTTGACATATATTATTTGACTTCCAAGGATCAGAGTGAGTTGATTTTTATAAAGTAGAAAGAAACAGCCAGCTTGGGGAGGGGACAGACCAGGGCAACAGAGAGGACTGAGCGGGACCTCTTGCCACCACTCTCTGGAGCCCCCTGACTCTTGCCTGGGTCACTCGCCCGGCCTCCTCCTCCAGGACAGCATGTGGTCAGAGAGCAGGCCCCGCGCCTCCACTGCCTGGGTTCCAGTCCCAGCCCCGCACACCAGCTGAGGCCTGGGAAAACTTACTGGGCTCCTTGAGCCTGCCTCTCTCACCTACAGAACTGGGATTAAAATAATTTGTGTGTGTGTAGACAGTGCGGTACTTGACACACAGCATGCCAAAAATGATCCTCGAGTCATGATTCCTACCACCCATCCTGGTCCTGAGCCATTTTGCAGTCTCCCTGTCTACAGGGAAGAGGAACCCCTCCACCTCTGCCCTGGACTCCACCACCCTTCCCCACCTTGGAGACGGCTCAGCTGACTGCCCCCTCCCTGTTGGCTAGACACACCCAGTCAGCATGCTAATGCCCTCTTCCACCTTGACATCACTCTGAATGCTGCATCCCTCTCCAGTCACTTACGTACATCTTTCCTCTTCTTCAGAGAAACTGATTTAAAAAAAAAAAGGTCCCTCATTGTTCAAAGGCCAACTTCTAAAAGGCCATCTCCGACCCCCACCCCTTCGCACATTTGAGAGCCTGACCCACACCCCACAGAAAATGCTCTCAGAAAGGCAGATAATGCTTCCCTGATGCCAAATCCAAAGGGCCTGTGTCATGAGACAGCATAGGCTTCGCAGCAACACGACACTTTTCAGCTCTCTTTTCTTGAAATGTTCCCTTGTGTTTCACGATACCACACTCCCTTTACTTTCCTCCTCCCTTTTCAGTGAGTCCTTCCTGGTCTCCTTGGAGGGCACCTATCTACTTGTCCCCTAAACAGTGATAGTTTTCAGGGCTCAAGCTTTGGCCTTCTCCTCTGTCAGCTTGCACGCTGACTTTACTGTTTTCCTGATGGTGGTGATTCCTACATTAACATCCCAGCCCTGGTTTCTCTCTGGAGCTTCAGACCACCACTCTTTAGCCAAATGTCAGTGTGTATGTCTTCACTTGAACTTCCTACAAACATCTCGAAGTCAGCACACCCGAACATAAACTCATAAATTTTCTGTCCAAACCTGCTAATCCTCTTGTCTTCCCTATGCCCACATCTGGCAAAACAGAAATGCAGTTTTGTATTTTGCAATGTAGTTTTTGAACCCCAAGCCCACATTTGTCTGTACACATGTCAAAATCTTTGGGAGCTTACTCAAGTGTCTGAAGTGTTTCAAAAGGGCCTGGAAAATGAAGGAATCCTTTTCCCTCTTCCTCTTCTTAAAAGCAGGCTTCTCGGCTCCTTTTTAATGAGATCTATCTTTTTATCTCAGGACTCACCCCCACACATCGCTTCTTCCAAGGGGCCTTCCCTGAGCCCCTGAGAACAAGTTAAATGGCTCTCCCCCATGCCCCTGAAGTTCCCTTCCAACCACAGCATCACTGAGGATGTCAGCAACTTAGTGTCACTGGGCTTTCTCCCTCAGTGTGAGTCGAGATTCTGAGAACTCTGCTTTGTACTCCCAGTGCCCAACAAAAACAAATGCTCACTAATGTTGGCCAAATGAAGGAATGCCAAATATTGCTGACAAGCATAGACTAGGCAGGGCAGTAGAGGGTTTGAATCAGAGGCCCAGCGTTCAATCCCTGATTCTAATCGTGGCCCATCCTGTGACCTTGCTCAAGTCCCTTCACTCCCTGAGCCTAGGTCTCTGTCTCTTTCAAGGGAATCAGACCAGCAGTACCACTTTCTTCACAGGGCTGTTGGGGCGACTAAATTAAGTCCAAAACTACATGACAGGTTCTGTAACACTCTTTGGTGAATTTATTGCAGGTAAGTAGAAGGCAATGACCCTGGAGAAAGGGGGAGCCAGAGATAACTTATAATTTTACTGATAAACTTTAAGATCACATGTCTCCTCCATTTTGAAAATAGAAACAGCATCGAGAGAATACGAATAATCTAAAGAATGGTTTGCCAACAATATGACCAGGGGATAGTGGGGTACAGGTGGAAGGGGGCATCTTAGTGGACATGTGGTCCTTTCAGACATTTGTGGAACCCAGGCTTTCTCAAGGGGTGGGGAGAAGGGTCCATGACCTTGAACACAAATTTTGTTTTCCCCCCAAGAAAAGATCGCGATGCTATAACTAATACAAATGGAACAAAGACAGTTACAGTCACAGAGCAGCTCAGCATTCATCAGGGATTCTGGCTAAGGCGAGGCACAGCACTAATATTAACTGTTGTTCTAGCCTTCAGAGTTAGTGAGATGAACCCAGCTTCCTGCAGACCAAACATTTATGCTAATTGAAGAGAAACTTTCTGAAAAAAAAAAAAAGGCAGCCAAATCGAAGAGACCTGTCAACTCCAGGGTCACCAGTGAAGTGCTAACCAGGAAAGAGCTGAAATCAAAGGCTGTCTCTGCCTCCCCTGCTCACTCTGTTCGGTGGCTGCCCATGGTGGTCACAGCCCCTTTAACAATATTTATAATGAAGGAACAACGTTGGAGATGTCAACCTTGATTATTCATAAAGCTTCCTCCTGCTCAGATCCACCCCGGGGCTAACAGTAAAAGTACCTGATTCCCAATTCTCAAACACAAAAGCACACAGAGCTTGAAAGAGGAGCTGACTAATAAAGTTTGCATATCCCTAAGAACAAGAGCATACAAGGAAGAAGAAAAGGAATGGCAAGATTAAACAAAAACAGTAAGCTTGGATGGGATATGATAAAAATTTTAAAAGGCAAGAACTTAAATCTATTTTCCTTTTTTTTTCAATGTCCTTGTTCATTTACATTTCAGTATAAGCCATTTGGAGGAAACAGCTGTTTTATCTTCTGACTAGAATGCTGAGGTACTTTGAACGTTCAGTGTGGAAGCATCATGTTACTAAACTCTGTTTCGGAGAGTCGTCTAGTGGCTTTAAACGGTGAGGAGAGGCAGAGGGCTGCCTTCATCCCTGGTTCTATTAACAGAGGCCATCTGTGTAAGGAGAAGAGTCCCAGACAAGCTGTGGACACACCCGGCCCCTGGCCCCCGGCCCCTAGCTCTATGATATACCATATTTTTAGAACTGTAACATGCACCTTCCTCCCCCCACCAAATTTGGGAGGAATAATGGTTGTTAATGCTACTGTTGAGTTCTGATTACATTTACATTGGTGGAATATTATGTTATTTACGTTATGAAATATTTTACCACATTTTTTGCTTCAAATTTTTTTTCCTATTTTCCTCCTCTAAAACCTAGTTGCGTCTTCTTGTGGTCCAAAAAATACGGTAGTTCTTTATTTGGGCATCTTCCTCAGTCTTCTTATTTGTAAAATGGGAATAATACTACCTTCCTCCCAGAGTCACTGAGAACATTTCATTAAATAAGGGAAATAGAGCTCAGAGCCAAGATGGCAGCGAGCACTTAACCAATGTCACTTATTTGCTCTTAGTATCAATCCTGAAAATATTTGTCAAATCAATATTAAAACTGTTCTTATTTTTTAAGTGTTTTTATTGATTAGACTATCACAGTTTTTCCAGTTTTTTCTCCCTTTATCCCTTCTCTGTCCTGCCCCCACAACCCTCCAGCATCCCCCCACCTTAGTTCATGTCCATTGTTGTACATATAAGTTCTTCAAGTCCTCTGTTTCCTATACCATTTTTTTCCTCTTCCTGTCTATTTTATGCCTACCAATTATGCTTCTTCTCCCCTGTACCTTTCCCCCTATTCCTCCCTTCCCACTCCCTGCTGAAATCCCTCCATGTGACGTCCATTTCTCTCATTCTGTTCCTGTTCCATTGCTTGCTTAGTTTTTGTTTTCATTCTTTTTTTCTTTTAGGTTCATTTGTTGAGAGTTGTGAGTTTGTTGTCATTTTACTTTTCATATTTTTTGTCTTGTTTTTCTTAGATAAGTCCCTTTAACATTTTATATAATCATCACTTGGTAATGATGAACTCATTTCACTTGACCTTACCAGGGAAGCACTTTATCTTCCCTTCCATCCTAAATGAAAGCTTTGCTGGACAGAGTAATCTTGGATGTAGGTCCTTGCCTTTCATGACTTCAAATACTTCTTTCCAGCCCTTTCTTGCCTGCAAGGTTTCTTTTGAGAAATCAGCTGACAGTCTGATGGGAAGTCCTTTGTAGGTAACTGTCTCCTTTTCTCTTGCTGCTTTTAGAATCTTCTCTTTGTCTTTAATCTTGGATATCTTAATGATGATGTACCTTGGTGTATTCCTCTTTGGGTTCGACTTTTTTGGGACTCTGAGTTTTCTGGACTTTCTGGTGAGAAAGGAAAAAAGTCTATTTCCTTCACTTTCCTTAGGGAAGTTTTCCTTCATTATTTGTTCAAGTGAGTTTTCAATTTCTTGCTGTTGTTGTTCTCCTGCTGGCTCCCCTATCATTCGGATATTGGAATGTTTCAGGTTGTCCCAGAGGTTTGTAAGACTCTCTGCACTATTTTGAATTCTTGTTTCTTCATTCCGTTCCAGTTGGATGTTCATTTTTTTTCTTTTATTCCAAATTGTTGCTTTGAGTCCTGATTTCCTTCCTGTCACTGTTGGTTCCCTGAATATTTTGCTTTATTTCATTTTGGGTATCTTTCATTTGTTTTTGTTTTTTCATTTTTTTAACCAAACTCAGTCAGATCTGTGAACATTTTGATTACCAGGACTTTAAAGTCTCCATCAGGTAGGTTGGCTATGACCTCATTATTTAGTTCCCTTTCTGAGGTTTTGCTGTGTTCTTTCAATTGGGCAACATTTCTTTGCCTTGTCACAGGTGATGGGTTGCAAGGGAGCAGGGCCTTAGGTATTCACCTAGGCAGGGCGACGCCCCTTGCTGCACTGTGGTACTGCTTGTGGGGGGAGGGG
This sequence comes from Sturnira hondurensis, assembly GCF_014824575.4. NCBI lineage: Eukaryota > Metazoa > Chordata > Mammalia > Chiroptera > Phyllostomidae > Sturnira > Sturnira hondurensis. The sequence continues at coordinate 13,667,676 of NW_028080827.1, forward strand.
CCAGAGAGGGAACAATGCAACTTGTCTGCTCATCTCTAGCTCATCTCTAGCACACTTTCCAATGGACTCTTGTTTCAGACTGGGAGTTTCTCCCACCATGGCAACTGCTATAGTCCACAGTCAGCTCTGAGTCTCAGTTTCCCCTTAAGTCAGCCCCTCCCACACAGCCTGCTGCCTGGCCACAGCCAGCCCTGCCTGCCTGGTCTGCTGCCTCCCCGGTCCGCTGCCTCCCCTCAGTTTTTCTGAGCTGAACCGCATGGTGTGCAGCCTTACCTGTCTGGTTGTTCTGATTGATTTTTCTTTAATTCCCTGGTTGTCAGAGTTCCAGGCAGTTTGATTTTTTGGTGCTTCTGGTTGTTTATTGATTTTAAATTGGTTGTTGTCCTCCTTTTGGTTGTGTGAGGAAGTGAAGGGTTTCTACCTACACCTCTGTCTTGGCCAGAACCTGTTTGCTTTTAATAGTGGTTTCAATAGTGGTATGTCTGGGTTTGAGTTTATGGTAATGTCTAGTGTTGACTGCCAAATATCCTAACTCTTCTTTTTTGGGGGGGGGGCACATGCTAGATTTTATGGCCCTTTGTGGTTGGGGGTGGGGGGTGTCATGAGACCAATTCTGTCCAATGGTTGTGAGAGGAAGTGCCACGGGTCACTTTTAGGCCAGAGAACTTAGGCCAGTGCAAAACCTTCCAGAACACTCTTTCCATTGCCATGATACCTACGAATGTGCCAAATGATGACTATTCCATCAATCTGGGCTCTAGGGTTCATATACCTCTTCTATTTTAGCCAATTTAGTATCTTTTCTCATTTTTGGAATCCCTAGGTGAGCAGTTCATCAAACATGGGTGCTGCCCCATCATCTCTCACTCGTGTGACCACACAAGACAGTAACAAGGATGTTCTTCCAACAGTTGTTCACAACGGTTATAAATTAGGAACAACCTCAAGACTCATCACTGAAAGGATCACCAAATTGAATTATATTCATCTACTGAAATACTACCCAATAGTTAAAATATTGAAACAATCATATGTAAATTGACATTGATAAATCACAAAAACCTAATGTTGACTAGAAAAAAGTGAATGTTTTTAATAAATGTTTAAAATACACAAAAATGCTACATATGTTTAGAGGCACATAAAGGTATACTTAAAAGTATACAAATATGCATAAGATTGATAAATATAAAATCAAAACAGAGGTTGTTTCTGAGAGAAAAAGAAGAATTGGGATTGGAGATGAGAATTAAGCCTAAATATCATTTAAAAAAATATAACATCTGCCCCAGCTGGTGTGGCTCAGTGCATTGAGTGCTGGTCTGCAAACCAAAGGTATGGTCACTGGTTCAATTTCATTCAGGGCACATGCCTGGGTTGAGGGCCAAGTCCAAGGTGTGGGGCACTCAAGAGGCAACTACACATTGATATTTCTCTCCCTTTCTTTCCTTCTCCCTTCCACTCTCTCTAAAAATAAGATAAATAAAATCTTTAAATATATACATATATAAAACACTTTATTACTTAAAAAAACTGAAAAAAGCCCTGGCTGGTGTAGCTCAGTGGATTGAGCATGGGCTTGCTAACCAAAGGGTCTCAGGTTCAATTCCCAGTCAGGGCACGTGCCTGGGTTGCAGACCAGGTCCCTGGTGTGGGGTGCTCAAGAGGCAAACACATTCCACGTTTCTCTCCTTCTCTTTCTCCTTCCCTTCCCCTCTCTATAAAAATAAAGTAAAATTTTTAAAATATATATAAAGCACATCTACAAAAAGATTACTGTAATTGTGCATGTTATAAATATTTCCTAACTTTTTAACAAATGTGATAAAATGAGCATATAAAGGTACATGCTAAGGCATGTGTCTAGCTAAATAACAAGAGCAGTTCATGAACACTCTTTTAAAAAGGTATTTATGTCCAATCTCTACATAAGTAATATCTTTCCAGAAATGCTATCTCATAGTAGCTGGTAAGCTACCTATTTTTGTAAGCACTCACTGAGACTAAATGCAGCTGGCGGACTATAACCCAGTCATCCCGTCTGCAGCAGGCCGCCCGCGAGTGGCGTTCACACAGCGCACCACACGTCTCCTTCAGACTCACCGCCACTGTAACCCATCGTTTCAATGATTTTCACTGTTTGTAAGCTCCGTGGCCGACTGATTCATTACTTTCCCTCCAGCACCTGGTAAGAACTGGCCCTTAGTGGGGGCAGAATAAATATTTACGGAAGGAATAAAAAAATGAATGAAAAAATAAGGCCTAGACACCCAGCAAGGAAACCTGTGTTAATCACACAAAATAATGTCAAAGATTTTCCTTGCCCAACTATGTCATGGTGGGAAAATATTTTTACCCCCTTTTCCACTGTCGGTCATCATAATTGTGCATACCCATGCCATCAGCTGCTTATATCAAATAACCTGTGTGCCTCTAGTTGCAGAAAGGGGTCACCAGGCGGAGAAAAGGAGCAAAAGATATACAGTAGTGTCGCATTCTCTCCTCCGCTGTAAACTCTTCTTATGTAAAACAGATATTCCAGGGAAGAACGACAATCTCCACTTACTTTCTCCTTTTCTCACATCCATAATCATTTTTAGCTAGAAAAAATGTATATGTTAAAATTCCAAGCCAAACTTCTGAGGCATCAGACATGAATAAATAAATATTTGTTATACAAGGGCTGATTTGGCAATGAACAGGAGAACGTTGGAGAGAGACGAGGTCAGAGGTAATGCAAAGGACGGCACCGGAGCCCAGGTGAAGCTAATCACAGGGATTCTCTACGAAGCAGCTCCTGCTGGTTTCATTACAGGTTCCACGGGCAGAGGGTGATTTGCCTCCACTGTTAAACTCCACTCCAGCAATCAAATATTCTCTCTCCTGAACTTTCCTCAAGGATTCTGCTTCCTCTAAGTGTGGGCCATTTCGTTTTCCATGTGGCCTAATTAAAGTGTTTCAGTTCGCATTTGGTCTGTAGATTGTACCACACAAAAAGCTACCATTTAAGAATTTTGCAAACAATCAATTCCACTGCCCTAATAGGAGCAAAATGTCACTTAGAAATTATTGGCATGCAGGATTATTGAACAAGATGTCGGCCACCCATTGCAAATTCATTTTGTGGAGAGCAACTGAAGGGCTTGCCCACCAAGACAGATATTGGAAAGGAGAACTTCTTCACCAATTAGCTAAATTCCTCAATTTGTTAAAGGCCAAAGTTTTAACTATCCCCCACCTCTATTCAATAGATCAAATAAATAGTTTCAGAAGATAACCAATCCCTCCCTCACTAGCAGCCACAGGCAGTGCAAGAAACTATTCTACCTTCAGGAGACACAACTCATACCGGAGCGCCCAAAGCTTCCTGCAACATCCAACCTCAAGTGAGTAACCCCAGCGGCTGCCGACTGGGACCACGTGAGTGGGGCGGGGCTATCTTACCTTCACTGTGCAGTTGGGGGAGTAAACCCTCACAGTTTTGTTCCTTTGCACATCTGGAAATTACGATCACTCTGCACCACAGTTTTGTTTGTTTGTTTTTTAAATTTGTTTCACTTGGGTTATTTTAATTCTTAACTTGTAAAAAACCAAGATTTTCAATATAGTTGCAATAAACAATTGGCTTTTTATTTCAAAAACTCTCCCTCCCCTCCTTTTTTTCTTTTAACTTCTTTGTCTAAATAAAGGATTAAGAAAAACTTTTCAGAGGCCATCCAGTTGAAATAGTGTTCCTGAGCAGACAGGCCACGGATAACCGCTATGTGAGGGCCAGAGAGCCCAGTTATCCATGGCTTCACTGCCGGGGCTGATTTGAATACCCATAGCCCTCAAGACAGAAAAGGGATTTGGGTCTGATTGTTCTATAAGAACATGTCAGGGAGTAACCCTAAATTTGCAAACTGTGCAAAGGTCCCCGCGACCCCTGAAAAGCAAAGCACCACTCACAACCCAGAATGGCAGACATCTTTTTTCTTAAAGAAACATACTATTATGTAAACATTTTAAATACCCAAACTACTATTCCAGGTGGGTTTGCCAGAATTTTGACCTGCTTGTTAAAATACATAAACAGTCATATTTAAATTTTCATGGCCAGTCTTTCAGAAATGACCATTTAGAAGGCAAAGTAACTGAGGAAACACTAGCCAAATCATTTGGTTGCCAGCTTTAAATATTTCCTTTTCCTTCTTGAGCAAAGCATACATACATTTAAGGGACTCTCTCCACTGTCCCCACCTCTTCCCTTTCTTCAACAGCAACAATCCAGGAAGTAACATGTCTAAGGCTTCACATATTAGGGTCTTCCTGATTCATTTTTCAACTATTTGTTGGCCATACGGTGCTTATTACTATTGAAGATTTCAGACTCTTCATAATTATGGTTTCCAGTCTGTAACTCTACCTAAACTGAAGGTTAAGTATATTGGGATTGAAGAGGAAAATAAAAATTGGGATTCTGTTTCACATAGGCCATGGCCAACACCCCCGAAGGGACGTCCTTTTACATTTTATAATCCCAGGTCCTAGAAGCAAAATGCGAGATGATTCATAGCAAAAAACAAAGAAAAGGAAATAAAGAGAATAATTTTATGCCACAATTATTATCATAAGCGACAACATGGTTAGTCAGAAGGCAATCCACACTTTAACCACTTTTGGAAACAGATGGCTGTAAATGTGACTAATTTTCCTCAACATTTAACAGCAACATCAGAAATTAAACATGTTGCAGAAACCATTAGGTTCAGGCCCACCCCTGTTACTATTAGTGTTGTCTATTAGGGAAATCATATCCCTTTAATATATTTACATTGAAGGAGGAAACTTGAAGGACAGAATGAGCTATCACTAAACACCCCAAAGTGAATGCTGAGCTCTTCCTTTCCCAGTTCAAACCTCTATCTGCTTGCTGGTTACAGCAACTTCCTCCCCACCAAGAAAGTTGGTGGATCAAGTTGAGGTTCTAAAATAGATTTTCTTAGCTAGAATCTTGACCTATTCCCAGAAGCTATCGTTTATTGCCACCTCGGATGAATAAAATATCTTCTTTGTAACTGGGCTTTCTAGCCAATAGGAAGAAGGCTTGGAGCAGCAATCCTTAGTTCAGTCCTGGTTTTGTCAGCACCTACAGCAAATAGTCAAGGAAGAATACAGATTCACACACACAAAGAACTCCTCTTGGTGGCCTACTCAGCCACAGTTCAAAATACAATCCTAAACGAGTACTGACTGTATCAACCTTTCTCAACTTGACAGCTGGGGTGAAAATCATTTGCCCAAAGCCCTTTGTGCTGATGTATGAGTTAGATGCCACAAGAATGTGAAAAAAGGCTTTTTTTCTGAAAAATCTTTGTTCCAAAGATGTGAGATCATTAATACCTCCTGTCCTTCCTTCTTGAAGGACACATTAAAGATGCTTTATGAATAAATAAAGATATGAATGGCATGTTTGTACCTCAAAACAAGCAGGGGGACTCCGGTGTCACCTACCAATCCCAATAAGAAGTCCTTCGAGAAAGGCAGAGAGCCAGGGAAAGTCCTAGAAGGGTGATCACACTGAGGGAGAGGAGGGGGAGCCCGCTGAGCTATAGATCTTAAGACCCTTTAGTCTGAGAAGACGGAGAATGAACGAGAATTACCAAAGGCTTTGAAGTCGGGGAGAACAGAGGTAGCAGGGATCTGAGCTTGTTCACAAAATGCCAGGGAAGACCTGGGGAGGGTGGAGGCATCCGAGAGGAGGGTAGGTGGGGCATTGCAAACAGATATATGCCCCATAAAATACTTCTTTCCATAGTACATTGATTCAACTAATTAGTTTCCTCAAGATTTTGCCCTTCCGGTAAAGATTATGCAGGCTAATACCTGTAAAGCTCTAACAGACTGATCATCGTCATTAATCCCTTGAACCAAATTATAAAATCCTTAAAGGCCAGGATGTATCTCACATTTTGTGCCCCTACTGTGCCCTGCATGTAGGATGTATATAAGGTGGCAAACTTCTCACAACCACCTCCCCAGGTGTGAGGAAAACTCTTGATTTGTAGTGATGGCCAGTTTCCATGATGTAAATACTCCCATCAGAGCAAAGGTCAAGCAACCAGGTTGACATCACTGAAAGTGGTGTTGGGAGGTGCTGGTAATCAGGTCTGGGGGTTGTAAAAGCCACGCCAGCCCACACCAGACGCACTCAGTAAATAACCACAGGGTTGAAGATGGGTCCAAACCTTAAGTAATTTACACCACAGCCAGCAAAGAGGTATGTGCATGCCTAAGTATCACAGGTAGTAGCAGCCGTTTGATAAAATCATCTGCACTATTATTAAAACAATCAAGTGTTTCTCCCAAATCACAACTTGACCCCATCATCTCTCAGATTTCACTATTACTAAGGATTTCTAAGTACAGTTTCAGCAGAAAACCTTGTTACTCACTGCAAGATACATGTGGACTGTATGCAGCAGCAGGAGGGGGCGTGGGGGAATGGAGGAGGTTAGCCAAAGAACATACATGCATACATGCATAGCCTATGGACACAGACAACAATGTGGTAAAGGCCAAGGTGTTGCGGGGGTTGGTGGAGGGGGATAAAGGAAGGGAAATGGGGGACATCTGTAATAGTGTCAACCATGAAAAATTAGTTAAAAAAAAGAGTCACAGTATTTACTGTTGTCAGTGAAAGTCATACTGTGAGTTAATAAACCAGTGACACTAAGTAACTCGTAAGTGAAATAAATATGAAATCACCCATAAGAAGAAATCACAAAGCATTAGAACACCCTGAATTCTCTCAATTAATGAAATAAGTTATCTTGAAGAGATCTTCCTTTTACACAAGTTCATGGCCTTTGTTGGCCTCAGCTGGCCCAGCCTCAATTCCCTCTCAATCCCCGTCAAGTCCTGCTGTGGACCATCCCCCAAGGCAAGCTGCCTAGGCTTCTGGGGACACCCAAGGGAGTAGGTCTACCCTGGGGTTCTGACACCCTCCCTCTGTCTCATGGAGCTCTTCCTACACCTCTCCAATGGCATTCAGAGGCAGAATTACACCTCTAACCTCTTTTCAGCTTAGAAAAATTAGTCTCTCAACCAACGGAAACCTTTTTTCACTTTTCTTTCAAAATCAGCCCCAGCTTTGGCGGCTTTCATCCGAGAGGAAACACTGTGCCCCAGTGGGAGTGTTTACATCCTGGTAACTGGCACCACTACAAATCAGTTTCCCTCACTCCTCCACTCACCCAACATCTCTCAGGCTGAGTGTGAGTGTGTGTCTTCCTAATCCACAGGACTCCTTTGAATGATATGTACAATAAGAAGCATCTTTCCATTAATGCCTCATGAGCGGGACTCTTTCCTCCCTGTCAGAAAAAGTATAGGTACTTTGGAAACAAACAGCTGTGCTCTGCCTGAATGCCACACACTTCTCACGGCCCTACCCATGTCCTCTGGAGGCCTCTGTCTGAATGCCTTTCCTTCTTGGGCCCAGTTAGACTAGTCCGCATCTCGTTTTCTTCAAGTAGCCATAGGCTACTTCAGGTTTCCCAGGCCTGTTTTCTGGGGCTGGTAAACAAACAAGACTAAAACACAAACTCACCACTTGAACAAATACACTAAAAAGTTTACATAACTAGGGTTCCAATCACAGGCATTCAAAAAGAACTATATATTTTATTTCAGTGGGTTTATTGTTCACACCAGGTGACATTCATCAGTGTATCAGTCTACAAATCATTAAATCTCAGTGGGGAGGGGGGTGGTGGATAACAGGGGAAAGAAGGGGAAGGGTCATGTCAAGGAACTTGTATAAAGGACCCAAAGACAAACACAACAGGGTGGGGGAGGACTGAATGTGGAAGGGGGTGGTAGATCAAGGGAGAGTAATGGGGGGAAATGGGGACAACTGTAATTGAACAACAATCAAAAAAAAAAAAAAAGAAAGCTTCTATACTCTTGCTTCTTTAGGCAGAAATAAATCCATTGTTTAATACACTTGGAAGACAGATAAATTCTTCTCACTCTAGACAATTTCTCCCTAAGAGAGTTCTATCATTACATATATCATGCAGATGCTTTGAAAACAGCGTTTCTTGGTCACAGGTTTGAACCCCAGTCAGGGCACATACAGGTAGCAATGGATCAATGTCTGTCTGTCTGTCTCTCTCTCTAAAGTCAATAAAAAAATGTATCCTCATATGGGAATTAAAAAAATAGCATCTTCTTTTTAGCAGTCATTAAAAGCATTTTTTAGATTGACAAATTCTAGAGTCTGAACCCAAATAAGAGGAATAATGGAACAAACTTATGAAGAGGCTTCAACGTGGGAGAATTTGGGCTCTAAGAAGCCATGCAATTTGAAAGGCCCTGTTTAAGAAAAATACAACAATCATGAAATACAAAATTGGGTACCAAAGAAAATATTTATTTAAAAAGGGTATGTGAAAGTGAGACCTCCTGAAATTTAAGTTTCATATGCTTCATAGTAATATACCTCCCACCTAGAACATTTTCCTAATAGCAAGCCCCATGGGTGTTTTCTACATGACAAACCCATTACATAGGGGAGCCTACTTAATCATCTACTAGGCTTCTGAGAAAGGCATTATTTCCAGCTTCAGTGTATAATTGAGAAGTCCAAGGGCAATAAAGGTTGAACAACTTGCCCAAGGTCACATTGCCAAGGACAGAGCCAGGACCCAACTCCAGCTCCGTATGGTTGGCCAATACTCAAGGCAGCCCCCTAAGACTATAAGAATATTTATATGTCTTACTTCTACCACATTAATTTATTCTTGTTCCAGTCTAAGTTTCCTAAGAAAAAGAGGCACAAAAGTAAGAATGTTTAAAGTAAACACAAATTTTGACCTTGACGTTGCACAGCAGATGCCCTATTATTTGGTCTTAAGTTTTCATCCCCAGTAGCTCCAATTCAATCCTCCCAAACAAAATGAGCTCCTTCATCAGTGATGGCCAAATGGGTTTTAAGTGGATGAAAGTTATAGCTGCTGGTGTGGAGTTCTCTAAATCACTAAATTCAGATCATTTCGAATGTCAAACTGGCACTTAACAGGCAACAGCTGAGAATCTGACTTGATTTTTATTTTGGAGTAAAATCCTTTCCAAGCTAAGGTTTTATTCTGTAATTCCTCACATTACCTAGAAGTGTCATCAAATAGAAAATAAAGATATTTTTCACATCCTTAAGTAATTCAGAAACATTAGGGATGACCCTTCTAATGCAGGATTCTCAGGAATAAAGTTGCTCACTCTCACCGGGGAAATTAACTTCCTTCGGACCCAGAGGCCACTAGGTGTAGTGAAATAGGTGCTTTAAGAGGGAAATGGGCCCTAAGAGGTGGGAAGAGCCAATGTACCTAACGCATTCACCACCAAATATCATTTAAAACTGAATTTAAAGCTATAAAGAATAAACAGGTCAAGACTGGTTTGTCCATGACCTGCCTATTCTCAAAGCAACCCGAAAACAGCTTATTTACTGAATAATTAAGATCCATTTGTTGAAAATTAATAATTAGGAAAAAAGAAACGGGGGCAGGGAGAAAAGCATCTTCCTAAGTTCCAGCCGACACTTGCACTTATAAAAATGACCCAGATGAACTAAGTGCCCCCTAGTGGGGCCCTACCTATTGCTTTTCTGCAACACACTTTTCCAGCTTAGGTGTACACACATGTTTCATGGAACAGTGTGGGACGCCAAGGGGAAGTTTGAAGGGACTAATGAGGAAGGAACCCGAAGCTGGGCTCATGAAAGCTTGTTTGAACTGACTAGGCCCCAAATTCAATGGAACCTGCCACACTCCTCTCCGAGGAGCTGAACTTGGTATGGAGTGCATGTATGTTGAGCCTCATAAAAAGGGTTTTGGGGGTTTTTTTCAAGAATCCAAAAACCTCACTGGAGGTCACTTAGAATCTCTGAGCATCACTGATTTCCCCCCTTCAAATGTTTATTAAACATTACCATGTGCCAGGCACTAGGGTAGGAATTCTAAGTAGACTGTCTCTCATCTATAATAGTCATTTTCATCCTTTTGATCTCAGGCCCTAATACAGTCTCTAGCGCAGAGTAGGTGGCTTAAAAATGGAAGTTAGCACTGTCATTATCATTGCTGTCATTAATAGTACAGAGGTTCAGGAATGACATAGTGATCAACATTTTTCAGAGATGTGTTCCTACAATGCACATGGAATCCAGAGTCCTGCTCCTGACAGCTGTCGACCACCCAAGTGACAGGTCAGAGGGCAGTAGGATAATGTGAATGACTTCATTAGGGCTTTCTCTCTCACAGTTCTCCACACAAGTGACAAAAGTGTGTTACTAAATGGCTGAAATGAGTTAACCTGTTAACAGAAAAATTTTTCTTGTGTTTCTCATTGTAAATCTACAGTGTGAATTTTTGATGGTGGCCTGCGTATTTCACACTAATTGCTTCTAGGTTAAATTACAAAAGGAGATTTAATTAAGAACATGATGGTTTTAACCATAGCATCTCTGAATGACTGCTTGATTCCATACTTTGCTTTAGGCAATTCATATTCATCAACTCACTTCAATTTCATCACCTTCTCTTATGGTGTTATTGGCTTCGTGTCCCACGTTGCAGATGAAGAAAGTAAGTTGCAGACTACCAGGAGGCTAGGGAAGAGGAGGGAGACTTCCGCTGAGCCCCCCCAGAAATCCTTCATCAAGTAAGGCAGAGAGCTAGGGAGAGTCCTGAGAGGGCCAAGCGGAGTGAGGGAGGGGATGGGGCATGTGGTGTGCTTAAAATCTCAGGGCTGTTCAACCTGAGAAGATGGAGGGAAAGGGGGAAAATGATCAAAGGCTAATGAAGTCATGACAAATCCAGCACAAACCTGGATTTGTTCACAAAATGATAGACTAGAGAAGGAAATTGTGACAAGAAGTAGAAAGACCTAATGGACTGAATGTAATCACCTAAGAGAAAAATCACAAAAGAGAAAGAGCTAAAGGTCAAAGCCAAGATTTAGAAGGACCCAAAGAGGATGCATGTCTACCAGATACATTTTTATTGATTCCCTAATAGGTTTCTAACTCTTTTGCTATGATGTCATTTGATCCTAATCAAAAGCCCCTCCAGGGGGAGCACTGAGTTTTTTCATAGTTGCTCTAAATGCTCGGTGTGGAGTCAATACATGGTCCTTCCCCCTCATGACTGAGGGCCGGCAGGAATGTGTATTGTTTGGGGAATGGATTGTAACTACTTCTTTATCTCCTTTTGGGAGCGGCTTCCTGTCCTGTGACTGCTTCTTGACCTTTTCCCCCTCACACACACACTGATGTAATGTAGCTCCTGGCCACAGGTAGGTTTGTGCAACCTGGGCCCATGCTGCCTTTGTCTGGGACCCCATAAAACAAGTCTCGGACTCAGGGAAGTGCGGTGTCTCTCGCACTGACCCACTGCCGTCAGTGTGCTCCCTGCTAACGTGAGTAATAAATGGCAAGTCCCCATCAGCAAGTCCACCAGGTGGGTTTTTTTCAATATCATGAACACTTAAGCAGCTCCCTGGTTTGGGGCTCCTGTGCTACCCTTGGTCATTTCCATTCAGTGCCTGTCACTACATTCCACCAGAATAGTCAGGTTCTCAGTTTCAACGATGTCTCCAAGTTCATAGTCAAGGTCACTCCATTTGTTGTGTTCGCCTATTTCTCTGTTCCCATTTCACTCTAACTGAATTTGGAATAACTCTGCCACTTGGAACAACTGAGCTCACCCAGACACCTGGACTCTTTCTTCTTTCGAGTGAACCTGCTCATCAGTCTCCTCATATGATACGGCCCAAATACTATGTCCCAAATTCATATGTTGAAATTGCACCCTCCCGCATGATGGTATGAGGAGGTGCCGCCTCTGGGAAGTGACTGAGATTAGATGAGGTCCCCAGGGCAGAGCCCACGGGAGGGACTAGTGCTCCTACAAGAGCCAGGAGAGAGTGTGTGCCCCACCCCCACCTCTGCTCTCTGCCACGTGAAAATACAGCGAGAAGTCGGCGTTTTGCAACTCGGCACAGGGCCTAAGATACCATCTTGTGGAAATCCAGGATTACCCCTCCCCCCCAACCGCCAAAAAAAAAAAAAAGGAAAAACCTCCAACCATGAAGCAAAGAAGACAATTCCTTCGGGTCCGATAGAAAAGTACAATGTAGACAGAGCCCAAAGAGGTCTTTGAGAGCTAGAATAACAATAAACTGCAGGTGTTTAATAAGATGGTGTTTGGCTATGATAAACATAAGTGTGTTTCCCTTAAAAATGTCGATGTACAGGTTTATCCTGTTAAAAGAGAACAACTTAGCGATTTGGTCACAAAAATTCCAACATGAATCACCAATGTAATGTAGCTGCCAGAAAAGCTCGTGTGACTTAGGCCTTGTTAACAGCTACTACACTTTGTATGAATCAGAACCTATTTCCAACCTGCACATTACTCTCAATTTTAGGAACTCTGCCTAGAAGAACAGGCTATAATGATCAAGGCGAGTGACTTCAGTAATAAAGAAACTCAAGCCCTGCCATGTGAGGAATGATTCAAGTTCATGGGAATATTTAGCTTAAAATATTGGGAGAGGGACCTTGACTGGTGTAGCTCAGTGGATTGAGTGCGGGCCTGTGAACCAGATGATCACGGTTCGATTCCCAGTCAGGGCTCATGCCTGGGTTGCAGGCCAGTTCCCAGCAGGGGACCCACAAGAGGCAACTATACATTGATATTTCTCTCCCTCTCTCCTTCACTTCCCCTCTAAAGATAAATAAATAAAATCTTTAAAAAAAGACATTTCTTTAAAAAATATTGGGAGGGGGACTAGGGGTCAAGGAGAGACAATAGTTGTTTTCAATTATGCAGAGGACTTCCCTGTGGAAGAATTAATCTGTTTGTGTTACACAGCTCCAAGTAGCAGACCAAGAACCAACAATAACAATGATAACAGCAGTTACCCTTTATTGTGTTTTTTCTCTGTGCCGGACACTAAGGGCATTCTATGCACTACCCCATTTAATTGTCACAATAATCTACGTATAACTGAGTGGTAGGTACCAAGAAATAGATGGAAATCCAACACACACGCAGAAGAATTTTCTACCAATTAGAGAGTCACCCAGAAGTGAAACAGGCTGCATTGGAAGGTGTCAAGTGTCCTGACACTGGATAAGACCCATCACATGCTGGAAACCCCTAGGTGAGAAGATGCGGAAAAAACAAAAGCATCAGATTGGTAGTTGAGTTGGATCCTACTGTAAGTCCCTTCTGGGACTTGCTATAATAAAAACGGTATAAACAAAAGCTAATAGATGCTTTTATATGAATGAGACAGAGGAACATGAACCAGACTAGAAGGAGAAATCGAAACTTATTTCAAGCAAAATGAGATTGCATTAATAGCAATCTTTAATAACAGAACACACGCTCTTCTGGGGGTTGATTTCTTCAAGGTCCCTTACAACGGCCGAGGTGACGGTGCAGAAGAGCCCCCCGCGCCACATACATTCTCCCGGTTCTGTGGGGAAGCTTCAGGTGAGGTGCTGGCTTCTCTGGACCCTTTCAAGACTTGGCAGCTCCAAGATTCTAGAATCCATCGGAAGAGAAGCCTCCGAACTGGGATGATTGCTACTCACTTCAAACTGCTACTCCTTTCCTTGCTGTCATGGCTCAAAACGTATCTTGTCAAAGCGGCCCCAGGTAATTTGCTAGGAGCCAGCCTTGTGTACTCTGGAAGGACTTGGATGATCCAGAACCTGCCAGCAGCAAAGAAAACTTTGGGAAAGTTGGACTTCTTAAAAATAATAATGGGAGTATTTTGGATACTTTGGACAAGACATGAACAGCATTAAATTTTAGAAAACCATTTCCAGTGCCCGTCTTTGGGCTCCTTTCTACTTTTTGTGTGCTTTTCGAACTCAAGTAACAATTCAATACAAGAAATGGGGAAAGAAGCAGTGTGAGAAAATAAAGTAGAAGATGGAGGGAAAGGGGGAAGAAGAGAGACGAGGAAAGATTTACTCACACTCAGATACTAAGGGGGTGGGGTTGTCCACCCCTTAAAGATAATAAGGGGCTAATGGAATTATCATACTGAATAATAAGAATAATAGGAATGATTATACCAGTTTCACATACATGATGAATCTTGGAACACGAGTTGAGGACATGCATGTCAACAGTCACCACACACTGCTTGCTGACTTTGACCTCAGAAACAACAGAAAGAGGAAGAGGAGTTAATGTCAAAGAGCCTCGGAGACCAAATTTTTTTTCAGACCACCTCTCCAGCACATCAGCTATCTCCTCTTCACCAGGAAATGCACTGCCCTGGCCTGTAGTTTTGTCCTAGGTGGACCAACACCCACTTACTCAAGCATGAGGTTTCTAGAAGAAACCCTGGTTCTTGAGCAGCAACAAGAGGTGTGTGGAAATTCAACCCAAGCGAGAAGCAGTTGTTCCATGTTCCCTCACATAAAGCAGGTTTTCCCCTCCACTTACACAACAACAATTTGTTTTACTTTGATAGGTCCTCCTAAATAATGGTTTCGTCATTAAACATCTGGCTTCTTCCTAGCAGATTAGGCCTCCAATGAGGAAAGTGTGTTTATAATTCTAATTTGAAACACAGCACATTAATATGCTGATTCTCATAATGTTTGCCTTAACCTGTTTGGAGAAATTATGACTACAAATATCTTGTACACAACACCTCTAACTACCAGCTTGTACAAACAACATAAGAGCCGGAGCGCCTCATCCAGACGATTGGAACCACTTCAGAGGCGATCGTGATTAGTGCTTTGGCTGGAAGCCACATTTTACACATAAACTCAGCATCTGTCTCCGAGCGGCTGTCCCAGGCTAACAGACCCACCTCCACTGTTACTAATAAGCACATTCAAGGGAGCCAGATGGTCTGACGGGAAGCACTCTGCCTTTTCCTGTGCTAGGCACACTGGAAGGAGGGAGCCCAAGCAGGCTCCAAGTCGTATTTCCTCGGGCTCCAGGTTCCTGCAACACTGTGTGCAAACAGGCATCACTAAAAAAGAATGTAAATGAGGGTATTCATTATTTACAGCTGGCACCTTGCCATCACCTCCTCCTCTGGGCGATGCCTGCCTGGAGGAACAGGGAGAGCATCTGATGAGAGCAGGGCGACCCTGGAGGGGGCGAGCCATTGCAAAGCAGTCTCTTTCCTTCTGCCGTGGATCCTGCAGGCTCAGCACTTCTTGGCCCACAGAACAGCTGAGCTTTTCACTCCCTTCCTAACAAAGCACTGGAGTTGTTCCTCTGTTTGTACCAAGGGTGTTTATTTACAACCTAACCCCCAAAGAGCGGACTAGCTGCTCTGTTCCGAGTTTAGTAGCCAAGGTCTTTTGCCTCATGCCAGGTTCAAGGAAAGGGGGTGGAGAATGACCAGTTTATTAAGAGAGAGACTTATAAGCAAGTTCTAGACTACACTGGCCAGAAAGTGCATCAAGAGAATGGCTCCTTTCTTTGGGCGAGTGGGTGCAGATCCTATGCTGCAAGGCTGAAACATTCCACACATCTGCACCATCTTTTGCTAACTGATTTTAAGCAACAGGAGAGCATGGACCATACATTATACCTATTCTGAATTTCTCCAAATTGTCAACATAACGCTGTCCAGAAGATCATTATTAAACATTTAAACTTGTTTAACTCTTTAAGTAAACTTTTTGATTTAACATAATGTATAATTTGGCATTGAACTGAATCAACTTTATCTCAGCAAAAATACCAAAAACTAAACATTCTTGTTGCTGGGGTTGGCACGGGGCTGATCCCTTCACCTTCTTTTACCCAGTCCCCACCCCACACCCCACCCCTGATGTGTGTTCATTGTCAAAACATCAATTCCTTTTCAAACCCATCTGAGAGTCTTTTTTAGGTCAATGATACAATCCCAGTTGTTTAAAAAAAAAAAAGGTAAGCAGAGACTAATGGACATGTCTGTATGCTCTCCTTGAATCTGAAAAACTTATTCTTGTCTAATGGTATAAAACATACTGGCTCCAATATTACTCTGGATCCTTTGGCTCTAAGTGACTAAACTCCAGCTCTAAATAGTTTTATCAAAAAAGGTGGGTAGGCCTGGCCAGGTAGCTCAGTTGGCTGAGCACTGTCCCTACACCAAAAGTTTGCAGATTCCATTCCCAGTCAGGGCACACACCTCCATTCCAGGTTCGATCCTCAGTCAGGGTGCATGCAGGGTAGGGTGTGGGGATCAACCAATCATTGTCACTCCCTTACATCAACCGATCATGCACTCTCTCTTTCTCAAATCAATGGTCAAGTCCTCCAGTGAGAATTTAAAAGGTGCAGGGCAGAGATTTGTTGGCTTCTGAATTCAAACTATGCAAAGCGTGGGGGGTGGAGCTAGACTCCGGCTCAGAGGCTTCCCTTGCCCCCTCGCCTACCAACTGTCTCTCTTCTCTCTCCTCTCCCTCTTTCTCTGTTGTTTCTTTTCCACATCTGTATTTGCCTGCACATTTGCTGCAATTTCTATGGACAACTGACCCCACACACTGGATATAGAGCTACGAGCAACCCAGGCTTATATCCCTATAGCCACATGGACAGACTTTAAAAAAAAAATTCTCTTCTTCAGTTCCAGTTAGAAAAAAGAAAGATGATGACTGGCCTAATCTGAGTCGCGTACCCATTCCTGGGCCAGGTGTGCGACAGGAGAGTAAATAATGGTGGGCTCAGACTCAGTTATGCCCCCATCTCTGTGGCTCAGGAGAGAGAACCAGGAGGCACTCACCAGTAAAGACTCATGTGAAGACAAGGCCTTTTCCCCCAAACGACAAGTGCTGTTAACAGGAGAAGGCAGGATGAAGGCCAGGCCAAGTAAACACACATCCTCTATGTTACTTGTCAGCAGCTTGGGTGGGGGCTAGTGATGCAAGACCCAATTATTTCTTATTGTTTCAGATATTTGCAGCAACAAACAGGTATCCTTCTACAACCCTGGAAAAGTGAAGGTAAGAATTTGACTCCTTAAAGTATTTTTCTAGTTTTATTTTTCAAATGTAACTTATCGGGGTGACACTGGCTCACAAAACCATACAGGTTCCAAGTGTACAACTCAACAAAACATCGTCTGCACATCCTTCGCCCCAGGCAAAGTCTCTTTCCAACACCATTTATCCCCCTTTCCTTCAGGCCATCACCACGCTGTTGTGTCTCCGTGTTACAGGCACAGCCCTCCAAACCCCACCCCTCTGACAGCGGTCAGTCTGTTCCATGGATCCATGCCTCTGTTTCTAGTTTATTGGCTTATTTTATTTATTCGTGTTTTTCATCTTTCCCCCAAAAAACTTTTCAGAAGTTGAGAATGTTTGGCATTGCAGCTAATGACACCTTGTTTCTAATGGTTTTTGTTGTTGTTGTCATTTACCTTAGCTGAAGTTTTAGTTGCAAAGAGTTTTAAAAGGCAAATAGTTCTACAAGGGCCAGTTATCATGGAAAACAAGTGTTCTCCCACAAGTTCCCCTCCACTCCAGTAAAGCACATTTACTATTTCTTTTGATATTTACCCGTATCTCTCTTATACAAAGTACAGACATTTTCCTTTTGAGGTTTCAGTCCAGGTGTTAGCTACTGATTTCCCCTATTTAAAATAGGTATTTTGCTTCCTCCCTGTCCCAACTCCCCAACACTCACACATGTCCCACATATGGGCGTACCCCTGTACCCCTATATACTCTGTCCTCTATGCCCCTAACATGGTTTTTTTAAGTTAACTTTGCTTTGATCATTATTCAATTTTATATTGCAGCGATTGTCTGAATGCTATTCCACTCCTGAGCCATGAAGTAGAACCACTTTTTCTTTCTTGTACAATTTATTTTTCATAGCATTTAGCTTTTTTTTGTTTGCTTGGATAGTTTATGAACTCTCACTGCTTTATCTGTAGACCCAGCCCCAACACTGATTAGCTACCTTTCCTTTCAATACCTGCAAACATTATCCATTTTATATTTTGAAATTAGCTCTTCCTGAACCTTCTAACCTGCTCAGATCTTTTGGTTGCCCTCTTGGTCTGTTGCACAGATTCATCTGGGAATCTCCCTCCACCTTCATTCTGAAAATTCTCTTCACCTCTCTCTAGTGTTAAATTTCTTTTTTCTCAGAATTTATACCTTCGTCGTCATTTGTTTACTTCTTTGTTTCCATGGGAACTTCTTCCTATAGCTGCTGTATTGGAAAAGCTCCACAGGAAATAAAATGTTTGAAGGCTTACATGTCTGAAAATCATATTTTCAACCTTTGTGCTTCACTGATATTTTGGTTGGATATAGAATCTAGGTTGCAGAGCATATGCAAAGTCCAACATGATTTTGATTCTTGATTCTTTGTGTATAACCTTCCCCTGCTCTCTGAAAACTTTTAGGCTCTTCTTTTTTGTCCCCAGCACTCAGGAATTTCATCACAATGCACCTAGGTGTAGATTTGTTTCATCCGTTTTGTTGGGCACTTGGTGATTCTTTTCACTCTGAAAACTCATGTCCTTCAGGTCTAGGAAATGTTCTTGAATTACTTGTCTGATTAATGTCCTCACCTTAATTTATCCAATTCTCAATTTTAGGAATGTCTATTATCCAGATGTTAGACCTTCTGGTCTGACCTAAATTTCTTATCTCTTTTTCTTCGATTTTACATTTCCCTGCTTTCTCATTCTAGTTTCTGAAGGTCTTCACATCTTCGTTTTCCAACCTTATATTGAGCTTGTGGTTTATGGTTTAATTTTTTCCCCCAAGAACTTTCTAGTTTTTATTCTTCTGATCATTCATTTTTTATAGTAGTCTATTCTTATTTTATGAATGAAAAATGATCTCATATCTTAATTTTTTTCATTTTTCTTTTTCCTGAATTGTCTCTATTTCCTCAAATTTAGGTTTGTTTGTTTGGGGGTTTGGGGTTTTTTTTGTTTGTTTCTTTGAGTGTCTGTCATTTTAGATGGAAGCCATCCTTAGATGTCTGGTGAGTCTTAACTGTCTGCTCATGTTTAAGGTTACAGCACTAAAAAGCTGATGGGTGGACCTGTCAACTCTGGGTCTTAATCTCGATGACTTGGCTGGGTTGTTTCTTTGGGGGAATTCCTAGTGTTAACAGAGTTAGGTCTTTTCTCTTGGACTATGCGTATTGGTCAGGTACTAAATACCTAATCTCATGCCTAGAAATAGAAGCTGGCTACCAGCATTTGGGGAATCAAGTGGGAGACAAAAATCAAGTTTGCAAATTCAGGTGATCCCCTCTTTTCAGGGTGGTATTCCTTCTCTTGTATGTGCACAATGCCCCTTAGTCCACAGAATAACCCCCAAATTTTCTGTTGCACTGGGAGAGGGCCTGTCCCAGGACGGGGAAGAAACAGAATTTAACTCTTTGCTATCCAATACAGTAGCCACTAGCCACTGAAGCTCTGTAAATTTGAACCAATTTAAGTAAAATTTAAAATTCAGTTCCTCAGTGGCACTAGCCATATTTCAAATGTACCCTAACTACATCTGGGTGAGGTAAAAGTAGGTTTACAGTTGTAAATATGTGAAAGAGTTTATTCTTGTATTATTACCTATTGTATTATTTTCCATACAAAGAACTGTAAACCTATTTTTGCCCCGCCATGTATGACTAATGGCTATGGTATCGGACAGCACAGACACAGAATATCTTTATCAGTGCAGAAAGTCCAATGAGACAACGCTGGAATAATTGCTTCTCGGATAAACTTTGGACCAGTCCTCATGCTTCTACCCACATCCACTGCCACTTCCAGAGCTAGCTGGCACCCCAATTCCTGAGTTTGCTGGAGACTTTTCAGGTGAAAATATGGTTGATATTGTTGTTTTTTCCTGTCAGAATGGTAACCTCACAAGAACAATGATCTTTAATTTTGTCCACAGTGAATCCAAAGGACCAAGAAAAGTATGCGGCAAACAGCTGGTGCCTCATAAATGTGTGTGGAATGTGGAATAAATGTTTTCCCCACTCTTGACTTAGGATTCAGAGTTCTCAGATTTGATAAGCCAATTATCTACTCATCTTCCTGATTTCCAGTTTCCAAAATGTTATTAATGTCTCCATTTCTACTCTCCTACTTACTGTGAGTCTATGTCTTACTGCCATTTCAGAAATGAGTGTTTATATTCAATCACCATTTTTTAAGCCAGAAGTATATTTCTAAATAAAAAGGAACAAAAACTAAACTTAGGATACCAAATATGTAAAGGGAAAGGTGATCTAGATTTGGGGGCGGGGGGGGAAATCTGAAATAAATATCAATCAAGACAAAAAGATATCCAGACTATATTCAAAAGAAGAAAACTGGAGCAGCAATAATAGTGATGATGTGAAGAAAGTCAACATGTAGGTTAAGAAAATAAGTTTCTTCCCTGGCTGTTGTGGCTCAGTGGGTTGAGCACTGGCCTGCAAACCAAAGGGTCACAGGTTCAATTCCTAGTTAGGACACCTTCCTGGGTTGCAGCCCAGGTCAGGTTCCCAGTAGGGGGTGAGTGAGAGGCAACTAGACATTGATGTTTCTCTCCTTCTCTTTCTTCCTCCCTTCTTCTCTAAAATAAATAAATAAAATCTTTAAAAAAAGAAAAATAAAATAACTTTGTAATGATTTTCTTACATTATTACAAAATACATGTTTGTTACAGAGCATTTAAAGCAGTGGTTCTTTTAAAAAAATTTAACAAGCTTACTGGAGAATCAGATGATATTTACAGCTTAAGGGACTCCATCCCTGAGAACCTGCAGTGAATATTAGTTATTCATTTTGGCAGCCAGCATCTGAATCCTCTTACTAAGCTCAGGGAAGCTCCACACCTGGTAAGACCACACTCCACCACAGAAGATATTTACTCTCCCAGCTGCCCTTGCAGAGCGGTGCAGGAATAGGTCAAACTTTCCTAATGAGATACTCCTGACCTAGACCTGGAATTGGAAGCTGACGATCCACCTGGCTGGAGCATCGGCAGAACTGTGTTCTCGCTGATCAGTTCTGCAGCCAAAGCAGAAGATGTTTCTGGCTGCATACCCAGCTCCTAGCCTATTCTCAGATCCTCTCCAATATTCTCTTAATAGATCTTTTTGTTTGTTAAAAAAAAAAGCCAAGTTAGTTTTTGTCATGAGCAAATAAAAACCCAGACTGATAAAAAATTCAGACACCCCCATCTTAGGAACCTCTGGTTTAGACACAAAATAATATAAAATATATAACCCAACTTTTAAAATTTCACCTATCCTCTTACTGATCTTCACAGACAAGGAATCACGGACCAGGTAATCTTTTGTGTCTAGCTTCCTTCGTGCACCCTAAGCCTCCGAGATACAATCACGCCATGGATTGCTCTGGATTGCTCAGTGTAATTAATATTCCATCACGTGAATAAACCAAAATGTATTTATCACACAGCTCTGGATTGCTCAATGTAATTAATATCCCATCATATCAATAAACCAAAATGTCTTTATCCATTCCCTGGCTGATGGACATTTGGATTTTTTTCAATTGAAATCTATTGTGAATATTCTTATAATTGTTCTTCAGCGGACATATGCTTTTATTTTTTACTTTTCAATTACAATTTATATTTAATATGATTTTCTATTAGTTTGGGGCAAACCCAACATTTTTTTAAATAAAAGTACTTTTCTAAAATTTACAAAATGATTTTCTAGGAGACTTGGGAAAAAAATTCTAAGAGATTATTTTAGTGGAACTTTAACTCAGCATTAAAGCTGTGAGTTGGTGTAGAGTCACAAGCTAATAATATGAAGTTTCTCTTTGTTCCAGGAAACCCTTGGAAAAGTTGGCATTGTATGTTGAGGATATTCTTGGCCATCATATGCATACAGAAAGAAATTTAGGCTTGATGAATTGTCACCTGTCTTCCTAAGAGCTATAGACCCTTATCTCTAATAATAACAATAATTTATACAAATCACAAGAGAAAAATACAAAAAATGGGATATTTAATTCTTGCTCTATGTCTAGAGAAATTATGTATGCTTGCTATTTAATAATATTTCTATTAAAAATAAAGCCCAACTTTTAAAATTCCATAGTAGAAAAACAAAGTTGTGAAAGGAGGTCATCATGCCAATGAAATAAGAGAAGGAGACGGTGGCCAGGGGCCGTCCACAGAGCTTGCTCACGGAGGAGCCTTTCTCTGGCTCACGAACCCTGTGACGCTGGTTTCAACTGCTCACCTTTTAGGCCAAGAGAAACCTCTTCAGCAGAGGCCTGAACAGTAAGTTAGTTGACTATAACTTATCAAGTATCAACTAAGAACTTTTGTTATTGAAGTTTTCTTTTAATTATCTCTGTTCCTGGGGTTCTGAATGTTGCATTTTCTGCTTAAGATGAAAGATCTAGTGAGGAGAAAAGGAATGCTTACATAGCCTCGAAGTATCTGCCGAAATATTTATTAATGAGTGTGTGGTTTTAATATCTGTCCACAATGTCTGACACTCCTCATTGCTCTCCTTAATGTGAGCTGAATATAATGACTCACATCTAGTGAACAGAATATGGAAAGAAAAAATGGTAATTTTACAGCTGGGACACTGGCAGACGCCACTCTAACCAAGTGATCGAGGCCAGCACGGCCAGTGGTAAGTCATGAGAGCATGGGCCCCTTACACGGTGTGATAAGCACGCTTTCCCCTCTGCTACACTTCCCCAAAACAGTCCAATCACGAGAAAACATCGGACAAGGGCAAATTGAGGAACGTTCTACAAAATACCTAAACAGTACTTTTCAAAAGGGCCAAGATCACGATATACAAGGAAAGCCTGAGAAACTGGCACAGATTAGAAGAGATATGAGACTATATGCCTGTGGTATCCTGGGTTGAATCCGAGAAATAAAAAGAACATTAGCTGAAAAATTTGTGACATCAGGAAAAAAGTCTATAACGCAGTCAATGGTATTACACCAATACTATTCTCTTAGTCTGGGTAAGTATGCCCTGGGTGTGCGAGACGCTGTTGACATGAGCGGAAACTAGTGAATGGTGCACAGAACTCCCTGAACTATCTTTGCAACTCTTCCATCAATCTCAAATTATTTTCAAATAAAAAGATTTTTAATAGAACCAATTTATGAAATAAGGCTTGTATAAAAATAAGAGATCCCTAAAATATTGCTTTGTGGAGAGCTATTTCGAGGAACATGATTAAATTTATCCTGTATCCAAATTTACGGCCTGCATTTTAACAGGGCTTAGCAGTGTCTTCCCACGCAGAAAGCCCGTCCACCTCCTTCTCTGGGTAGCACGGTGAAGCTGCGCTCTTTCGCACCCGTTCCAGAAGCGCTCATCTCTCCTCTGTTGAAGATCTGTCTACTCCAGGCTCCAGAAGATGTACTGAAGAAAGACCCATGTTCCAAAGCATGTTAGCTCCCAAGACCTAGCCCCTCAGCAATCTGTGACAAGATAAGTAATTTTAAAAGTATAGTTGGCACTCATTTTCCTCTGAAGTTTTATCAACTGGGCCTTCTAAGAATCCTCTCCGAAGTGGTATAAGATACAAACTGGTAGTTACAAAATAGGCACAGGGAAGTAAATCAATTAATATTGTAATAAATATGGATGGAGCAGGTAGTACTAGCCTTTATCAGAGGGACCACCTTATAAGTTAATACATGTCTAACCACTATGCTTTATTCCTGAATCTAATGTAATACTGAACTATCATTGAAAAACAAAAATAATTTGTAAAAGTAATTAAGTGGTATATAAAACATTACCATTGCATCATTTCTATCTTTATTATTAACAAAATACATCATTCTATCCTAAGCCAGCAGGCCTCCTCTGTTGACTGACTTTAGGCGTGGAAAAGATACTTGCTTTGGCTTTATTTCCAGAGTTATTCATAGACTTACCACCTATTTGATTATTCTTCTTTTACTCAGTCAGTATGTAGCGAGCAACTACATTTGGCCATTCACTGCCCTAGGAACTAGAGACAGCAAGATGAAAAAGATATAGTCCCTGATACAACTACTTTGGCAAATGTTTGGCAGTGCCTGGTGGAGGTGGACCTGCCTGTATATGCCACCCAGATGCCTTGCTTCCAGCTACACCCATCCTATGCCAGTCTTGCACGTGTGCCAGAGGACACGGGCAAGAACGTTCATAGAAGCCTTGTTCATAATTGCAAAGCCTAGAAACAAGTCATCATCAGTAGTTTCAGTAAATAAAACATGGCGTATTCGTGAAATGGAATTTACACAACCATGAAAAAAATGAATGAACCATGACAACACACATCAACAGAATAAACCTCATAAACATAATAAAGGGAGAAAGCAGCAAGTCACAGAGGTACACCGAAAGGACGATTCCAATTACATGACGTTCAGAACAGACCAAATTAGACAATCTATTGCCCACGGATACATACGTATTAAAAACTATAAATGAATGCAAGTTAATAATTGACATAGAATTCAGAATAACAGTTATCGACAGGGGGTGGGAGAAGCGCTGAGATTAGAGAGAGGCATGTAGGGATTCCTGAAGATGGGCAGATCCTATGTCTGAGGCCTGGTTATAGACACACGAGTGTTTAATTTTGTTGTGACTATGCTTTAAATCGCATAGATACATTGTAAACCCTCATTTGTGTGTATTCTACAGTTCATAAAAATGTCTAAAATGTTCTATGAGAAAAAATTTTAAATATTATAATAATAAAGTTGTGATCAGCTGCTTATCTCCAAGGACTTGTCAAAAACTACATGTAACAGAGTGCCACCAGTGCTGGGAGTTGATTCCGCCTGAGCAATCAAGGAAGGCTTCAAAGAGGAAGTGATTCTTGAGCTGAGAATAGTTATTCAGAGACAGCACAGTAGGCGAAGCATGGGTAAAGAGCTGACAAAAAGGCCCCGGAAGTTAAAGGGATAGGCCACCTTCAAGGAAATTAAGTGATGCGTTCCAGTTGCTTTTGACAGGCTGGCAGATGTAGCTAGAGAGGTAGGCAAGGCTGGAAGCAGGAGTTTGGAGCAGCACTGACAGTCCAGGGCAAGACGAGCGGGGAGGGCAGACAGGAGACCACAGCCACCACTTGAGAAATACAATGGCTTACCGGAGGGCAGGGAAAGTGGGGATGAGCAAGGGAGGGAGTCTAGAGAAACTGGAGGTACAATTAATATTTAGTGAGTCGTTGGGCTTTGAGGGGAGGAAGAGGAATGTCCTGGATGATCCTCAGAAATCTGGTTTGGATCAGGAATTCAGAAGGAAGAGATGGGATTCGGAGGGAGGAACAGAGTTGTCGGTGCAGAGGGGGAAGGAAGAGAAAAGAGATGCATCTGATGCCTCGGCTTCAAGGTTGCTCTGAAGCAGCGGTCTGATGCTCGTCAGCCTAACCCGGAGTGGAGAAAAGAAAATGGAAGGAGACAGCAGCAGCCGGTTTATCTCTGCCTGTGTAATTAGGAAAGAGACAGAACCCCATAGCAATAAAGAAATTCCTACATGTCTCTGGTGTTAGGGATCCACGTTACCCTTGGTTCAACCAGGGTGGGACAGGAAACCCTAAAAGAGGTGGCACAAGTGCCATCGATACTGAGAGAAGTGGGGTTCTCATTGGCACCAACAATGTGGATCCATTAAGATGTCACATTATATGCCAAATTTTGGTCTGGATTTCATGTGCCTTTAATAAAAGCAAAAATCTTGAGAACTCCCCAGGCACTACTTAGAGTGAATAAATCCTCCCGTTAAGCTCAGTCATTGTAATCTGGCTATTACCCATTCACTCAGCCCCATCCTCCCAAAAGCTGCTCTGTGAAAACCGAAAGCATCTCCTCCCTACTACCAGGACTTGAACGGTTGCCCAGGACCACGGTGGTTTTCTGCGGGGGAGGATGAGCAGAGTGGAAGGAGCGCGGCCGCCCAGGTGCGGGGCAGCCAGAAGGGATGAAGCAAGCAGGTGCTGAAAGTAAATACGGCTCAGAGGACACAGCTTCCATTTCTCCCACTATCAAGACACAGCACCTGGAATTAGACACCTCTATTGATGTCATTACTTGATGTTTATGTAACATTTTAGAGGTATAAACATACGTGTAGGTATATTAAGACACTGGGAAATAAGTGTTTGCATTCATTCTAAATACTGATACAAGAAACTGAGGATGCAAGGCTATAGTGAGCACACCAAAATAAAATGAGCCCCATGCCACCACAGAATCAATTCATTCAAAACACACTGCAAAGTTGGGGAGCAGAAAGTTGGGAGGCTGGGGGAAGAGAGATTCTAATGATCAGGTTCACAAGTGCCTCACACTCTTGCTCACACACATGCTCATACACACATTCATTTCCTCACATTGTCAGAACACATGGCTACCTACAAGGTGTAATTTTTTAAATGATGTTTTCCACCCCCCACCAAAAAAAAAGTCTTTTTCAAAATATCTACTGCTTCTGCCACTTGTGGCAACACCATTCCCTCCATTGTTTGGGGGGGTGTTTTTTTGGGGGGAGGAGGGTTTAAATCTTGAATGTACTATAGTGCAAATGCACCACAGTAAACGGTAATGCACCAGCAGTCCCCTCCCAGGAAGTGGGAAAGGGAGAAACAAGCATTAGAGAATAAACCAAGTAAGTCTGACCCACTGCCTGGTTGTGTCTAGGGCCAGACCTCCCCACACTAATGTTATCAGCAAAGCGCTCCCCTGAAATTACACTTTTAACTCATCACAGCAATTGTCTGTTACTGCATTATTCCCACATTACAGATCAGGAAACAAGCTTCTGTGTAGTTACATCAGAAATTTGGCTAAATGCCTCTGGGTATTTATCTGAAGGAAACAAAAACACTAATTCAAAAAGGTATATGCACCCCATGTTCACTGCAGGATTATTTTCAGTAGCTGAGACATGGACACAACCTGAGAGTCCATTGGTAGATGAATGGATCAAAAAAACATGAAACACACACAAACACACACAATGGAATATTATTCAGCCAAAAAAAAAAGAATGAAACCTTGCCACTTGTGACAACATGGATGGAACTTGAGGGCACTGTGCTCAGTGAAATAAGCCAGACAGAGAAAGGCAAATACTGTGTGGTCTCACTTACAGGTAGAGCCAAAAACAATGAGGTCATAGGGACAGAGACTAGACAGGTGTTGCCTGACTGGGCGTAGGGGTGTAAAATGGGTAAAGTCATGGGGGTGTAATGTACAGCATGGTGACAAGAGTGAATACTCCACTGTGTATTTAAAAGTTGGTAAGAAAGTAAATCTTAAATGTTCTCAACCCAAGAAAAAAGTTTTGTTAACTATGTATGGTGATTGATGTTAACTAGCCTTTTTGTGGTGACCATCTTGCAATATATGCAAACACTGAGTCATTACATTGCACACGTTAAATGTTATACAATGTTATATGTCAATTATTCCTCAAATCGGAAAAAAAACCTCAGCCAATAGGAGGTAGCAGCAGGACTCCAACCCACAGTGCCTGTCCATGGGCATCTGGCCATCATCTCCATGTCCACCTACCTGGCTTTACACCCTGGGAAGGGGAGCTTCACACCCACGGAGAACAGGAGAGAGACCATCAGGCGCACACTGATAGATCAAGAGAGCCGGGGCAGAGGAGTGGTCCTGTGTACTGGGAAACAAATACTTGATCTAAACACTGGGAGTTGTGGATGAACCCCGAGGAAGTGTTCCCAGCCAGCACTAGGGAAGCTGAAGGGGCCTGGCAACAGGGTGCACTTGAGGGGCCACTTGCTCTCAGAACTGAACGAACAGCACGCAGGCACAGAAACAGACCGGGAGTCAACTAGATTTCTTGGATCAATTCTCAAGCTTCAGAGCTCAAAAATATTGATCAATAGAACCAATGAACTTGCCAAAACTTGCTTTCTTCAGCACTGGGTGGCTGAAAGAACTTCCAACCACCACCACTTAGAAGACTGGGTTCAAATTCCTGGTCAATGGCACCGGCTGTGTGCCTCCAAGCAAACAACTAAAACTTTCTGAGAGGCAAACGTGCGAATTAAACAAGAAAAACAGCACCGGATTCAGGAAACTGGTCAAAACCACTACAGCCAAATCCCAGCTGAGCCTTGTGCAAACAGGGTCCTGCTGCCCGCCCAGAGCGGCTGCCAATGCGTGCCAGGCGCAAAGGCACCAGGGTAACTATGACGGCTGCATTAAAGGATAGCTCTTGCCTCTACCCAAAATAAAAGAGGGAGTCAAACTAGGAGGCCCTTCAAAATCTTTTCTCCGTCAATTGCTTGCTTCTGCTGAGCACAGAGATATTGCAGGTTCAGTACCAAACCACCTCAATATAGTGAGTATCGCAAAAAAGTGAGTCGTCATCTTTTTGCTGGTGGAAAAGGGAGGTTCGCCTTCAATTTGTAAAACACGCAACATCTGTGAAGCGCAGTAAGACAAAGGTGTGTCTGTTTCTACTAGGGGACAAGCAGGGCCAGCTCAGGAGGGGTGCAGTGCAGACACAGAGGACCCTGCACTTAGAAGGACCCACGTTGGGATTAATGCCCTGCAAATTCTAGATTTTTGAACAAGGAGCCCAAACTTTCATTTGGCATTGAGTCCTGCAAATTATGTAGCAGGTCTGGTACACGCCCTGCACTTAGCATCCAGGACACAGCAACAAACAGACCGGCATCCCGCAGAAGCTCCAAGTAAGTGTATTACTTTGGAAGCAAGTCCTACAAAACAAACAGGACACTTAAGGAAAGATACTAACTGCCTGTTTTATATCTCAGCCCAAACTTAGATTGCAAGCTCTAAAGATTAAAGTGATTATTCACCCTCAGATCCTGGCTTGCTTACATGTGAAACACACACACACCCCTAGAGACTCACCCAGCTGCACGTTTCTGAGGTGAGAAGAAGTTTTTCTGAACTCTTCTTCCAGCTCCCTGAGGCACATCGGTGCAGCCACACCCGGACAAATGAGGGCCCGAAGCAGCAGTTCTTCAAGGAGGGCCTCCAGCCCCGCAACATCAGCCCCACCTGGGAGCTTGTTAAAGATGCAAATTCTCAAGCCTCACCCCAGACCTACTGAATCAGAAACTCTGGGCCTAGTGCCCAGCAATCTGGGTTTTAACAAGCCCTGCAGGGATTCTGAGGCTTGGGCTGAAGTTTGGGAACCACTGGCCTAAATAATCAAATTTCATTAGTTTGAAATTTGTTTGTTTGTTTGTTTTTTTGGTTAGTGGGGGTGTGTTGGGAGAATTGGCTGGGTTGACCTATCCAGCATTCTCCCACACACTCCCACACACCACAGTCACTGAAGATCAGATCTTTGTGTGTTTCCTGGAAAATTCTATTTAACTCGCACACGTTGTTTTTGCCTGTCCCTTCCAGACCCAGTGTGGTGCAGGAGTCCCCTGCGAACGACCACCCGTTTGCACATGTCGAGTGTCCAATGCACGTGGACTTATCCCAATCGCTTAATGTCTGCAACAGAAGCCTCACGATGTTCTTGATCTGAACAGCTGAGCTGGTGCCCTTGGACAAAGGGGCCTGGGGTCTGGGGGGGCGGGCAAGGGCCTGACAGCCACGAAGAGCAGCTTGTTGAATGAATGTATAGAAAGAGAAGAGACAGGAGGCAGAGACTCTGATCTTTCTGACCCTCTGATTATTCTATCAGTTAGTTAAAGCATAAATCCATCCTCCGACCTAGCAAAATACTATTTTACTTCCTTTCACTCCATATTTTATCTTTTATAACCAATAAAACATCAAAACCTTACAAAGGTTATGTTCTCATCAATTTTTGCACTAAAGGACAGTAAATTAAGTGGAGGTTACTGCAGCAGCAACACAGACGTTGGCCGGAAACTTTCTTGAAACACAGCCTCTCCTCCCATCATCTGAGTGAACGAGCTGCCAGTCAAAGAATTCTGCGTTAAAATCAAAGCCCAATTTTCATGGTATCACCATTTTATTTCTTTTAGTGAGACAGGGTCTAGCCTTTTCTCTTGTTTCTTAAAGATCTGCTAGGGACCAACAAATAATAAAGCATGTAAAAACATGAAAACTTAAATATTTATCAGATACGAATGAGAAAAGCTGTACTTTTTTTGAATCACTCTGAGTCCAGTATCTTCCAGTTCTTGTTGTAATAAACAGTCTCCCAGGCCTCCACAGCACGAGATAGTTACCAGATGATTTTTCATTTACATAAAAGTCAGTCAACCAGCATTGGTCCAAGTCCTAGCACATGGACCAGTGCAGAGCTCTCAGAACAGTGCCGGCCACTTGGCAAGGGCTCCACCGGTGTCCGTCACTCTCGTCCGGCCCCATTGCTGCTGTTGCCGTCACTGCTGTGTTTTGTGTGGCCCTGGGCTGTTTTGTGCTCTGTACAGGCACCAGTGAGCAAAGATGTGCCTCCCCTGCCGTCATCAAGGTCGAAGGCTAGAAAGAGATGGATATCAACCAAATCTTCACACAAGTGAACACAAGGTACAAATTAGATGTAACCCATGGGAGTAGGGGGACTAAGAAAGCCCAGAGTAGTTACTACTTTATGACTTTGAAATATTTCGTGTATATAATGTGGACCAAATCATAACCCTTCCCTAGCTGTTTTTCCAAATCCTTCCATATTACTATGGAAGTTCCAAATGTAAAGTGGCCCAAATGATTTATAGACAAATATTCGTATTTCATTACTGCACCACTCAAGATCAGAGACATCTTCCTGATTTTGTAGATGAGGACTTAAAATTTTTTATACTATTAACATTAACACTTCTAAATACACAAACAAGCCTGTGTTCAGATACATTCAATGACTCTTCCACGGATTTTCTCAGAACATTATGAATTAACATTAATTCATAATTAAATTATAAGCCAAATTAAAGCTAGGGTTTACATATCGCTTCTCAGCCTCTTGGCTAAGATCAAGTGTAAAGCTAGGGTTTACCTTTAAGTAAAATACACAAACCACTTCCTTGAGCCTTATGACTATTTCTAAATCATATGAATCACTTTATTAAAAACAGTTTTGAAGTCAGGGCACATGCCTGGGTTGCAGGCCAGGTCCCTGGTGAGGGGCCCCAAGAGGCAACCACACATTGACATTTCCCTCTCTCCCCTTCTCCCTCCCTTCCCCCTCTCTAAAAGTAAATAAAATCTTTTAAAAAACAGTTTTTATTCTGTTAGCTTCTTTCTTTTTTTAATTTACAAAATAGGTTTTCTGGTGACTTCACTTAGAGCCAAAAGAAAGAAAAAAGTGACCACAGAATGTGGAGGCTGGTTCTTCAGTGGAATCCGACACTATTGTTAGGAGAACTGGAGAAATCAGGAGGCCCAGAAATGTCTCTCCAGGCAGTCCCAGCGAAGCGTGCTAGAGCTGGGGGCAGCCCCTCACGCCGGCCCCCAACTTCTTTATAGCATGGCAGGAGGGCCTGGGCTCTGGCCCCCCAGGTGAGCCCCCCAGAAGGATCCCAGCTCTACTTCTTTGTGCCTGAGCTTGGGGCAAGCAGCTACCCTTGCTCAGTTCCCATGTCCCGCTGTGTGCAATGGGTCCCCTGGGGAAGCGGTAACCCTAGGTGAGAGAATGCTCGCAAATGCTTCTTACCATGATGCCAAAACAGAGTGATCACTAGTTAGCGATAGTTCAAGCCGCTCATAACTCTGTCTCCTAAGGGGAAAGGTCCAAAGGCACAACTACAAACAAACTGGGACCCACAAACCCAGTTTCCACTGCTCATGAACTTCCCCCTGGGTCCTCGCCCAGGATTCCCCTGGGGAGCAGGGGCCCCACAGGCAGACGGTGGTTAGCTCCTGGGAAGCACATTCCCTCCCCTGTGGCCTGACTTCCTGACACACTCAGCCCTGGCCGCCACCTCACAGAACAGTTTATCACCCGGTGAGATATTGCAGCTAAACCAATAGGTCAGGTAGAACTTGGCCCTCCACAGTGATCTCACCAAGCACTGAGAGCAGTCAATCTCAGTGTGCTGAGAAGTTTAATCTCATAGGCCGCTCATGAAAAAATAAAATAAAATTCGTGGACGGTCATCCAGAACCCTTTCTGCATCCGTTTAACACACTGTTGACTGCATGCTGTGCACCTCGCCTGTGCTGGGCACAGACAGAAAGACGCACGAGACTCAGTCTTTGTCATCAGGGTGTTCGCCTTCTCGGAGGAGGAAGATAGTAAAGAGGTGAGTTTAATGTAATGTAGTCGGTATAGTGAAAAAGTCACACACCAGTTTTATTAAAGTGCTTTTCCTTTAGGGAATTTGGCCTAGGAAGTAAAATATTCAAGACTTTAAAGAAAAACAGGCTCTTCCAAAATAATAACTATGTTACCATATTTAATTAGGTAATTGATACATATCCCTTTAAAAAGAATCATAAAATAAAGATAAATAAAAAGAAGAGTATAATTTTACTGTCTGAAATTACTGTTAACACTAGCTGCACGGACTTCTGGGTTTTAAAATACGTTTCTACTTCTAAACAAGATAGAAGATCATTTTAAACAGAGTATCATAACTTAAATTTTTTACTCATCAACAGACAGGTATTAACATACTGGTGGGGTATTAAGTACTCCTCTCCTTCGTCATCTGATGCGAGCACGTCCTATCCCACGGCAGCGCAGGTGGCCCACGCCTGGCCTGCAGGTCTAGTCCGGCTCCGCCTTGTTTTATCCGGTCCGGGCCCTTGTTTCTACAGGGGGGGGGGGGCAGCGCCACGCTCCTTGTCCCCAGTTAAGGAGTAGCAACCTGTGTACAGTCCTGACCTTACATTCTGCCCTTGGAAGGCAACCGCGAAGCTGATGTGGCCCCCGGTGGAAGTGAGTTCGATACCCCTGCCCAGCAGGTTCCAGAACTTCTTCACCTTCTTCTGTTGGATCACATAAAGACTGCCTCCCTTTTTTTTTGGCTACCATAAATGAGATGACATTCTTATTCACGTATCTTTTCAAACTAGTTCAAGTATCTCTTGGGAATAACTTCCTAGAAAGTGGAATTGCTGGATCAAGGGGTATGCACTTGTTGACACAAATGCCTATTACCAAATTGCCCCCCAAAAGGTGGTAAACTTTAGTTCAATACCACCATTTGCCCCCATCTTCTCCCTCACCGTGTAGTATCACTCTTTTCATCACTCTTCGCATTCAGTTTTTTAAATTTTCATGCATGCACCTTAGCTACGAGTGTGGCCTACAAGAACTCCTTTTTCAGAAGTAGTCAGGGCACCTGCTGAAGGTAGGCGGCTTTCAGTTGCCCGTAACTCTGGTTTGGGCGTGGGGCACCAGTGCTCCTCAAATTCTCTTGTTCACAGAAATCGTCCCAGAAGCGTGTCGAGCTGTAGGTTCTAATCCTGTAGGTGCAGGAGAGGCAGAGACGCTGTGTTTCTGGCCCAGCTCCCAGTGCTGCCAGTGCTGCTGGTCCCACAGCTACACTTAGAGGAGCAGAAAGCACAATTCTCTTACCTCAGGGCCCCTCCCAGCCCCTGAAACAGGTCCCAATTTTCCGGCAGCTTCCTCCTCAAAGGTACGCTGCAGGACAGAAATCATCCTACCACTATGCATTGCAGTGTCTTGAACAATTCACTGAGCTCCAAGGGACCTCAGTTTACCCATCTGGGAAATGAAAAGCTTGGTGTATCTGACCTTCGAGTTCCTTCCCATCTCCAATAGCAAAGGAAGGACTTCCTGCCCAGACAGAGCCGATTCTTGAACAACATGGGCTTGAACTGCATGAGTCCACTCAGCTGTGAGTTACTTTTTCAATCAATACCTGTACAACAGACTCCACCCGAGATGGGGAGTCTGCAGATGCTGAGGGAAGACTTTCTGCGTTGGTCTAAGCCATTCTATAGGGGGGACTTGAGACCCCTGGAGTTCGGTATCCACAGCGGGTCCTGAAACCAACCCCTGGTGGATGCTAAGGGTCAAGTTTTGGAGCCGCCAAAAATTATATGCAGATTACCAACTGTGTGGGAATCGGGATTGGCTCCCCTAACCCCTCATGCTGCTCAAGGGTCAACTGTACAACTAGGCACACTCTAAATTCCTTGTTGCTAGCACAGTTTCGCATATTCTCTTCCCTTCACCCCACGGGACTGCACTCAGAAGTGAGGCTCACCAAGACGCTGACAGTCAAGCTGTGGGGGACAGCCATGTCCCCACAGAAAAGCTCCCCAAAAGGGGACACTGCTCCAACGGACATTTCACTTGCAAGTGTCCAGTCACAGCAATGCACAGCATTTTCTTTTTCCAACAGGAACAGATTTAATGAGAACTGAAGGCTAATTCACCCATTAAAGGAACAAAGAGAGGAGTGAGGGTGGAGACGGATGGAAATACTGCACCTGTGATACCTTCCGAAGAGCCTCCACACGTCGGCTCTTGGCCCAGGGAGTCCGTGTCCTCGACACTGATTCACTTGTAAAGGCTACTCCCTTCTGTTCTGCTTCTCCCTCGTGCTTCTCGGCAACATGAAAGGGTGGGCAGCAGCAGAACCTGGTCCTCAATGCCTGAGCTGACGGACGTGGCTGTTGGAAATGAAGTTGAACCTCCGGACACATTTTCTCACTGATGAGAATAACAGGACGGCCCTGCGGTGCCTGTTCTGAAAGAACATTACACGTGTGTTTTCTGCCCCAACAGAAGACAGACTTCCATGCTCCCTCATCCGGGCTATCTAGCGAGGTCACGATGGCTGTTTAATGCCATCCCCTGTTTACAAAAGACTGGGCCATGTGTGGTGGAGGAGGAGAGCAAGATAAACTCTGTTGAATAGAGAATGAATGAATAAACTCCTCCCTAAAGCTTTAAAAAGAAAGACTGGACCAGAATGATTCGGCTTTAGTTATTGCAGTTTTCTCCCCAAATCTTTTTCTCCTGCTCCTTTCCATATACGTGTAGAGAATATAACTTGTTCAAAAATTCTTTTTCTTGCTCTAATTTTCTGCAGCATTCTTTAAACAACACCAAAGTGGGGTTTTTTTGACTCCTAAATGAACTTTTTAAAAAAGTCCCAAACTCCTTTGGTTTTCTCTTTGTCTCCCACAAAATTGGGAAACTTTGGTTACTTAAATTAGGCCTGAATTAGGTGTATCAGGCAACTCTAATCAAGGACATCAGCCAACCTGCCAAACCTCAAATACAATGAACGAGAAGAAATCAGTGCCTTGGTCGTGTAACTCAGTCGGTTGGAACATTATCCCAATACACCCAGGCTGTGGGTTTGGTCCCTGGTCAGGGCACAGACAATAAATCGGTCTTTCTCTCCTCCTTCCCCCACCCTCTTCCTCCAAAGTCAATGAATTAAAAACAATTTTTAAAGAAGCAGCCAGCCTCTTGCACATGTAATGTTTTTGCTGCTGGGAGTTCCCCCGAACCCACTTGCACTCGGCCAGCCTGCAAGCCCCCCGGTTTTTCGCTGTTTGCCATCTCTCGCTCTCCCATTTCAAGGTGGAGACCCGGCCGGGATGCGTTTCTCTGTAGGGCGGTTGCTCTGATTCCTCCCCATCCCTTGGCAGCTTGTCAGCCCAACCCCAAGCAACAGGATCAATAAGAAAACAAATCCCACCGTATTAGGTCCTGTTTGATCTTAATAAACCCACGCCCTCCGAGAGCACAGCTACGTAATGCTGGCTCCGCACGAGAGAGGCAGAGTTTCCTTAGGAAAATAAATGAGACAAGCACACAGATGAAAGAGAAAATGGATGTGCAAGTGCCGAAATGTTCGAAGAGCCTTCAGCGTGGTCAGCAAGCTCAGCGAAGGGCGATGGTTTTTTCTCTTTCTTCTTCCGTCTTTTATTCTCTGCTCCGCATTCACCCTGCAGCAAGACAAATCTTTTTCTTCCAATGAATATTCTTAAGGTATTACTTTTCAATTAGGGATAGCTTTATTTCACTGGGATGCTGGGGTTTTGTGTTCCACACTGAAATTAGAACGCGTGCTAAAGACGGCAAACGCGAGTCCTAGGAGTCGCCTTGCTACAATCCATCAGCTGTGATAATATCGAGATGAATATACATATTGTCAGCTCTGTATGTAGCTCTTCACTCTTTCTACCCCCCACTAAGAGAGGCCCCACCGGGGACCGCATCATTATTCAAGCTTCCTGGGCCCACTCCAAATGCAGACTGCCACTACAATTCAAAGGGAAACTTACACAAGGTGATAGAATACAGACCTTCCACAGAATATTTTTAATGAAAATTAACCTTTTCAGAGTTTAATTCCATCCTATGTACCCATAAATAGACTGGCTTTCAGGAACTAAAAACTAATCCTATAGTAATAACACAAAGCTCACTTTCTCATTCCATACAACCATTAATATTGCTTTAAAAATCACGAGAAATCTCTACGACTTCTTAAGCTTTGTAATTCATTTCTGTACACCGATTCAAGAAACCTCATTAATTTAGGCGGCCTTTTTGCAGTACATCTGAGGCATGCAAATATTTGGAATTTTTACCTTAGGTCAGCGGTTAAGAAAAAATTAACTTCTCATTTCCAGAAAGGATTGATATGTGAAAAATGCTTTTGATGGTAACATGTTTACCATCTAAATTGCAAATAATATAGGCTAGCAGAATATAAGGAGTAAAAATTAAAAGGAAAGAAGAGAGGTTTATATAAATGGTGCAGGTATTTTTTAAGGAGAAAAATCTCATTACTTCCTTAACATTTTCCCCCATAACCCAGTTTCTTTCTTTCTTTCTTCCTCTTTAATTTATTTTTAGACAGAGGAGAAGGGAGGAAGAGAACACATCGACGTGTGGCCGCCTCGGGCACACCCCCTCTTGGGGACCCGGCCCGCAGCCCAGGCATTGCCCTGACTGGGAGTGGAACCGGCAACCCTTCGATTCACAGGGTGGCACTCAGTCCACTGAGCCACCCCAGCCAGGGCCCTATAACCCAGTTTCAGTACTCCAGTCAAAAGCACGTGGAAGAGCTTTGATTTGGGAGAAAAATAATCCTTTGAACACTGATGGGCACGTGATTCGTGCGGGGATTTTACCTGGACCTACGCTCCCTGGGCTCTGCTTTCCAGGGCTTGGTGGGCCCTTTTCCGCGGAGCTGGGTTCACAAGGATCCTTAAACAAGCGAAACTTCAAAGACTGCTCCATAGGTATTTTTCCCTTCTTCATTAGACCTCGCAAATGTATAACCTGCACATAAACAAGTCACTCTCCCTAATTAAATGGAGTCTCTTCGTCTCCATTAAAAATTTAGAAGCGCCGCCTGAGTATAAACATGTCATCTGAGAGGGGGTAGGGAGACGCTTGTAACATCCGTGAACAACCAGCTGATCTCCTTTAAGCAACGCCATGTTAGCATTAAGGCAGATGCACATAAATTTTTCTAATTATTTTATTATCAGTAAAGATTGTTTAAATGTAAAGGATATTCACTGTTGGCAATAATGCCCTCAAGGACTATCTATCTGTGTATTAGGGAAACGCAGCCTGGGTGCTTTAATTTACTTCTGAGAAGATCGTACAGCCTTCCCACCCCCACCCCACCCCCACCCACTGCCGTCTTTCTCCAATGCCTGCCTCCCGGAAGAGGTAACGGAGCATTTGCTCGGGGAGGCGTATCTAGATTGGAGAATGGGTTGGTTTGATTGTTGGTTTGTTTTAACACATATCTACACTTAAACTTCTTAGAAGCATAATCCATAACAGCTCTAGTTTGGAAAGGAAAACATTCCTAAAAATGTTTCAATTTTGTCTGGTTTAGGTTTTTGTTAAAGAAAGGAAAGGTTTTTGAACACTGCCCCTTTTGGGGAGTTGATGTAGGAATTATAGATCAAGTCCAGCTAATCAAAGTAGTTTAACTTGTGCACAGGATTCACTTCGAAGGCTACCACATTCATTTTCTAAACTCTCATTTTTTTAATGTTTAAAACAATATTCGTGACACCGTGCTTTATGTCATAAGACCAGCCAGAGACTGCAGCCTTTAAAATGTTGGGAGGACGTAGTTTTTTTGCTGTGAGGTGTTTTGTTAGAGCGCCCTCTTGTGGTCAAATGTCATCAACACAATTTCTGTTCCTCACTTTTCCAGAAGGCACATTTGAAAATCCACAACAGCACAATTTTGACAAAGGTACTCTGCAACTCGTGGTTCAACTTTCCAGTACCTTTTTGGGTTTTGGATCTTCTCTTCTTCTCTAGGAAAACCTTTAGTTGCATTCACTCAAGCAAACAGAAGTGCATGAGAATTCTTAAATGTATGATAACTTAAAATTCCTACACATGACTTAAACACAAATGCAAAGTAATGTTCCTTGGTGATTTGGAAACATAGAAAACCTCCCTCAGAAGGCATTGAGCAATAAAAAAAGAGAAAGAACTCATAAAGACAAAGAAAGTCTCCATCGTGACGTGACACCCATCCTCGAAGCTGCTTCAGCTGGCCTTGGAAGGAATGGTTTCTCTCTCCAGCATCAGCAGCCCAGTCAGATGCTGATGCATGAGGTCGATGTGGCAGCTGCAGGCTGGGTGCCCCAGGCCACCTATCACTGCCTGCGAGGTCTTGAAATACGATACTGTTGACTGCATCTGTCTGCAAGGGGAACACACGCATGCGTACATCCCCAGTGGAGCAAGGGCCCAGCTGCCTGTCCATGAGTGGAAGTGAGCGTGTCTCTCCTCTGAGGCCCCCTCCAGTAGGGCTGCAGGAATTTAAAGTGAGGATGAACAGATGGAAGGGAGTAAGTATATAGAAGTGTTTCCGTAATTTATTAACTATGTTAAATATAAACCATTTCTGTGGCTTCAGAATGATTTACCTAGGAGCATTACTAAAAAATAAGAATCTGTCATAAATTCTGCCTTTGGCCAGAAAACCTGGGTTAAGAAGTGTTAGAAATGAGGCTTTCTGCTTGGTAATCAAATTTCAGGTCTTAAAGGAACCCTAGAAATTATACACTTTAAACTTGTCATTTTACAGATTGAAAAAAATAACAGCGAGCTGTAGGGATTTGCAAACCTGGGGTTGGAGGGAGTCTCTCAGCCATAACTAGCATGACCTCCTCACCCTGTCTTGTCAAATTGCTTCTGGTGTACGGTCCCTGTCCTGGCCTCTAGTTTGCAGTCTAGCTACTAGAACTTTTCTGCTACTGATGGGTCTGTCCTGGTCCTTTCCCCATAAAGATACATAAATGACGCCTATATTCTTTAAAACGAGACGACCAACAATTGAAAAGCACAACCAATCTCAGTATAACACTGAGTATAAAACATCCTCTCTGGAAATGTCTGGAATTCCCATCACATGTAGCCTCGGGGACTGTAGTGCTTGTAAGCCAAACTTTTTATATAAAATGGAATCAGAGTAAATAAATGACAACGTAACATTTTTTTAATTATAAATGCCAATATTAGTACCCCTCCATGACTGACTTTAAATGTTATTGGGAAGTGCCTTTCAGTCTTAAAAAAACAAAAGCCCATAGAAAAGAACCAAAGAGAGGCCAGTGATCAGTTGCCTGCAGCTGATACATACAGATGTGAGCAGAAGCAAAGGGTTCTCTGGGGTGACGACTTCCAAGATCTGATGCACTTGTGGCAGTAATAGAGATGCCCACAAGATGGCACCATTCTTTATTTTTAATTCATTGTAAGCAAACAAAAATAGTCGAGATTTTCACACAGTCGAGAGTAAATGAGGTTGTGAAATATTCCGCTAATTTAATGTACTGTCATGGTTAATATTGTGACAGGCATCCCAGTTATGAAAACCTGCCCATTACTTCCCTGAGGACCAGGCATACAACGCAGAGAGCTCCTACCTGACTCCCACAGGATGCAGGAGAAAGGCCATGTGTGTGCATGTGGTGTGTAATGCATGATCCTGTGTCCTTCCTAAAAAGTGAATTCTGTCTGAAAAGTTTGCTCCTTAGATTTCCCCCCATCTTCAGTGGTTTTTATCTCCAAGGCTAAAGTAGAAGCTCTCCAACCAATGCCCCTTGCTGCACAAAAACCCCTCCTGAAGGGACTTGACTGTCTTTGTCTGCTGCACACACACACATGTGCACGCATGCACACATGTGCACACATCCACACGCAGCTACTGACATGCGAACTCTTTAACAGGCAGCCGGTAACATCTGATTGGGAAGAAAGGTGGGTGATTAAAAACAATACACGAGGCTCTCAGACGACATTGGAGACCAGGGCCGGTGTGCTCCACACTTGCTTCCAGAGCACTCTTGTTCCACAAACTAAACAGAAATATTTTGCTAATAAAGATACACGGTGACGTTTCAACGTAGGTGCTGCAGCGACTGAATGTCCACATGCAAACTGATGAACCGAGACGCAGACGTTACCCCTCATTCCACGTGAACTCAGAATGGATGGCTGTCCCAGATGGAAAGTGGAAAAGTGCAGGAATGTATTGAAGAGAACAGGAAATCTCTATGACCTTGGGTTCATGGATGAGTTTTAAAATACAAGCCCAATAGCAGTCTGTGAGAGAAAAACTGACAAGCTGGACTTCATTGAGACGACAACGTTTGCTCTGTGAAAGACACTGTCAAGAGAATGAAAAGACAGGGCACGAACTGAAGGAAGATGCAGGGCAGGGCAAAGTAGGTTTACAGTTGTTTGTATGGAAAGCAACACGATAATTAATAGATAATAATACGTGCATGAACTCTGTGCCTCTCACGCCCACAACCGTAAACCTGCTTTTGCCCCACCCTGTGCTTGCAGAACACAAATCTGATGGAAGGCCAACACACACAGTAGAAAAGAGCCCTTCAATAAGGTGACCACTGCATAAGGCATATAAATACCTAACCACTGTGCAGTACACCTGAAGCCAATATAATATTTTGGCAACTGTAATTGAAAAATAAATGTATAGAAAAGAATACACACACATAAAAAGGACTCTTAAAAGTCAACAATTAAAATAACAGAGTAAAAATAGGGCCAAAGACCTGAACAGACACCCTACCAAAGAAAATATACAGACGGCAACTGAGTATGTGAAGAGGCACTTGCCATCATTCGCCCCTAGAGAAATGCAAATGAAAACAACCGTGAGATACCACACACAAACAGGGATGGGAATGGCTACATGCAAAATGGTGCTGATGCCACCAAATGCCAGCAGGAGGCAGAGCAAGGGAACACTCTTTCATGGCTAATGGGACCCAAAATGGTGCAGCCACTCTGAAAGACAGTTTGGCAGTTTCTTACCAAACCAAACACAGGCCTACCATACGGTTCAGCAATTGCACTTTTGCGTATTTATCCTAATGAGCTGCAACTTACGTCTTCACAAAAATCTGCAGAGATGTTTATAACAGCTTTATTCATAATTGCCAAAAATCGGACAAGCTGTGGGATATTACCCCGTGATAAAAAGAACAAGCTATCAGGCCACTAAAAAATGTGGAAGAATCTTGAATGCCTATCACTAAGTGGAAGATGCCAGTCTGGAAAAACTACCTGTGATTATGTTTCCAATTATACAGCATTCTGAAAAGGCAAAATGATAAAGTTGATGAACACATCAGTGATTGCCAGTAGTTAGGGGTGTGGGGTGGAGTAGACGGAGTGCAAAGGACTTTGGATGTGGTAAAACTATTCTGTGTGATCCTGCAAATGTTTTAAAACAATTATTCAGGAGGAAAGGGAACCCCAAAGTGGAATACACAATGTGACAAACAACCCAACTGTATTACAAATGTGTGAAAGACAGTGGGTGAACTTGGTGTTGATCTAAGCAATGTCGCAGCTGAGCAGAACCTGTCACACGGAAGGGAAGGAGCTGCACAGAGCACTGAACTCTAGGTGATAGAGTTGTTTCCCTGGGGATGTGGGTTGCCATCCAGCATTGCTACACGTGTGCACTGGGATCCAGCAATTAAGTCCTGGAGGGCAAGCGGTAGGAACCAGGCCTCTCACTGTTGGCATGGCAATTACAGGTGAACCAGTGAGGAGGCCGGAATGGTAACATGATGGCTTAGAGTGGGAGGTGGCGGT
Organism: Sturnira hondurensis; assembly: GCF_014824575.4. Taxonomy (NCBI): domain Eukaryota; kingdom Metazoa; phylum Chordata; class Mammalia; order Chiroptera; family Phyllostomidae; genus Sturnira; species Sturnira hondurensis. The sequence continues at coordinate 13,709,705 of NW_028080827.1, forward strand.
ACGAGCTCATGTTTAGCTTAATGCATATGTAGGTGGTTACACGTGGGAAATTTTATAGATATGCATAAATACACAGGTTAGTATTCACACACACACACACACACATTTCCTTGCTCATCCAGCTGACAGGGCGCAGAAGCAGTGACATCCCAGGGGCAATGAGCACATCTAGTGCCCAGGTTTCTATTGAATGACACCATCCTCCAAGGAAAGGGACCAGGGCTTCTTGGAGAAGTGGCCAATTCAAAGATGGGGGCAGGAGAGATATAAGATAAACCTGGAGCATCTCATGGTGACAGAAAGTAGGGGAGTGCTAAAAAAACAAAGCTGACATTTGACCAACTGAAAGAGTGCCCAGTGGCCAAAGCTGAAACAGCGTGAGCCCCAAAATAAAGAGACGGAACTCTCTGAGACGCTTGGAGTTCGGCCCCAGACTAGCACGATAAAGCAACTCGTAATCGTTTGGGTCTTGCCTTCAATTTGTAAAACAACAACGCAACACCTGTGATGTGCAATAGGGCGAAGTACCGTCAAATGAGGAGTGTGTGTATTGAACTAAAATCCAAAGTGTGAAGTCACTATCCGTGAGTCCGTGGTGACACGAGTGAACGAATGAGGAAAAGAGGCAAACCCCCGGTCCCACATGGCAAGGGAGCCTGTAGCCGCCCCCTCCTACAGCAGGCGGTGCGCCCCTCCCTGCTCTGCAAGGTGGGCTCTGCCTGGAGACTTCCTTCCACAGAGGGCAGCGTGGGAAAAGGAAGGAGCGGCTTCACCGGGGCAGAAGCCTGACAACAGACACAACCTCAGTGAGGCAATCGACACTGTCACGACAGCGATGAGTCACATGGATAGGGTGACCCTCAACATAAAATGATGAAAATGGCATTTTACCTCTGGTCTCCCTCTAAAAATATGTCACCCCCATCTAATCATGAGGAAAACATCAGACGATTTCCAATGAGGGACATTCCACACAATATCTGCCCAGTAGTCCTCAAAACCACCAAGGCCACCCAGAACAAGGACAGTCTGAGGAACTACCACAGCGGGGAACCTGAGGAGGGAGACCTGGCTACTACCATAGTGTCAGATTCCGGCCCGGTTGTGGGGGCCGAAACGGGGCATGGAGGAGAACCAGACAATCCCTTCGATTTAGTGAATAATAATGTATTGCTGTTGGTTTACTCATTGTGACAAACATACTAATGTAAGATGTTTAAAAAGGGACGACTGGGTGTGCGGGACACAGGTCCTCTCTGTACTATCTTCACAATAATGTTTTTTATCTAAACCTATCATAAAACTAAAACTTCTGTTTAAAAAATGTTATAGCCTTTTCCCAATTCACACACATATACAATTGATGGGTAAAATTTTCTTCCACATTTATTGAAATCCTGGTGCGGAGCCAGGAGAGTGAGTCAGTTAGCACCAACAAAGGTGTGGGAGTACACATTGTGGGTTCTGCCTCTCACTAGCTGCCTGACATCGAGAAAGCTGCTTAACCTGGCTGAGCCTCAGTCCTCCCATCCATTAAATGGGCTCATGGTACCTGCTCCCTAGGCACGCTGTGGGAATTCAACATCAAAATCTGCACCAAGTGCCGGGCGCAAAGTGAGCTCGAAGAATTATTGTTCTTGTTAGCTAGTGTGAACTGACTGACAAACAAATGTTTTGGTAGTAAACAGATTTAAATAGAAAAACTCAGCATCTACAAAATGTCTACGTTGAGTCCTTTACTGTGGATGAGAGAATGTCTTACACTTACTTAACCCATCAAATACCAATGTCAGTTCCAGAAAAATATTCGAACAGGTATTTCCTCCAGGTTCAAGTGGTATGTTGTAACTAATAGAAAGCCTTTCTAATGGGAGAAATTTGGGGGTTTCTTCTGTAATCTGCTCTACCTGACTCCTGGGCTCAGGCCATACAAATGAAGCTTTAGTCCCTGGCTCTGGGGGTGCACTCCGAAAAAGGTGTCCTCCCTCCCTTCTCTCCCCGCAAACCTCCATGCCTCTCCTTCATAGGCACAGAGGGGCATTCTCTGCTCCATCGCTGCTCCATGTTCCAGACTGAGAATAGAGGAGAAGGTGGAGAAGACTAAAAGCCAACTAAACCTTAAGCCCCCAAAAGGTTCACTCCCACCAGCCAACGTCCTTATAAGTTATTGGGCTAACGGGGGCATCTCGTTGTAAAAGGCCCTTTCTACTGCCTGGAATCTGCAAGGGCCTGCTTCCAGGAAAGGAGGTGAGCACAGGTGCAAGAAGGATCAGCCCGGACACATCACTTCCCAGAAATGTTTCATGTGTACATTTTTGAGGTATGGAGGCTGTGCACACATGATTATAATATTTTCCATCAGTAAACTGCTCCTGGCTTATATCATAAATGGCAAATGGATCTTTATTCTGCGATGTTTCCAGAAGCCACTTGCGGACACTTGGCTCCGGGAACAAGTGTGAGAAGTACTGCCTACTAGTAAGACTGGCCATGCTGGGTGCATGTGGCCAAAGGAACAGAAACTGGGCACCGTGGGCGTCCTGACCCTTTCCTATTTTCTGACCTAGTGGGACCGAAATTCTCCTGAGCCTTGGCGGCTGGACATTTCCTACAGTTTTGCTTCCACCGTTTAATTGCCGTAATCATCACAGGTTCCAGGAAGCGAGCCCTCAACCCCTCTTCCTAAAGTAACTGGTCTGTGTCAGGTCATCTGATTAAACGATTTTCAAGAATAGGGAGGAATGGCCACGCTGAAACATTATTTCCTACCCACTATCAGCCTACATGTATTCCCCAACTTCAGAGGTTCCACAGCTGATGGAAATTTAAAAAAAAAGGGAAAAGTCTCCTGTCTCACTGACAAGAAGATGAATGACGTCCCCTGTAAAATAAATACAGGGGCTCCTGCGCTAAGATCAAACACTGTGTGTTTCTCTAAAGGACCCACCAAGTCGGGCCTTGTGAGTCGTTGACAGACAGAAAGGAGGGAGGTGGGAGGTGGGTTACTGATGAGACAGAGAGCTGAGAGCACCACGGAGGCTCAATGGCCAGGTGGAAACGGCCACAGAAGGACACGCCGCGTGGAGCCCCCGACACTGCGGACCATGACCCCGTGCAAAGGCCTTGCAGCGGGAGCACTGTCTCCTGGGTCCATGAGGGCCGACTGTCCAATACCGCTGTTCAGTATTGCTTAATTATATATCACCCGTGCAATTATATGGGAAGTGTATATGTATCTGATTTATTAAGTGTTTCCAATACACTAAGGACGATGCTAGCGACATTACACGAATATCGCATTTGATCCTCTCAACAACGGTGTGAGGTACAGACTGTTATTCCCAGCGGAGCGGACGTGGGGGCCCAGTGTCTGCGGAGACTCAGGGGGGAAAGTCCGCTGACGTGGAACACGCGAGCCCACGGCGGGGGTCGGGGGGACACGCCTGTGTCGGGGCCAGCCCCGCGTCCTCGCCCCCCGCCCCCACACCGAGCGGCCGGATCCTGACGGCCGACCCCTGGGCACCCCCAATCTGTATTCCTCGTTCGGGGGCGAGGGGGGTGATCGGTCGACGAGACTCACCTCTGAGCAGGACAGACCCTCCCCATTTCTGAGCCTGAGCTCCATCATAACAGACGCCAAAAGTTACCTACTGACCCATCTGACCTGGCTCTTCCGGTCCCGTGTGTTGTTGAGGCTCAGTTTCCAACCGCGCTGCAGGCGCACACCCGCTTCAAACCCCCAGCCCCGCCGCGGGGCGCCGAGAGCGCGGAGCGGGAGAGGCCCACGGCCGCCCTGCCCGGCCTGCAGCCCCCGCAGCGAGCCCGGGTCCTCGGCGTTCCCCTCCCCTGGAGCGCGGCGGCGGTGGCCACGCGGGGAGGCGCTGCCTCGCGAGGCGCGCGGCCGCAGGGCCAGCGTGGCACCTGGGCTCCGCGCGTGGGTCGCACGGCGTCGCGCTCACTCGGGGCCCACCTGCCCTCGATAGGCTTCCTCGCACCGGGATGTGAGACTCTGCTCGGCAACTCCTGAGCATTGCTTGGCTCTAAAACCCATTCCCCTGCGGAAAACTGGACCCCAGAGAGCCCGCACTAGCCTGGGCGGGAGACCAGGGCTCGGCACCGGCCAAGGCCAGCTCAGCGCCAGGGCGGCCCCGCCGAAACCCCCTTCGGGTTCTCTATCCTGGAAGTGCGACCTTGTAACCAGGCGCGTCCAGGTGCGTCCAGGTGCGAGGTCCCTGCCCACCTGCAGGGCTCGGCCCGCCGAATGCCTCCTGGCGGCCCGCGGAGGCCTGCACCGCCCAGCCGCACCACGCGTGGGCCGAGTGAGCTTTCCTGATGAGCTTCCTGCCAAGGCGACAAGAGCTAATCCTCAAACAGGTCGACCTTCCAGATGGTAGCAGTGATTGGTTCCGGTAGGAGTTCCAGGTGATTCGGATTTCCTTCCTTATAGTTTACTGTATTTTTCAACTTCCTACAAAAATTACATATCTCTCTTGTGTGTCAGGGGAAAAAAAAATACAAGAAAATCCTGCTTGAAGTATTGCCTGTCCCAGACATCTTCCGGACGCCTCACCCTGGGTGAGACTCAGACACTCGGGACCCTGAAGCACCTCACCTGTGCCTTCCTTGACCGTAGCCCTTATTTCTCTACATGCCCAGTGTTGCCTGGCTCTTCTTCAAGTCCCCAGTGCTTAGTCAGCCGACCAGCGCACAGTAGGACTGACTAGTGAATAAATTAATACATCAGTGAATGAGCAAGCGAAAGACTGATGTCCTGCATTACCTGCTCGACTTCAGACTTTAAACATCTTCCTAGTCATATGAGTTCAAGTCTATCAGGACAAAGGTCATCCATTAAGACCAAGATGGTTCTTCAAAGCTCAAGAACACATGGTAAAATCTGAAGTCCAGCAACCTCTCTGATACAGCAACCTCATGCTTGTTTGAAACGTTTCTCTATTCCTGATCCAAATTCCTTGTTAATCCTTGAATTAATGATCCCTTAGAAGTGATAACCCTGGGCGACAGGGAATTATAGCCCGGAAAGTCCTAATTTGTCCTCACCTAGCTGTAAAAATAACAGCCACAGCCACAGCCAGGTTTCATTGGCACGATGCGTCTCTTCTGGTTTGTTGCTTAATAGGAAGCTGATGGTTCAGCTACACAGAACAGCAAACGGGAGGACCTGGGTGGGCTGCTGATCACCCTAAAAACTTAGCTCGTTGCTTTACTGTGATTTCAGGGGTCCGGGAAGGCCCTCTTGTACCCCGGCCATTTTCCGCTTCTTCAGTCCCAGTTTTTCCCGGGGCTCACCTAGTTTTTAGGCCAAACACAGGCTATTTATAGTTGAAACCGTTGGGTTTGGATTTCCATAGGGCCTAAATACAGTGGCTTCTGGTTCACTCTCCCCTTACCCTGGACTGTGGAGAACAAGACCGAGCAGTCTGATTAGGGATGCGTAGCTGGGAACAGCACAAATGCAAAAGAGGACTCGCAAGGGGGAGGAGTGTGCTTTCCTGTTTTAGGAAAGCTGCTGACTTAGGGGATGCTTCTGTTTTTCCACAGAAATGCTGCCTTCCGTGGACAGAATTCAGCCACAATCAAGCTAATTGAATGCACAAATGTAATATTTTTTCCAGGGCACCTCCAATTTAATGCTTGATGAAATTGTGTCTTTCCCATATATTTACAAAGGCTTTTCTTCATCCAGAAATGTCTGTTAAAATTGCTTATAGATGCTGAGATAGCAAATCATTCTTCTAATGTAATGAGATAAGTCATCTCTATAAACTTTGCTTGCTCAAATGTACTCGCATAAAAGAAATCAGGCTACAGGCTTTTTTCAATAAATAGAACGAACAACTAGAACTTGATGGCTATAGCATGTTCTGCCTCATTGCTATGAGATGTTTAAAATTGCTCCCTCTCTCGCGTGTAGCAGAGTTTTCATTTTGGTAGTTGATGGGAAAAGGAGGTCAAATAAACTGATGTGGATAAGAAGCCAAAGCCATTTGTCAAGACGTGGGGAGAGGCTGGGAGATTGGAGTCATTTAAAGACTAAAAATTGATTTAAAAGATTTCTGTCCTCAAATCATTTTTCTTGCTAAATGCGGCCACTTCGTGAGCTGGTTTTCCTCGCCTTGGCGATCTTTACTGATCATTTACACCGCGGGGGCTTCACATGCCGGTTAGACTCAGATGCATGGTCATTTGTGCATGGTCCCTAAAATGGGTCCGAAGATCAAGAGTCCATGGAAAAGATGAGGTCTTGTGCGTTTATCTGTCTGTTTCCAAGCGAGATTTGTCTTCCGATTTTTATCTGGATGCCAACTCTGTGACAAAAGATCTAACAGGCCGTCTCCCACACGCTCAGGGCCAGCACAAAGGGCCGTGGTGTATGGCTGGCCGCTCCGGCTGTGCACCGCGCGGCTCTGGGGGCAGCGCTCACAGAAACTAGTGTGGAGGGCGCCATCTGCAGGTGTGCGATGGGACAGCCCAGCCCCGCCGTGCAGGTGAGGGTGGGGGAAGGTCATCTTGTTCCCTCACAGTTCAGTGAGCTTTCATGGCTATACTGCATGCGTTTGCCTACCTCCTCAAGGAAGGAAACCAAAATTTCCTATTACCAGCCGACAAAGTGTTAAAGCCTGTATGCTGTCCTGTTCCTTTTCTTTACCGAGTAAAACTGGGAGAACACTTGAATCTCTAGATGGTTCTTCAAGAGAGGCTTTGGACAACTTGACTGAGGAGGACAGGCTGAAACCCAGAAGACTGAGACCGAAGTCCAAGTGCCTTGGCTCCACAGGCGGGGAGAGACAGCAGGAGGGCTGGGCTGCTTCCCCAGGAGTGTTGCTTGTCCCGGCCTGCCTTTTGGGTTTTCCCTCAAGCCTGCCCAAGGGTCCCGACCAGCCAGACCAGTGGGCAGGCCATCCTGGGCACGGCAGGAGCACAAGCCTGCCTTCTTCTCCACCACCTTCTCCTTGCTGCTGGAAACACACTGCATGGTGGCCCAAGCACTCGCTGCTCTGAGACATGGCTCTTGACAGGCTCTGCCCAGCCCTATCAGCCCCGGGAGTTCAACACTGTTCGGGGTTGAACAGAAAGGTCCTGCCTTTTATGCAAGCCCTTGAACTCTGCCCAAAGTGTATTTTGGGATTTGGGGCATCAATGCTAATATGCCTAGAAGGGTACATTGGAGAAAACACCCTGTTTTTGCATAACCTAATTTTTAGAGATTAGCTCAGTGACCTCAGACACTCTGTGGGGCACGAGTGACGGAAGAGCCACGCTCCATCTGAGTTTCTATCTTGTTTGCCAAAGGATCAAAACCCCAGGTCAGTCAGCCCACAGGTGTGTTGGTTGACATAGTCACCTTTTACTTGAATTTGAATGTTTGCAGTGGGGCAGCCATTCTCCGATCTCCAGTCTCCTAATTCCACCCAACCAGCCTATTTCACACACTTATTTTCATTACCTGCCCAGTCCCTGCAGACTACAGAATTTGCCATAGTTGACCAGGACTTGCCGAGAAAGGTACAGGCAAACCACTTAGGGGTCTAGAGTCACCCAGGATGGACCAGGTGTCAAGAATTAGTGGTTGATACAGTATCCTCTGAGGAGGAGGAAATGTGGCGGAGACAGTCAGCTCAACTCCCACTCCCTCCACCCCTCACCCCCCCCTTTGCCCAGCCCTACGCCCTGCTTCGGGAAGGACCTGTGTAAGCCAGCTGTCTGTAGCATCCTGTGCTAGCAGCCTATGAACCACTTCACATTATGAACAAAAATACATAAATAACACAGATACTGTGCAGTCAATCCATGAAAGGACAACGAACCATGTCACTCTAGGGTGGGTCCCTGGCTGGCTGGGGAGAGGAGACCTAATTGTCACCGTAACTTGTCCTTGTGTCTTCTGAAATGCATACCAGTCATATAAATTGCCTCTTATCCATTGACAGAACCCTAAGACCTTACGTGGAGAGTTTCCTCCCAGCTATCACACTTCACATTAGACTTTAGGGCACAATTCAAATGTTACTTTCTCCCGAGTCATCTTTCTTAACAGTCAGAAGCAATCGCCGTCTTCTCTGTGGGCTGAATTCACTTTCACTACATGTGCCTAACAAGAACAGCCTGACTCACTGAGGCTGGTCCCTGAGGTTGGGGTAGGATGGTATTTAAAAGTCTAAGGGCTTCAAGGGACATTTGCAGAATCTACCGCCCACCCCTCTTCCTAGTGTGAGGCCACCAGTGATGCTCATGTTCAGCGTGTGCAGCTGTAGAGAGATGAGCAGACGAGGAGGAGCCTGGGATCTTTCCCCCACAGGCAGCGTCAACTCCCGGGTATGTAGAGCCACCCAGAGAACCTCCTATTAGAAGCGAGATGTTCGTGCTCCACCCACGCTGTCCAGCACGCTGGCTGCTTACCACACGCGGGTAACTGAGCGTTTGAACTGTGGATGGCTTGAGGAGGAAATGGAGCTTTTATTTCGTTTAAGTTAATTTAAACGTAAATGGTCACATCTGGGGAGTGGGCGCCCTATGGAACAGCTCAGTTCCAGAATGTTTTTCCTCTAGGGACAGCCCTGCCCACTGAGTCATACAGCCCTCAGGTGTGCCTGATGTCTCAACAATTACATTTACAGTGAGGTCAACAAAGTCATTGGTTCTAAAGTAAAAATTCAGTTTATTCATCTGTTTACGACACAGTACACAAAAGGCAAAGTGTTTCACATCATAGATTTAACTTCCAACTCTTGGGAATGTTCATTTCTTTGGCTAAAAGGAGAGACTAGCTGGGGAAGCCAGGCGATGCTTGGGCAACTGAACTAAGGCGGGGCAGGAGGAATGCCAACATGGCCCTCACGGGGATGAGCATGGTGGTGGGGGGGGGCGGGGTGCGCCTATTAGTCGCAAGCAGATTTTCTAGAGTCGTTAGCTGGAAGCACAGGAGCACCGCTCCTGGACATGGACGCTCAAGCTGTCTCGGGCCTCAGTCGTCCCCACCGCACAGGTATAGCAGCGCTTTCTGGTAGTCACCCTTGGTGTCTTGCTATAAAGGGCCAAAGAGGAAAAGGAAATGTGATGTCAAGAAAAAGATCCAAACTTCGCAATAACACACAGGCAGAGCCAGTGCACAGAGCCTCTCCCATATTAACAGAGAAGACTCTGCAGGACCTGCCCTGGCACAGAGGCCTGGAAGGCCACACCCCAACCACCACCACCACCATCATCACCATCATCGTCATGGTCACCACCATCAGAGGGCTCTCAGGGAGTGTGGCATGGGGGAACTTTCAAGTCACGTTGTTACTACAAGGGTGGAGCAAGTGCGAGGTGCTGGGGATTCACCTGGGAAGCGACTGACTACTGAGACTTCCTGCACGCTCTGCCCCTTTCCCTCTGGGTCCTCCCCGTTTCAGAGCAGAGGGGGACTTTCCTGTCTCACTGTGCTGTTTCCTAGATTCTTGAGGTCACATGGAAATAAGCTGGTGAGGCGAAGATGCAAAAGACACAATGACTGAGAGTCTGAACAGGAGCTAAACTTTAAACCTGGGCCCAATAAACGTGGGCATAGCTAACCCACTGTCAAGTTCACCCTGGGTAACCAGCACCTGCCTTTGGAAACATCAGGATCTTTAGAAGGGGGGCTGCAATGCCTGCCTGAACCACACACAGCGGACCCACTGTGAGTGCAGTCACTCCCCACATAGGGATGCCCTGTCCCTGCAACCCAGAGACGGTGCTGCCGGGAGAGACGGGGGTTCTGAGGGGGTTCTGAGTCAGAGCGGCCAGGCTTATCACAGGCTTTCCAAGGAAGGGAAATATAATGAAATGTAAGATTTAATTGATCTAAGTCTCTTGAGTTTATCAGCAGCTCTTACAGGATCATCCTCAGAACACCAATTATCGTTGTAGAGTAACAGATGTGGGAAATAGAAAAACATTTGCCTGATTCCACAGGATTCCAGGACAAATCATAACTGGCACTTTCAAGATAAATCCCTAATATGCGATGACCAGCCCCTCCCTCTTCCCCAGTGAATCAGAAACACCAACCCCTCCCCTGGGGTGCAGGGGCCACCCGGGGGGCTCACCTGGATGTAATAGTACAGGGACTTGCCGTACTTCCTCTTGAACTCGGACCTGATTTTCAACATGTCCACCTCGCTGCGGGAGATCATGATTCTCATCAAGACCTTGTCGCGTGTCCCCTTGCCCTGAAAGTCAAGTCGATGTCCCAGGTTACGACCCACTGACAATGTTAATTGACGTTCAGTGTTCATTAAAACCAATGTAGTAAGTTTTCTGGCACATGGAACTGATCTGGGTTCTCGATGCCGCCCACTGAGAGATCTCCAACGTAGCCGTGGAACCACTCCCTGCAGAGCAATGAGCAGGACACACACCAGGCTGATATCAGCCCACGTGCGCATTCAGTGACCGTGTGCTGAGCACTGAGCACAGCAAGGCTCGGTTTAACAGGTGTGCAGGGGTCCACATGTAGCAAACGGTTCCTGGCTCTCAGGGGCCTGGAGAGGCCATGCCATCGTGCCAGGTATGACCACTAGGGGGCAGTGAGTCTCCTTGCAGAGCCTCAGACCAGCCACAGCCAGGAGCGGGTCACTGCTACACAGAACCTGAGGAAAAAAAGGGGAGAGGCAGTGTGGGCAAGGGGGTGACCTGTGTGGGGGGGGCCGTGCAAGGGCCTGGAAGCTGGAAAGCGCACTTGAGACATGGAGCATGGGGCGGGCCTGTGGGAAGACAGATTTCATTCAAGTGAAAGTGGCTGGGCTGGTTTTTGGAGTCAACAGACCCAAGTTCAAATCTGGTATGCAACCTCAAGGAAGCGGAAGCTTTCTGAGCTCCAGTCTCCTCGCCTATTAAGAAAATAGCAAGAAAATAATAAGCCCCAGGTTCTTTGGTAATTATCTAAGGTAAATAAAGTAATTTGCACAATGTCTATTATGTCATGGTTGCTTAGTAATCTCCCTTCCTTGCTGGTCTTCCCTGAGGGGAAAGGAGGGAGACACTGAGGAGTCGGGGCTGGTGTGTCCTCCCCCGGGCACTCTATTTTCCACCTGTGCACAGCACACATTCAGGTAGCTGGGAGAGAGAGGATGCACTTGTGGTCTTCTCACCTGTCAAATGCAACCAGAGCTGACTGGTGCGCTCTGCACCTGGACTGTGGGGCTCCCTCCTCCACCCGCTAGGCAAGGAGACTTAGTTTGGCACAGAAAAGAAGAAAAGACTAGTGCAGAAACGTGGACCTCACAGCCGGCTGCCCTTACCTTCATGGAGTCATACAGTCGGTCAGCAAAATACAGGGGCTTGTTCTGGATGCACTGGACTGTGGGGAGAAGAAAAGGGGTCAGTCACCCCTCCGTCCACCAGCGGAGATGAGGCCCTGCCCTAGGCACAGACCAGATGACCTGACGCAACAGGAATGGGGTGCAGAATGGGAGAGCCCAGGGAACCCCGAGGGCTGCAGAAACCCAGGGGCACGGGGAAGCTTCTCTTCTCTCACTCTTCCTCAGCACATCTCCATCAACTTAAACCCTTCCTAAATTTATATGACGAAGGTTATAAAGCCACCCAAATCGTGTGAAGAAGCCACACCTCCCCATACACCTGAATTAACAGGACAGTCATTTGCTTCTTCTACTTCAGCACAGAAAGCTGATGTCCGCCAGGGACGGGGACCTCACTCACGTACCCAGGTTCAGGAAAGCATTCTCCAGGTCTCCCTTGACCTCCTTCTTGATGCTCTCCAACATGTCGTAAGGGCTGTAGCTCTTGTACCTTTCAAATACTGAGGAAAAGCAACGAGTAATTACTATAACAGAGCCACTGGTCAAAGATGTCAATGATCACTCACACAGTTATATAACACGATTAAAAAAGATAAAAGGGGACAATCACAGCATCCTAGGGGCTCAGGGATTGCCATGGTAAACCAGAGCTGACACTACACCAGTTGCCCTCAATGGCCCTGCCCAGGTCACGTTTGAACAGCTCCCTCTCCTGAGTGGACACATCGTACCCAGCAAAGTCTATTACTTCAACAAACAGAGCAAAATCAAATGGTCCTCAGACAGGAAGGGGCACCGAGCTAAAGGACCACATCATGGGAACTAGTCAGGGGAAAGAAGGATCCAAACTGGGGGAGAGAGGCAAATGGACCTGTCAAGGGCAACAGGGGTGCAATGTGGAGCGTGAACTTTGTCCTGGCAGACACCCCCCCCCAACTCCAGAGACACCCAAGGCCCTGGGACCACACGGCACCCACCTTTCTGGAGGTGGCACACGCTCCGCTCGGTCATGATGCTGATCCACTTGGGAACGTCAGTTCCTTTCCTCTTCACTCCAGCATCATAGAGGTCCTACAAGCACAGCCCACCAAAAAAGGTCACAGAGGAAGGTCACAAAAAACGTCATGTAAAAAACGTACAATCCACACACTCAAAATGCCAAGTGAAAGGAAGTCTGCACTGCCGTCGTGAGCAAAAATACACTAGTTAGGTCTCAGGTCTTCATCAAGAGCAGTCCCACTTAGACGCGGGCCGAGTGGCACGAGACTGGATTGGTTGTGAGGTCAGTGCTGTACAAATCTCCTCCTTCAAACACCCGAGAGAGGACCGGCAGCTTCCGTTCCCATAAGGAAGGACAGGCAAACATTCGTGAGCAGATCCAGCCCTCCTTCCTTGTTGGCACTTCAATAGCTAGTAGGCTGGTGGTCATCTACCCAAGGCAGCTGTAGGGCAGGTACCCACACCCGAGCTTCCTAGAGACTCAGGAAAAACGGTGGAGCTGAAAAAGGAGCCAGTCCAACCTTATTTTCAGTTTTGAGGAAATCTAAAGGCTGTAAGAAACGCTAACGATGGTGGGGAGGGGATGGGGGAGGCCAATGCAAGGGTGGATGCTCAACCCGTGACCATCTGCAAAACCCAACTGCTTTGCTTTATCCAAAACCCTTACTGCCTGCTAATGGTGTTGTGTGAAATATACTGAAATTTAAAATGAAAACAAATTTAAATAAATTTTGTTCTGCAGCTCTTATGCAGTCACTGTCTTGAGGCAGTGACTGACCCTCTGGGAAAAGATATGTAGTTCATAGTGATGTGAGTCAGTTAACAAACAGTTCTCAGGGATTATGGGACTAGAACCAGCGAGAGTCCGAAAGAAGGCAGGGCCTCTGCCACCCTGCCGGTCTCCCACTCCCAGTCTCTGCTGTGCCTCTGCCGTCTTCTTCTGCTTTCTCATACTGTTTCCTCTGCTGGCGTCCCTTGTACCGAATGCACAGCAGTGAGCACAGCTGCATCACACCCTGCAGAAAGTGCTGCTCCCACACCCTCAAAGCTGCAAAGCGCCTCCGTAAGTCAGACAGCGGATCCTGCCGCCGACACCAGCAGTGCCAGGGAACAGCTGGTAATGGCCAGGGCTCCCAGAAAGCGAACACGAAGACCACAGGCTCTCTAACACTCCTCCCCTCCAAATGTGGCGGCTACTTCCCCTGACACAGACAGTGGGCTGGACAGAGTGACTCAATCTTAGTGAAGAGATCAGGGCACGGTGACAGTGTGACTCCAGAGATTAGGTCTCAGAACACTTGGCTTCCTCCTCGCTTTCTCCCAGGGATCACTCACTATGGGGAAAGCCAGCTGCCACATTGTGAGGACACTCGGGCAGCCCCGTGGGGGCCCGTGTGGAGACACACCAAGGCCTTCTGCCCACAGTCATGTGGGTGGGCCGTCCTGCGGCAGAGCCTCCTGACCCTGCCAGCCCCTCGGGAGGCTGTAGGCCTGCTCAGCATTTTGTCTGCCTGAGCCACAACCAACTAACCAAGCCACTCCCCAGTTTCTGACCCACAGAGACGGTTTCCCCTTTCTGGGAAACCGAGTGATGGTAAAAGTTCATCTTTGGAGGTGACTCGTCACACAGGACAGATAGTTACTATACAAACTATCCAGAAACTCGCACCAAAAAGCCTTGGTACTCACCCGGGCATCCTGGTCAATCAGTTCGTAATCAATGACAGAGCCATCTTCCGCTCTTCTACCCTACAAGAGGAAAATAAAAAGAACATCAAATATACTCCTTTGCACATTTTCAAAGTTAGTTTTCTCTCCAATTCTGATAAGCCATTACTTAATTTGTTGAACAAACACCCACTTAACATTGTTTCTTCACGATGAAGTAAGTCTAGACAAGGCCAAGGAGGGATAACACGGCCGAGGCAGTGACGGGGCGGCTGTGCCTCACATCCTCCCTGCTCCACGGCACCCAGCCCTGGCCAAGCCCCTTGGAGTCAGCACCGCCGGCGGGACGGGGGAAGGGCTGAGCAGCCCAGAAGGACGAGTCAGATGGGGCTGGTGCCAGGCGGGGGCAGAAAGCCGCACAGAAGGAGCAGCACAGGGGAGGCTGAGCACCTGCCAGCCCGGATGAGTGAGGTGATGCCCAGCTGGAGCAGCTGGTGAGGGAACCCTGGGAAGATCAGGTTAGGGAGAACCAGGGTATAGAGGACTTTCTAAGAAAGCAGAAAGTGGATTTGATGCAGCAGAAATGGGTTTAGATTGGGGACTAAAACAGTGAAAATGGACTGCAAAAGGATCAGTGGATGGTGGTGCACAGGGCGGGCAGAAAAGAGGAGAGTGGGGCAGCGGCACGGAGCTGCTCCAGTGACGGAGATGTGACGGGGGCAGGACGCAGCGTGCCAAGCAGCCATCTGTCACCAGGGTTCCTGGAGAACATAACTTCTCTTCCCTCCTCTGACATGTAGGCATTAAACTGCACACTGGTCAGAACTCGGATTCAGAAGAGAAATGCCTGTCCTTCCCATTAATGCGCTCACATTGGCAAACAAAGCCCTCCCAGACCCTCTTCAGGCCAAAGATTGCACAGGCAAATCTCCTAAGAAGTGAAATCGGGAGAAAGAAACAAGGGAGTCGCTTCCCACTCGGTCCCCGGTGACCACAGACAGAGGGAAAGTGACCTTCCCAAAGTCCCATGGCAAGGGCTGGCATGGAAATCCAGGCCAGGAACAGAGAGCTGCCTGTCACTCCTCTGGCCCCCAGAGTCCACCAGCCTGTGCAGTTCTGCTGGATAACAAATCCTATCACACAAAAGTGACAACAATCCACAGTGACCGTGCAGACCCACTGTCGAAAATGCAGCTGCCATTTCCGGTGCAGGCACAGACGACTGGGTGAATTTGCTTCCGAGTATAAAATGAGGGATGTGACTTGCCTTGGGAGGAAGTAGGGACAAAGAAATAAACCGGAAACCAACCTTGGCGAGAGCAACCATCAGCTTGCGGAAGTCACCAGATGTGTCGGAAATAATGTCCTTCTCCAGGTCAGTCTTGTACACTTGGAAAACAAAACCTAGGGGTTAGCCTCCTGCCTGTGCAGCCAGCCAGCCACGCACTCCAATCACCCCCTGCCCACGAAGCCTCTGAAAAGCAGAAATGGCTGTGGCAGCATGATGTACCTGCCCAGATGCAAGTGGGTTTCCTAGAATGAACTGAACCTTCACTAAATCAGAGTCCCGGTTATCATCCGTAACGAGGGACAGACAGAGCTGGCTCTGGTCAGGGGTACTCAAGCCTACCTACAATCAGTGATGTCTTCTGCGGCTAAAATATTGGTTCCCAACCTCCTGGACTATGAATACTCATTCTGAACATCAAAACATTTGAAGGGCTACACACATACACAAAGACACACACACACACACAATTGTGCTTTATTATCCAGTGACTGAAAAAATGCACAATGGCAAAACCTAGTAAGAATTAAGTAGTTCTTGTGAATGAATGTCCATTATATTATTCAAAATAGCATCTGTATTGAAACATAGTAACACACACACTTATGCTGCATCATTTATTCTACCTACAGCCTCCTATACTGCTTGGTGCACACAGGTCCACGAACTTCTTGCCACAATCATCCAGTCCAGAATCGGGAACCTCTTGAGCAGAGACCGGATGGCACCCAATAAATGAAATCCATGTATACTTTCTACATCTCCCATCAGATCTTTCTAATGTATTTTGATTTCTCTCCTGTCTTTCCTTTTGTAGACATTCTACCGAAATGTAATAATCAAAACCTGGGCCGGCCATCAGGAGGTGAAGGAGAGGTACCCGGACCATGGCAAACCCTTGGAGGGAGCACAGGCATTTCTGCCTATGTAATCGGGCATCCTATCCTGGTAGCTAGGAAGGGGGCCAGAGAAACTGGGCAGAGAGGATGCATCACAGACCTAGAGTTACTCACTTTCCTTGTAGACTCTGTTAATTTCCTGCAGCTCCTGGTTGGTCCTTGAGCAGATAATCTCAATGAGAGAGTCCTCATCAGTCCCCAGCCCCTGTGAACCAGGCATCAGAAACTTTAGCAGGGAAGTCCTCCTTGCCTTTTCCCTACTTCTCTGGTCTCAGTCCGGTAAATGGCCAACATGACTGTGTTTGTTAGCACGCTCCCTTCCATGTTCCTGCTGAGGGGTCTGCCCTGCATTCCTTAGCACAAGCTAATGCTATTTTTTATTCTTCCAAAAAATGTTTTACCAGAATATCAAGTGGTATAAGTGACATATTTGAGCTCAAATATTTGTGTGTGTGTGTGTGTGTGTGTGTGTGTGTGGTATATGGGGAGACACGCCAAAATATTAAGTGTTTGCCTTTTAGTGATGGGCTTATAAAATGAGTTTCTTCTTATTCCCATTTTTCTTTATATTTCAATTTCTATAGTCACCCATCATTTTAAGAGGTGGAAAAAAACTTTTAAAAATATTTTATTTATTTATTTCTAGAGAGAGGGGAAGGGAGGGAGAAAGAGAGGGAGAGAAACATCACTGTGTGGTTGCCTCACACACCCCCTCCTGGAGATCCAGCCTACAACCCAGGCATGCACCCTGACTGGGAATCAAACTGGCGACCCTTTGGTTCACAAGCCAGCACTCAATCTACTGAGTCACACCAGCCAGGGTGGAAGTAACTCTTTGAATTAAACAATTCTGCTCAGTAACTGAAAATAAAGGAATAGCCATTGCTGGGTAGCTCAGGTGGTCAGAGCGCCACCCCGATATGCCAAGGCTGTGGTTTCAATCCCTAGTCAGAGCACATGTAAGAATCAACCAGTGAGTGCATAAGTGAAATAACAAACTGATGTCTGTCTGTCTGTGTCACTCCCTCCTTCCTCTCTCTCTAAAATCAATAAATAAAAATTAAAAAACACAAACTAATAAAATAAAGGAATACAGAGATTTTATGCTGTCGTTTGCAGCTAACACCATTAGATTAGAAATTTCTTTTTTTTTAAACCAAGAATAGGTATAGATAAGATGATATTTTTAGCTTTACCTCTTTGAAATGTAAAATTGGGCTAATGTTAAAAATTTTATTCTTGTATTTCCATTTTTGCTTGATTACTATGCACTCTCCAGGCATTTTAGGGAAGCAAAGGGAAATAATGAAGTGCCAAATAAACCTAGACACCAACACTTTATTAAGGAATAAGAATTTGATGGGTGACGTATTCAAATTTAATATACACACTTTTGAGCATGCCAGATAGCTTGAAAGGACTCCCTGAAACATATATTTCAAAGCTGACTTCATGATCAAAGTCAAGATTTAATAATGAGGACTCTCTAATACTTGTCTTTCCGAATATGGAAATATTCACTTTGAACTAAGTAGAATTACAACTGTTTAAAATGTAGATCAATTACAAGGTGTTAATACAATAAGAAACTTACTGATACACATGAAAAGTATGTCAGCTATTAATTAAACTTATTAGAATTTATATCCTCTTGAAAAGGGGTTTGTGTAATATAAACTAAGCCTCAGGTTAATGGTTAATTTTGAATTTTATTCTTAATATAATCTATGAGCCAATGCTCTTCCCACAGAGCTTTTAATCTTGAAGGTTCTAGCAAAGCCAAAATTTCTTTCCTTAGCAAAAGGTCTACAAAGCATTCTATACAAATGTTATAGAATGATTACCAAGCATCTTTAAATATTTTAGAGGGCAGTTTTCACCTAAAAATAACTCATGCACTGGGAAAAATGCTATAGCGTGAAACCGTAGAAATGTAAAGCAGTTAGACAATGTAAGGTCTAGTTCCTTCCGTCACTGATACACCAGTGTTAATATCTGAAAATTCTCATAGTGCTTTTTTATCTCTATGTTCAAAGGTGACCTTGGCGATTTCTACCACTCAGCCCAAGTTCGCCACAGATTATCCACCATTCCTATCACAAGGACGACTTCTACTGTACATGTGGTACTTCTGCCACTGGTATTGCCAGAAGTCAAAACAAGCAAAAAAAAAAAAAAGAGTTTTTAAAGCATAGTTCAGTTAATGCCACTTCAAGCTTTACAGGTTTCGGAAGGGTACTCGGCTGTGGCAGCTAATGCACGCGCTGGCGCAAGGTCAAAGGCTTGGAAGTCAAAGCACCTTTCATCGGACCCAGTCACATAGATTACAGCGGTGACTGACGTCTCAAACAAGTCTGTTTCAAGTCACCCATCCTGGTAATAGATACTAGCAAAACTGCATGAACCACAACTAAATGAACACTTGATGAAAATAAGATAAACTGATACGAAGTGATGACGGTCAGGAGAAACCCGGGAGAGGCCAGCTCATCTGCGCCTCCAAAGGCCCCACGACCGGGCTCTCAGGAGTGTTCTTGTCATCGAGCAGGGTCACACCAAGTGCTGCTGACATTTTATCACCCTTAATAATGCCTTCCCTGCGATGCTATCGCCCACTTAGGGAACTCAGAGCAAGTCTGCTCAAATAACCTGGAGTGTGAAGAAAGAAAGAGTTCACGACAAATCTTTCCGCAGCCTTGAGCGACCTATCAAGTTCCAGGCCCTGGAAATGCCTGCTGTGTGAAGCTAACTCACTCTCGGGGTGCTCTCTGGGGAAAGGGATGACAACTGAACCATGACATTCGCTCCGGGGACAGGTCAGTCTCTTCATAATTCAAGAACAGTGGCATCACAGGAAACGCCTCCCGGACTTAGAATAAAAAATCAGCTCTGTAGCTCTCCCCCTAAGGCGGAGGCTTTCCCCCGGTCTATCGGCAGAGGGCAGTGTCCGATTGCTCAGTGATGCGGGCGCACACTGCAAAGGGTCTTGTGACGCTTGGCTGCCACCCGCACTTCCGTTTGTGCATCTGTTACAATTATATAACACGTGACGCTGTAGGTGCACGCAACATTCAGAGGGTTTCCAAACTGGAATTTTGACAAATTTAAACTAAAACTGCAGGTTCAAAATAACTTTGAAAAGAAAAACAAAAGATAACGTGCTACCATGCTTTAAACAAAACAGATACCATTCACAATCTGAAATCACTCTATGTGCACTGTGCTGTTCTGCCCAAATTTGAATCAAACAATGGAACTGACAAGGAGGTCAGAAAAAGAAACACCCAAGACCATGGGCAGAATTAGCTGCCTCCCTTAACAAAACCTCTGAGTTTACTTTTGCCTTAATATCAAAACAAATCTTTTTTAAGGAGGAAGTGTAATCAAGGAAGTAGTTTCTCCAAATGGTGTTTCAATTGCCCAGGTGCCAAGCAGTAGCAGCTGGTAACTGACTTCTCAGCATCATGAAATTTCTTTACAGTTTAAAAAAAAAGTAATGGAAATATTTTTGGTACAAATCCTGAGACTTTTAGATGCAGTTCATTCCAAATAAGATGGTTCCAAATGAGAATTCAACAAAACCGAAAATCACCTAATTACACTCAAAACGCTGCAATTCACAAATATTAACGGCAGATTTGACAGCCTTGACGCGTTTACCTTCATGGAGGCCTTCAGCTCGGAAGCGTCATACTGAGCAGGTGTTTTCAATAGGCCCAGAATCACCGTCTCCAGGTGGCCGGACAAGGCTGACTTCAGCGCTGACGGAAGTTCCTTTAGAAAAAACAGCAAAAACATGGAAAACTTGTGGTAACCAATATATTCACTTTAAAACTGGTGAGTAAAATGAAAGGAAAAGTGATGTGTGTGTGTAGCAGACTGCGATTCCTTGACTATTCAGGGGTCTTGGATCAAACTGCCCCTCCCCTGCAGGCCCTTCAAGAGACACAGGTGGCAGAAACCGAAAGATGGGAATTTGCTCGGACCAAAAAACCCCTTCAAATCCTAGCTGATGTTGCCTTCTCCCCCTCAATCATCAAAAAGAAATCAGAGTGGTCTGCAATTTCTTCGAAAGCAATGAATGAGGGCATTTTCCAATACACTTGCATGTGGCAACAGCCAGTGGAAGATGGGGCACTTTCTGGGTCATCAAGGCCCCTGCTAAGAGGGAGCTGGTTGGGGTGGGCGGTGCTCCAGGGAACAGAGGTCTTGTTACCTGCTGAGAGCCTCCTGTAAAAGGTGTGTGTACCGCTGTGCCAAGGGTGGCTCCCAAAAAAGTCTCCCAAAGGGCCCAGAGGCCCCAGTA
Organism: Sturnira hondurensis; assembly: GCF_014824575.4. Classification (NCBI taxonomy): domain Eukaryota; kingdom Metazoa; phylum Chordata; class Mammalia; order Chiroptera; family Phyllostomidae; genus Sturnira; species Sturnira hondurensis. Next base: position 13,730,171 of record NW_028080827.1, read on the forward strand.
TGTCTGGCAGTGGCTCATGAAGCTTTCCCACACAAGACACTTCATCTAGGACCCAGAAAGATCTACTTGTCCATAGCAAATTGGGACAGGGTGATGGTGACGGTGGTGGGGCTAAAGCACCCCAATTACCCCATCGACTTCTCCATGGTATATTATTTCTTAAGGATTCCACTGTCACATTAACACAGATTTTACCCCAGGTGAGGTCTGAGCTGGCACCTGTGGTGGTAAGCAGACACCCCAAAATTCAATGCAGCTTTTTGGGGGATTACACGGCCTACAAATAATGGAGGGGGGTTGACACCGGCATCCTGCTGTGGGAATTATTCTGTTCTCTTTTCACTTTTCCCATCCTCTTCTCACCCTCCTATCTTTCTCTCCTGCTCTCCAGCAGCCCCACGGCAGCTGTTGACACAGTGTTCAGCCCCTACAGGTACTTGCAGGAGCGGAGAGTGATGTGCAACCTACTTCAGAGAGAATTTTCTCAAATCATTCCCAGAGGTTGAGAGCTTGGAGGGATCTTAGGACTCATCGGCCCAACCCTCTCACCAGCGACTTTCTCCTGCTTCCCGCTGGCCCAGTTACATGTAGCTCGTAGGAGGGGACTTTAAAAGCAACACCTTCCAAATTTAGTACCAATTTTCCCATTTGGAACTTTGAGGTTAGGTAATTCCAAACTCCGCCTACCCTTGACACGCCCCTCTACCCAGGCTCTGTTCAACCCTCAAATAGCATCTGTGTACCTACAAACTTCTTCCACTTCTATTATAAATACCTCATGGGCGTTCAACTTCCTGCTTCTCACAATGCCTGCCACGAGGCTTCGCGCTTAACAGAACCCCTAGAAATGTTTGATAAATAAAACAGTCTCTCCTTATACGGAGAAGCCTGGCATCTGGCACCTGCTTGAACATGAAAGCAATAAAACATCAACCTCTCTCCCAGCTCCTACCCACTTCTCCTAGCTCTGCCCACACTGTTCAAGTTTATCGCCTTGGCAGCCTTGGGTCATATCCCTAAAGTGATGTGCACTATGGGCTTTCTCCTTTCTTAGGCAAACAACTCATTCAAAACAATAAGGTCTGTGTCCAGGATTTCCTTCCGAAATTATCTCAAGGAATTTATGTATCTTCCTGTAAAAAATGATAATTTTCCTTAGCCCAAGGCTGAGAGATGAATCAGGACAACTCACAGCACAGACTTGTGAGTTATCCCCAGCAAAGACTGTGAGGTCACTGAACCCCATTATGATTCTAGCAATATCTTCCCTCCAACAGAGTACATGACAGCTTTGACCTCCATCCAACTTGAAATCAAGATCCAGGCTTCTATGTTCCCTTGTACACTTCTGTGTACATACCCAAGTGCATTCCCAGACCCCACCCTGAGAGTGAGAGCCGAGGAGCAATTACAGGCACACTGTCCAAAGAGGCGGGCCTTCTGGGCCAACGGAAATGCACTTCCACCAGCTCACAGATTCCACTGGGGAAGTGGAGAAATAATACACTCCCTTTTGTGCCTCACTACAGATTACTATAAGTCTAACAGGAAGAAACATTTTAATGCACACGACATGAAAGAAGCCAGATGCCTTCCTTCCTTTTCTGTCCTTTCCAACAGTTTCAGGAGGCGAGGGAAGGAGCCACAACAGGGCTTGGCCTGCAACTCCCGGAACCCTGGTGGTCACGTCCACCCCAAGAGCAGGAATGTTCTCCAGAACGCTTCCAGCTCACCTCCACGGGGGCTACGAGTGAAAGCCGTAAGTCAAACAGGACCTGCAGGAAGCCACACTTGCTGCAGCATCCAAGAATAAATCTGAAGCTTTTAATAGCAAGAAGTTAAAAATAAAGCGTCCCGTTCTTAAAAATAAAATGTCCTGACACTGCAACAAAATAAAGGATAAATAAGCCCGGGGTTGTCCTTTAACGTGGACAAGTGAGGGAACAAGCACACAAAGACCCTTTAAAGAGAGGGAACATGGCATGTCGAAGATAGCCTGGTAGACCAAACAAACTATTAAGTCCGTTCACTGCAAAGCTCTTAGAATTCAAGTGTTGCTGTCTTTTTTTAAGAACGAGAGGAGCACGTCAGGATCAATATTGGCTGGAGCCAAGTGTCCTAAGATTAAATTAGAAACATCTTATCAAGAGCCAGCAGAAGTCATAAAGATGAAACGAGCTGCTGCTACATGCAAACAAACTACGTGCCTGGCGTAAAGTAAGCCTTCAATAAATGGTACTTGTTGTTGTTAAAACCTCTGGCTTTCTGACTCTCTACTCCCAGAACTGCTCCCACCCACACTGGGGGCTGGAGGAGCGCATGGTGTTTGTGGGAGGGCTCCACGCACTCCAGGGGCCACGTGTGTGGGAGCTGTGGCTCTCACAAGGTTGTAAGAGGAAACCTTGGACCCCCACGGGCTCCAGAAGCCTCTTGCTAGCACAACCCAGAAGGCATGAAATGAAAAAGCAATGGCTGAAGGAATGAAGCTCCACAAGGCGTGCCCTCCGTCCCCCAGACTGCCTGTACCTTTTTGGTCCTCCTCTGGTAGGCGAAGGCAATATCTTGTCTCTGCTCATTGCTGCGGTTGGTCAGAATGTTCACGATGGTGACCTCATCCACACCTATGGGAATGCAAGTTGCCAAGAGTTAGTCGTATGCTCTGGTCCTTTGGGCTTATACAGAAGGTTTGAAACAGTTTTACAAATAAAAATGTATATACTGTTTTCCAAGTAAAAATGCCAGGACATCAAAATTTGGTCTCTCTCTCTCTGTCATCATCCTCCACCCCAATGTGTATGCTTGCCTTCCTTTGTTTCCTGACCACTTCATACCTCAAGCCTAACTGGGCCTTTTTAATATCTGCATTTTAAAAAACTACTTTATTCATAAATAGGTTTCTGGAATCAACAGTAGGAGGTGCATTTGTAGTGCTCTGGCAGTCAAATGGAACAACAAAGATTTAGAAGGATTTTAAATGAAAGTCCCCAAATTGCTATTTAACTGGGGATTTAATAGACAGTAACTGCGGACTGAATTAATAGAGATGATTATTTATATTTATCTACAGGAGTATGACTATACAAAGTAGCTAGGTATAATTTCTATAATTATAGAAGCTGTCATGACAAATGAGTCATATTTAATACGGCAGTTGTATTTTAATAGCATAATTGATTAATACAATCATACTTGTTGAAGACCAAATTGTTTTGTAAGGAAAATAAACATTCCACTGCTTTTAATCTTCAATAGGCAATTTTAATAATCAATTTTATAGCTTTATTAAAAAGAGTAAGTGTTTTAATCTAAATTAAATCTAAATTGGGAGTTTTGAAGTGCCACCAAAATATTTTAGTACCTATTTTAATTGGAACATGTGCATTGACAAAGATAAGCAATGCCTTCTGGGATCTGAAAGTTTCCAATTTTATGTCAGAAATACTCCTAACATGCCATTTACCTTAAGAAAGCATGATTTTAGGAATTCAGAAGGCCAAGCATCTCTCTCAACTGAATATGAATTTTGTTTAATAAAGAGTCTTTGCCACAAGTGAGCAATGATCCTTGGGCGAGGGAGCAGAGTCACCAGGCCCACGAGGTCACGCGCACACTGCGAACAGCCTGGCCCAGGGGCAGCCAGACGTCCCAGAGCGACAGAAAGGCCAGAACTGCGACACTCCGGAGCAGAGGCAACGAGCGGGCAGAGAGAGAAGGGGCCCCCAGCTCTCAGGCACGTTAGAAAGATCAGAAAGCCGAAAGTTAGAATTTCTGGGTATAAAAATAAAAGTGAGTTCATGCCTGTATGTGAGTCAGTTATGTTAACTGCAGCTTCTATTACATTAGCTCTGATTTCAGAGTGTCAACCCGGAAGTCCAACTGCTGTATAAGGGATGCATAGTTCAGCCTTTTGTAGAATATCAAAAATACGGGAAGAAAAAGTCCTACGTTCACTAAGAGACATCTGATTAAATAAATGTTCTTGTTTATGTAATGGAATATTACAGTCAAATAAAATGGTATAAAGTATTAATTGACATGGAAAAATGTTCTCACAATATACTGTTAAGTAAAAAAACAACACTGTTAAATAAAAAAATAATATAGGTTGCAAAGCAGGATATCAAGCATAACACAATTTTATAAAATACATATGCATGTATAAGAAAATATCTAAAAGCCTTTACACCAAATTTTTAATAACAATCATCTGAGTGACGGAATTATGGGTAATTTTAAGGTTTTCTTTCTTTTGATTATATGCTTTCAAAGTTCCATAATGAGCATAAAAGGGTTTTTGAAATGCCCTGCGAGTGACATGCAAGCCATGATCGAGAATCAGCTAGTGACTTTGCATAATAATTAGGAGCCAGAACTATATACTTCTCTTTGGTTTCCAAAACATCCTAACAACTGTCATTTAATCACCCGTGGAGATAGTTATTTCTCTTCCCAGTGAATAGATGAAGACACTGAACTCAGAGGCTGAGGCCCCGCCTTGCAGACATCACGGGTATAAGCATCTGCCTTGCTTGGGTCTCTGCTTCCTCATCTCCAGAAGGGGCTTGAGCCACAATCTTCAGTTTGCTTCCCCCAAACACTGACAGAATTGAGCTTTAACGTATTTAGTCTCAGTTAGGTATGGGCAGGATAGATTTATGCAAAGACTCGTGAAAGTTGAAGGCTACCTGAGCGGACAGGTGTCTGGGCACGTGCACCTGCACGCACACCTACCTCCACACAGGTGTGCTCCCCGGTATATGCACTCTCCCTGGCTCTATTTTATGGCTCTAACTTTATATTAGGAAAACCACTGACACCCTGGATGGGTAGCTCAGTTGGTTAGAGCACAGTCCTGATACACCAAGATCGAGGGTTCAAATCTCCAGTCAGGGTAAATACAAGAATCAACCAATGAATGCATAAATATGTAGAACAACAAATCAGTGTTTCTCTTTGTCTCTCAAATCACTAAGTTAAAAAAAAAGAAAGAAAAAATACCCACTTGTTTATAGACACATTTTTTGCTTTATACTTAACTTTCTTACCCAGGTTTGAAAATGCTAGAGAACAACACAATACAATTATATCCTCTAACTTCAATCCTAATATTTCCTGAAATCAATTTTGGGGTTGCTGACCTGAAAGCACACCAAGAACACTGAACCATAAAAAAAACGATTCTCCCCTGGGGACAAATGCAAAGTTATATTTGTGTCAGATGTGGTTCTGGGCCCGCCTGAATTAGAGCCACATGAAGCACTTACTAAAAAGCACAGTCCCCTGGGTCCCACCTGAGGTCTGTTGATCAAAGGCCCTCTAGGACTTTGGACCCAGGAAGCAGCATTTCAGCAACCTCCCCAGTGATCATTTAGGAGCCACCAAGAGTCACCAACAGAGATGGCTAAGCACAGGTAAGGAATGGAAACTCTTTGCAACCTCCCCACATACAAGACTGTCAAGTACACTTCTACCAACTGCATCTATCAGGTGTAGGGTTGTCTACAACTTCAGGTAGAGAAATGCTTACCTTTGTCCCCAGAACCCAGGCAGGAAGTAACACCTACAAAGAGCTCACTGCACAAACTGCAGTGCAGTCCGTGCTCTTAGTCAGTGAAACTGCCTTCTGCTTCTCTGTTCATAGCGCCTAAGCGTCCAGCCCACTGAGTCGGAATTCAATCCAATTATTGGAAATCCTCATAAAGAGCCCGGGTAGTTAACCTGAATCTCACCTAGGAGGCAGTAACTGCTCGAGCTGGAAGGAATCTAAATGTGTTTTACCTAAATTATTTACCAACCAAGCAGCCTGCTGAGATGCAGCCTCCAACATGCTGGTAGATCTTAGGAGTGAACAAGCTGATGCTTCACAAAACTACTAATACTAGCAACTACAGAGAAATTAAAAGGAGGTTATTTCTTCAAGTGGAAGCCCTTGAAGTACTCTGCCTTCTGAGAACCTCACCTACATCAGCTGTTTCTCCCACACCATTGTCTGCAAGCTTCCCATTGAACTGAAAAGATGAAAAAATCATGGAGCCCAGGATCAACTGCCTCGTCAAAGCCCCTTAGGGCACCTCCTATGTCAAAACACCAGAATACACACAGCGGCCTGTGGGATTTGACCCCCTCTCTTCAGAGCCCTGCTGCTTCCTCTTGACCTGCTACCATAATTGGTGAGACAGCTTATTCCTGTGGAAAACCATCCAGCACAGGTGGAGCTGCCAGAGTCACCCGGTGACTCATCATTTCTGCCCAGGATGTAGCTGAAGAACGAGCCCTGAACACTCGGCTCCCTGGGTCAGCACAGCCAGCGTCAACAGTGGACGGTGAGTGCGGACCAGGAGGAACGCTTTAACGGAGGTGACACAGATGCTCAGGAGATGAGGCTCCGCCCCTCTGCGTCTGTACCTTCTGACGGCTCACGCTGTTCCCATGTAATAGGCAAGTGTTTGCTGGGCCGAAGGGCTCGGGGTCTAAATGGAACTGTGTGGCTGGGGCTAAAGAATAAGAGAAAAACAACAAACCCGAGTGGTGCTTTTCCATCCACTGCACTTGTGTTTGATGCGGAAGGTCACAAAGCAATGTAAGCAAAGGCTCACACTGGGAAGCAGTGATACGGGTGGGGGGGTCCTACAGAATGTGGGTGAGAACGCAGAAATTCGTGGTCCATGCAGGGGTTTTTTTTTTAGATTTAAAAAAGTTTATTTTTGTCCTGGCTGGGTGCTTAGTTGGTTAGAGTGTTGTCCCAACACGCCAAAGTTCTGGGTTCGAGCCCCCACCAGGGCACATACAAGCAACCAATGAATCCACAAATAAGTGGAACAATAAATCTCCCTCTCTCAAAAACAATAAATACATTTTTGTTAAAAATTATTTTCAAACAGAGGTTAAGATTTTCAAGACCGGTGAGGATCTAAGACAAATTTATTTGGCTCCTGATGGGAAAGAGCACCATAATGTCTGTAAGCTTTTACTCCTTCAATGAAAATGGTCAGCTGACTACAAACTGTTTCCCACACTGAGCTGGGACCCCTGAACGGTCAGGCACTGCCCTGAAGGGCAGGGAACCCGCAGCAGCAGCTCTGCCCAGTGACGCCACAGGGAGGCGCTGCTGACGGCAGGGCTCAACACAGAGGCAGGGCTCAAGCACAGAGGTCCGGGGTCGTGGGTTCCTTAAACCACAGGCTGTATTTTTAAAACCTAAAGAACACTTGCAGTCTAAAATAATGGTTGGATCCCAAACCACGAAATCGGCCTCCTGGAGCTTCCTCCTCCTCCTCTCTGTGGGAGGAAACCCCAAGTCAGCTCGGCATCTGGCACTCCACGGAAAATGTCTTTATGGTCCACGGGCAAGGAACCAGGAGGCCATTCTGAACAGGATGCTGACTCACATCTGCCAAGACACGCTGGCTGCACACAGAAAATGGATCTCATTTTGTTTGATGAGGGACACGGGAGGCTGTCGGGCGGGGCTGACTGATTAGAAACTACACACTGCCCAGATCTTCTCATTATCTCGATCCTGGAAAAAAACTATGATTTGGCTTAGATTACTGAGCCTATCGTTACCAAACCTCAGAAGAGATCATCTTCACATCGAGGTCCAAGGCAGGCCACTGAGAGGAGAGGGCCATATTTGCAGAGGTGTGGACCTATTTTACTTATAATATCAAGCCAGCCAGTCACTAAGTACCTACTAGGTGCCAGGCATTTTGCCAGGTGCTTTACACCATTCTATCATGTAATTCTACCATATCCAGGCGAGGTGGGTAGAATTTTACCCACTTCACTGAGGAAAGCGATGCTCACAGAGAGCAGGGACTTGTGGCCCTGGCCACACAGCTCAATTGGTTAGAGCGTCATTCGGACATGCCAAGGTTGCTGGTTCCATTTCTGGTCAGGGCTCAGGGCACATACAATAATCAACCAATGAATCCCTAAATAAGTAGAACAACAAATTGATCTCTCTCTCCACAATCAACAAATAAAAATAAATAAAGCCCTGGCTGGTGTGGCTCAGTGGGTTGAGTGACAGTCTGTGAACCGAAAGGTTGCCTGTTTGATTCCTCGTCAGGGCACATGCCTGAGTTGAGGGCCAGGTCCCCAGTTGGAGGCCCGTGAGGGGCAACCGATCCATGATTCTCTTCCTCTCTTTCTCCCTTTGTTCTCCTTTAAAAAATGATTAAAATCTTTATAAATAAATAATGTTTTTTAAAAATGCAGGGACTCACATAAGCAGAGCTGGCATTCAAACAAGGATTAAAGGATTCAAACAAGGATTCAGGCTCACTGAATCGGGCTATCCTGCCTTCTGCTACAGGAAATTATCCAAAGCTTGAAAATAAAGAAAGAGAAAGACTGCACGCCCTCCCAGTGCGCCTAGGAGGCCCGTCCAAGAGGTCTGTGCAGGTGCGTGCTCCCACCTGACTCGCTGCTACGTGGTACTGACTAGGGTAGAGGCTCTCTTAAGCAACATGTTAACTGGGAGGTTTAGGTCCACCGGCAGGGAGAGCTCCGAGGGTTGTGGCTTCAGTGCCCTGTAGGAAATTAACAGTCTTGTGTCCAGCCCAGTAAGCTCATTCCAACATTCTTTATTCTATGCCTATAAACACCCAGTCTCTCAATCACCCTTTGAACCAGTCTTATTTAAGCGAATTAAATGTGTTGATCCTGTATTTATAAGTCATGTTTGTACCTTTTACAAATTATACCTTTTTCATACCACACCCCTCCCACAACCAGTTCCTAAAAGAGATTTGGGACAGTAATGTGTTTGTTTGTCTACAGAATGGAACTTGCTTAGTACATACAAATGAGCACATTTAATAATCAATAGATAATCTAGTAGATGTTACTGGATTTGCCCCTCAGGTAACAATGCGTGGCCAGTGAAGAGACCACCTATCTGGGGTTTTTTCAACAGAAAGAGCTAAAAGACTCTTCCGGAGACAGTGACTAAGAACTCGGTGGGAAAGAGGCAGTCCCTGCCAACAAGTCATCTGTCTACTGGGGGTGATTTTAGGGACACACACACACACACACACACACACAGACACTGAGGCCCAAAAGTCTCCTTGCCACCATCGGCCATGGTACCACTGCCTGGCCAGAACTCCTGCTCTCAAAGTCGCCTCTCTGGACCACTCAGCAGAAGTGAGTTCTGTCTCCAGAGTCTCAGCAGGAGCCAGACGTCCAGGTGGGCGACAGATGTGAACGGGAGACATCTGGCTGCACGGCACCGACAGACGTAGTGCTCTAGCAGTGACATGGGGCAAAAACTTACCATCTGGGGCATGTTAGTTCCCCCCCTGTGCCTCAGTTTCCCATCCTGTAACACAGTGACCATGAGAACACAATTTACAGGGATGCAGAAAGGACCGGCTGGGTTAGTGGCTGGGAACACGTCTACTACCTTCCCCACTTGGCTTCTCTGTCACGGGCCTGGCTCCTGATTACATTCGGTTTCTGGTCTATGGAAATATAGGGCACAGAGAACATGCGGCCACCAGTGCACATTAGATTCGAGTCCAGTTTCCTGATAAACTCTGGCAGCTGCCTGAGAGGTGGGACAGAAAACAAGCACTGCACAGGGTGGGGAGGGGACCAGGAAGCTCTCCCAAGCCTGGCCCAGCTGGGAACATGGCCCCCACTCAGGGAGAGTGTCATTTTAGCTAAGTACCTCAGGAGAAAGCTTGGCCCAGAAGTCGCATTTCTGTCCCCATTCCATTCTGGTCTCTCTTCAGCCGAGATGCTTATTAGAAAGGATTTAAGTAAGTGCCACCTATTCGGTAACCCCACTGGGCACTCTGGTAATCCAGACCCCCATCTGCTCTCCATGCAAAATCACATTTCTGAAATACTCTGCAGGACCAGCAGAAAAACGCAACGCAGGCCACCACTCAAGATTCAAATCAAATCGCAAATAAAGGACTATGCATAGAACGCAAGCTCGTTTCGTGTGCTGCTGCTCTATCGGCCTCTTGACACTGAAAAGTAAAACTCTGGATGGAGGCAAGAGGGCCTCACGTGCCTGCACTGAACTCACCAGCAGCAAAAGTGCTATTTACTGACTTGGCATTGACATCAGGTAGGAATCTGGATCCTCCCATCGTCCCTGGGTGGCACTGACACTTGGATTTCCACGGAGAAAAAAAGGGGACAGTCTTTACAAAAAAAGGAAGAGCTGAGAGGTAGGCAACAGAAGTTGAGGTCTGCAGTTTAGCAAGGGCGCAAATTCTTCACCCACGTTTTACAGGCATCTTTGCCCGGGTGGGCATCTGCACCCCACCACCACGGGGTAGACAAAAGTCATTCTGAAGGGCATCAGAAAATCTGCACCCTGAGCAAAGGTGGCTGTGATCCAGCACTGGTCCCTCTGTGTCCCCAACAGTGGTGTAAGATGAGAACTGCAACGAAAGTTAAGTCTGCACATGGGAGGGGCCTCAGCAACAGGCACACTCTCTCCCGCTCCTTTCCAGCAGGGTGAGACACCTGGGCCACCGCAGTCCCCAAAGCCTTCCCCACAAGCACCCTCTCACTCAGACTCAGGGCTTCTTGCTGCTCTGGGCCCTCACCTCCCACCCCCTCTAGTATGAGAGAAGCTGCTTTTCAGAGCCAGTCTGCCTTCTGGCATCTTCTAAACCACATATTCCTAATCGCTCTCTCAACTGAATGGACACACATCCAGGGGTGCAGGTGTGACCCTGAGCCCCAAAACACAGGTCCTGGCTTGCTCACCATTGTCAGAGGGATGTTAGACTTTTGGCCAAGCCGGAAATAAATCCTCAGTGGTTCCATTTTAAAGGCCTAAGGAAAAAGTAAGTGCAGAAACTTGCTGCAGTGATGCTTCTATACTTATGCTTATGAGATGGGGGAAAAACATCACCCGCCTTTACATCCCTTCCGGAGAACACAAATACTGCTCAAATCAAAACCGGCAATAATAATAGGGCAACGCATTACCCTCCCCTTCCAGAGCGCGAGCGAGACCCAAGCTGTACCAGTTTATTGGCACTTACACTAACTCCAGGGTTGTGCTGCCTCTAATTACAATCTATTTTATGTAGTCTAGATTCATCCTTTTCTAATTTAGCTGACTTTCCTTTCTAGTTATTTGGACCCATATGGTAAACCATTCACAGCTGTGTTGTACACTCCATAGTATATATTTAACCCAAGGCCAATCTAGACCAAGAGACTCCTACAGATTTAAGTCTCCAAAACCTCTTGTTAATTAAGCAATATTACTACTTTTGCACAGCTTTCTCCAGCTTCTAACTAGACATAAATTAAGGGAAGTAATTGCGCAGTCTACCTCAAGCCAGAGCATAACACGTAACAACCAGGCACTGCGTTTAGGTAACATACTCAAGAAATACTGAATCCCTTCCAACTAGAAGCAAAGCAGGCTCAGGAGAATGAGCTAAATTCATTTTGTAAAAACAGATCAAAGCTCACCGCAGGGCCGTTACCCCTTCCGGACACTGCCCTGATTCTGGAACTGCCCTTTGCCACCTTGTCTGCCAGCCATGGGGGTCCCCACTCCCTGCATGTGCCGTGTGCTCTGGTGTCTGCGAAACCTGGACTATTTATTTGGGTTAAATGGTGACCTTCTCGCTCGGTCCCAAGGGCTGTGTGAGTAAGATTAAATCCGATTAGTGAAATAAAGTCCTTGCCCTCAAGAAGCTGACATTCTGGGGGGAGAGAAATCCAGACACAAGTGTGACAAGAGCTATATACAATGAGACGCAGACCAAGAAATAATGGATTCTGTCTCCTCCTCAGATAAAACGTGGAGAAGAGGCTGTGAATCAGTTTGGGCTGAAAGACGTGGGGGGACAGCCAGGATGTTAGAAACGGGGTGATGGTCCCCCTGGAAGGTGGCAGCACTCTCCTGCCAGAGCAAGGCTCTGTCCCGGGCACCGAACAGCCTGGAGAAAACAAACAGACCTGCAGTGGACGAGGCAAGGAGGTCCATGGAAAGGACACACGCCTGGCCGTGTAGCTCGGCTGACTGGAGCACTGTCTTGAGACACCAAGGCTGTGGGTTTGATCAGGGCACCTACAAGGATCAACTGATGGATGCAACGCTAAGTGGAACAAGAAATCACTGTTGTTTTTTTTCTCTCTCTCTCCATTGCCCTCTCTCTCTAAAATCAATAAATTAAAGAAAATTGTTAAAGGACAGATGTCAGGCCAGGTGAGAGATGCTGAAGGGGAAGGGTCAGAGCTGCTCTGGGACCGACCTTATGACCAGTCTAGGCCACGCCCACCTACAGACGTGGCCCAGGTCTACTCCTCCTGTTACTCCTCCCGTTACTCCTCCCCGCTCCGGTCTGCTCCTTTACACTCCTCGGGATTCACAGCAGCTGACAAATCCTCCACCACAGGTCACTTGCTCCAGCTCTCCTACTGGGAGTACTTACTCGGACACTAAGTAGATCTCGCATCAGGTGCCGCAGGCACTACCCAGCATGCTCTGCTCTTGGCACAGGTCTTCGCACTGGCACTTAGGTTACCCTTTCTAGCAGAGAAGACCTAGAGAGCCATCTTTACTTTTCCTGGTCTTCTGGCTTTTGTTTGTATCAGCATTTAAGGTTTACGCTTCGCTTCCTTTCATGTCAAGGAAGCACCAATTACTTAGCACTGTGTTCCCCGCAGGAAGCCCCGGAGGTGGGAGTGGGGTGTGGCAGAGCATCTTAATTCCACTGCAGGTAGAAGGCTTCCTAAACGGGAGGGCTAAGATCTTAATTAACTCGTTTTAAAGTGGTGTTAGTTATCTAAAAATATCAAGGGGAAGGATAAAGGAACAAAAGGGATTTTACCCTCCCAACAAATGGCTTCATTTTTGTTTGTAATTACCTTTACTGCCTTTCATTGTGAAGTTAATATGTCATCATAATCAAAAACTTAGAGAATATATTGAAAGCAAAAGAATCAATTACTCATAATTCTATGTATCAGTTAGCATCCTTTTTCCTTTCTGACATAAAAAATTGTGGTATAATCATACTGTATATACTCTTTTATGTCCATTTCTTGATGGAAATGTCACAGTGAGGGTAAAGGTGAAAACAGTGTTCTGGACTTGTGATGATGGTTGCACAACTCCGTGAACACACTAAAAAACAGTGAATGCTATGTTTTATACAGTGAATTATATGGTATGTGAATGATATCAAATAAAAAAGTTAAAAAGTGTTCAGACACTTTATTTTCACATCTCTGTGACAGCTTACAGACACTCCATGTGATACAGAGTGAGCTATCACCATTTCCTAAGTCACTCCCCAACACAAGGTTTCTGACACTAATATGCCTAGTACGTTGAGTTCTGTATGAATGTCATATTCTTTGCTCTTAACAGTTTCCTAGGAGGAGTGAAGGTTTTAAACATACTGACAATTTAGAAATTATTTTAAAGGGCCGGGAGATAATGCAAGAAAATTTAATTACTCTCTAAAATTATTAGGCACCGCCCAAAAAGTAAATAAAAATGGGTTCTTAAGTGGAACTCACTGGGCTTTAAGTGGGAAAGAGAAGAGGACAGGCCCCTAAAGTGGGACCACAGACATGATGTGTCTGATAACAATAGAATTGAGTTTTTCACGTTTGACACTCACTTAGCAAAGAGAAAAAGTGTGATCCTGGAAGGTTGGCACCAAGATATCTGGATGCTTAAGCCTATACCCTGGGGCTGGACAGAACCGGTTGGAACCCCAGTCTGGAACAAGACCAAGAGACCTAGAGCACACTAACCCTCAACTGTGTCACCCAGAAGCTGGCCTCCTGAGCCACGCGGTGAAGTGAAGTTCTTCTAAGATGAATGTTCCGGAAGTGCTTGGTCGCAATGCCTGCCCAAAATGAGCACTCGATAAATTCAGTAAGTAGCTGTCGCCGGGATCACGGTGATGTCAGCTGCTTTGGACCAAACTGGAAAGCAGGAATCCAAGTGCCAGCCGTGCTGACATTCCTGCTTAGAAACTACAGTGTTTTCCTGCTAACTTAGAAAGCGCCTGAAGGTATTTTTATTGCCCTGGGAGTTTCAGCTGTTCCCAGAGTTCCTTTGCGCAATCTTTACATTCCAGTGTGCTAAAAGCTTTCTCATGCAGAGATAAAAGCAGCCTTTGTTTCAAGGGGTGGGGGTGGGGGGAGAGGGGGGAAGGCACCATCTTGGTCAGAGGAGTTAACTGTTGGAAACCGAGTGCACCTCTCCTGGCACAGCGGGAAGCCCCAGGAATGCAGACACACCCAGATAATGAGACCCGGTGAGTTTTAGCAAAGTGGATTGTATGTGTGTGTGTGTATTTTCAGGTGAACTATTTCAGGCAATGCCAAAATGCCAGGCTCTATGCTAAGGTGTTAAGAGTTACTCCACAATAACCCTGTGGGGTGGGAACTTTGACTGGTCCCACTTACTAGTAAAAAAACTGAGGCTTAAGGCAGTTAAGTATTTTTCCAGTCAGATAGCTAGCAAATTAGTGGCAGAGCTGAGATTTACCATGATGATCACACATGTTCTCATCTATTGCTTTTCACTGAGTAGAACTGACTGTAATGAGATAAGCCTTGCAGACTTTAGTGTTACGTTCTGATTAGTGATTTCCTGACTTCCCAACCTGATCTTTGACAAGCATGTTTAAAATCACCAAAAAAAGACTTTTTAAAGGTCAAATTTGGACACTTCATTATTCTCCCTTCAGATGTCCTGGCAGCCGTTCTGGAAAGTGCCCACGGTGTCCCCCTGGAACTTAAGGCTGCTCAGAGACAGGCGATGCAAACCCTGATGTCCTGGTAGAACCACAGGACGTAAAGGATCTTTCTCCTTTTCTTTCTTTCTTTTTTTTTTTTTTTTAAAGATTTTCTTTATTTTTAGAGGGGAAGGGAAAGAGAGAAAGAGAGGGAGAGAAACATCAATGTGTGGTTGCCTCTTACACACCCCCTACTGGGGACCTGGCCTGCAACCCAGGCATGTGCCCTGACGGGAATCGAACCAGCGACCCTTTGCTTCACAGGCTAGTGGCTCAGTCTACTGAGCCACTCCAGCCAAGGCATCTTTCTCCTTTTCTTCCCACCTCTGGAAAAAAGTCACCAGTTTCACCAGTCAAGGGTTTTAGGAAAGGTGACTGTGTAATTTATTCTGCAAAATAAAACAATTTTGACAGTGAAAAGGGGCACAATCAGTAAATGTGCAGGCAGAACCCAGGACATACGGTCCCGTTCCACAGGTTCCTAGGTCATCCTGGTTGAGGGTCCCTGTCTGCCAGTGACCTGGGTATGAGCGTGTCAATAAGCTCCCTCTGCTAGAAGAGAAAAATGTCTCCTAGCCCTTCAGCAAGGGTAGGATCCAGCAGCTCTGACCGCCGGGTCTTGTCTGCATCTCCACCCAACCTTGCAGTGGAAAGGAGGTCCAGAATGGAGAACAAGTGTGGCGGAATCACAGCACCCCAATAATCGCCTGCTTTCAGGGATTCAGGGGCTCGGGCAACCCTAAAGACACATTCTTTGTTAACACCTAAGCCCGGGAAGTCAGAACGTTTACTCTGTAGAGACAGAAAACAGCGTGACGACTTGAACAAGCTCTTGCTCAACCCCATGCAATTAAATGCTTTATCTGCTGGATTCAGAGAGGGAGGCTCTGTGCCTGCTGGTCCTCCTTACTCATCCTGGACCTCAAGGAAACACTCATTCCAACCGCCCTTTTATGTCCAGGCCTCAGGGGTGGTGTCAACTAGCAGGGTGAAAAGGGTCTGAGTTTTTCTCTCATTAAATCAACCTGAAGAGCAGAGGCGTAACATTTTCCCAGCATTTCCCCAACAAAAGTAATGAAATTCAAGGGGAATCAGGACCAAAAAAATGCCCTTGGAGGTCCCCATGACCAACTTCTTCCTTTACAGAAGAGGCCCCGAGGCCTCGGAGGGCGAGCTGGGCCCAGAGCGCACACCCAGGGGACCCGGCCCCCTGGCTCTCAGCTGAGCCCTATTTCCATATGTGCTATTTGGTTAAAACACTGCCTCGTGTTTTACATCTTCTTCTCTCCAAAGAGAGGAGGGAGGAAGGGGGAGAAGAAGGGAGGGAGGAAAGCAAGTAGGTATGAGGGGGGTAAGGTAGGTTGAATCCACTCCATTAAAACTCTACTCCCTTAAAACAATTTCAGATGACCAAAGTATGGAGATTCGAGAGACAATTGCAAATACCCGAGTCAGAGCCCGACGAGAGTACAAACGTATCACCTACCTTTGGTCTTGATGGCCGTTTCAATGTTCAGAGCATCCCGGTCAGCATCAAAGTTGGTGTAGGCTTTGACCGACCCATACGCATTTGCAGGTGTGGAGTGCTGAGGTCGGAAAAGAAACGTACCCGAATCACACACTGAAGTGCCTCTTGTTGAAGTATCGATTTCTAAAATAGATTTTTCCTATTGTTTCTTTTAACAGTTCAACCATTCTTAGACTCAGTAACTACAAGGAGCTTGATACTTTCTAACGAGAATTCCTTCTTCCAAGGCCTGGAGAGTTTACAATATGCTGTCTCTATTTATAATATGCTGTCTCTATTTCCACTTATCGTAATAGTGCAAGCTCAAAAGCAGACAACACAAAGCTGAGCACTTGAAAGCACCTGTTTATTTGGGAAGGGTTTGAATAACATTAAAACTGGGCTGGCAACAATTCAAAACAAACTGAAAATGTGGGGATGCCTGAATAACAAGTGTGTTTAGCCAAGCTTTTGCAACAGGCACACGAATTTTCTCTTGGGCCTGTTGGCTGAGTTCACCATTCTTTTTCTTTTTTTCCAAAGATTTTATTTGTTTATCTTTAGAGGGGAAGGGAAGGAGAGAGGGAGAGAAATATCAATGTATGGTTGCCTCTCTTTTGTCCCCTGCTGAGAACTGGCCTGCAACCCAGGCATGTGCCCTGACTGGGAATCGAACCTAGATGCTTCAGTTTGCAGGCCTGTGCTCAACCCAGTGAGCTACACCAGCCAGGGCTGAGCCCACCATTCTTTTAAAAGTGAATGTGAAATGCCTGCCTGCTTGTCTCTATCAGGTAAGTGCGGAAGCCCCTCCGCTGTGGCCACTGTTGTGGCACCCAAGTGGTCAAGCACACGGCCCACATCCTCTTTCATGTCAACCAAGTTCCTCCTGCTCTTCTCTCCCCTCTCTGTCCCCTCCCCTCGGCTGCCTTTAACACTGCCCCCTCAGCCTACCACTCTTCCTAGGGGTTTCTTATTGCCTTGTAAACCACGCCCTCCTCCTTTCCAATGATTTACGTAACCCTTCCAGATCAGAGGGGCCCACCCTCACCCCACCCCAGACCGAGGTGAGGGCAATAGCTGGCTTCTACAACAGTTCTCTCTTCCAAAGTGTCAGCTTGCCTACTTCCTGGAAATGCTCTTGCAGCTTTCCGCACCCCTGCTACCTAGTCCCAAAGCGAGGGACAGACAAAAGGGGATGGACGATGTGGTCTTGTAAGATGTGGTCTTGGTTAGCTGCCGGCTGGTGGTGCCACCTACCACCACCCCACCTTCAGGGTCAGTGTTCCCCATCCTGAAATCCTCCCTCTGCCTCCCTCAGTACATAACACCCATCATAATGCGATGAATGTTGTTGGCTCGGTTTTGGGAAAGAGTAAGAGACTAAGGCACCCTGACCTACCGCCACCCACAGGCATCACGTTACAGGCACCCACCTCCCACACCAGTTGCTTTTACTCCAGTGGAGGTTGTACAGATAAGCCACTAAGAGGCCATCCTCTTAAATGTCCCCTGGGACAAGCCAGGAATCTAAGTTCAGAATGGGACAAAACATCTCAAAATGTGCTCGGGACCATCTTGACCAAGCAGTAAATCCAGTTCCTATTTATAACTCTGAAACACAATAAAATATCAAGGTGGTCGGCATCTGACTTCACTTCTGAAACTTTCCGGTAAGATTAACTGAATGGAAATGGAGGACACGTTCAGGAAAAAGGAAGAACATCAAGCTATTCTGAAATGCTGTCTGCAAACTGTGGATGGAAATCTAAGGGGAAACACCCTCCTATTTATCAACATGCCATCAATCACTTACAAAGGCAGACAGTCTGGTCATGGAGCCATACCCCATATGGCTTCATTCACCAGGCGCTATGTCATCTTATTCCAAAACAGTGAGGAGGGGCATGTTTTGCCTATTTTTTTAGTATCTATGGAAACAAAATGAGATGGATAACTGAGCCTATTATCTGTAAAATCCACTCATCCAAAAATCAAATTATTGAGGCAAAAGTGATCTTTCCAAATGCTGGGGGAAACATGCCATTTTCTACCGCAGGCGCATCCCACTGGACAGAGAAGTGCATTGCACAAGAGCACAGCAGCTTCAGAGGCGGCACAAAAAGCCCTCTCGGGAAACCTGATACTAAAAACACTCTAATGCTGAGATTCACTAAAGAAAGAAAACGCTTAGCTCCCGGACATGTCTGGACCTCAACGGCAGCGTGCACTGTCTCCAACAACCCGGTGCACAAGTTCCAAAAGGAAAGATGAGGGACACACACTGGCTTTATGCACCGCAGACTGTGCTCACACAGACGCCATCCTTCTGAACAGATTGAGGCGAGCACCGTGGACAACAGCGGGTCATGTGCACACGGTCCAAGCTGCCGTCAGCCCACTTCGAGTTCCTTTGTATTTTAACTTAATTGAGAGAATATTTTGAAATATCTCCAAGATCTGCCTACAAACCAGTACTGAGATTTTGTAAAAGCCATTTCCCCAAGATGACCTAAAAGATGCATGATGTGATTAGATATTTTACATATTCATAATTTATATTCTAGATTCTCAAAGCGTTTGCAATGACATAATCCAATATATAGTTCAAAATTTTTAAACTGTAAGACAAAGAAGCAAATGCATCAGAATTTCCATGTCACACATTTCCACAATTAAAAATAATTCCGGGCCCTGGCTGGCGTAGCTCAGTGGATTGAGCGCGGGCCTGCGAACCACACAATCGCACTTCGATTCCCAGTCAGGGCACATGCCTGGGTTGCAGGCCAGTTCCCAGCAGGGGACTCATGAGAGGCAACCACACCTTGATATTTCTCTCCTTCTCTCCTTCCCTTCCCCTTTAAATATAAATAAATAAAATTAAAAATAATAATAATAATTCTGAGCTCCCCGACAGCCAAAGCAAAAAAGGAAACATTATGAATTACTGCACTTCCATTATTTAAAAAAGAAGAAGAAAAATAAACATCCAGACTCTTTGGGAGAAAAGCTTTTCCAGGTGCCAAATTAAAAAAAAAAAAGTGTAAGTTCTTGTCTGGATAACTTTTGGGACACTAAGAAGTCCCAAACACTCAGGATCATTTTTGAGATGGCCAGTCACTAATAAAATCCCAGGGCATGACTTGAAAAGTCATACATCACCCTAACGATTACTACCACTGTCCATTACCTGTCACTGACATGCTAAATATATAGCAGAACAAAATTCTAACCACCTCAGTGTTACTGGTGTCTGTCCTCTTTTAATGTGATGCCAAAAAAGGCTAAAGTAATGGGAAGAAACAAGAACCCAAAGGGGAATGGCCGTCTGAATTCCGTCCCGTTTTCTTAGATGTCCAAGGAAAGGGAGAGCAGCGGTGCCATCCAAAGAGGCCCGATGTGCGAAAACGACCCAAAGTGAAAACAATATACTTACATCACCCTCCAAGCTGAGCTTGCTCAGAATCTCGTGAACAGTAGACATTTTAAAAGCAGCTGGAAAAAAATAAAGCGAAACATTTTTAGAAAGAGGCTTTCCTTTCCCCAGAAGCACAGTGATTCATTACACTAATCTCTACTTCTTGGACCATTTCATCTGAAGATATTAAAGTAATTTTTACAAATATATGCAATTCCCATCTCATGATTGGGAAAATTAAAATTTGGTGATAGTTTGCCTTAGGTTTGGGATGGACGACTGAGCAAGCCAGTCTTTCTCCTGCTTTGTTTGAACAGAGGCTTGGCTGGGAAGGCTGATGTGTGAATACAAAAACAAAATGCTCTTCAAGACTAAAGCAACTTGTTGTTCCAACAGGACAGAACTGAGCCTTCCACTTCTAGCACAAAGTGGTAAGTTTACCAAATCTGTCACAACTTCTGTTACTTCTCCCCGGTAATCTGACATTGAAAGAAGCCCGACATATTAATTACAAAATCAATATGGTTCTCAGACTGGCACATTCCTAAATGGAGCCCTTAATTACCATCCGTAATTATTTTCCTAGCTCACAGTTGCTTAGAAGACATTAAACTGTTAATGAGAAAGACAGGGGATAGATTTTCTGACATGAACACACTCCATAAAAGACTGATCCTTGCATTCAAGATTCAAAATGGCTGAAACGAAGTCACCTTCCCGTCGCTACACCTCATCGGGCTGTGGCACTGCTGCCCGGCCAACTGGCTTTCCCATCACACAATTCTCGGAATCGACACAGCAGCCCCTGCCAACGAAGAGCGCTCAGCTGGCACTGGGTTCGTCCCGCCTGAGCCAAGGCAGGTTGTTCAGCAGCAGCAGCTCCCAAAGGAGACAGCACCGCTGCATCCCGAACTGTGGGCATAACACCTGAACTGTAGCATCTCCCGCGTCGATATTTCTGTGCTTAATAATCTTTGATCAAGGAAACTGCATCCATGCAAATTCAGCTTTCTGTTCTCTTCCAACAATTTGCGTAGTCTAAATATTTTCATAGAACTGGCCCGGAGGAAGAATCGACACAGACACTTTCTGTGACCAGAACACTATAAACTAACTCGTGTGAGAGTCCAGGCTCAGTGTGGGGTGGAGGCAGGGGATGTGAGAGAAGAGGCTTTACCTATGTTTTGGTGACTGATACATTTCTGCAAGATTTTCAGCCCCATCTCTCTCCTAGACCCCTCCTGTCTTCTGAATGCTCACAGAGGATTTTTAAGCACGGCAAAAAGAACATTGCAGCCATTCTAATTCCCCCCACTCTCACAACTCTCAGACCCAAACATCCTAGTGCTGGCATACAACCCCAATTTGCAAAGGCTTCCTCTGTAAACAAACTGTGGTACATCCAGACAATGCAGTAATATTCGGGGCGAACAAATGAAGGAAACCATCAAGCTATGAACAGGCGTAAAGGAACTTAAATGCACATCACTAAGCAAAAGAAGCCAGTCTGAAAAGGCTACATACAGTATGATCCCAACTATATGACGTTCTGGAAAAGGCCACACTAAGGAGACAGCAAAAGGATCCGTGGTTGTCAGAATTAGAGGGGAAGGAGGGAGGGGTAAACAGGTGGAGCAAAGAGGATTTTTAGCGCCATAAAACTACGGTGTATGATACTCTCATAGCGGATACACATCATTATATCTCCGTCAAGACACACGGAACGTGTAACACCAAGAACGAACCCTAGTACGAACTGTGGACTTTGACTGATAGTGACGGGTCAATGTAGGTCATCAGTTGTGACAAGGGTGCCACTCAGGTGGGGCTGGGAATACCTGGGAACTTGGACTTTCCACTCAGTTTTTCTGGGAACCTAACACTGCCCTAAAGAAGAAAGTCTATTTTTCTCTCTCTCAAAAAGTCTTGCCCTGGAGGTGGACTCTCCAACAGAGTAGCCACCAGCCACCTGCGGCCTATCCAGTGTGAAAAGTGCCCAGTCCAAATGGAGATGTGCGTTACTTTACGTGGAAGTACACACTAGATTTGGAAGACTTTGTGCGGGAAAAAATGTAAAATTCTCTCAATAATTTCTATATTGATTATACATTATTTATGATGTGCTGGGTATAATGAGTTAAATAAAAACTACTTAAATTCAATGTTACCTATTTCTTTTACTTTGAAATAATTTTTTAATCTTCACCCAAGGATATGTTTATTGCTTTTAGAGAGAGAAGAGAAAGAAACAGAAAAACAGGACTGGCTGCCTCCTGCATGTGCCTGAAGCAAGGATCGAACCTGCACCTGGGCATGTGCCCTGACCCAGAACTGAACCCTCAGCCATTTGGTGCATGGGGCAGCATCCGACCAGCTGAGTCATTGGGCCAGGGCTTTTTTCTTTTTTAATGTGACTACTAGAAAATTTACAATTGCATACGCAGCTCATATTCTGTTTCTACTAGACGGCACTGGTCTCGAAGTCCAACCCTGGTTCCCAGCCTCTGAAGTGGCTGGGTCAGTTAAAGACTAAGTTTGAGACTGTAAAAGAAACAACTTTGAGTCTGCTCAAGGAATCTCCAGTTTCCCCTCGGGCCAACAAATACCACCAAGGGTCTCATCAGCACCCTTCCCCTGAGAATCACCAAAGCAGAACCACTCAGGCTGGGCCTTGACTCTGGCCCCTGGGGCTGGGGGAAAAGTGGGCCGACAAGGTCTGCACTGAAGGGTAAACTGTTGTCCCCTGCCTAGAAGAATCTAGTCCCCACGGTGTACCCCTAAGAAATAAAAACGACAAAACACACAGAGGACTGGTAAGTCGGTTGCAAACGGCGTGGTTTCTGCTCAAGGAAGTGTGGGTTCAATTCGATTTATTTGTTAAATCCAAAAAACGTCACGTTGGTTCTGATGTCTAAGAAATCTCAGACACAGAGGCACAGGATGTTGTCCCTGTGTAGTTCTCTCCAGCTGCCTTTCCAGCTCCGAGCACTGGCTTTGCAGACAGCTGCCCAGCATAGCCATGTCTCACATGCCACCCTCAGTAGGTGGAGAGCACACACAGTCTGATACACACTCTCCATTCATAGTCATTCTTCTCCCACAGCCGAAACATACTGAGGAGAGACAGAAAACAGGGGTGCTTAAAAATCCCACAACTCTTCCTTTCCATTTAACGTCCACAAGTTGTGCCCGTCTTTCATCAAATCGGTCCCATGTGCCACCATCAATTAAATTCCTCTAGTTGATCTTGTTCAATGTCCATTCTTGGGAGGCAGCTATGCGCACCACTGTACCAGCACCGCCAATCAGTGTGCATCCTTCAGTGGTGGTCTCATACTCTAGCTCAGTCCTGCTCTCCAGGAGTGGCCTGTGAACCCAGCCTCAGCACCCTCTATCCACTCTCCAGCAAAAGTGGACTTCGGCCAACTTGCTTCTCACCAAACACACCTGACTCCTTTAATCCACGGAGCCCTGATTGGTCCTTCCTCCCCCACTTCTTTACCCTACATTGTTCTTCTTCTTATAGACCCTGTCCATCCCTCAAGTCACCACCACTGTGGAGGCTGCACTAATGGGGCAGCTACACCCCGATTCCACAGTGTTCTCCCTCCTTTCAATGCCAGAGCACTTACTGATGCTGCCAGATTCATCCACTGAGTTCCTGCCACGTACCAAGTATTCAGACAGCAAATGCTTCAGCTCAGTTCAACGCAGCAGGCAGTAAGTATGTCTTACCTCATCTCCCTGAATTTCACTTTACCCACAGATATAAGAGTGTCTTTGCACATTCTAGACGCTAAATGAATGCTTAGAAACAATGAGCTGCTATTTTACATAGTTAACAGTTTATACATGTTTTATCTATATGTCCTGTTGAAAAAGCAAAAATGCCAGTAACTACAAAGGAATATCCATGAAACTTGCTGTGACTCCACGCACGTCTTTTGAATCCATATAAATATTTCCTATTTCATGCAAGCTTAATGGCAAACTTAATTTCACCTTAAAAATAAACCACAGCCCCCTTTTCTTTTCTGAATCTAATCCCCCTGACAAAGCAAAGTCCTATGTGAATGACTGATTAGTCTCTAGAAGAAATAGTAGGCTTTCCCACTCCTGTTTGTTAAAACATTAGCTTAATGTAGTATATTTGATTAATGGATTGTGTCAGTGTGCTGCTACCCTTGAAAGTGGAAAAAGAAGTCTTGGCTACTGTTGGTTACAGGCCCTGGTAACATTCAAGTAATCTATCACCCCACCCTACCCCACCCCCACCCGCCACAAGCACGCACTGGCCTGCACCGCATTACCCGCAGTGAGAGACAGGCACACAACTGTGAAATGCAGGCTCCACCCTGCAGGACCTCCAGCTCTCTCCGCTCCACACCCCAGTGAGACACCTGAGCAACTGGCCCAGGGCACCCAGTCAGTGGGCAGGGAGAGAGGGCCAGAATCAGGGCCCTCTGACTCTGGGGTCTTTGCCCCTTCCCCCTCGCCACAACGGTTCTCCATTCTAAGAGGTGAAGACATCAAGAGAAAGATAAAAACAGTAGAAGTGAAGTCAGCTAAGAGCAGAAAGGGTGAGGTACTGCCTAACTGGAGAAGGGTCCACCCTGGGGAGGTGGGGTGGAGACTGTCCCCGGGTGTCAGGAGAACCAGAGAACAGGCTTAAAACGAGCCTTGTGGGGGCCTAAAATGAAAACTTCCGAATGGTGTGAGTTTAAGCTCAGAAATACTGGAGGGCCAGAACGCTAACGCGATCTGTTCCCAATACTCATAGTATCTGTTCACAACGTTTGCTCTGGAGGCTGGATTTTTTTCCTGAAAATAATAGCTCTGCCCTAATGGACGTATTGTTTTAAATATAAATAAAATAAAGTCTAAGTGCCGTGAGGCGATTCCATTCCCACTGATTCCTCATCGCAGCATAAAATTCCTAAGAGCATTTAAAGCAGAACAAGCACTCTCTCTGGCAAGCTGCTCTGTACAGAACATGGGCGTGGCAGCCTGCATCACTCCTGCCGACACGTCAGCCTCACCCAGATCTCCCACTGGTCTCGACATGCAACAAGTTGATGAGTTACCTTTACATATCAGGACCTTCCACTCCCAGGGAAGGGCTGGGTTCCTAGACAAGATCCTTAAAATGGTCCCTCATCAGGGAAAGTTTTTCCTTTAAGAAAATAGAGAGACTTACTGGAAGCCCCACACCCACTTCAAGCTGGTTTGAAATAATTCACCACTGGGGTGCGAACAGACTCACTCAGCTCCACCCTACCAAGGAAACAGAACAGTTTCCTCTGGCCTTTGAAATATTCATCAATGAGACTGTTAATTGTCTGACTGAAAAAGCTCTTCCCTTGAGCAAAAAGCTAGACATTAATGAAAAACGGTTGAAAAACAAGTAATTTACAGTTCACATTAGGACTAGCTGAAAGATAACTTAAGGGTTTGTCCTTTTTTAAAAAGCGCTATAGATTGGTTTGTGCATTACTGTTTCACTTCAAATACATAGTTAGAACAAAAACAGTACAAGTGAAACAGCTTTAACTTCTCCCCACAAAAGAAAAGTAAAACAAAGTTTGCAAACAGGCTGAAACAAACAAACAAAAAAGTAACCTAAAAGTCAACACTTGAAATAGTAAAAATAAGCTCCACTGAAATGAATTAAGAACCAGCTCCAGGAAGAACCACGTATTAATTCGCAGGAACAAAAGCGTGTTGCAACAGGGCCGGTCTGTAGTGCAGAATCTGACTCCAACCCAACAGTTTCGCTGACACGCCCACCTTAGAGTTTCATTGTACTGTTGACACAAAACACAGCCCTAGCAACCATGCTGAATCAATCAGGGACTCCGTGATATACAAGAGGATTTTTAAAACCAAAAAAAAAAAGAGTGGGGGTGGAGGGAGGTGGAGGGCTGGGCTTCCCCACCAAAAACCTTACTGTGCAAAATGTTGGGTCTAAGGGACCAGGCAACCATTTTAAACCAAAAGGGGAGAAAAAGAAACGCATGAGTCGGGGTGGGCAGGGAATTCCCCCTGTACTCCACTCTCCAACCCCCAAAGCATTTTTATTTAATAGAACCTTCCTGAAAGCACATACTTTCTCCTTGGTTTTATGGTCTTAATTAATGTCTGAGTCACAGGGCCAAGTCATCTCCAGAAATCCTGGCATTCTGCCCAGCGGCCCTGATCATATTGAGCAGGACAGACACACAGAGCTTGCTCTGGCTTGTCCCTTGTGTTGCCTGATCTGAATCCATTTTTGTTTGCTACCTACAGACAGGTTGCAGCCTTCTGCTCTCAGAGCCTCTCCATACACCGTCTGCTGAGCTGGGGATGGAGTGGGAGGAAAGAGGCCAGCGGGAAGAATGACCTCAGTTGGCAGGAAGCACTTTCAGAGTTGAGAAACCGAGGCCTCCACATCTACAACTCAATTTCAGCGTTTTATGGCCTGCAACTCGTGTCTCCAACAGGGGCCCTGCTGCCAACAGAAAAAAGGTCTAAACTCACACTCTGGACTTTACCTACTGATTCATAAATCTCTCTTACACACACACAAGCACACCAGCCCCGAAATCAGACTGTACCTGCAATTGTTCTCCAAACCCTCAGCACTGTCCTGCTGCCTCCAGGCCAGGGCTCTCAGAGGTCCCTCCACTGGGAACTCTCAATCCCAACCAGCTAACATCCCCACGAGGCCTCTGGACACAAACAGCACTGTTACCTTTTCCAGGACTCCGTGCTCCTGTGGCTGTTGTGTGTCTGACATTTCAGAGCTCAGTGTATCTAGGCGGTCTTCCATTCTACCTGCCCATGGGGTTTCCGTGTTACTCATCCCAGTGCCCGAATGGGTCTGACTGAGCGCAGTGCTCAGCACACACTAGGCATCCAGGCACATGTTAGGAGGGTTTACGCACACCAGGTCTTTGCATATTGTCTTCTTTTCCTATGCATTCCCTCCCTTCCTCAATTTCCTTTTCTTCCCTCCGACTAAGCATTCAGTGGAATTCCAGGGCCACGCATTCAGAGGTGGGGCCTTCAATTCCCAGCTTCTGCACAAAGCTTTGCGAAGCATGGCCAGCTCACTGGAGGGCACGTCCTCTTTCTTCATGATATGCAGCCCATTCCCACCCCGGCTCGGCACCCCACCTCTGTCCTGTCAAGGCCCTTGGGTCCTAGCTCTGTCCAATGGGCAAGGTGTAACCTACATCTCCTGTGGAAGGGGGTGGAAGGGAGGAGGATCTGAAGAGTGGCCTTGGGACTCTGACTTCCTGTGAGCTGTGTGCAGCAGACTGGGCGTGGCAGGGGGACAAAGGGCAGGGATCACAGTCACAGCCACTCCTGTTGGTCGAAATTTCCCACGCCAAGCCCAGGATTAGACTACCTGGGTGCCATGGACTTCTCTCTGATAAGATTGAGCTCAGACGGCTTAAAAACTTCCAGGTGTACCCTGAAAAGGCGATTTGGAGGTAATCTCCAGAGAACCACCCAGAAGAAGCCTGGGTCTCCCTAACCCCTCCTGCTAACTTGCCCCCCAACAAAATAGATGGGGACTGCCTCTGCCCATAGGAGAAGGAAAAATACAGCAGACTGCGAAAGGGTGGAAGAACTTTTTTTTAACAACTGGAATTTCCTCTGAGTTAGCCTAAAACTAGAATAGGGTGTGGTACCAGGAAAAATGAGGAGGGTGGATTCTCATGTAAAAAAAAAAAAGAAAAAGAGGAGCATTCCTTTTCTATCGAATTCTCACAGTCAAATCCAGAACACAGGCTAAGTCACATTAAGTAACATTTTCTCTAAGATTAAACCTGATCTGGGGTTAGATCCAGGGGGCAGCTGGGTTAAAGGGACAGGGAGCCCCAGCCAAGCTTGGGAACTAACGTAGATTTGGGGAAGTGTAATGTTCAAAATCCAGTTACTGCCTACACAATTCACTTGCTTTGTCTACGTTTTGTCCCTTTGGTTCACTGCAGTAACCCCAGTGCCTGTAACTGTGAATAGAACATAACAGGTGCTTAAGAGATACTGTGGAATGAATGCATGTTTAAAGCAGCCCAGCAGGGCCTAGGATTCCTTTGAGACACACCCACTGTCCACGAACCAAAAAAGACCAGAGCCCCCCCCCCCCACACACACACACATGCAGAATGAGAACAAAGGCTCATGGTGGCATGTTGTGTTGGCGACCAGAGTCTAGGCCCACTGGTGCAGGAAGCGCCCACAGACCTCAAAATCCATAGCAATTACAGAAAGATATCTACCTTGCCAGAAAAACTACTTCAATCAGACATTAATCAGGAAACTAATGGCCAGGACTGCTGGCCTAATGTCTGGCCTAACGTCAATCAATACAGCACTTTAATAGCTCAAGCGCAGAATGGTAAGTACTGAGACACCGATCCAAGAACAAGCTCCTGAGCAAAGTCAGTGAGTCAGCAGTACTCGTGGGCATTCAACCCAAGCAGGTCATTTGGCACTGCAGGAATTACAAAATCCGGGGTGGGGGGGTCTTCAAATCATAAACCCCCAACTGAAAAAAATGCACATTGATGGGCACACTCTTCCACTGCAGATGTAAGGGACAATTGTGGAGAAACTCTTGAAGCTTTTGGAGCATAGACGGGATTAGGGGAAGGGAGGGAAGTGCTAAGCGGGAATATCTTAACACCACGGGCCTCTCTGGACTTGGCTTCATCTAAAATCCTCCTTCGAGTTGCCTGAATATCACATTAGGCGTCTCCTTGATCCCAAAGTCTCTAACTCTATAAATTACAGATCTGTTTAGGTAACAATTTTTTCTTGTTTTTCAAAGAGCTCCTCTGGATTGCTGATGGCTTTAGGACCACCAACCTTTCCCAATATTGAGTATTAGTGCACATAAATGAATAAATTCAATTTGCTAATCTCTAGCTGGGTGTTACAGACACTGAGGTAGGAAGGAGGAGGGAATGCAGAAGTGGCTAAGCTTGGATGGCTTTTTTAAGTTGTCAAGACAAAAGGTCTCTAAGGAGTCAAGAGAAAGGCAGAGAAACGTGGAGAAGGGGACAAGGACATCATTTTCCAACTAAAGTAATTTAATCTGGGTCAACTTTAAAACTAATAAAAGTTCCAAAAACTATATTTTGGTGGTTTATTCTTCCTTCCCACACACCCTCCCTTACCCATCCACCTTTCCTCCCCCCCATCACCCCACCTCCCAAATTAGTCTTCAGAAACCAGTGCATGCGCAGTAGGTTTTCTGGGCTAGCCTGGAATGGAAGCACCTCCCATGACACTGTTTCAGTGGGAAAGGGCATTGTTTTTCAAACCATCAAGTTCCCGAGGGGCACCCACTTTTGAACAGAATCTGTCTGAACTCAGGGGCCCAGGTTCCTGGACTCCAGAACTTACAGTTTCAGCGTGCACCCATAAGGCCACTGCCCTTTTGCACACAAATTCAGAAGACCTATAGCTTTAAAACGTCAAGTCTTTACATACAAATGACGCTCTAAAATTGCCTGGCACCATGTTTTCGGTATGCTTTACATATTTTATTTCTGAGTGAACATGTTTTTTGAAATTTTCGATAATATCCTTATGAGAATGAAGGTTAAAAAGATGGGCATCCTTCAACCACTTTCACAGGTAAGGAGGTTGACATTCACTCCGTCGTCGTTGTGAGCAGTTGATGGAATCCAGCCTTTCCCGCAGCAGGCGCTGGGGCCCACTCCACAGAACTGCAGGAGAGGCCGGGGCACACCCTTTTCTGCACCCTCAGCCTCTGACTCACTGTGGCATCACCGACACAACCCTCCCCACAGAACCCGGGGGGACACTTCCTTCCTGATTCAAAAGGGGTCAACCAAGTGGGAAACTCTCCAAATACAAGGAAATCAGAAGTTGCTCTCTCGCAAGATAACCTAGACAAAGGAGAAGGAGCTGCAGCTTTTTTTCATTTCGATTCGGGGACCAGGGTTGCTACTAAAAATTCCCACCCCACCTCCTCCTCCCCGCCCCCCGCCCGCCGCTTCTCTCCAGCTGGTCGGTTCAAGTTCCACAAACGCGCATTTGTTTCAAGTAAAGTAACTTGTAAAAGGGATTACTTTCTAAACGGCCATAAAGCTTTTGTTAAACGTGAGGGCAATGCCCGGCGTTACGGCTCCGCTTGGGACTCGCGGCTCCCAGGGCGGCCACGCCCTGCTCCCCGCAACCCTGCCCGCGCCTAGTGCGTCTGGAATGCGGGGCCGCCCTCTGCACCCCTCCCCTGTGCCACCTACCTCTCCGGGCTTCCTGGGAGCACTTCGGGGGGCTGCACGACCCTGTCTCTCTACCCTGCACCCAACGCGGGGCAGAACTGGCCACTCTCACTCCAGCGGGACCACCCTGCCACTGCGCCCCCTCTCCGCAGAACCCTGTGCCGACCGCCCCCCAGCCCCTCCGAACGATGGCCTACAGGGTCCCTGAGCCCGAGCCTCTCTTGGCAAAGCCGTCTTCTTCCCGGTCTCTCCGCGCCCCGCTAGCCCAGCGGCCCCCGGGCCATAGCGGAAGGGAAGGGCGCGCCCCACTTACCTGGGCCGGGCGCTGAGAGCTGTGAGTGTCCCTAGAAGCAGAGCTCGGTCGGCAGGCCTGGGTGGGGCTTTTATAACAGCGACATCCTCGCGGTGCAGGCGAGGCCCGCCCCGCCCCGCCTCCTGGCTCCCCGGTCCGCGCCCACCCGGAGTCACGGTGACTCACCCTCCCCAACTGGTCTGCCCGGAGGGCCACCAGCCCCGCCCTGGAGCGTTCCCTGGGCCGCGCTGTGCCCGAGCAGCCCCGGCGCCCGCGGCCTGCCCTCGGTGAAGGCGCCCCCGAGGCTTTCTCGAGGGCCGTCGGCCTGATTTCCTCCTCCCTTCCTCATTTTACTTCTTGAAAGCCACGTGGCGTGCTCAGCTCCGGCTTAGATTAATAAGTTAACAAGACTTTAGATCTTCATTAAACCACTTTTTTGGGGCGTCCAGGCAATGGAAGGAAAAACTATCCCAAAAAAACCTAGGTCGTGATTCCCCTGAGTTGCGGCCATTGGCATCCAGCTCCCCATTACCGTCCGCAAACTCGGGAACTTAATCTCAGGCCAGCAGTTCCCAGGAGGAGGGTGGGGAGGGCGATCCTTCGGCTCTTGCCCCCCCGAGACTCTGAGCCTGCAGGGAGGCCGGAGCCGAGACTGGGGAGCGGGAGCAGAAGCCAGCCCCCAGCCCCTTCCTGCGCTGGGAGGCGCCCTTTCCCTGGGCGCTCCTCTCCGAGCCTCCGGGGCCGGACTCGGCGCTGCGCGCCGGGCAGCTCTGTGCGTCCTCGTGGCAGGCCTTCCCGGGCTGGGTGGGGCGGGCGGCGTTCAACCTCCAGTTCCAACAAAGAAGTTTCCTGTCTTCTTTCTCAACGGTCGTTTTTTCGCAGCTGCTTAGCTAGTTCCCTCGCTTGGTTTTGCTCAGTTTCTCTCACTTTTCTTCCCTGCTTTGCTTCCACAGGGCAACGTGTAAGCAAACTTTTTTTTTTTTTAATGTGTGACTGCGCAAGTACTGGACTCAAACCTCGAACAGGAATGTTTTGCTAAGAGTCCTAAATACCTCTCACTGCAGCGCCTTTGCATTCCCTCTTTGACACTCACTTCGTGCAGCTCTTTCTCCTAGTCTTAGTGCTTCCTATCTAGCTTAACGTTCATTTCTACTTGCCAGTTGAGCATCATTTCACTTCCGGGAATCAAAAAAACGATAGTGAGGCCAACACCCCTCCGTTTGCAGGCCCGTTAGCTGCGAAGTCCAGGCTGCAAAGGGGGTCTCAGGACACTCAGCCCAGAGCTCTCACTGTGACCCTGTCCGTCCACTTGGAATGATACCTGATAGGGCCTTTCAGAGCAACAAACAGGGGGAAAAAGCAATTGTTTTGATACAGTTTCTGATTTACATTGATAGCTCTTCAATTTAGGCCAAAAGCCTAAACCGTGTTTATCTGGCTACCACCCTGGACATTTGGGGATGGACGGTAATGGCTGGACAGGATTCTGCCATCTTTTTCTACTCCTGTAGGCAGATTCCACAACCTCTTACTCTTAATGGTGCTGTGATCGGGCCCTCGCAGAAGATTTAAATCAAATCATGTGGAATACATGAAAGCCACCAAGCACACACACAAAAGTTTTTGCTTATCTTTGGCATCCAGCAGATCCAAACAAACAGATCTATGCAATAGCCAGACCTCGCTTCATGCTACAGAACTTCCACTGATGTTATTATAAAAATGAAGTAATTAGAAGTCGTGGTTTACAAATATCTGAGGAATGCGGGGCTGATAAGTACGAAAGAACTTAGAAATCTTTCAGTGCCAAGATCCACGTTTTTCTTTTTCTTCTCTCCCTGTGGCTGGGGAGAATGTTTCCACTACAACAGATCTCAGATTACATCTGCTGCTGAGCCTGCACCCTGCCCTCTCAGGCTTCCCATTTGCTTTGTTCACACTTTATTGTACCTCCACACCCAACAGCTGGAAATGATAGGCACTCACTAAAAAGCATGGAATGGCAGCACTATTCACCCAGCAATAGAATGTCAGAGCAGAAAGAGGCCTTAAGAGAGTGGTTTGCCCAGTTCTAGATTTTGATGCAGGAGAGAAGAAACTGGAGCACAAACCGAGTCTCCTGCCCAGTCCAGAGACCACACACTACACCCGCGTTACTTGTAGCGAATGTGACAGATGCCGCCCAAAACTCAGTGGTTAAAACATAAGGATTTATTTGCTCTTAATTTTATAATTTGAACAGGAATCTGTGGGGATAGCTTGGCTCTGTTCCCTGTGATTATGGGTGGGGTGGAAGTGTGAGAAACAAATTTCTGTTCTTCATAAGCCATGCCATCTATGATAGTTTAATGTAGTTGTCCAAACAGACTAAGACACTATGTAATATTATACTCTCCAAAGATGACCTCAATAATATTGCCCACCCCATATGTTCTTCTGGAACTTCATCACTTCCCCATCAAAAGGAGGAGTGTATGCCCACTCCCCTTGAACTTCGGGGGCTAGATCGTGAATGCATTTCTCTCCTGTGTACTTGGGACACGTGCTTGGGAATGCAGCCACCATGCCACGAGGAAGCCCACGCAGCCTGTGGAGGGAACCAGAGTCCTCAGCTGACAGACAGGACAGTTGGTTCAGGACTACGTGAGCCACCTTGAAAGTGGGCCAGCCAACCTCCTGTTGAGCCACCTCAGGTGAAGCTGCAAAGAGCAAAGACCTCCCCACTGAGCTCTGTCCAAACTGCACACTAGTGGACAAAACAATTCTTACTGTTGTAAGAAACTAAATTTTGAGGTGGTTAGTTATGCAGCAATGTATAACTGAAACAGTTATCATGAGAGGGAAATACAAACAGTACATTAAGAGGCTCAGGTTGTGTTTCTACAATCATAATTCTGCAAACAATGTGTATATGTACATAAAGAATAAAAGACTTATTTTTCTTAATAGACAATAGGTACTATTTAAAACTGAAAAATGAGAACATACTGACACGCTATTTAGAAATACAGGGTCCAGCAGAAGTAATGCCTGCTTAACTGTGGTTGGTAGGGTAATAATATGGGTGCAATAATGTATAATTTTAATTTGAACATTTCACCTAAAATGTCCTATGGTGTGCTTGAGGGTGATATTGTTATGTTACAGAACTACAAGCTTATGATTTTGTAATAAAAAGGGTGCATCATTTGCCAGATCCTGTATATAGGTGAATTACCACAAGAATTAGCCACAAGTGTTGAAAGTGTTTGGCTCTGGAGAGCAGAGGTGTGGGTATAGTGGATCAAGTTAAGTAACGGCTACCTGGGTGTGTGTGCCTGTGTGTTGTGTGTGGATGTGTTCGGAAGCTATGATAGAAAGTATGCATTTCCCACTCAATATATATTCTGCTTTTGTTCTTAGCAACAAAGCCAGTCTGTTTGTTTTTTTAAGTGGGCAGCAATGTACTCAGCTAAAAGATTATAGTTTTCAGTTTCGTTTGGAATTAGATGTGTCCATTTAACTAAATTCTGGGCAAGAGAGGAAGCCAATGAAAGTTATGAGGTAGAGTTTCAATAAAACCACTTTAATAAAAAACAGTTGACATGGTTTTTCCCTCCCTGAATCCCCTTTTTTTTTCTACTTTGTTTGCCTATTACTTGATACGGTGGCTGGAGCTCTTTCAGTTACCGTGGACCTGGAAGGAAATTGGAAGATGGAAACTAGGCACAAAGGATGGAAAACAAAAACTTGAGGATGAAAACAAAAACACTGAAAAAACAAGTTAGGAGGAAACCATTGCCTATTTCCCTGATGACTGGGAAACCAGTTCAATCCTGGATTACTCTCTTTTAGATTTCCTTTATATGAAAGAAAAATACATGTCTACCTTCCCAGGCCGGGTAGTTCAGTCGTTTACAACGTCGTTCCCATGTGCCAAGGTTGTGGGTTTGATCCCAGGTCAGGGGATCAACCAAAGAATGCATGAATAAGTGAAACAATAAAATCGATGTTGTGGTTTTTTTATCTCTCTCTCTACCTTACCCTCTCTCTCTAAAATCAATTTAAAAAATACATCTCTACCTTATTTAAGTCACTTATTTCCCAGCTCTGTTACTAACAAACTTAACTCTAACTAATTGTAGATACAATTATATGGAGTTCTCATGTAAATATGTGGCTTTTAAAACTATTCATTGGTAAACGTGGCTAAAGATGACAGTTAAAAGAGGAAGGAAAGAGAGAAGAAAGGAGGGAGGAGGAGGGAGGGGAGAATCAGAGACTCGGAGTGAGTGGGTATGCGTGGGGCTTTGGGCTGAACCAGTCCGGGCTTCTCATTCTGTTTCTGCCTCTTCCTGGCCAGAAGAAGGCTAGGTGAAACTTCCAAAACCTCAGTTTTCTCATCTGTGGTATTGCAGGGCCATTGTAAAGAGCAGCCAATACATAAAAGACGCCCAGTTGGTGTTGAAGCAACAGTGGTTATTTCATTGGCTCCTTGGGTCTTTTCAGCATCTAGCCTGCTGAACTCGTAGTAAAACTTACATAAACTTGTTGAATTAAGGTATGATGACACTAATCACACAGAGTACTCTTGGTGTGGACAAACCACAATTTCTTTTTTCAGGGAAAAAAGTGCAGTAACTCCAACCTCCCTTTCCCAGCTCCAACCGGTACTTTTGGTCCCAATACACGCTCTACAAGGCACCCAGAATTATCTTTCTAAGAAATAGGTCTGATTGTATGACCCCTTCCTGGAACTCTCTCTGTGGGATCTAACCTACGTGATAACCTTATTCCCCACATATGGCCCCGTCCCACCTACCACGCACCACAGCCAAGCGCATTCACGCTCGGTGCCTTTGTCCACGCTGCTTACTGGCCTTGGGTGCCTTTCCCGGTTTCCGCAGGGGTGAACTTTGCCTCATCCTTCAAGCCTTAGAGCAAATGTTGACATTATTTTCTCATGAAGAAAGCCTTTGCCAAGTCCTTCAGGCAGATTTGGCTCTAATCTGATTCTCTTTGCATTTTTTACATACCTCCCCTCTTCCAGTGGTCACCTGGCATTTTTACACAGGGTCCAGCGGAAGTAATGCCTGTTCGAGTGTGGCCGGTGGGGTAATAATTTATAGTTTTAATTTGACACGCTAAAATGTCATATTTTGTGCTTGAGTGGGGTATTGTTACAGAATTACGTGTTTATGGCTTTGTAATGAGAGATTTTGTAATAAAAAGGGGGCGTTATCTGTGCCAGCCCCTGTGTTTTATTTATTGGTCTCTGCCACTAGACATTTACTTGCTTCCTATCAGGCTGACAGTGACATAGCCAGTACTTGTCACTGTTGGGCTTCCCTCCATAAACACATTACGTTGCCTCCTTCCTACTTGCACCCACCCACAAAGAGGAAAAGGCTGGTAACATCCAGTGCCGTGGGACGTTGGTGGGAAGGCAGTGCGGCGAGGTCTACCAGTGCTTAAAACTGTGACTCTGCCAGTTTGCTTCTGGACAGCTGTCCTGAGAAGAGTGCCGCCCAGGGTCCCAACAGGAAGTCTTCATCAGCGAGGCTCAGTTGAAGTTAACAACAGGAGAGTCCACACAACACACGGAGGCTGCTGAGAAGAATGGATTAGAGCAACACGTTTCTGGCTCGGACAGATTGCAAAACCGCCCTGTCGGTTTTGAACGAGCAGAAGGTGAGCTCTGCTGTGCCTGGTGGGCGTAGTGAGTGCCAGTGCAGAATAACAACAGATTACAGAAATGAATTTGGCTAAAAATGCCCGTCCATCATGGTCATTCTTATACTCGCTGGCTGGGATATTGGGATGCTTTCTGCACTATCAGCCTCTTAGTTCTTACTAAGATGATTGGTACCACCGCCCCCCCCCCACCCATTTGATTGTGTTTTTACTGTT
Source organism: Sturnira hondurensis (assembly GCF_014824575.4). NCBI lineage: Eukaryota > Metazoa > Chordata > Mammalia > Chiroptera > Phyllostomidae > Sturnira > Sturnira hondurensis. Next base: position 13,766,262 of record NW_028080827.1, read on the forward strand.
TGTCGAGTCAGAAGATGAATATCTCCATCTCTCGCAGCTCTGCTGCGTCTTTAAGCAGCGTTTTCCAAATAATGTTGCACAAAAATACATGAACAACTGACTAGGTGCTCAATGTCTGCTATCAGTGGAAAAACCGCAGTTCTGTGATAACACACACATCTCTTAGTTATACGCACTTGCCCAAATGAGGACCATATTTTACATAAAACTCGTAGTGAGTATGAAAACGCCCACGCAAAAGTAGCTATACTTGGAATGTTTTCACCGTTATTAAATGTCCCCTAGATGCATTTGGGAGGTTTGAATATTTTAAAACTTGGAACACCTTATGTGGGCTGAGTAAAAAACAAAACAAAACACTTAGACTAATATGACTAATTTGACTCTATTTATATTAATGGTTATGTACATTTACACATATATTGGTGTGTACATGTATATATACATATATGCAAACATATGGAAGGATATACATCAAACTAATATTGATTACTTTGGGGAAAGAAGAAAATTGGCGTATTTATAGAGAACGTTTACTTTCTATTACATATACTTTTTTATATTATTTGAGTGTTGTTAATAATGAGTATATATTACATCTATAAGTGTGAATAGATGAAAAAAGGTATATAGCTAATATAAAGAGGGCTTCCTTCTCACAAATTAAGATAATGACAGCCCATGCTGGGCTGTGGGGAAAACTTTTTTTAATGGTATTTTTCATATATATTCATAATACACAACAAAAAAACTATAGAGGGGCCCTTGTGAGATGGCTCAGTTGGTTGGAATGTCATCCATACACAGTAGAGTTGTGGGTTTAACCCCTGGCCAGGGTACACACCTGGGTTGCAGGTTCGATCCCCAGTCAAGGTGCATGGTGGGGAAGCAGGGGTAGCTAATCAATAGTTCCCTTTCACATCAGTGTTTCTCTCTCTCTCCTCCCCCCACCCCTTTCTCACTCTTTAGAATCAGTGAACATATCCTTGGGTAAGTATTAAAAACAAAATAAAAAACAAACCAACAAAAACTATAGAGGAAAAGTTGTATATCCTAGCACCCTCTCCTGACAAAGAAAACACTTCAGTTTCATTTGGTTTTGATTCCTCTGATAATAAGTACTCTCTGACAATGCAACCTAGGTGCAGGTTCATTTATTGTTTGAAAGAAGAGGTTTGATAAGCAAATTGATGTCATAAGTAAGACAACTTCTTGCACGAGGTTTACGGGAAGGGTTATAACCTGAGAGGCTAGAGTTGGTGCGGGGGTGCTAGGAGAGGACATCAGAGCTGAGGTAAAGCTAAGCTAAATACCAAGGAAGAAGCCAAGGACACTATAATTTTTAAAAATTTCAAAGAACAAGGGCAGAGTTTGAACAGCAGATGAAGCCAAGTTTCTGTAGCTGGAACAACACAGAAGCAAGTAGGAGGAAAGCAAGGGAAATGGAAGTGAGGCTGCAGGTGGGGCTGCAGTGCCCTTGTCTCTGTGGCTCAAGGACAAGTGGACGCCTGAGGGTCAAGTCTGGTTGACATGAAGTGACCATGGATGCTACATCATCTTTGCCATTTCTTACCAAAGGACAATGCAATGGAGAAAAACACGAAGGAGGAGGAGGAGACAATAGAGGAGGGGGTGCCCTAGGCACGCCTACAGTCTCTTCCCAGCTCCATCCTAGTTTCTGCATGTGGGCACTGGGCGGTTTGGCCCAGCCCATCTGTGAGGTTCTAGCTAGCTCTTGAATGTGTAAGGCCTTCCTTCCTAAAAACAGTCCCAGATTCTGTAAGACTCAGCTAAGACGACCACTGAAAGAGTCGTGATCCAGCTTCATTACTCAGGCAGAAGCATTTGAGTTCCACTCCTTCAGCATTTCTGTATCTGGTTTTCCTGGGGCCCTTGGTAAGGATTCCTCATTACTTTCAGTAGGGCGGGTCTCAAGGTCATGCTGGAAGCAAAAGGCAAAAAGATGGGTGAGCTGCTCTAATCGGCCCTGGCTGCAGTCTGGTTTTTTTAATTTTTATTTTCAAATGAGCGGTTTGTCTTCCTCAAATCCCAGTGATGCAGCCACTCCCTAATCTGGAGAAAACCAGATGACTTCACTGGTCTTTCCCATCTCTGGTGTCTATGATTCATCAGCTATAGCAACTAGGGAGGGGTAAACACAAACACAACTCTAATGCGAAGGTTATGTTGGAGCTCAAAGGAAGGAATCTAAGAAAAACTGTCAAGATTGTTTTTAAAAAAGAAAGGAAAAAATGTAACTTACAATACTCCTAACTCAGACATTTTTTCTAAAAGGTCCTCCTGTTTCCAGTGCCTCCTATCTTTCCTCTTCAATTATTAATTACACGAACTTTTCCATTTCATGACTGTTTTACACATATTTTTCTACGAAATGGTAAATGCTTATTCTAATACAGATGGAAGCCTAGTTGGTTTGGGTCACCCGTGTCCGTGAAGAAGCCGCCAGTATCTGACTAGAAAAATCAAGGAAGTCTCAAGACAAATTCATTCAATTTAGCAAACACCGAGCACCCACTTTAGGTCAGCCCCTAGGGCAGGGCTGTCTAGCAAATGCGTACAGGAAAAAAAACATGGTAACTCAACCTTAAGGCCTAGTGGAAGTAAGTAAGTAATTATAATTTGACAAAGGCATCAGAAATCCAATCCAAGGGCTGGTGGAACCCAGTCAGAGAATGACACGTCTGTCAGGAGAGGTTAAGCAAGATATTCCATTCTGGCCGGTGCGGTCACAGTCACTCACGGCCACTTGAAGTCATTGTGTAACCCCTAAAGAGGAAATGGAACACACACCAACGTGTTCAATATCCCGAGGGAGTGTCATTTAGGGAGGTGTGGCTATTAATGTTTAAACAGACCATTCTAGTATAAAAAAACAGGCAAAGAGGATCAGCCACTAGAGAAGATATATATTTCTTTAATGCTGCCATTATGAAAATTGTGAAAATATTTTGGGAACGCCTCTACTTAAGTGTTGCCCTAAGAGCCTAAGGCAAATCCCGGTCACTTGAGAGGAATTTTGAGGAACATTTAAAGGTCATTCCGAGCGAAGGCTCATAACTAAGAGGCCAAAGGATAGAAGGAGGAAAGCAAACTGTTAACTGAGGTTAGGAATGCATGGAGTCATGTCCAGGCCCTCATTTGACTACACTGTCTGGCCGACTCAGGAAATCCGGTCATTCTGATACGAGGTCTGAAGTGGATAGCTATCAGTCCAATAAAACTCTCAGAGTTCCTGAGATACTAAATATTCAAAATCCTGTAGTACTATTTAAACGTAATTCTTTGTTTCGGTGAGAATATCCACAGAGAGAGTGACTGAAATGGAATCTTCAGTAATAACATACCTATGGTTGAGGCGCGCACACACCAAAATGGGTCTCAGAAACCGATACTGCCCAGACCAAGTGGTCTGAGACTTCCAGTTAATGACACCGGCCTCCCGTAGGTCGCCATCAAACGGATCCAGTTGACACCGTCAGCCCCTTTCATTTTCCAGAGCCAGCAGCATTCCTGGGGGCATTCTAGAGAGCAGGAACAAACCGGGACTCGGCCCCAGACGCTGAAGACGAAAGGAGGCGCAGCGTTGGCGGGTGCAGACTCGGCCGGGGACCTCTCCCCGCCGGCGCTCACGAAGGCCGCCACTCCCCTGCACCTGCGGTGTTGTTCTTCCTTCGAAAACTGAAATCGTCCTCAGAACCGAGAACACTGCTTGTTTGTTGTCTTTTTGCAAATCAGTCTGTTAATACAGTATGCACATAATAAAGTTATCTGCCTTGTTGTGTTAAAAAATACATGAAGCGCTCATCTCAGCGATCTCAAGCTGAAAAGGAATGGCTAAGACCCACATGGGCTGGCAGCGCTGGTCTCCATGTTACCATCGTGTTTTAACTGGTTAAGCCACATTTTCTCTTTTGAGGTTGCAGTATGCATTTTAAACACTTGCACATTAACATAAATATCACACAAACATTAAAACATTTTTGGGAGGAGCTCATGGCATGACTTACGTTGACCCTCAACTCCTCAACAGGGGGCACCTTGGGCTTCCGGTCCGGCCTTGGGGCTCAGGGCTTGGCTTCCTTCCCTTTTCTTTCCTATACTCCGGAGTCCTAGTTTTAAAAGGTTAGGAGAGAGACCAACTAGGTCGAAATAGCATTTGGACTTAACCATCTTTTCTAAGTGACTTTCTTGGGAGGATATCAACGTTTTTCCCCATGGATTTGGGGTCCACTTCCAAATAATATAATTGGAATTTAATTCCCCAAAGAATACCGTTTGCAAAGATACCCTTCCTCCAGGTAGCTCTGGGCTGTAGAGGAAGGGGCGGCATCTGACCCCCTTGGCGAGGACCTGCAGCACCTAGCACCCTGGTAAGTACCACGCCAGTAGATTAAGTACGACGACTTAAGGTCTCGTTTTCTTGGCTACACTCTCCCCCCGCGTGGCAGGTGTATTTGATAAGGCAGAAACAAAGATGACAGATTGTCAAGTAAAACTGATCACTACAGCTCTTTGTTTAGGTTGAAAAATAGCCTCCACCGATTCCCCTGCCTTTAGACTTCCCTAGTTTCCATTCCGCCCCCAAATCTATCCTACATATTATTGCCATGCTTTTCATTGTAGAATTTTAACCATGCGGCCCGCCTCCATTGCCACCCCCATGAAAACACTTTTCATTACTCGCTGGCTCAAGACAACACCCCCAGTCTCTAATAAGGCACCCAGGACTTTTTTTTTTTTTTTTTTTTTTTTTTAGTTCTCTCCAGCACACTTTGTTTGGTTCCTTCGGGTCCCTTCACCACAGGCACCCTGGCCAGCTCTCAGCCGCTCTCGGCTGCTATTCCGACGGGCTGTGTGGGCCTGCACCTCTGCAACGTAGAAATGTTCCTTCCAGTCTGGCAAACTCCCTTCAAGTTTCAGCTCAAATGACATCTCTCACTGATTTAACCTGACAACACTTCACACTTACACAGTGAGGTGCAGTTTAAAAAGAACTTTGATATCCATTATTTATTGGAAGGTCACTAGAGCCTGGAGAATATGCTGGGAAGGCATAAATACCTGAATTGTACAGATGAAAAGACCTCAGCTCAAAGAGGGGAAAGGTAAGGCTTTAGCAAATGATGTTCAGACCCCTACACGGTGCTCGCTCCCAATCTCCCCACTTCCCCACCTCCAATGCCTCTTCCAACAAGTTCCAGCTGTGGGCTGACTCCCTGTAAGACCCAACCTCTCATACTTCCCCTCAAGTTGCAGCTGAGTCATAACATTCGGAAGACGTCCCCAACTGCTGGATATGAATTAACTTGAGCATGGGCTCCAGGGAGGCAGAAGGCTTGGCTGACAGCAACCTCAGCACTCCCTGGTATGCAAAATGACATTTTGGCCTTAGGCACTTACTAAGTTACACAGTCCTTGCTCCTGAAGAGCAAAAGTTTTCGGGCACTAAGAGTGTAGCATTAAAAAAAGCCAGAATGAATTAGGGACTGACCTACCACTTTATTAGCTTCCCAACGTGTGCACATAGGCAGAGAGAGGCCTTCCAGCCTAATGCACTGAGATTTCAGTTTTCTTCACCCTCTTCCTGAGCTCGGAAGGACTCGTGCATTTCTATGAGACAGTATGTTGGAACTGGACAGAAACGACTTCCAGCTGCCCCTGGTGGCACTTGGGAAACTAAAGTGTGTGGCACTCGCAGTGGGGCAGAGGGCAGACACTGTACTTGCAAAATGTATTCCATTATTTATTTTTCACATTAGTAAAACTGCTCTTTGCATATTGTTGGGACCTGTAATGAACTAGTTAAAAATAAAACACAAACTCTGTAAAATACATTCCATTTTTTCATTGTGCAGAAATGTGGACTTTCTCGTTCAGTGAGATTATAATTATCTGATTTTTTCCCCCTGGACTCATTTCTCATTTTTGGTTGAAAACTTTAGGAGCAAATTTAAATATCTCAGGGAGGATTAGTCAGTAAGACTGTTCCTGGACACAATGTTCTCATTTACTTGGAGTCTCATTTAAGAGGCTAGAGCAAAAAACCTTACAGTTAGCTCAGGGGCCCAGGTCGGGTAGAGGTTTGTTGAAAGCCCAGCTCGCTAAATTGTGGTAGCCTGGGTCTCCCTGGATTTGGAAGGCACGCCCTGCAGAGCTGTGTAACACGGACTTCTTTTCAGAACACTGGAGACTAGGCACAGGGTTCCCTTTGGTAGGGGGCTTTGTTTCGTTTCGCTTTGTTTCTGGTCCAGGAAGACTTGCAGAATTTTTCAAAGTTTTGGCTTCCAGGTGGAATGTTTTAAAGAGATTTTGAAAGATGCTATCTTCCGAGTTGTTAAACCTAAACTAAATTTGTATTTTTTTGTTATTCTTAGTGAGTATAACATTAAATTACACAGTGTTGTAAAATGTATCCAAAATATAGAGCTTTATCCTTTTTTGTGTGGTGACTGGTGTTGCCTTCAATAAACATTACATTTTTAAAATTCACTTTCTTGTGCAGGGCTCCCAGCTGCCCACAGACCTGCCCTTGTGAGCAGTGAGGCCTCAGATTGAGGAGGAGACGACCCAGCCACATGCTGGTGTATGGCGGGCTCTGAGGAATCAGCACAATTTAATACATGTTGATGGAGCATCTGGAGGCCGCCTAGCCCTGGAATTGGGTTTGGGTTGTACACACGGCTGTGTACAGACACAACCATTGGCCCTGCGAAGTGTACGATCTGTTTAGGGATATACATGCAATCCTCAAAGGAGAATAACGTAGGATATCATCTGAGATTCAGAATTTCTGCCATTATAGTATTGCAGGAATTCAAAGGACAAAAGGCTTTTAGAGGTTTTGAGTCGTGAGGAAACTTTTATGCCCTGGACAGACCCTAAAAACAGGAATCTCTGATTTCCTCATTTCATTTCAACGCTTCTGTCTTTACGTCCGGCTTTTGAATCTAAGTCTTTTTTTTAAAGATTTTATTTATTTATTTATCTTTAGAGGGGAGGGAGAGAGGGAGAGAAATATCAATGTATGGTTGCCTTTTGTGCGTCCCCTGCTGGGAGTTGGCCTGCAGGGAACCGGCCTGCAACCCAGGCATGTGCCCTGGCTGGGAATTGAACCGCGATCGTGTGGTTCGCAGGCCTGCGCTCAATCCACTGAGCTAAACCAGCCAGGGTTGAATCTAAGTCTTTTTTTCTATCCAGCCTTCGTCCTCCATAACTCCCCTGTTAATACCTGACACTGTGAATTATACCCCTCCCACAGGGTGTTTATTCTGAGATCATCTCAAATTTATATGAAAGTTACAGAAATAGTATACACAGCCCCCATGTCATCCTTTCAAGACTTCCTGTTAACATTTCGCTGCCTAAGGCCTCCAATTTCAGAGCAACTTGCAGACACAATACCCCATTATTAATGCAGACCTCAGTGTTTATTTCCTAAGCACAGGGCAGCTCTGACACGACATCAAATCAGGAAATAAATATCCATACCTGTCATATAACCCACACTCTCCATTCCTGTTTGACCCATTGTCCTGAGAGTGCCCTTCAGTGGACGAGGATCCAGACCAGGAGCACGGGTCACATCCGGTTAGTCTTTAAGTGAAACATTCCCGCCGGGTTTCTGTCTTTCGTAACCCTGACATTTTGAAGATTGCTAACCGATTACTTCAGAGACCAAGTCCTTGGTTTGAATTTCTCTGGTATTTCCTCAGGGCAGGAATGCATCACAAAAGTCACGTTGTGCTCTTCCTGGTGAGCACCAAGGAACTCACATTGCTGATTTGTCTCATTACTGGTAACATTAACTTCAGTCACTTGGTTAAGATAGTTTCTGCTAGGGTTCTTCAGCGTTAAGTAAACTAATGTGATACTTAGTACATTAGTAACTATCTTGTAGAGAGATTCTTTAAGATTGCACAAATGTTCCTATTTGCCATCAAATTTTCACCCACTCCATTTAGAATCTTTGATGATTCTTAGCTAAATAGTTAAATTGTAATGGTTACAAATTGGTGATTTTTCTAATTCCGTCATTCCCTCTAGACTTATAGGTTGGAATTCTACTGTAGGACAGAATTTTCTCTTATTTCTTTATTTATTCACTGGTACCAATGTGGGCTTGTGGATGACTCTTTTGCTCAAAGGATTCCAATCTATCACTATCATTATTTGATATCCAAATTTTCATTCAAGCTAGCTCCCGTACCCTTTTGACATGCACCCATCGTTATTCGAGTACTTCCTTACTTTGTTACACGATGACGTAATTTCCCTGCCCCCATCTTGGAATCAGTCATCTCTCCAAGGAGCCCTCACTTCTTTCAGTGGAGAATGGGATTTAGGAACCAAGATCTGGGTGCCAGGGGCGCTACTGCTACTGGAACATCATTGCTTCCAGACCCTCTCAGCAGAATGAGCACACGTGTGCATGTGTACACACACAGAACTATGACTCTCCATCTTTCTCTGTGTATATAGTAAGCGCCATGAGTTCATTCTGCTACTCCCAATTCCAAATGCACATCATGGGATTTATTATTGCCTTCCCCTTTCCCATTATTTTCAATGTATTTATTTGCTCAATTAACTGGGTATGTAACCAAACTCCTACCCCCTCCCAAACAGAGGGGGAGAGGAAGAACAGAAAAACAAAAAAACAACAAAGGGCCAGCTTGGTCCCAAACATGTTAGCCCCAACTGTCTGGTGAATGGGCTCCCAACCTCCCTATCAATTTTTCTCCACTAGGTTCCAGGCCCGTTTTCAGTCTACAGGTTCTGTAGGGCATCGCCCTGACCGTACTGAGAACTAACCACACATCGCCCTGACGGTACTGAGAACTAACCACGCATCGCCCTGACCGTACTGAGAACTAACCACGCATCGCCCAGACCGTACTGAGAACTAACCATGCATCGCCCTGACCGTACTGCTGACCTCTGGCGGAGAACACTGCTGCTGTCTTTTCACCCCATCCACGTTCTTCCTCTGACATTTCCATTTGCCAGCGGCAGCACTCAGGCTAAAGCTGTCTTTGAAACCTCTCACTTCCTAATTCCACACACGTTATTCACACATGTGCTGTTTCGTGTGCCACACCTTCAATGTGTTCCCCACACCTACTGTCTATTACCTAGTTGAGACTCGATGTTACATGTGGGAGATACTCATTTTGGGGGCAGAGTTACCTCTGATAGCTGCTAACTTTCCAATTTACATCATTACCACCTGCCTGCTATTTGTATAGTTAATATCTCCTTATTATAAGACTTTCTCCTTTCTAAATAAACCTTTAATATTGTAAATTTCCTAAAATCGATGCCATCTTGTTTAAAAGCCTTATGTGTGCCCTGACTGCTTTCCAAATGAAATCAAACAACCTGGGAGTAACAGTTAATACCTTCCACTATCAAGCTCTGAACTCTTCCCCTCCCATTTGTTGTCCTTTGCTCCCACAGTGATTACATGAGTACATTTGCTATTTCCTAAAATCAGCACTTTTCATACAATTTCCCCTTATGCTCTCATGTTGATTCCTGTTTGTCTGTTAATATTTTACTTGTTTTTCAAACACAGCTTAAAGTTATTTCTACGAGTTTTTTTTTTATGCGAGCATCCCTTTTTCTCACTCTTGTGCACTACTGTGCCACTTCAATATTCTGCCCTATATTATAGCTGATCGTGTACATATATCTCCCCAACTAGATTAGGAAATCCTCGTAAGGCAGAAACCAATCGTATTTATCTTGAAATACCAAGAGATTGGTATAATGCATTACGCCCTACAGATGCTCAAAAATGCATTATTAGCTCCATAGAGGACAAGCAAAGTTTTGACAGGTGAAAACAAGTCCAACCAGATGTAGCTCTTGTGCAAAAGCATGCATGCAGGGACAAGAATGGCTGATTCACGTGATGCCAAAGTCTGGCTGAAGCAGGTGAAATGCAATGCTCGGAAGAGACCTGAAATCGGCAGCAGCGTGGCATTGCCTTATTGCAGTGCAACTCTTGGGATTAACATGCACGTACCCTCTTGTGCTGTTTTTTGGGGGAATGGGGGGTAAGCAAAACCCAGGATAGGCAGTATAGGAAGTATTTCCTTTTTCCCTCTAAGAAATGCTTACTCTCAAGAAAAGGGAAGGAGAAATTCAACTCACTAACCACAGAATTTTTGTTTCCTGACTTTCAAATCGGTATTTAATTTACACCTAGTCCCCACCCCATTACCTCAGAGAATTCATCAGGCTGTACCACACATATTCAGCAATTAAAAACAAAAACAAAACCCTTTTGTAGCTCCTTGATTGATTACTAACAGTAGCTCATATACTGAAAGCAAACACATATGCCAAGGCGAACCCTTGGCAGAATCTTCTTTTTTGATGAGGTAATCTAGAGGTCCACCCTAGATACATTCACCTTGATGCTCAGCTCTTTCCAGAAGCTTTGCTCAGACCAGACCCAAACCCCAGGTCGATGCCTGTGCACCTGCTCTTACATACCTTCATAAGGGACCTGGACATTAGTCAAAGGGACATGGCAAGACTGAAAGTCACAATTAAATGCATCCCCTTTATTTCAACATCTCAATGAGAAACTCAACAAATCTTGATATCACTTATTTTAACCTATGTGATTTTAAAAATACCATGTGTCTATAGCACATAAGCAACTTAATATCTTTATCTGTATGTCCATCAAAAATTTCAGATTTACTATGTTGATAATAAAATATTAGAAAAGTGTTCTCTCCCCTCTCTTCCCTACACCCACGCCTCCTTGTATCTCTAAAAAGTTTGCAGTGTCCAAACCCAGAATCCAAGTACAAATGGAAATGAACAAATAGGTCAATTCCCTTTGTGACTGCAAAAGATCCAAATAGTGAAATTATTTCCAACTTTTGCTGGTCAATTGGCAAGAATTGCATTGTTTCTACCTCACTTTGCACTTATTTCCTAAGTTTTATAAATCTGACTCCCATACTGGCCACTTCAATGAAAATTCTCCTTTTACTGAAGTTCTAGTTTCCCCTAGGGCTCCATTCACGGCCTTTTCGTCATTCCACTCATTTCTGCTATATGCTGTTCTTCTGATTCCAAATAGCAAAGATACACCAATTCCCAAATCTGTATGGACGCAATCAGTCTTCTCCTGAAGACCAGGGTGTAAGATACCGTGGCTTCCTCCTCGCTCACTCTGGGGCAAGCCAGCTGTGTGCCAAGCCACTCAAGCAGACCTGTGGAGAGGTACAGGCAGTGAGGATGCGGCTTCCTGTCAATAACCAGCGAGATGCTGACACCTCCCACCACCACCACGAGTGAGCCTTCTTGGAAACAGATGCTCCTGCCCCAGTCAACCCTTCAAATGACAGCATCAGCCAACAGCTTGACTGCGACCTTATTAGAAACTGTGAGTGACAGGCACCCACCTAAGCTGCATCTGGACTCCTGATACACAGAAACTCTAATAATATGTTTGTTTTAATTAGCTGAGTTTGGGGGTAATTTATTAGGCAGCTATACATAACAGAGTATTTGAACCCCAAATTCAACGAATAGAAGTGGCGAAAGGAAATGAACATTTCAATTGAATTTCTCCCCATTCCACATGCCTTCTCTTGCCTTCTCAGTGTTTAAAACCATCCTTTACCCAGCACTGCAAATGCGAACCACGAGGCCATACTTGGCTCTCCCCACCAAGCGTCTCACTGAGCTGTCCTTTGTCCCTGCAGTCACAGCATCCATTCAGGGCCTTCACCGTGTTTTCGGTTCCTACCACACAGCTTCCCAACTCTTCTCCTCCCCTGCAGTCTCTCCCAGTTCCACTCCATTCCTTGGACTAGTGGCAGCAAGAGCTCTTTCAAGCACATGTCTCATCATGTTATTTACTTTTATTAAAATTCGCTACCTGTTCTCACCTTGCATAGGATAAAACTTAATCTGTCACAGATGGCATGTCTGTCCCCGTCCTGTGTCTTTTTCTCTCATCTCCCATGTCCATAGCCTACAACCTGGCCACACTTAACCTTTGTATATGCTGCCTTCTTTTTGTGTGGAAGATCTTTTATTCTTCCCTTCTAACTCCTCGTTTTTAAAAGACTCAGCTCAACCTTCATATTAGAAAAATCTGCCTTAATTTTCTAATAAGGTTAAACAGTTTTCTTATCTTCCTTTACCGGCGCATTTATTTACACAGATCAGTACTGTGTCCTTCACTAGAATTCGAGCTTCTGGGGAAAAAAGAATCTATCCTTGTATCTACTTGTTCATTTACTCATACAGCCAACTTACATCTACTAAATAACGGTGTGACAGACACTTGTGTTAGGTGTGTGTTACCTGGTGGTGAACCAAACAGATATATGCCCCTGACCTTCTAGAGCACATAGTCCATTCAGAAGACAGACAGTAAGTCAAACAAACACATAGGCACTTACTGTGATATAGAGTAAAAGAAAATGTCATGAGTGGGGACCTGCTTTAGATGGTGTGAGACACAGATATACCCAAACATTTACTGAATTAAACCTTTTCCGAGAAGCACGTATAAATTACACCCTCACCTGGAGGTATAGGAGGGCCAGGTCCATCGCATCCTTACTAACCCTAACACTCAGTCTGCTTTCATCTTTTTTTAAAAGAAAAAAATGCTCATATTTTCAATGTCGTTTTTTTACTTACACATTCTCAGAACTAAAAATCAAGAAAAAGAGCACAAGACATAATCACATATGTTTTATAAAAGGCTTAATTAAGCACAAGTGGAAAACTAAGGCTAGCCTTATATGTTGTCAGATATATATTGTCAAATGTATGGCTAAAATAATTTCAAAATAATCACTTGCAAGATCCCATACTTTACTAAGTAAAAAGTAGTATTGAAAAAAGCAACAGCCAAGACTTTCTGGTATTTAGAAGTCTGAAGAAACCATTATCTAGCTTTTTAAAAAGAGCAAATTCCAAGGGAATCCCTGACCCTCCCTAGGTTCACTGCCAAATGACTCACAGCTAAAGGATTTCTGAGAACAGGAGTAGGTGACAAAGCAAAAAGAAGCAGTCCATTAAAGAAGGCTCAATGTTTAAAAAAGAAAATGGGAATGTGAGGAAATTATATATTGAAATACATAAAACAACTTTACTAATAGTTACTCATTTATTAAACATAGTTTATAAATGACTAAGAAGAAATCTAAACTAAACAAAACTTGGTAGTTTAATATAAAAATGCCCAACAATCACCTTTAACAGTTGGAGATTTCTAGAACTCTAGAAAATTCTAGATTTCTTATATTAATGTAAATTTCTTATATTAATATAAAACACATAACAACTGCAAAAACAAAGCTAATATTGTCTCGGATTTAGAAATGACACACATAGTTCCAAAAACTTTAGTGGACATTAAACAACACGAAAACAGAAAATTAAATAAGTCCATCCCTTCCTTAAGTCCAAGTTACTACATTAACATCAGCTGATCATGACTTTTTCCAAATTCATTGATGTGGTCCTAAAAATTTAAATTCATCAGTATAGATAAGGAAAATATAGCTTATGTTTTACCACACATTAGCCTTATCAGTTGAAATAATAAGATTTTTCGGGAAAACATGCTCATCTCTTTGTTTTCAGGAGTTTATTTCAGTAGTCAACTGGAATTTGTGCCAAGAGATAGAGGCACTAAGCACCAACTCTGTAACACAATAAAAGTTGTTGTTATTTTAACAGATGATTGTCCAACAAAAACACTGTTAACTTGGCCCTGGCTGGTGTGGCTCAGTGGACTGAGTGCCAGCCTGTGAACCCAAGGGTTGCTGGTTCTACTCCCAATCAGGGCATATGCCTGGGTTGTGGGTCGAGTCCCTAGTTGGGGGAGTGTGAGGGGCGACCAATTCATTGATGTTTTTCTCACACACTGATGTTTTTCTTTCTCTCTCCCTTTCCCGCTCCCTAAAAATAAATAAATAAATCTTTAAAAAATTGGTAGCTTGTTAACTTTTCAGAGGCAAGAAGCTTTTTATTTTAAATTTTAGTTCCTGCAGTGGAATATCACCAGTTTTTAAAGGTATTAACTTCACTAACCTGCAACAATCACAACTGGGGAAAATTGGAACATAGAACAATGACAACAACCTAAACTGTCAGCTCTGGACAGGCGCCCGGTCAGCGGGAGCGTCACGTTGTGCACCAAAAGGCTGGGTTCACTCCCTGGCTGGGGCGTGTACAGGATGCAACGGATTGAAGGTCCCCATCTATGTTTTTCTCTCCCTACCTCTCTAAGTCAATAAACGTATCCTCAGGTAAGGATTAAAGACAAAAAAACCCAAAAAACAAAAAGGCCCAACAGCAACAGAACTCTGTCACCATGGGTCAGAAACAAGGTGCACATGTTGCTCAAAATGATCTTTGACAGTGGCCACATTCAATGTTTGGAACCAGTCTCAACAGACTGATAATATACCTCAAGTTATTAACATAACACACAACAATAAATATTGCTCTTGGAAAAAAGCAAATTATTTTCTTATTTACAATTTTTGGAAAAGCTCTACTATAAAAATAATTTTCTTTTCTACATATTTCCCTGCCATGATCCTGTTAAAGCATATCTAGATTTTCCTCAAACATCAGAAGTTAAGAGCATAGTTACTATTCCATTTTAGCTCAAACACTCCTCCACACAGCCAACAACTTTTTCAAGGCACTCTAAGAACTGTCAAGGACAATAAGAAAACGTTCGTCCTGTCTACTGGTCTTTCAGGCACCCCCCCAACCTTTCCAAATTGAACGTGGGTTGTGACGTTTCCCCCCTCCCCAAGGTGGGGCCCTAAGTCGTTTTCCTTTTCTTTGGAGCCACTTCGTTTTCCACCTGCGGAGCAGGCGGGCTTTTGGTTTCCATGGAGACCGGGTTCCTGCGGCTGTGTGGAGGCATTCTTGTTCCAGTAGTCTAAGAGATGAAGCAAAGAAGAGAAAATAGTTTAACATGTTTACAACATATTTATATACAGTCAACTCTGTATTATTACCACATGCATTACTTTCTTTGTAAATGGTCCTTTATATATTGTTAATCCCTAGCCATTGGCTGCTTCTAAATAAGCTTTAACTTGACACAGTTCTAAAAGTACCAAATTTTCAAGTAACAATCAGGAAAAGGGACAGATGAAAGTAGATGAAGAGAAACTAAGGCAAAACCGCTCTCTGTGTTAAATTTGGAAGAGGCTGAAATGTTAAATTAGAAAATGAGGGAATTACAGGCCTAAAATTTTTAGCAATGTGTCTGTAGTAACAAAGCTGAAGGGCAGGAGAGAAGAAGAAATGAAAACTATGATGGGAGGAAAGGAACTTCACGAAGGTCAGAGCTGGTAAAGAGGAGGGAGAAATTATAAAGTGGAGAAAGAGCAAGATAAACAGAAAAGTACAGAGAGAAGGAGGGGAAAAAGAACAAATGTGGAAGAAATGTAAAAGAGAAAAGAGCCCAAGTAAGGAAGGAAAAACTAAAGAGCTGAGAGAGAAGCTAAGAAGGGCGGTGGCGGGGGGGGGGGGGGAGCGGGGAGGAGGAAGGGAGGGAAGGAGGGAGAAGAGAAAAAAGAAAAGAAAAAAGAATTAGGAAGGAGACTACAGAGGATGAAAAAGAGAAAGAAGGGCAATGGGGGAGGAAACTCAGCTGGGGTGCTGGTTCTACCTTAATGTCTACTCAGCCTCACTTTCTAGCTTACACTGTCTAGGGAAGAGAGAAGGTACATTCTGAAGATACAATCCCTTGCTAATGACGGCCATGCTGAAGATGAGATCTGGAAATGCGTCATTACCTTGGCCATTGAGAGAGCATAAAGTTTAAAAATGGATTAATGGAGAAAGCCAGGCCTCACAGAGAAGGACCACAACTTCACAGCCTGATACCAGTTGCCCAGAAGCTGCCCATCTCTGCCTCTACTTTTCCTTGCCCTTCTGTACCCATCACATCTTGTCCAGTGACTCTAGACCTTGGACTGATGGGTGTTGCTGCAACTCCAAGCACCCTCTCTCATATTCCTAATACAACAGACAAATTACTAGCACTGCTCTAAAGGGATACTGGCTCACTGAGAATGAATCCGACCCCAGCTTCTCCCACTTAATATCTTGTCCCTTTAGGGGCATTTTTGGGTTTACCATTAGATGACTAGAAAGGACAAACTTGAGTTGGGATTTGAGTCTGCCAGTTGGTCTGAACGTGATCAACTTTTGTAACATACTGATTAGAAAAAGTGCTGTGGTTTTTAGATGATCTAGGCCACTCCCCACGCAGCTGGTATTCACTATAAAAGTATACCGACCACACTAACTGTATCTACTGTATCACTGAGAAAAGTGAGCATTCCGAAATGCCCACTGTAAGACTGTGTGTATAATGAATGTTTACTATAGAAATGTTGAAGGAGAAAAGGGATAGGCACAGAGCCACTGCGAGAGGACTGGAAACAGAAGTGGGGATAGCACAGAAAGCAAATGGGGTCCTACTATTAAGCTTCATTCTATGAAGGAGGCAGGGTAGCCTGTACTGGGGTCCTCTCAGGGTTCTGGTGCCCAAGGCACTGCACAAAGGTAAGACACCAATTTGAGTGGACTAGAGACTAAGGGATCACATTAGAGGCAGAAACGTTTGTTACATGAGTTTTTATAGCATGAAATATATAGATGATTTCTGTTTCCCATAGTGTTTTACTTTCCCAAGCTTCCTGAAGCTTTGGTCTTCTCCTATAGCTGCTAAGGCTAGAATCCCTATCTCTGCTTATCTTGGCTGGACTAGAAAGTCCTATTCCTATGGCCTAACTAGGAGGAAATAGGGA
The DNA here is from genome assembly GCF_014824575.4 of Sturnira hondurensis. Classification (NCBI taxonomy): domain Eukaryota; kingdom Metazoa; phylum Chordata; class Mammalia; order Chiroptera; family Phyllostomidae; genus Sturnira; species Sturnira hondurensis. The sequence goes on from NW_028080827.1 coordinate 13,783,112, forward strand.
GGAAGGTGGAGTAATTCCCACCAAGTGTAGGAGGGCTGGATTGTAGGGCAGCATGCCAGAGATCACCAACAACTTTCCGTGGGCTTGGAGAAAATCAAGGATTAGTTATCTAATTTCTACTGTACTTAATGCTAGACTGTATGACAACTAGGTCATGAATACATCTAAGTATTTGTCCCTGAATGCATGAAGTATCTTAAAAAACACAAATGAGTTAAGTGTTCAGTAGTATATATATATAACTGAATTGTTTAACCTTGTATTGATGTGGCCAAACCCTACACACACGGAATTGTGTCAGGGTATTAAACCGCTGACTCTCACTAAACTCTTACCACCATGGAGTAAGCCACTCCGTAGAGAATTATGTTATAGGTGAGAAACTATAGTCAGAGTTTCTAAATGAAAAGGAATTCGTTATTCTAGAATGAAAATAAATACTTTTAAAAGAGTTTAAAAGTATTTATGATTATTTATTAAAGTATCAATTATTATTTTTAGATTAGTTAAGAAAACTGTGCCTTAGGAGGTTATAAAAATCACAACTTATATTAAATGCAAACTGAAAATAGGCAACCAAAACATTAGATAAAATGGTTTAAGATGGTAAGAACTTTCTCCATTCTTTCATTCATAGTGACTAGTTAATAACATTTATATACTTTCTTTTCTTTTTTTTCATGTTTTTAAAGTATATCGATTTTATTCTATTCTCAATAATTTTTAGCTTTGTAATTTATTTATTTTTATTTTTTTTTAAATATAATTTTTATTTAATTCTTGTTCAAGTACAGGTTTCTGTCTTATATTCCCAACCCTGCCCGCCGCCCACCCCATGCTCCCCGCCTCCCTCCCCTTTCCACCCCCCACCCTTAGTTATTGTCCATGTGTCTTTTATACTTGTTCATGTGAGTCCATTCCCTTTTCCCCTATATACTTTCTTAGACAAAGTTAACTAAGAATGTGCGAGGAGTTCTCATTTCTAAAAGGATCCCCCCAAACAATAACATTAAAAAACCGAGAAACATATTTTAAAAAACCCATTCACTAAACTACTTAAAAAACTTCCGCATTTGCATTCCAGCTGTTTCTCATAGGACTTGAGTACATTTGCTCAAGATGAAAGAAAAAAAGGGCGGAGAAACACCCACACAGGCCACACGTGACACATGTTCTGGGTGCACATGTTGGGAAGACTATAGAACTCAGACAGTGATTTTTAACTCAAAGATTTTTGGCAGCAGGGAAGGAAAATACATTGTTTTCTTGTTTCCTGAACATTCAGATTCCAATTTGTAGGGAACAAAACTTTTACTACAGCTGAACTCAATTTGGAATTTCTCCCATGATATAAAGAGTGACATGATGAAGGGTATTTCTTAGTCATGGCCTTACAGGAAGTTCCAGACAGGAAAAACATCCAGCTGGTATTTCTGAGAAGGATTCTATAAAGAGACTAACATTTATTATAACTGAAGAAATACTGAGTTATATAATATGTGGCAAAACACAATATAGTCTTTAACATTTTATTGTACTTTTAATAAGCACTGCATTCCCTAATCACTAACTCTAGTATTTATATTTCCCTATATCCTACTTATCAATTTTTAATTGTATCATAATTTTATTGCACGTATTCTACTGTAAATTGCCTCAAATATGTAATGAAATAGAGCATGATCATAAAACATTACCAAAACCATAACTCTGCTTTTCACAGGGACACAGGACTTAACCAAGTGGATGCTTCACCCATGCCCCCACTGGGCAAACTAGAAGAACTTTCTTCAGTTGACTTAAAAAGCTTACGAAAAATAGAAAGTTTTACTGACACAGCAACTAAACGCAGGTGAGCATACAACTTTATTCGTCCTTTCTGTGGACGTGGCTTTTACAGTGATGTTATGGCGAATGTGGGCCTCAAGTTGAAACAGTATAGAGCCAGTGAAATAGATGAATAATAACCCAATGGAACATTTAATTTAAAAAAAGATCTTACCTTTTGTTGTGCTGTGGGACCCAGTGACTTAGGTGGAAAAGTACAAGGTATTCTTCCGTGATGGATATGATATGGTAATAACAGACCGGGATCTAGCGGAACCCAGGGAACGGAGAGACTGGCAGGGACACCAGGGAGGCCGCAATGCGTTTTATGCAGATTGTACATTGTCCTAGTGACTTTTCCATCAGAGGCCTTGTAGATCAGGAGCGAAGAATCTTCTGCTGCATGAGACAACAAGTAGGAGCCCTCCTGCAAGCTAAATCCACACAATGAAACTCAACTCAGTGTGTCACTTTCAACAGCATTTTCTTAATCATGGACTCTGAGTAAAATCAAAAACAGTATGGGAATGGGATACCGCCTCTAAAAATAATTTTATGACCAAATTAGATTCAAGAAGTCTTTTAAACTATTTCTATGTCTTTTAGGCAACTAATTTTAATTCTTATTCCAAAGTTCAGGATATATGATTATTTTATTTTTACTGTCATATCAGCAAATTTGTAAGTTTTCAATTATTTAATGGGAAACAAATGGTCTGCCTAACTGTGTAATCATAGATGACATACACTTATACTGAAAAGCATTTCATGACTGTACATCATGTCATCCTTATACAGAACATTTTAATCCATTCAACAAACACTGCACCTACCTTGTACCTAGTAATAGGTGAAGAGACATAAAAAAGTGCATGTGACACACTCACTACACTGAGTGCTTTAAAAGTAGCAGAAACAGTCAATGGATCACAATATAATGAGGTACCAGCTGATAGATATTGAATGTTCATTGTGAGTAAACTACTGTACTGCTTATACCCATTTTATTATTAAATCTCCACAACAAACCTTAGGCGCATAATATTAAGTAAGCCCATATTAGAGATAAACAGAAGTTGAGATGATAAGCAATATGCCCAAAGACCTGAGTGCAAGGCTTAGATATAAAATTAGATGAACTCCAAAGGCCATACCCTTAATCATGATCCTGTCTGTCACAATAATCAGTTCTGTCAAATATCAAATATACGTTTTCCTTAGAAAACTTTTAAGGAGTTAAGTGTATCAACATAAAGAGCTAAAAGAATATGGTTAATATACTGTACTTCCTTACGATTTTATACTCCGAACTTCCGGCCAAGATGGAGGCGTAGGTAGACACACTGTGCCTCCTAGCACAACCAGAAAAAGAACAACAAAAATTTAGAAACAAAATAAGAACCAGAAATGACAGAAAATTGAACTGAATGAAAGTTGGACAGCCAAGGAGCTGAAATAGACACACTGATCCAGCCAAATAGAGAGGGGTTGTGGCACAGGAAGTGGTGACACCAGGTGCACAAGGCACCCCAGGTGTGCAGGTGGCGGCTGGCAGACCCTGGGCACGGGGTGGCAGTGGGCAGACCCAGCAAGGTGGTGATTGTGAAGCAGGGTACCGTGTGCAAGGTGTCTGGCTGACTGGCGGTGGTCCCACCTTCACGTGTAGATAACCGGGGAGCGAGACAGACCGTGCAACCCAGAGTCCCAGCTCCAGGAAATAAAACTTCAAAGTACCGATTGAAAACACCTGTGGGGGATGAGGCACAGGGAGAGACTCCCAGCCTCACGGGAGAGTTCACTGGAGAGACCCACAGGGTCCTAGAATGTACACAAGCCCACCCACCCGGGAACCAGCACTAGAAGGGCCCAGTTTGCTTGGGGGAAGCGGTGGAAGGGACTGAGGTCTGACAGAGAGTGGAGTAAGTGCCACTGTACCCTCTAGGACCCCACCCCCACCCATAGGGTCAAAACCCAGCAACTTGGGTTACCCCACTCTGGTGAACACCTAAGGCTCTGCCCCTTACTATGTAACAGGTGCAACAAGACAAAAAAATGGCCGAAACGAAAGAACAGATCAAAGCTCCAGAAATAACACAACTAAGAGACAAAGAGATAGCCAACCTATCAGACACACAGTTCAAAATACTGGTGATCAGGATGCTCACAGAACTGGTTGATTTTGGTCGCAAATTAGATGAAAAAAATGAAGGCTACACTAAGTGAAATGAAGGGAAATGCACACAGAACCAATAGTGATGGGAAGGAAACTGGGACTCAAGTCAATGGAGTGGACCAGAAGGAAGATAGAAAAAACCAAACAGAAAAGAATGAAGAAACAAGAATTTAAAAAAATGAAGAGAGGCTTAGGAACCTCCAGGACATCTTTAAACATTCCAACATCCGAATTATAGGGGTACTAGAAGAGCAACAAGTGGAATTAAGGGGGAGAAGAAGAGCAACAAGTGGAAAACTTTCTTGAACAAATAATAAAGGAGAACTTTATTATAGGGGAATTATAGGGGTACTAGAAGAGCAACAAGTGGAATTAAGGGGGAGAAGAAGAGCAACAAGTGGAAAACTTACTTGAACAAATAATAAAGGAGAACTTCCCCAGTCTGGCAAAGGAAATAGACTTCCAGGAAACCCAGGAAGCTCAGAGAGTCCCAAAGAAGTTGGACCCAAGAAGGAATACACCAAGGCACATCATAATTATATTAACCAAGATTAAAATGAAGGAGAGAATCCTAGAAGCAGCAAGAGATAAGGGGACAGTCACCTACAAAAGAGTTCCCATCAGACTGTCAGCTGATTTCTAAAAAGACACCTTACAGGCAAGAAGGGGCTGGAAAAAAGTATTCCAAGTCATGAAAGACAAGGACCTACATCCAAGATCGCTCTATCTGGCAAAGCTTTCATTTAGAATGGAAGGGCAGATAAAGTGCTTCCCAGATAAGGTCAAGTTAAGGGGTTCATCATCACCAAGCCCTTACTATATGAAATGTTAAAGGGACCTATCTAAGCAAAAGAAGATAAAGAAACATGTACAGTAAAATGACAGCAAACTCACAATTATTAACAACCACACCTAAAACAAAACCAAAGTAAGTGAACAACTGGAACAGCAACAGAACCACAGAAATGGAGATCACATGGAGGGTTAGGAATACGGGAGTAGGAGGAGGAGGAGAAGGGGAAAAGGTAGAGAGAATAAGTAGCATAGATGGTAGGCAGGAAATAGACAGGGGGAGGGCAAGAATAGTGTGGGAAATGTAAAAGCTAAAGAACTTAAGACACATGAACATGAACTAAAGTGGGGGAATGTGGGTGGGGGAGGGTATGCAGGGTGGAGGGGAATAAAGAGGGGGAAATGGGACAACTGTAACAGCATAATCAATAAAATATATTTAAAAAAATTTTAAAAAGATTTTATCCTCCTAGCTCAAAGGTGCTAAGGAGAGCATCAGTTCTTTCCCACAATATATCTTTAAAAATAGGAATTAATCATGCTTTAGTTATAGGGATCTGCCTACAAATCTGGCAAGCTACATTTTCATTAATTTTTTTTCAAACACATTTTTTCATTGCTTTTTAGAGAGAGAAGAAGGGAGAGAAACATCAATGAGAGACAGAAGCACCAACTGGTTGCCTCCTGGACACTCCCAGACCAGAAATCAAACATGCCGACACCAGGGATCACATGAGCCCTGGTGGGGGATCAAACCTACAAAAGGTGTGTGCCCTGACTGAGAATCGAACCCGCAACTTTTTGGTTATGACACAACACTCCAACCAACTGAACCACACTGGCTTGGGCTTTCTCATTAATTTCTTTTAAGTAGAAAAGTAATAGGTGTGGACAAAGGAGGTACAGAAAATTATTCTTACTATCTGGAGAATTTCTTTTCCAAACAATCACTTTCATATTTTCTTTTTCTTTAAAGATTTTATTCATTATTATTTTTTTATACTTTATTTATTTATCTTTAGAGGGAAAGGGAAGGAGAGAGGAAGAAAAACATCAATGTATGGTTGCTTCTCGTGCATCCCCTACTGGGAACTGACCCCTGCCAGGAACTGGCCTGCAACCCAGGAATGTGCCCTGACTGGGAATCGAACCTCGAGAGTCTGGTTCACAGGCCTGTGCTCAATCCACTGAGCTACACCAGCCAGGGCCTCACTTTCATATTTTCATATAAGGAAATGCATAGTTGATTTGGTAGTAGGAATAAATAACATTTTAAAAATTGATCTTTCATTAACAAAAATCATATAGCTTAACTAACTTTCCCTCAAAATAAAGATGGCTTCAGTTAGCAGAGAGAATTCAAAAAGAACAAGATAGATGCCCCGAAGAAGAGTATCTTAAAAGTGCTACAAAGTGCAACGTACATAGTGAATAAATGGCCTCACAAAAGTGCTGATGTCCTAAACCCTGGAATCTGTGAATGTTACATTACATGGCAAAGGGGAATTAAAATGGAATTCAGGTTCCTAACCACCTGGTTTTAAAACAGTAAGATTTTCCTGGATTTTCTTAGTGGGCTCACTGTAATCATAAAAGTCCTTACACGTAGAAAAGGGAGGCAGGGGAGACTCGGAGATATGACTGTGGAAGAGGTCAGAAATGACGTGATATGAGGATTCAACTTGCCTTTGAAACTGTTCAAAACAAATTAAAAAAATGTCTAATCCTCACCTGAGGATATGTTTACTGGTTTTAGAGAGCTAGGAAAGAGGTGGGAGGAGAGAGACAGAAACAGAGAACACCTGTCAGCTGTTCCTTGTATGTGTCCTGACCACATATTAAACCCCAACTTAGGTTATCTGTCCTGACCGTGACTGGAACCTGCAAGCCTTTGGTGTACAGGGTGACAATCGAACCAAGTGGCCCACTCGGCCAGGATGCGCCTTCGAAAACCTTGAAGATGGAGGAAGAGAGGCATGAGCCAAGGAATGCACATGGCCTCTAAAATATACAAAAGTCCAGGAAATGGACCATATTCAGAGCCTTAAAGAAAAGAAGGCTGCCCTGCCGATACCTTGATTTTAGTCCAGGGAGACCTGTTAGACTTCTGACTTACAGAACTGCAAGATAATACATTTTTGTTTTTCTACAACACTAATTTTGTGGTAATCTGTTACAGCTGCAGTAGAAAAGTAATACACAAACTAAGATAGTGATAATAAAATTTCAAAAAGCATTCAGAAAATTTCATGTATGAGCATTGTGTTTTACACGAGGAACAGAATATGTAAAACAAAAATCCTGCCACAGAATCACAGAATCTCAGAACTGAAAAGTACCTAGGAAGTTACTGAACTCAACAAATACAAAAACTTATATCCAGTTGCATAATAAATAGGAGAATTAAAATTTTGAGATTTTTGACCAGACTCTTGAATTGTTTTTTAGTTTGTTTTGGTAAGGACACAACAGAAGAAACATTAAAGTTCACATAACAAGTTCACATATTGGTTTGATAAATGATCGGGTGGAGAATCCATATCTAAGATTGGCTGTGGACCTAATGGGTTTTGATCACTAGCTCTACAACGCTTCCTTCCTCTGAAAATGTGAACAATATAGGTACGGTGGGCTGTAATGGTCACCCGGATGTCTGCATTCAAATTTCTAGAACTGTTAATGTTACTTTTCATGGCTTTGCAAGTGTGTATGGACGCAACGTGACAAAGAAGCAGGAATCTGAGTGGTGCACTTTGAAGACGGAAGCAGGGGCATGAGTCAAGGCATACAGGGAGCCACTCGACGCTGAAAATGAAGGCGGGGAGATGACTGTCACCTCAGGGGCTCCAGAGGGAGCCCTGCGGACGTGAGTTCAGTCCAGTGAAAACTCGTTTCAGACTTCTGACCTGTGGAACTGTAAGAGAGTAGATCCGTGCTGTTTTAAAGCACGAAGTCTGTGGTAATGTTACAGTGGCGACAGGAAGCTGCTGCAATTCGCCTCATAGAGAAGTGTGTAAATGATATTATTTTTTAGTTTATTTTCATAATTTCAACTTTGACACAGGAAAATACACCTTGCATTTCTAGCTAATATTGTATCTATTCCTAACAGCATATATTCAAAGTTTCTATGAATTTTCATCAAAGAAAGTAAAAAGTGTCAATGAAACGATCAAAAAAATACTTACCTACTTAATTTCTTTAGAATGTGTTGGAGGATATTAAATAAACTTGAAATCCTATAAAATAGAAGACATTCATGTAAAATTAAACAGCAAAAGACCCCTTACTTTGCAGTTACAGTTCTACAGGAAGACAAGTCCTTCAATAACAACAGGTGAGACAGCGTAAAACACAGAACACCAAAGTTTATCCTTAATCTGATTAAATTATAATATTCATTTATTTTTGGCATTTCCTGAGCCTCCTTCAAAATCATCAAGTATTGGCTTGTACGAGAGAAGAAAATAAACCTTCTTACTTGAGTTCCGAAACTTTTTCTTTTAATTCTTCTGAGGTAATTTCTTCTAGCAGGAAAAGCTTTGAAGTAAATGCATCGATATGACCTAAAGTAAAATATCAAACTTGAAAACAATTGCAGGAATTAAAAAACAAATCAAAGCTAAAAAACAAGTTATCTAGTCTCTTTAAAGATGTTTTATAAAACTATAATAACTATAAATGAACTTACACTCCAGAAGAGGAGTTTTAAGTTTATTAAGTAAAGCTGTTGAACAGTGAAAGGACAGCAAACTCACAGTTATCAACAACCACACCTAAAACAAAAGCAAACCAAGAGGACAGCTAGATCAGGAGGGGAACCCTAGAAATGGAGATCACATGGAGGGTTAGCAAAAGGGGAGTGGGAGGAGGAGAAGGGGGGAGAAGGTACAGAGAATAAGTAGTATAGACGGTAGGTAAAAAATAGATAAGGGGAGGGCAAGAATAGTAGGGAAAATATAGAAGCTAAGGAACTTGTGACACGTGGTCACAAACTAAAGGCGGGGGAATGATGGGGGAGGAAGTGTTTAGGGTGGAGGGGATTGAAGGGGGGAATAGAACAACTGTAATGGTATAATCAATAAAATATATATTTTTAAAAAGCTGTTTTTAAAATGACATAAAAAGTCAGATTACAAAAGATGCATTAATTCTAAAAAATGTGCCGAGTGTAGAAAAGGTTACACATCTACACACCCCTAAGCCCACAAGTTAAGAATAGCAACTGAAAATACTGGCATTTCTAATTGGTATGAAAGTTGAAATTTTATGTAGATTAAATTTTTAGAGAAATATATACCTTATCAAACAAATAAAGTCAAATTTCATTTTGCTCTATACATCTCTAAGACATACCTGGTTAAGATAAAAATTAGATTACAAAAGCCAGCTTATTCACAATAGCCACTACATGAAAACAAACTAAGTGTCCCTCAACAGATGAAGGGATAAAGATGTGGTATGTATATACAACGGAATATTCTTCAGCCACGACAAAGAAGGAAATTCTGCTATTTATGACCAAAGAGCTAGACCCTGAGGACATTATGCTGAGTGAAATGACTCAGACTAGGATAAATACTGCATGGTTTCACTTACACAGGATGTCTAAATTAAAAAAAAACATCTCATAGAAACAGAGTAGAAAAGTGATTCTCAGGGATAGGGGGATGAGGAAAATGGTTACGTGTTGGTAAAATGGTACAACTTTCACCTATAAAGAAAATAAGATCTGAGGATCTAATGTATAAACAGTGATTATAGTTGGTAACACAGTATTTATAATTAAAATTTGGCAGAGAAGAACCTAAATGTTTCATTAAAAAATAAAAATATAAATATGTGATGTGACATGTCAACTAACTATATATGGAAATCATTTCATCGTGTATACATATATGAATTTACCACACAGTATAGTTTAAGTATCTTACTACTTTATTTGTCGATTTTAACCCAGAAAGCTGAAAATATCTGACTTATTTTTAATTAAGGCAGACCAAGAGGTTTCTTGTTGTTAAAAAGAAAATCAAAACAGTCTGCTTGAAGTTTTACTTTCTTACAAACATGACATAATTGTGCAATTCCAAAAACCACAGTAAAAAATTCTCAAGATGATGCTTCTACTTTAAAAAGTAACGTGTAGGTTCCGCGACAAGACAGGCTGAGACACAACACCGAGACTCTTGGATGCTCTAAGGAAGAGTGATATCAAAGCCCTGAGTTAAACGTTAGATCAATACAAAAACCATGTTACAATACAATGGTTAAAAACACCAATTTGCTTTTTATAAGTGTAGTTCTCAGGAATGCTGAAAATAATACCGTTTTTGTTTTTACTTTTTTAACTTTCAATATTTAATTATCAAAACACATTATCTGAAAAGCCAATGCCAATTATTAGGACAACAAAAAATGCACATAACTTAATACCTCACTTTCACACCTAGCCCTCTTTCATTTCATTTGATTCATGCTCTTAAAAAGAATTAGAAACATTTTTACCAGATACTTCTTCAAAAACAACAAATCTATTTTTCCCATACTACTTGTTAGTGTCTATGCTAAGTTTTAGTTTCACCTCTGCATTTCTAACACTCATCACAGAATGACATTTCTAATAACAAAGATATTTTAATGGTTTAATAACTGTAGAAAGGGAACATTAAATATAATAAAATCTTTTTAGGCACTTACTAAATTTGACCGTGAAGAGACTAACAGTTCTTACCTTTTTAAGAAATCTTAATTCAAAGTATGTGTTAAAGTGTATATCAAATACGGTCAGTCAAAAATAACTATACAGAGAATTCCATGCCAAGTGTTATGAGGGCCCACCCTGCCTCCTACACTCCCTCCCTGTTGCAACATTTTTCTTAAATTAAAAGAGTAATATTAACATTGAAAAAAACTTAAAACCCACAGATGCTTTAAAAATAGCACTTCAGCCCTGGCTGGTGTGGCTCTGTGGTTTGAGCGCTGGCCTGCAAACTGAAAGGTCGCCAGTCGGATTCTCATTCAGGGCACAGGCCTGGGTTGCAGGCCAGGTCCCCAGTTGGGGGCATGTGAGAGGCAACTGATCAATGTATCTCTCACACACTGATGGTTCTCTCCCCATCTTTCTCCCTCCCTTCCCCTCTTTCTAAAAATAAATAAATAAAATCTTTTAAAAACAGCATTTCGAAACATATTTACCCACACACAAAACCCTCAGAGAAAACAGAACCACACATCCATATAACGTAAGTTTCTCACCAAACAGTTGCCAAAAAAATCAAATAACCATCCTATCACAGTAAAATGAATGGCTTTAAGTGGGTAAGATTGTTGAGGATACAAAGCACACAGGACAATAATTACTTAGAACTTTTAAGAATACTTTAGATGAAGTAAGCCATATAGATGATAGCAGTTTTATATTTTATACTGTACATTTTAAAAATACCTTTAAACTTCATTATTTGCAGATGACATGATACTATATACAGTGGAGAACCCTAATAATTTCACCAAAAGACTACTAGAAGTGATAAATGAAGTCAGTAAAGTAGGATACAAAATTATTATTCAGAAATTGATTGTATTTTTACATACTAATAATAAACTATCAGAAAGAGAAATAAGAAACAATCTCATTTACAGTTACAACAACAAAAGAAATATACCTAGGAATAAATTGAACCATGGAGGTAAAAGACCAGTGGAAAATTTTAAGATACTGAAGAAAGAAACTGAAGATACAAATAAGTGGAAGCATGTATCATGTTTATGAATAGGAAGAACTAATATCATTAAAATGTCCATGCTACCCAAAGCAATCTATAGATTTAGTGCAATCCCTATTAAAATACCAAATGCATTTTTCACAGAACTATTGCTGAACAAATCATCCTAAAATTTATATGAAATCACAAAAGACCCCAGATAGCTTCAGCAATCTTGAGAAAGAACAATGTTGGAGGTATCACACAACTGATATCAAACTATACTACAGTGCCACAGTAATCGAAACAGCATAGTACTGGCATAAAAACATACACTTGATCAGTGAAACTGAATAGAGAGCCCAGAAATAAACCCATACCTGTATGGTCAATTAATAATTGACAAAGGAGGCAACAATATGTAGTGGGATAAAGACTACTGAATAAATAAATGGGTGTTGGGAAAATTGGACAGATTCATGCAAAAAAAAAAAAAAAAAGAAAACAGACTACCTTCTTACGCCATATACAAAAATAAAGTAAAAATGGATCAAAGACTTCATTGTAAGACTAGAAACTATTAAATTCCTACAAAACACAGGCAGTAAAATCTCCCATATTTCTTATGGCAATATTTTTTTTCTGGCATTTCTCCTTGGGCAAGGAAAACAAAAGAAGAATTAACAAATGGTATTACATCAAGCTAAAAAAAGTTTTGCCCAGTAAAGGAAACCATCAACAAAACCAAAAGACAACTGAATGGGAGAACATATATTTGCCAATGATACATCTGATAAAAGGTTAATATACAAAATTTAAAAGAACTCAGACAATTTAATTCCAGAAAAACCAACAACTTATTTAAATAGTGACAGAAGACCTGAATAAACACTTCTCCAAGGAAGACACACAGATGGTCAATAGACATATGAAAAGATGCTCAATGTCACTAGTCATCAGAGAAACGCAAATCAAAACCACAATAAGACACTACCCCACATCTACCAGAATGGCTCTCATCAATAAACTAACAAACAACAAGTGCTGGTGACGATGTGGAGAAAAGGAACCCTGGTGCACTGTTGGGGGGACACAGACTGGTGCAGCCACTGTGGAAAACAGTATGAAGGTTCCTCTAAAAATTATAAATGAGACTGCATTTATGACTCAGAGATTCCACCTACGGGAATATACCTGAAGAAACCTGAAACACTAATTTGAAAGAATATATGCACCCCTATGTTCACTGCGTCATGATTCATAAGAGCCAAGATATGGACGCAACCCAAGCGCCCATCAATAGATGAATGATTATATATATATATATAGTTGAATNACTGTTGGGGGGACACAGACTGGTGCAGCCACTGTGGAAAACAGTATGAAGGTTCCTCTAAAAATTATAAATGAGACTGCATTTATGACTCAGAGATTCCACTTCCGGGAATATACCTGAAGAAACCTGAAACACTAATTTGAAAGAATATATGCACCCCTATGTTCACTGCGTCATGATTCATAAGAGCCAAGATATGGACGCAACCCAAGCGCCCATCAATAGATGAATGATTATATATATATATATAGTTGAATATTACTAAGCCATAAAAAAGAATGAAATGTTACTTTTTGTGATAGCACGAATGGACTTAGAGGGTATTTTATGCTAGGTGAAATAGATCAGAGAAAGACAATAATATGACTTTATTTATATGTAGAATCTGATGAATACAATACACAAAGTAGAAACAGACTCACAGACACAGAGAACAGACTGACAGTTGTCAGGAGGCAGAGGGTTTGGGGGCTGGGTGAAAATGGTGAAGGCATGAAACAGCATGAACTGGCAGCTACGGAACAGTCACAGAGAGGTGTACTACGGCACAGGGAATGCAGTCGACAACACTGTGATAACTACGCACGGTCAGGTGGGCCCCTGAGGCAGCAGCGGCACTACTCTGTATGGTACATGATTTTCTAGTCACTGCTGTACACTGAATCTAATACAGAGTAATACTGAATGTCAACTGTCACTGAAAAATAAAAAGTTAAATTAAATAAAAATTACTGTAATTCCCAACTTACAGACGAGGGGGTACTAGATAATGTACTAGAAAGGACAGGGGTCCTCCTGACACTACGGTGACACATAAAGCTGAATTCCTTTGAGCGAACTGTTCATCTGTGCCATCACATTACAACTGGTACGCTGTTTAAAAAAAAAACCCTTAAATGTTTCAGTTGTGAATGCCTATTCTGTCAGTACTTCAAATTAAAAAGGATTTCAGTGGTAAGTTTTCCTTTGGTCCTTTCCTAAAGTGGATGTGGATGGCAACTACTTGGTATGTGGGTGGACTGTTGGTATGTTTCATGGCTAGAGACCTTCTGGAAAACACTGAAGCCGTGGTCACTGGTCGAAAACTGCTACAATGAACTTCTGCCACTGATGTGAGGCAGGGCTAGAGCACCACCAAGTAGTGCATTTAGCACTTCACTTCCTTTTTGGGCTAAGCAGAGAGGATGAATCAATTATCTTTTTTTTAACATTTTTTAAATTTATTCATCTTTAGAGGGGAAGGGAAGGAGAGAGGGAGAGAAATATCAATGCATGGTTGCCTCTTGTGCGCCCCCTGCTGGGAACTGGCCTGCAACCCAGGCATGTGCCCTGACCGAGAATCAAACTGCGATCCTTTGGTTCACAGGCCTCAGCTCAATCCACTGAGCTACACCAGCCAGGGCTGAATCAATTATCTTATTAATACTTCCATAGAACACGAAGATAAAATATTGGTTAACTGAAATGTGGAAAAAAATTTTCCAGTATGTAAACTTTTTTGATTGAGCAATAAAAACACACTCATAACATTGATGATATACCAGGAATTATGTTAAGCACTATGAGAATATAAAGTTTCATTAGATTCTTAAACTGCTTACTGTTTAGTGGGAAGACAGGAAAGGTATAACAATAAAGTAGAAAGCAACAAGTCATAAGAACTGTGAAAAAAAGACAGTGCATTGAGAGATCAGCGGACAAAAATGGCTTAATGGAGGAGCAACTTGAGATGGCTGGGATTGATTCAAGATCTGTGGCATTAGGCATATTCCACTGGGAGGGAACAATATCAATAGTAATTAGTTATTTTCCGTGTGAAGTCTGTTAACAGTACATGAGCCCAACTAACACAAATTAAATCCCTGCCTAACTATGTACCCTCCAAAGACAACAAAGCAAAAACAAAGTAAAAAAATGTCATCAATATTTGAGATTTTGAAAACGTCACTACAATTTTAAAAACATTTCAAAATACATGCTTAAAGCCATTAAAAAGTTCTTTTAAAGATGTTCATTAGAAAACATCTATATTTCTAGTTAATTATACTGTTAAAGAATATATTTTAAACATAAAATAATATTGTTGACATTCATATACAACTAAATAGATAGGAAATAAGAGGTAAATCAAAATATTTGATATCACTAGTCCCACACTACCATTTAACTCTGGAGTAGGAATGGTGTTTTAATAGAAAGCAATGTTAACACAATCACAAAACTGAAAACAAAAAAGTATAAGGTAGACATTTATAATTGAATTAAGAAGCAATACCTGGCTGGTGTAGCTCAGTGGATTGAGCACGGACCTGCAAACCAAAGTATCGCAGTTCGATTCCCAGTCAGGGCACATGCCTGGGTTGCAGGCCAGTTCACAGCAGGGGCCAGATCCCAGCAGGGGACACAGGAGAAGCAACCATACATTGATATTTCTCTTCCTCTCTCCTTCCCTTCTTTTTTTTTTAAGATTTTATTTATTTGTCTTTAGAGAGGAAGGGAAGGAGAGGAGGAGAGAAATTTCAATTAT
This sequence comes from Sturnira hondurensis, assembly GCF_014824575.4. Lineage (NCBI taxonomy): Eukaryota > Metazoa > Chordata > Mammalia > Chiroptera > Phyllostomidae > Sturnira > Sturnira hondurensis. Next base: position 13,798,471 of record NW_028080827.1, read on the forward strand.
GGTTGCTTCTTGTGAGTCCCCTGCTGGGAACTGGCCTGCAACCCAGGCATGTGGCCTGACTGGGAATCGAACCACGATTGTGTGGTTTACAGGCCCACGCTCAATCCACTGAGCTACACCAGCCAGGCCCTTCCCTTCCCTTCTAAAGATAAATAAATTAAAAAAAAAAAAAAAAAAGAAGCATGTGTTGACTTCCAAGTAAGATGGAGGCATAGGTAAACATGGCTAGCCTCCTCACATGACCATATCAAAATTACGACTAAATTATAGAATAACCATCACTCAGAACTGTCAGAAATAGAGTTGAATGGAAGTCCAACAACCATGAAAAAGGATTAAGAAGTACAGCTGGGTAGTTACAGAATAACCACAGGGGTGTAAAGTACAGCATAGGAAATGGAGCAACCAAGGAACTTACATGTGTGACCCGTGTACATAAACAATGGTGTAGAGACTGCCTGAGGGAGTGGGGGGGGGGGTGCTGGGTGGAAAGGTGCAAAGGGGGAGAAATTGGGACAAACTGTAACAGCATAATCAATAAAATATAATATTTAAGAAGTACTGTATTTGGCTGTGTATAATGTGCACTATTTTTGTCCAAATTTTTGAGGGAAAAATAAGAATGCACAGTATACATGGGTAGTACTAACTCCATTATCTCTATAAAGGTTTTTAATTCTTTTATTTATGCTTACGCATTAGAAGTGTAACTCTAGAAAACAATAATGATATCTGTATGCAAAATAATACCCTGGACTATGATGATCAGTTTTGTCTCTAAATATAAATAAATGAAAAACTGAATTAAAATATTTAAAACTACATTTTTTTCCCCTGAAAGTCTGGGCCCAAACCACGCATGCACATTATACACAGGAAAAGACAGTACGTATTTGCGAGAGAATGGCAAAGGAGAACGAGGCCTCTGACACAACTCACCAACGTAGACCGAGCAGTTGGAATGCAGCAGGCTTTCGGTCCACAGGCGGCAGACTTCGCCTTCCGTCAGGGCTTCAGCTCCATAGCAGGCTTGGTACTCCACTTTGGGGAGAACGTAAACTGGGAACTGCTGCAGTGCAAGGGTACACTTTCTCAAGCTTCCACTCATTGACTACTAACGGCATATATGTTTGCCTATACAGCTTTCCACTTTCAAGTAATTTTGTTTGATCCTTTCAAATACAGGAGGATTCGGACAGAAAGAGAGATGGAACTTTGGTAGATGGGGGCAAGATGTGGCTGAATAAGAGATCCGGAACCGCCCCACCCGAGCCCATCCCAATCAACGTCCCCCCCTCGCCCCCCCATATGTACAAACTTGACTTTTGTCAGGGAATCTGACTGACAGCAGAAACCTTGGAACAGAGCCTACAATATATAATTGCCTGAAGGCTAAAAACGAGATTCTGGGAAGGAATGACTGTGAAATATACTAATTCTCAAGAGGATAAAAGACGATGTATTTATTGCCCCTTTAAAGCATTAGTCACATTCACAGGATCAAGGCTCGAATACTCTGAGCAGCTTGTTTTCATTGTATGAATGTATGAGCATTAATACCGACATTAACATCTGTGAATGCCATTAGCTTTATTAACATGAAAGCTTTACTGTAGACGCTCGGTACCCAGCAAATTGCCCATTTAGAGTGTACTGGCCAGGACACTAAATAGGTTCAGTAAAACAACTGTGCCCATTACTGGTCTGAAGGAGGGTATGTAAGGAAACAAACGCTTGGGAAATAAGACAACGTTAGTCGTGTCATCTCATTTCTGCCGGAGACGATTCTGCTCTTAACAGCAGTGTTCCTAGTCGTGGCTGCAGAAGGAGAAACACGTGATTTATGGAAGTTAGAGCCACGTGGCTACTTAGTACAATATTTTTGAGATTACACTAAGCTGTCATTAATTATATACTTGAAAATATTTCATAAAGGTTTCAGAATTCCTGATTTTCACAAAGTGGCAAATAAGGGCTTAGCACAATGGTGGCAGTAAGAACAATTCAAATCCAGTAAAACTTCTAACAGAAGTTCAAAGGTAATCATATTACCTTTGAATGTTTTAAAACTCTAAAGTAGTGTTTCTTAAATTCCAATGTGCACAGGAATGTGATCATGCTAAAATGTGGAGTCTGGGGTGAAGACCAAGGTTTTGCATTTTTTAACAAATCGTTGTTCCAGAGGCCAAATTTGCAGTACTAAGGCCCCTTGATTAAAAAAAGGAAAAATATATTTTACATTAAGAAATACATATAATGATTAGGATAATTTTATTGCTAAAGCATTTTATTGTATAATAATTCTTCAGCAACTGGCAATCTGCATTTAAAGTTACTTGTAGTTGCAAATAGTAACTAGAGATAAAGAAACGAGGGCTCAGAGTGTTACATTTTCTCAAGGACACACACACAGCCCATTTACAGCAGGGTTGGGAAGGGAATAGTTGATGAAGATTCCCCCTTTTGAATCTGAAACAGGTAATGGAGTTAAGACTTAAAAAAATATTACTGTACTATTTCTGAAAAGAAAATACTTTGGAGAATTTTTTTGATAACACTGCCATATTTGTAAAACTAACTCCTGAATCTGGTTTTAATTTCTGTGTGTATTCTACTGCCATCTCCAGGAAGCTGAGGGAAAGAAAGTCTGAGTATTTTACCTTAGTGTTCCACAGTTGAAGTGAGAGTTTAAATGCAATAATAATTCTCTAAATATAAAAAATTAAACACAGTATTTCCTTTCTCCCTGATAGGTACTCCTATTCTAAGTGAAAACTTTTTTTCTTTTTTTGGTTCTGTCTTTCAATTTTTCACATATACCTTTTAAACTTTTACATACATTCCTAAATAGATATTTCATAGTTATTTCCTGGCATTGATCCCACTGGGTACATTCTATTCTTTCCTAATATTCAAGCACCCTCATTATCCTTTTTATCATCCTGGAATACCAATATAAAATACAAAATAATTGGCTCCATGATATATTATAGAAGTGTATACCTGAAACCTATAAAATTTTATTTACTAATGTCACCCCAATAAATTCAATAAAAATAAAATTTTGAATCATTTTAGAATACATTAGGAAATTTGGTTAACTGAGATGTATAACACATAATATTACATCATTCCAAGTTACTTGGTGTGCATTTCATAACTATGTGTAGCCCTCACTAAGTTTTAGCTTCACCCTGGTCCAAATTAGCCAGCCCTCTTTATTTCATTCCATCATTTGAGACTGGCTGCTGTTACAAGTTCTCTGATGTGTAGTTCTTATTAAGCAGCAATTTGATGAAGATGGATAAATGATACTGGAAACTAAAATTCCAACCATGATAACAGAAAATTGAAGTCCTAAAAAGGACGAGGTTCTTGTACATCAGAGGTTGGAGAGACTTTTAAATGTATTTTGAAGCTTTCTCTAAACAAGTTGATTTTTAAGCAGGAAATATTGACGAGGATGGATTCTAACCTAATTACAGTTTAAGTAGTAGCACTTTAAAATTTCTCAAACCAGTGCCTCAACTTCCCTAAGTTCCCTTCTTTAAGAACACCCTCCTTCTTCCTCACCCCTCAATTTTTTTCACTTATTCAATACCTATTTATTGAGTTTCTATGGTATAAAACATTTGGGAGAAACAGAGATAAACAGGATATGATTTCAAAGGAAACACATTCTAAAATTTAAACTATGTGTACTAAAGTTGGTAAAAACTAAACCTTATTACATATAATGATAGGTGCAATATAATAACTATTCCCTGAAAAATTTTTAATTTTATTCTGGGTTTGACACAATCAGACATATAAGGCTATTCAGATATTCTTTGGGGCTGGACTGTTTGGATACATTTTGACTTAGAGTGAATTCTCTCCAATAAGGTTCTGTTCTGACATTTGCAAATTTCACCTCAGTCTAGTGAATAACAGTGTCTTTAATAGGAATTCAGGAATTAAGTAAGTATTCAAAACATCCCTAGGCAATTCTTACTTACGCAACCCTGGCCATCAATAATTTCTGAGTGCTATAAGCTGGCAGATCAATGCAAAGTGGTATGGGTTCACAGAGTAGTGAAAGAAATAAGGTTATTCCCCCAATAAATCAGATAGTAAGTAAGAATTAAAGACATAAAACTCTGAGCCCTGGCCTGGTGGCTCAGTTGGTTGGAGCTTTGTCCCATACACCCAAAAGGCTATAGGTTCGATCTCTGGTCAGGGCACAAACCTAGGTTGCAAGTCTGATCCCGGGCTGGGATATATATGGGAGGCAACCAATCGACGTTTCTATCTCACGTTAATGTTTCTCTTTCTCTCTCTCAAATCACTAAATATACCCTCGGGTGAGGATTTAAAAAATAACTAAATAAAAATAACACCTTGAAAAGATAATCCATAGCACTGACACTCTATGTATTTGAGACGTTTATGCTATGGCCATTAAATTGATCAGAGTTAAATATAGATAAAACAGGAAAAATTAACAAATAAAGTAAAATCATTTAATATAGAGAATATTGGTACTTGTCTAGGCAGATGTAATGGGGGTGCAGACAGCGCCCCCTCCAAAGAGGGGTTTGCAATGGGGTCCAGAACTCAGGGTGCCCAGAAAATATAAGAATGTGGGATGTCTTCACCCCCACAAGTCTGCACTAGCAGATGGGACTCATGGAGCAGGGCCACTGAGAGTTACTTTGCATAGCAACAGCTGACCAGCTTCATTGCTGACATGCAAAAATGGTTATTTTACATACCTATAACAGCTGTGTAGCTTCATAGATATGTTAAGTAGCTGTGGACATGCTTTGAACCAGGGATATGGGAGTGACTTTAACCCAAGCTGTAACTGGGAGGCAGCTCCCATTTACAGTGTTTGTGTGAGAGCTTGGACATGGTTGGCTCCATGCCACAGGCCCACGCCTGTCTGGACTAACTATGGCAGCCCAGAAAGGCTGGAAAAATATGGGAATGCTGGCAGGTGTATCCAATTGTGGTAGGACTCAGAAATCAGGTTACAGAAGAAGATTCATGCTGGGATTTAAACTCAGGTGCAGCAGCCGTATAGGGGTCTAAGCATGTGGTTTGGGGGCTCCCTTTACCACGTGACTTAGGAAGCAGGAAAGTAAGGTGTGGCAGCCATGTAGAGCTCTCTTAGCAGTTTGAAAGAATGCAAGAGAGACACTGCAGGAAGGAAAGGGGTGAAAGGACTCTCGCTGGTGGGCCATGAGAACGTACCACATACGTTTAGATGAAGATCTTGAGGTAAGTGGCAACACAGCGGAGGGTGCTGGGACAGAGGGAGGCCTGCCAGCCCAGCAGATTACTGTGAAGAACTGGGAGGTAGCTGAGCCATGGACAGTACCCCTGACTGGCCTGACTGGGCAATGGCGGGAAGGAAAGACTGTGTGTATTTGTGGGTGTTTTAAGGGACTTCGAGTGTTTAACAGTGACATTCTGCCATTACTCTAAACCTGTACAACTTTTGAATACTATAGTTCTTTCCTTTTCTCCAAACTCTGGCATTGAGAGCCATAATTCCAATTTCCTGGCGGCAGGCAGAGAATCCACAGTGACACAGGGACCATGTAACCCGTGGGTCAGTTCTGTAACAAGGAGACTGATATCAAAATAGACAGTTTTTGTCACTTTGACTTTCTCTTAAAACCAAAGCCAAAAACCAAAAAACACTTCCCCATACATTTAATTTAAAACTACTGGGTTTCTAAAATTTCAAGCCTGAAGTAGTGATGGAAACAAATGATAAGTTAGGAATTTTATAAAGTGGTGACTGAGGATACTTATTGGGTGGTAGGTTAGATATTAATACTTCAAAAAATATATACTATGACAAATGTACAGAAAAGAAGAAATTCTCAAGAAAAATTAGAGACTTCATAATTTCTTACATAAACAATTATAATATAGAAGCTACCCCTTATTCATCAGAATTCAGTGGTCACACCCCACCCCCACACACACAAATCAAACTAATCTGGAAGATAATTTCAAATAGCAAATACAGAAAACTGCTGAAAGAGCCAATTCATGCAAACTGTAGCAAAAACTCTTTTAACTAAGGGAAATATTGACATCAAACCCAGAAGAAACAACAGAGGAAAAAGAAAGAATGACATTGGTCTTCTAACAATTCTGGGAAGACTTTTCAAATGTGTGTGAAAGCCTACCTTTCACAATTTGGACTTCCAAAATGACTCAAGAAGGTCCCCGAAGTAAGAGAGAAAGGGGTTAGTATGACATCATGGAATCCAAATTCACAGAGAAAGCAGGATCACATGTGCCAATCTAGGTGAAATCTGTGATGTTGTCATTTTCCACAAAGTTTATGTTATTTCACGCAAGAACATTATCGGCATTCGTGACTACTATATTTAACTAAGCACTTTTCCCTACTAAGAATGTTTTTAGTATTTTACTAAAATTTCAACCTGGAAATACTACTAGAAGAATGATCATCAACTTAAAATTACATTTTGTAACAAAGCCACATTAAATATTGCTGATTGTCGACTTACGCTAGTACACCCTAACTCCCCAAGTAACAACTTACTCTTCTGATTTTCTTCCGTTTTTTAGAGCGGGGTCTGGTCTCTATCCTCTGGACACTGCAGCGCACCAGTAGCAACAGGTCGTGCAGGCTAAATAACTTGTAAACCAAATTTCCTTCCCGAGGAGCTACATATTCAGATGTATCTTCAACATAGTCCTGAAGTTCATATGGCAGTCCTTCAAAAATAATTATATTTCTCATTCTTATTTTAAAATACATTAGTTGTTTATCTAGCATAATCCAAGATAAAACAATTCAATTAACTACTTTTAAATTTCTATCAACTTTAACTTTCTAGTTCATCTCATTGGACCATCATACTATTACCACTTGGTTACTTTTACTGGAACTGGAGCAAGAACTGAAATCGAAGCTTTAAGGTTCTTTCTTTTAACAACTATCTTAACTAACCCTAGACAAAGAATCAGTTAGTGAGACAACAAACGAAGTGAGGGGAAAAAAAGAGTTCTAAAAAATGTTATCCCTAACCTAGGCAGAGCTGAAGTGCTGCTTTGTATCTATTTCACAAAATGAAAAAGTACAAAACACCAAGAATAAAAACATTTTGGAATAATAAATATTTATGATTATTTTTGACGCACTTCCCTTTCATCAGTTTGGCAAATGACATCACCTACAGCTTAGCAGTCACTGTACATGCTGGATAAACACAGGTTACAAGTTATCCATACAACTCTGGGTACGTATTTAGAGAGGTAGATTTAAAAAATGATTTATCAATGACTATGTAAAGATTATAAGACAAGTTATAACAAAGAGAAAGTGAGGGAATGAGGGAAAAAAACCCAAAGGACAAGGAATAGGCAAAACAGTTAATATGAACTTTTTAAATAAATATTTACTTACGTCCTTTTGGCTTCTGAAATGCAGAAGGCCATACAGTTTTTGGCCAACTAGAGGTATCTGAAGGAGCAGAGGGTTGTTCGGAAACAGGAGGTTGTTTAGAATTTTCTATATTCATTAAGGGCAATTCAGGTATTTTTCTGGCAATTGGCTTTAAGAGTTCATCCTGCATTTTTAAAATTTCCCCAACTGGATCAAATTTTTTGTATACTCGTTTGATAGGTTTTTTTAGAACACAGGACTCTTCAGAACTGCAGGTAGCATTAGTCTGGTTTCCTGAGGAAGAATTTGGGCTGGCCGGCTTAGAACTTAAACTAGAACCCACTTCACCTGCTTTTCCATTACTACTCTTTTGACACTCTGTATCAATGATTAAACAGTCTTCATCGGTATCACTACTGCAAAGCACTGCATCTTCAGTTTCTGCTGCTTCTGATGTAACAGTCTTTTCCTTTGGATTGTCTGTGTCCTCTAGAGCATTCAGTCTTTCACCAGCATACACAGAATCAATAGCCATGCCATTTTTATCAGAGGTTTCATTTGTTGCAGGGCTTCCTAACTGTAAGGCGTCAGATGTTTTCAAGTCACCATCTTGCATCAGAGGTTTGTCAGAATTTCCTGATGTCTTCTCACCACATGGTACAAATCCTCGATCATCTTTATTTTTACACTCTTCGGGGCCACCATCCACACCAGTCACCAGCTGTTTCTCTTTTTGCAACTGTTCCATTAGAATCTGAGATAAACTTCTAGAGTGAGCAGAAATGTCTGCTGGTGCAGCTGGTGCAGCGGGTGCCACGGGAGCAGCCGCTGCACTGGGGGCTGTGGGAGCATTTTTCATGTTGGGTACTGTGGAAGTGCTTGCTGGACTTGGTGACTTTGATGGTTTGGTGGTGGTTACTCCAAAAGTTTCAAGTTCTGTGACGTCATCATCAAAATCCAGATCCAAATTTTCAAGGGTCTCAATTTTTCGGCACTCGTTAGCTTCATTAGACATCTTAAGAAAGTATATTGGTAAACTATTAGCAAAAATTCCAGGCCACACTTCATCTATCTCTTAATGCCCCTGCTCCTCACATACACAGTTCATGCTCTTTAAAAGCAGAAGTCTGATGGCTCTGAAAGGTTCTTGCTTAAGATGGCAATAAACTACTAGCAGCTAACTTATTTACCCTTACATTCCCACTGAAACATTGATGAAACACAAATTTGCCAAGCTGTAACAACACAGGAAATGAGAATACTTGTGAACTGTCGCAGCCCATGAAGAATTTCCACTAATCAAAAAATAGACAGGACCACAAAGTAAAGAGGAAGGAAGCAGATTTCCATTCACACCCATTGCACACACTCTTGCAGAGACACCTGGCCTTAGATGACAGGAGAAAAGCCTCTTTGCCACTGTGAAGTGTCGCCAGCCTCTGCGTGTGTTGCATCAATCAGTGGCTTTCTTTCTACATCTACTCAGGGAAAACAAATCTCAGTAACAGGAGGAGAAATGGACAGGAAGTGATTTTACTGTATTCTAGGACACAAAGCCATTAAAGCAGTAGTTTTTCATGTGCTGTTTTGATAATGGAAGAGCTTTAGTTTATTCAGGGATAAACTGTCCTCTCGCCCGAGCTGCAGCAGATCTCTCCTCAGTCTGGCACAGCACTTGAAACACATACCATGGAGATTCGGGTACAGCCTGGGCCATGTACACCTGTTAGCTTTGAAGCTTAGGATTTGAGAAAGAAATCGTCTGGCAGCAATCAAGAAGTGAGTAAGATCAACCTGTGTTAAGTTGTTTAACCTCTCTGAACCTTAACTTCTTCAGCACTAAAATAGTGATAATAGGGTCATCTTCTTGGATTTGTTCTGATTAAATGAGAAACAGTATATAGAAAGTTGTTTGACATAGTCTCTGGCACATAGTAGCTTCTCAGTAAATGGCACCTCTTACAAAAGTAAAAAGATGACTGGTTTGGTAAAAACATAAAATTAAACTATATGCTATTTTACATAAGACATTCTCTCACAAAAATATTGAAAGACAAAACCACAGGGCATACCATCAAGAAATGGAGACAGAATGGCAACATTAAATTAAGTGTTAGACAAAGCAGAATTCAATGCAAAATGAACTAGACAGGGAAAGGAGTCTATGCTGAAAAAAGAAGTCCATGATGAATAGATATGGTTTGGTCATGAATTGAGACATGCCAAAAACATCAAATTAGGTAGTCAAAACTTAAAAATAAAAGGAAAATTTGACAGAAAAACTATTGTACTTGGTCAATGATACACTGTCTTTAACATGTAAAATAGAAACAGAAAGTATGAATGAGATTAAGTGGTTGAAAGAAATATATATAAATGATTGAAAACATACATACAGACTACAAAGATATACCTTTTCCCTCCCAAGAATCCAAGGGGCATTTCCAAAGATGGACTATAAATTAATATTAAAAAAACATCAATACAGCACAAAACACAATTTGCTGAGATCTTACTCTCTGTTTAAAAGTAAATAGAGACTTCCGCCAAGATGGAGGCATAGGTGGAAACACTGTGCCTTCTCCCACAACCAAGTTTGACTACAACAAAAGTTTTGGAGAACTAGAACACACCCAAAGACCAGAAAATGGAATTATACGGAAGTCCGACAGCTACGAACCGTTCAACGGGGACGGTAAGAGAGGCAGAGCCAGCAGCGGAGCTGGGTCAGGCAGGACAGATCCCCCGACCTAGGCGTGGGCAGCCCAAAGCCAGTCGGGGTGCGGGGCAGACTGACCAAGGTCGCACATTCTCGCACAGTGAGACGGACCACGCAGGCCCCAGGGGGCAAACCCAGTGGTGGAGGGCTGACAGCGGTGGCACACTCAAGTGCAGTGGAATGAAATGCGTGGGCCTGGTGACAGTGGTGGTTGCGGTGCCAGTGGGGGTCACGGCAGCGGGCGGCAGAGGGAAGCCATTGTCCCTCTTTGACCCTGCCCCCACATACAACGTCACAACCCAGCGACTTAGTTGCCCTGTTCTAGTGAACACTTTAGGGCTCTGATCCTGCTACTTAACAGGCACGAACAGCCCAAAAGATGGCGCAAGAGGAACTCAAAGTCCCAGAGCCAATAACTCTAAGCGACCAACAGATTGCCAGCCTCTCAGAAGCCCAATTTAAGACACTATTTATCAGGATGCTCACAGAATTGGTAGAGTACAGTCACAAATTAGAGGAACATATGAAGGCTAAACTAATTGAAATGAAGGGAGATGTCCAGGAAACCAATAGCGATGGAAAGGAAACTGGGACTCAAATCAATGGAATGGACCAGAAGGAAGAACAAAACATCCCACCAGAAAGGAATGAAGAAATGAGAATTCAAAACAATGAGGAGAGGCTTAGGAACCTCCAGGACATCTTTAAATGTTCCAACATCCGGATTATAGGGGTACCAGAAGGGGGAAAGAAACAGCCACGAGTGGAAAACGTATTTGAACAAATAATAAAGGAGAACTTCCCCAGTCTGGCAAAGGAAATAGACTTCCAGGAAATCCAGGAAGCTCAGAGAGTCCCAAAGAAGTTGGACCCAAGAAGGAACACACCAAGGCACATCATAATTACATTAGCCAAGACTAAAATGAAGGAGAGAATCCTAGAAGCAGCAAGGGATAAGGGGACAGTCACCTACAAAGGAGTACCCATCAGACTGTCAGCGGATTTCTCAAAAGAGACCTTACAGGCAAGAAGGGGCTGGAAAGAAGTATTCCAAGTCATGAAATCCAAAGACCTACAGCCAAGATTGCTTTATCCAGCAAAACTTTCATTTAGAATGGAAGGACAGATAAAGTGCTTCTCAGATAAGGTCAAGTTCAAGGAGTTCATCATCACCAAGCCCTTATTATATGAAATGCTAAAGGGACTTATATAAGAAAAAGAAGATGAAAAATATGAACAGTGAAAGGACAGCAAACACACAGTTATTAACAACCACACCTAAAACAAAAGCAAACCAAGAGGACAGCTAGATCAGGAGTGGAACCATAGAAATGAAGAACACATGGAGGGTTAGCAACAGGGGAGTGGGAGGGGGAGAAGGGGGGAGAAGGCACAGAAAATAGCATAGATGGTAGGTAGAAAATAGGTAGTGGGGAGGGTGAGAATAGTGGGGGAAATATAGAATCTAAAGAACTTGAGACACGTGGTTATAAACCAAGGGGGGGAGAATAGTGGGGGAGGGAGTGTGCGGGTGGAGGGGAATGAAGAGGGGGAACAGAACAACTGTAATGGTATAATCAATAAAATATATTAAAAAAAAAAATAAATAAATAAAAGTCGATAAAATTAGGCATCATTAAGAAAAATGTAAACAGCAAAATATCCAAGCCTTTGGAAATAAAAAATACTCCAATTATAAAATGGATTAAAATGATAACAAATATGATATTTAAAAGCAAAAATTAGAACAGTAGACATTAAAAATCAGATTATTCATGGCATTTACAAGAAGAAAATAATATAATCACAAAAAATAAAGAAATTTCATAAATATAAAACCAAAATTTAATGAACTGAGAAACCATTATCACAATGGAATTTAAATTAAAAATGTCATTATCTATAAACAGTATGTATCTACACATATTTTGTAGCTATAAAAGGATTCTTCTACAAAATATATCATTAATTATATCAGAAAAAGTTAATAATTCCCTAATGTTATAAAATAACAGGTCAAGTGTTAAAATTTCCCAGTTTAATGTGTTTTTACAATTGTTTATTGCAATCAGTATCCAATTGGTTGATACATCGCTCAATTTTCTTTAATTTGTCAAATGACTTTCCTCAAGTCAGACAACACCCTCATTGGCCAGGTATTTGTAGAAGAAACCAGATTAGTTATCCTGTAAAAACTTCTGCATTTTGGACTTTAACTTGTGCATCCCTGTGCAATGTTGTTTAACATAGTCTTACATCCTTGGAATTTCCCATTAAGTGATCTAGTAACTTGATCAGGTTCAGGTATCCTTTTTCTTACCCTGAATCTGTTACGTGCGGCGCTTTGGGCTCACACTGCTATCAGGAGGCTAACGATGTCTGGTTTTCTTTCTCCTTGTGGTGTCACCACTGGTTTGTGGGTTCATCAGGTTTCATCAACTTAATCTATCCATTATAAAACTCCTCATTGATCTCCTAATGGTTTTAGCAGCTAATGATGAGGATCATTGCCTAGATTCACTATTTCATTAGAAGTTACAAAATGATGACATTCATATTCTCTCATTACCCTGAAATATAGTTTGTACTGGAAAGGCAAGACAAATACTTGATGTTTTTAAATTAGTTGTCAGAATAATGACTTCTCATACAAGCATTCTTTGATGGTGACTAGTACTTTTACGTAAAGTATCATTATAAATTCATGGATTTTAACATACTGCATACATTTCAATCCACTGCAGTCATCCTTTATCACAGTCAAACTGACACCTCTCTGGCCAATGGGAAACCCTTCAAGTTGGCTCTGATGTCTTTTTGATACTATTCCAGTATTATTATAGGGCATTTACTTAACTTCTTTGATTGGCATTTTTATCTCTTATGTTGAAATTCTTAGTGCTTAATATAAACTTATTTGCTTTATCATACTAATGTATTCAAAATAAAAATAGCAATATGCAGTTTAAGATTTTTCAGCAGTTCTTTCTGAACTTAGGATATAAATCTCTAGGGCTGTATGGTCAAATTACCAAGTTTCTAATCACTTAAAATAATTCTTGTCTGGTTAAACTACTAACTTGGTATACAGTGGATTCACTTGTTTCACTTCAGCTTTGATTGGCTTTCTAAATATTTTAAAGCTTATTTTATAGTCATGTAAAATACTTATATGGCTTAAAGTTAAAACTATAAAACAAAAGATATTCAGAGAAATATCTTGCCTTTGACAATCCTGCCTTCTCTACTTTGTTCCATCCCCCCTCCAATTAACCATTTCATTAGTTTTAAATTTATTCTTCATTGTATGAATTTTCTTTTAAAAATATATGCAAATACGCGTGTGTGTATACAGGGTGGGACAAAAGGTTTACAGTTGTTCATATGGAAAATAACACAACAAATAGTAACACAAGAATAAACTGTTTCACATACTCAAAACTGTAAACCTACTTTTGCTCCATCCTGTTTCTTCTTTCCTTAAATAAAAAGTAGCCTATTACATGAAATGTTCTCTCCCTTGCCTTTTTCACTTAACAATATATCTTGGAGACCACTGTATAGCTGCATATCTAGAGTTTCCTCGTTCTTTTTAATAGGTGCTTATTATGCTATTCAGAACATACACTTTATCTAGTCAGTACCCCATTAAGGGACACGGGAATTGTCTACAATCTTTTACTACTGCAAATAGCACTGCAATGAATAACTTGCACATACATTTTGTTCTTTTCCTGGTGTACTTCTGAGCTACATTTCTAGAATTGAGATTTCTAGAATGAACAGTTTTCACATTTTGTGGATACATCTTGATTATAGAAATGTTACAGCAATTGCTTCTTTTTCCTCTAATACCTTTGTAAAAACTTCCATCAACAATCCTCTTGTGTTCTTCCCGTTTCAATGAGATGGGCTTTCCTGCTCCTCAGGAGAACCAGGACAGCTTTCTCAGCTGCATGGCTCCACGCTCATGCGTCGCTGTTACCACAAAGTATGCATGCACGTAGGTTCGTGTGTGTGTGTGTAAATCTTGAGTATATTCTTACATCCGGCTCCTCTATTCCTCTCTCCTATAGTTATCTGAAAACTTCTTTTCTTTAATGTCCTTGTTCTGGTCAATGTGGACTCTACCACCACTAATTTTTCCCGAGTGAAGGCTTCTGTCTTGGACAGGACTTTGGCTGGTTAGTTTCTGGAGTTTTTAGTGCCCAGGTGACCTTAGAAATCCTATAACTTCTTGAAGTAATCACTTAAAATTAGACCCTATACACATTATTTTCACTTTTGTTTTTCTTCATTCCTCCTTCCATCTGGGATTATTTTCCTTGTGCCTCAAAACTATCCATTAGAGGGGGTCTACTGGTATCAAACTCAATTTTTAATGAAAAAGATCTTGTTTAATATTAAACAGGAAATTTTAGTAAATGGATTTTCTTCTTCTTAGTAAAATATATCATTCCAATGTCTTCTGGCTTCTGTGGTTGTTGAGAACTTATTTGTCTGTCTAATCTCAGCCCTTTTATTTCTCTGATGGCTTTTAAGACTTTTCTCTTTGCCTCCAAGTGCTGACTTTGTCCCAATCAGTGTCTCCCTCCCACCACCTTTCTGGGTGGAGCCACACACGGTGGACATTCTCACCATAGGCTCACCTCTTTGTTCCCTGTGTCACATTGTAGACAGTCTTTTCAGACACATCTTCCAGTCTATTGCTTCTCTTTTCAGCATTATGCAAAGTGCTTTAATGACCCTATTTACAGAATTTTTAACTTATTTTTTTATTGTTTTTCGAGTACAGTTGTCTCCATTTTTCTCCTTAACTGTACTTACTATATTTTCAGTTTTAAAATTTTTACTTGGATCTTTTTCAAATGTGATTGGCTTTTAAGTTTCAGTTCCTCACTTAAATTTTTAAGCATTAATATCCTTGAGTACTGTATAACTTAACAAAGTTGGCTAATAGCTTTTGATGGATAATTCTAAGATCCATTCATGTGAGTTTGTTTCTTTGGTCATTGTTCCTGATGGCTCTAGCTCATAGTAAGTGCATGATTTCCTCCTCCTATTTCTAGTTATCTAGAAATATCTTTTGTTCTTGTATTTTAAGAACTCATTTTAAAATATGCTATATTTTAGCCTTGGCTGGGTGGCTCGGTTGGTTGGAGCATCATCCCTTACATCAAAAGTTTGAGGGTTCAACTCCTGATTAGGGCACATGCCTGGGTTGCAGGTTCAATCCCTGGGTGGGGCATGTATAGGAGGCAACTAATTGATGTTTCTCTCTTTTTCCCTATCTTTTCTCCTCAAATCAATAAAACATGTCCTCAGGTGAGGATTAAAAAGAAAGTTAAGAAATTGTCCTGTATTTTTTAAGTATATTTTTAAAGATTTTATTTATTTATCTTTAGAGGGGAAAGGAAGGAAATAGGGATAGAAATATCAATGTAGGGTTGCCTCTCTTGTGTCCCCTGCTGGGAACTGGCCTGCAAACCAGGCATGTGCCCTGACTAGGAATTGAACTGTGATACTCTGGTTTGCAGGCCCGCGCTCAATCCACTGAGCTACACCAGCCAGGGCTAATTATCCTGTATTTTTAAAAGTAATTTGCAGAAACAATTTGAGGTTCAAAATGATGTGATGTTCCTCTAAGAATTATTTTCATTTGCTTTTGCCACACGTCTAGAGGCACTAGTAATCTAAAGGCATCTGAATCCAAGTTCAAGGCTTGAAAACTCAAGCTACAACCTCTGAGAAAGCTGATCTGTTCCTGGTTCACTCTTACTTTTGGGGTGTTACCCTGAAGGGTCCAGCTTTTGATGAAAAACTGAACTGTGACTTTTGTCTCCCTAGTCTTGTCATGCTGTCAAAACCACAGTTCATTTTCTGTGGTCTCTTTAGAACTGGCCAATACCACCCAGGGCAAAAATAAAAAATTAAAATAAAAAAACCCAGTAAGTGACAGCATTACCTCCCTGGGTCTGTCTGGTCTTCTCTGATACCTCCGCCCTGTAATTCCTCACTATCTCGTTAGCTCTTTGATGACTTCAAGAAAGAATTTTTTTTAAGTTACAGCAATTTTTTAAAAGATTTTATTTATTTATCTTTAGAGAGGAAGGGAAGGAGAGAAGGAGAGAAATATCAATGTGTGGTTGCCTCTCGTGCGTCCCCCTCTGGGAACTGGCCTGCAACCCAGGCATGTGCACTGACTGGGAATTGAACCACGATCCTGTGGGTCGCAGGCCCGCGCTCAATCCACTGAGCTACATCAGCCAGGGCCAGAATTTTTAAATTTTGTTCAGCTTTAGTTATTGGCAGTAATGAACAGATCCAAATAATGTGGTCTGTCATTAATGAAAGGAGATATTCTGTCAGTTTTCATCCTTTTTAACCTACTTCATGTTTCTTCTTAATAGTTGTTACTTCCCGACATCTACCTCACATTAATATAAGTTTTAGGTGGATTTCAAAATGTAAAACAAAAAAATTTAAGAAAAGTTGAAAATGTTCTGTGAACATATACATTATAAAAATATTTCCTGTCCTTGGAGAAGCCTTCTTGACCATGAATCTCTACAAATATTCCCATTTCTCACTCCTTTCCTCAACCTACTCTTTTTCTGCATAGCATTTATTACTATCTGCTTTTTTCTATTGTTTTGTTAATGATCTGTGCCCTCCACCAATGATGAAAGCTCCAAAAGAAAAGAGACTGTATTTGTATCCACTGCTATGCCCTCAGTGCAGTATAGAACAATATTATCAATAAACAGTTGTCGAACAAATGAAGAATGTTTGGTATAAACAAAATGTCTCAGTTTAATAATCATGGAAAAGTATTTTAAAATACACAAAATAATAAAAGCTACTATTTATGGAGTGCCACACATTGTTCTAAATGCTTTACATGTATTAGCTCACCTAATTCCAAATATTCCCAGGAGTTAATATCATGATACCCATTTTACAGATGAACATAGTAGGCGCAGAGGTTATGTAGCTGGCTTAGGGTCACACAGCTACCAAGTATACTGAAAACATTAACAATCTCGCCAAATATTTTCTGTACCAATCAAATTCATCTGTTCCTTTTCATACTTAAAAAAACCCTTAAATATAAATAAGATTAATTAAATACCACAATTACCACCATCATTGACTGAGTTTTTAGGACATGTATACTAAAGGCTGTGCTCAGCATTTTAATTGTAATGTCAAACTTAATGCTTACAACAATCTCGTAAAGTAGGTATTATCACCTTTTTCTTAAAAAAAAAAAAGGAAAAAAAAACAGGCTGAGGGAAGTTAAGTTACTTGCCAAAAGACTAGCTTGACCTGGGGTTCAATTTTCAGTTTCAAATTTTTAGCTACAGATTTAGAGACCTATAATAAAACTTTAGGCTTCAACAGAATAAACAAATACATTCCCTTAAGAAATAAAAACCATTACATACATCCATTTCAGGTAGATAGTCTTCTGGTTTGTCCATAAATACTGCGGAGACTGGAACAGATGTATTTTTGGACATCATGAATTTTAATGGAACTTCATGGAAGATTTGATTTCTCTCTCTCATTGTCAGTTTCTTTTGGGGAAGTGGTGAATTAATATAAATTACTTTAACCGGTTTTGAACCTTAAAACAGAAACAGAAGAGGGTGGTTAGTTTCTAGTAGTTAAGAAAAAAAGCAGGATGTCTGACAGAAGGATCACTAAACAAAGAGACACAGGAGAGGAAAGTGTGAGCACAAGTCCCATATATTTGCCAACCTTGAACTAGAAATTCTTTAAAGTCCCTTAGAGAGATGAGGACCAGAGACTAAAACTGGCAAGAAAAATGTTTTCTTTCTAACAATTTTTAAAAAGGATTTCTGCTTTTATTGTTATACTTTTATCATCATTAATACTCAGTTCTTATAGGGTTATGCTTTCAAAAGGTGATAAAATTTTTACCACAGAGAATACATTACATTTAATTCCAATTTGTAGTTTTGTTTCATTAAACACAGTTCTCATTTATTAGAATTATGTTGTTACATATAATAATAATAGTACTTCTGGAAGAAAAAATTATTAAATATGAGCCAAAACAGAAAGGGAATAATCTTTTTTAAGGTTTTATTTATTTATTTTTAGAAAGAGCGGAAGGCAGGGAGAGAGGGAGGGCAAAAGAGAGGAAGAAAAACATCACCATGTGGTTACCTCTCATGTGGCCCCCACGGGGAACCTGGCCTGCAACCCAGGCATGTGCCCTGACTGGGAATTGAAACAGCAACCCTTTGGTTCACAACCCACACTCAATCTACTGAGCTACACCAGCAAGGGAGGAATAATCCTTTGTACAGAGGAATTTACATGCAAATATAATTTTACTTTCAATAGACTGACTAACCTATGTTCGTAAGTATAGACCTATTTTAATTCTGAATTCCAAGAATAGACAAGTACGTAAGTCCTGGAAACTCACCCATTTGAGGCTGCCTAATAAAGTATTGTATTCTTTTCATTTCATTGAAAGATAAAGAACCTGACCATATCATGTATTTTTGGTCACGCTAAACCCCAATTATTTCTCTAATACCTCTTAGTCCTAACACAAATACAGGTTCTGTAAATTTAATGAGTGTTAATTCTATGGTACCACTATCTACTTAAAAAGTTCTAATGAATGTAAATGCCAAACTTACATCCTACTTAAATCAAAACGTTTTTTTTTGTATTTGATAACTGACTATAAGTAGACTGCTGAAATAGAACCATCACGACTCCTCTGCTAAGAGCATTACCTGACATGGCAAATCACAAACCTGCAACAGGTATTACTTGAATAGACACTGGAATTTCCCACTGTTCCTTGTAGTCTGGTCCATGATTATTTAATAAGGCAAATAACGATTGACTAGTTAGAGCTATCTGAGGGTGATATCTGGAAACAAGCTTCTCTGCATTTGGATCTTTACTAATATCCTGGAAAACAACATAAGACTTATTACTTCATGATGCTTATTGGAAATTTCTTTTTTTTAATTAACTTTTTATTGTATTTTTTCCCATTACCATTTAGTCCACTTAACCCCTCTCACTCCCAACTCCGTGGAAATTTCTTTAATGTATAAAAAGAACTGAAGAAATTCAGGAAGAGAACTTCAGAATAATCAGATTCTATGTACTTCATTAGGTACAGAAGATTACTTAAAGATCCCAAACCGCCTTCAGCCTTACATAATGCATAGCTGCAGCTGTTTGTTCTGGTGTCTCAATGGCAGATATGTTATCTTTTGAGAGCTGTAACTTCACAGGCATTGACGGAAATACTGTTTTCACATATTTCACGCTACCCTAAATGAAAAAAAAACAAATATTTGTTGCAAAAATCTTGATGCATTTTTTTCTAAGTATCCTTTCATTGTAAGAGATTTTGAAGTTAAAATTCTTCATCCTACTAAATGAAAATGTCAAATTTAGAGTCTTAAGTCAAGACTTTCATGTTTTTGCTTGACAACCATATATATATATATATATATAGAGAGAGAGAGAGAGAGAGAGTGAGCGCGCCAAAGACAAGAGTGCCATAGAATTTTTCCTGCCACTTTAAACTTTTACCTCATATTGTGAGGTACAAATGATCACAGGGTATAGTAGAAACTCTAAACTATCTTCTACACCACACTTCCATGATTGTGCATAAAATTCCTTTAAAAAAATATGACTTCTTGCTTATATTCAGTAACATTACGATGGGCACTAAGAAAATCATGACAAAGAAAAATAATAAAATAAAATGAAATAAAATAAATAAAAAAGAAAATCAAGAAATAAAGTGGGTAGTGACATTTTTTAAAAGATCACGTATTGGAATCCATTTAAAAAGGGACACATTTAGGCTGCATATTTTAAAAGTAGTATCTCATTATTGTACAAATCTTGTCTATATGAAATACACATGATGTTTCAAACAAAAATAAGTATACACTTTCATATGGTAAACCTTACCAATGCAAGAAGAGTTTTTTCTAGTTTTAATCCCATTTCTATCCTGAATGGGAAGAATCCCATTAAGCTGGTGACTTCATGGAGAGTATAGAATTCTGGATACTTTTTTACTTGGTCAATGCAAGCTCTTAAACTTTGCTAGAAAAGAAAAACCAAGAGAAGTCCATTTACACTGTACTTCTTTCTTTAATATCTAACAAAAATAATTTAGTTACACATGGCTATATAATTATACATTTCAAATATAGCTTCATTTCATTAATCAAACTTTTAACAATCCAGGTGTATAGTACATTCTTCACTTGATGTGATCTCTTATTTTTCATAATAATTCTTTTATGCCTAATTTCTGAAAATACTAATATTTAATAATACTAAAATTAGCAATTGTATTAAAATTTGAAATTAAATAGAAGACAAATTTTGTATGCTATTTAAGAAACTGTCAAGGAAATAAAGCCACATGAAAATTTCAAAACACTTTACTGCCATAAAAGCAGTTATATGAATAAGATGAGGCGGGGAGCATGGGGCGGAGGGCGGGCAGGGTTGGGAATATAAGACAGAAACCTGTATTTGAACAAGAATTAAATAAAAATTATATTTAAAAAATGAATAAGATTAAGTAAGTTTAATATCCTAAAAAGACTGCTAAGCACAAAGAATTAACGTAGTTATCTTACATGTCATTCTAATCTACAGGGCATAATTCTAATTATACCCTGTAGATAGGGTTTATAATTCTAAAACCACATAATTCTAATCTACAACCCGTCCCCCCAAAAGAGAGAAATGTTGTAACTAATTCAAACATGGAGCATTTTTCTTCTCTCCAAACCCTTTTCAAAATATTAATAACTTACCAGGAAATGTAATCAGGAAGGAAATAAAACTCACAGCTTTACCCAATACCTCCCTGCGATAACATGTAGATAACTCAAAGGAACATAGCAGTTTGGGGTGGGGGTGGGGTTTACAATTTATAAACTACAGAGGCATTATCTTCTAAGGTAATTTGTATCTTCTAAGGTAAATTGACAGGAATTTGCTCCTGTCAATGAACCCAGTCTGATCCTCGCAGAATATATTTTATATCACAAAAGCCCTCAGTAATAAGCACGTCTTATGTGTATCTCCTTTCCCTTCAGACATTAATAAAATCTGTTATTACAAATCAATAACTTTACTACAGTATATCTGTTCATCTGTAGTTTCATATCCCCGTCTTCCCCTCTTAATCCTCACTCCCAGCTCTTTCAAATTTTCCCCTTCCTTCCATGCTTTTCAATAGTGCCCTTCGTAGTTAATTCAGAATATTGCTGGCAACTAAGGCAGATGCAGGTTAACATGGAAAAGCTGTTTTTTTAAAAAAAACTCTAGTCCACTGCAAACTCAGATCAGTACACTTTTGTTCTTCATCAGTGACATTAGTTAACTTTCACCCCTCACATTCCTGTCCTACGCCAGTCATTGTGAGAATCTGAACCTGCAACGTTACAAAAGAACTACGTGACATGAAGACCACTCTGGTCAGAGATTTACTGGCACATCTTTCTTGGTAAAATTGCTGGATGTCACAGTGCTTTTATTTGAATTTTCCTTAATTCAGTAACTTTGGAAACAGAAAGAATCAGAGGAAAAATCTAAGACAATTTTACACCTATACTCAATAGATTACATATTATTAAAGGCATTTCACAACTGGTAGATATTAAGCAACTAAAGGAACATTATATTTGATATACTTAATTTAAAAGGTTTTTTAACTAATAATTCTTTGTCTTTGAAAAACAGCTAAGAGTGAACAAGGAGGGTTAAGAGATTTAGGCTGTTCCCCACTATTCACCCCCTGAGTATTACTTGACACTCGAAATAACTTGAAAGTTAAATACACCAAAACCACATGCATGCACACAATACAGACCTCTCTATCGCTACACAAAGGTGAAAATGATGATCTTCCCAAATTTTATTTTTGGGCCATAAAAATGGTATCATACACATATCTTTTAAATGAAAATTTATATGGGTGACATTGGTTAATAACATTGTCAGTTTCAGGTGTATAATTTTATAATACATCTGTATATTGCATTGTGTGCTCACCACCCAGAATTCAGTCTATTTCTGTTACCATATATTTGAACCCCTTCATCCGCTTCTCTCTCCCACCTCATTCCTCTCTGGTAGTCTCCATAATGCTGTTTGTTATCTATGAGTTTGTTTGTTGCTTTCTGTTTTATATCCCATATGTGAGTAAAACCATATAATTCTTATCTTTTTCCATCCAGCTTATTTCACTTAGCTTGATACTCTCTCAAGATCCATTCATGTTGTCCCAAAGAGCAATATTTCATCACTTTTTATAGTTATATAATATTCCATTTTGTGTGTGTGTGTGTGTATGTATGTGTATGTACATATATATATATATATATATATATATGTTTCAAAGTTTAATAGGCACTTCTGGAAGTACTATAGAATAGACACCTTGAAGAGCACTCCAATCCAAATGACACTAGATCCTCAATAAATCACAACTAACAATTTTTACAGCACTGCGGGGCTCAGTAAAACAGGAGAATATCCAAGAACTGTAAATAATTAAAATCGAAACACCTAGAGTGAGGAGGAGCAGTGATCAGTAAGAAAACCCACAAAAGGTGAGGTAGCTTGAAGGTAAATGCCTCAACCAGTTCTAAGAGCAAGCCGAGAGCTGAACATGAGCCTGGCATATTTAACCCTGTAAAACAAAGATCTGAACAGATATCTGTACATCCATGTTCACAGTAGCATTATTCCCAACAGCCAGGATGTAGAAACCACTGAAGTGTTCAACAACGGATGAATAAATAAAATGTTTATACACATACAATGGAATACTCGTTCAATCTTTAAAATGAAGGAAATTCAGACACATGCACAGCACAGATGATTCTTAAAGATACTATGCAAAAAAACAAGCCAGTCACTAAAAGGCAAATATGTAAGATTCCATTCATGACAGCACCTAGACAAAATCAGAAAGTATTGTAGAATGGTGGTTGCCATGAGGAGAAGGGGGAATTAGGAGTTATTGTTTAATGGGTGATACAATAAGAAATACACATTTGGGCCCTGGCTGGCTGGCTCAATGGTTGGAGCGATGTCCCATACACCGAAAAGTTGTGGGTTCAATTCCAGTTAGGGCACATACCTAGGTTGCAGGTTCGATACCCAGTTTCTCTCACATCAGTGTTTTTTTCTTTCTCTTTCTCCCTTCCTCTCTAAAAAATCAATAAACATATCCTCAGGTGGGGATAAAAAAGGAGGAAAGATACATTTGGTCTTTGTTCCTGGTTTCTGACATATGGTTCCTAAAACCTGTACAATCCCCCTGAGGGCTAAGCATGTACTTTTTATGCCAATAAGATGACTGGTGGCCCCTGGGTAGCTATGGGAGGACTGCCAGAAAGACCAAGACATGATTTGAGGGCTGGAGCTTTTAGTCCTACTCCTGACCTCCAGGTAGGGAAGTTAGGCACTCATAGCCAATGATAACCAATCACGCCAACAAAGTGAGACATCAACACCAAACCCTAAACTATGGGGTTCAGAGAGCTTCCAGGTGAACATGTGGAGGTGCCACAAGGGTAGTGTGCGCAGAGAGGGTGCGAAAGCTCTGTGCCCCTTGCCTCATACCTTGCCCTATGCATCTCTCTTCCATTTGGCTGTTTCTGAGATCCTTTATAAAGAGTGAAAATAGCAAGTACTTTCCTGAATTTAGTACACCATTCTAGCAAAACTACTCAATTAGAGGTGGGGTTCATAGGAGCCCTAGGCTTGCTTACTATCTGTAAAGTTGGAGAATCGGTTGGTGTGGGGAAGTCTCGCCCCCATCCCTCAACAAATTTGGTGTCACAGTGTTGAGCAGAAACAGCTCAGAATTGGGTATAAAGTCTCAGTTTTACAAGATAAAGAGTTCTGGAGATTGGCTACACAAGAATATGAATGCATTTAATACTACGGAACTTGACACTTAAAAATGGTTAAGATGGCAAATTTTATATTAGGAGTCTTAAAAACTTTTTTAAAGAAAGGAAATTCTGACACTGTTATGATTGAATCTTAGTGACATTATGCTAAGTGAAAGAAGCCAATCACAAAAGGACAAATATTGTATATGAGGCACATAGAAAAATCAAAGTCTTACAGATATAAGAATAATGGTTGCCAGGGGTTGGGGGAGGGGAAAATAATGACATATTTAACGAGTTTCGGTTTGGGAAGATAAAAAAGTTCTGGAGATGGACTGTAAAATATGCTCAAAACAGTGTGAATATATTTAATGCCATTTAATTGTCCTTAAAAATGGCCAAAGTGGTAAATTTTAGTTTGTTTGCTTATTTCCTTTCTTTAGAGAGGAAAAGGGAGGAAGAAAGGGAGAGAAACATCAATCAGTTGCCTCTGATTCATGCCCCAACATGGAAGTAACCCACAACCGAGGCATAAGTCCTACGCGGAATAGAACCAGTGACCTTCGGCTCTGCAGGACAAAACCACTGAGCCACACTAGTCAGGGCTGTTATGTATATTTTACCAAAAAGAAAAAAGAGAGAAAGAGAACCTGAAGAAAAACTGAGGTCTAAACTCAGTATTTGGGAATTCCAGAACGACAGAGTTGAGAAAATGAAGGAGAAGCAATCATTTAAAATGGCAGGGAATTTTCTAGAACTGAAGGGTATGAATTCACAATAATGCAAATGTTAATAATAAAGGCATCAACTACTAACACTCATGGAGTTTTTATCACATTCTAGATCCTATGCTAATGCTTTACATGACATATCTCATTAAATCTTCAGGATAACCAATGAGGTGGGCAGCACTGTTTTAGTAAAGACATTTAATATGTTCCTAAAAAAAAAAAAAGAAAAAGAAAGATGAAATGAACCAAGCAGGAATAAAAAAAAAAATCACATTGCAACAAGACTGTAAAACACCAAAAATAAAGAAAGGTTAGAGAGAAAAGATAAATTCCCTAAAAGAAATGACTTTAAACAGATAACACTTTTTAATAGCAATAACATGAGCCAGAAAAAGTAGAATTTTATTTTCAAATCTTAAGAAATACAGCAAACTGTCAACTTACAAGTATATATAGAAAAAAACACAATCTTACTAGAATGAAAGCAAAATAAATATATTTCCAGATTAAAAAAAATAATTGTTTCCAGATTAAAAAAAAGAATTGTTTATCACCAAGAGAACTTCATTGAAGGAACATGTAGAACAAAGCATTTCAGGAATAATTAAGAGGATTTCAGATCGTAGATTTAAGAAAGAAATGAAAAGACAAAAAAATTAGATACACATTGTATAAAATAGTAATATTAAGTGCGTTTTAAACAGAGACAGCATTAAAACAACACCATCAATCAGGAGGCCGTGATGAAAGTCAAAATGCTGTGGTCTTTGGAGGTGGAGCTTAATAGAACAACACAGAGCTGCGAAAATGACCTACATATCAATGTTAACATGGTAATTCAGTGAGGGGGAAAATTCTACGTAAAATTCAAGACTAACCCCTAAGAGAAAAAAGAAACAAAACAAAACAATGTGTAAATACCAAATCAACAGAGAGGAGAAAAGGAAGGGGCAGGGAGAATCAACTCCTTTAAAAGTAGTAAAAGAAGTTGTTTAGAAAAAGTAAGACATGTAGAAATAACAAGCAAGTCCATATACACCAATTACTATAATAAATGTAAATGAGTAAATTTTCTACTTAAAAGGTAAGCGATGATCAGATTTTATTTAAAAAAGGATAAAAGGCAATCTAAACAGTATTTTGAGATATTTGTAAAATACAAGTTCTATAGATTCAAAGCAATCCCAGTGAAAATCGTACCTAGCATTTTTGTAGGAATTGACAAGCTAATACCAAAATTTACATGGAAATGCAAAGGACTGATAAGAGCCAAAGCAATTAGAGAAAAACAACAAAGTCGCAGAACTTCCACCACATGGTTTCAAAACTTACTACAAGACCAGGAGGCACTGGCACAAAGTCACATATACAGATTGATGGAATAGAACAGAATTAGAAAACTAACCCACATTTCTATGGTGACAAGGCAATTCAACAAAGACAAAAATAGCTTTTTCAACCAGTAGTTTTAGACAGAGTTTCTCAACAGTGCCACTACTGACATTTTGGACCAGATCACTCTTTACAGCTGTCCTGTATGTTGTAGAACACTGAGCAACATCCTTGGCTCTACCCACTAGATGCCAGCAGTACTCCTTTCTCACTTGGGGCGACCAAAAATGTCTCCAGATGTCTGCTGGGAGGCAAAAAGCACTCTTTAGTTGAAAATCACTACTCTGGAACTAGATATCCACAGAACAGAAAAATGAACTTTGATCCAAACCTCACATCTTACACAAAAAATAACGTGAACAAAGACATTCAAATAAAATTTAAAACCATAAAACCTCAAGATCAGGTTTTCTCATCATAACCACTATCGACATTTTGGCCTAATTTTTTTTGTTGTGGGGATGTCATGAGTGTTGTAGGATTTTTAGCAGCGTCCCTAGCCTCTAGTCAGTAGATACCAGTATCAATCTTCCAGTGTGACAATCAATTATGTCTCCAGACATTGATAAAGTCCCGGGGTGTGGGGGCGGGGGGAAGAAGGAGGACATGGGACAAAATTACAGAGTAAAAGTGACCCCAGAAGAGAACCACCTGGGGTTGGCAAATATTTCCATGCAAGCACATGTAAAAGCAATAATCATAAACACTGTGAAAAATTAAACTTCATTAAAATTAAAATTGTTTGAGAAATTCTGTTAAGAAATTAAAAAGTATGTCACATACTGGGAGGAAACAGTATACAATGAACTTGTATTCAGAATATACAAAGAACTTTCAAGACTCAGAAATAAAAATGAATAAAATCAGCAAAAAATTTTAAGACATTTCCACAAAATATATACAACGTCAATAAGCACTTAAAAAATGTGCAAACACTGCTGCTTATCAGAGAAACACAAATTAACACCATAATGAGACGCCGCTGCACACCAATTAGGTTGGCTAAAATGAAAAGAGATGAACAATACTAAGTGTTGGTAAAAGTGTAGAACTGGAGTCCATATGTTGCTGGTAAGAGGGTTTCCTCTACTACGGTTCCCAGGCCTGTGCTCAGTTCACTGAACCATGCCAGCCAGGGATGGTTACCTCTACTGTGAAAAACAGTTTGGCAGTTTCTGATCAAATGTAACCACATTTGCCCTGACTGGTGTGGCTCAGTGGGTTGAGACTGTTTCTCAAACCAAAGGGTTACTGGCTTGATTCCTGGTCAGAGCACCTGCCTGGTTTGTGGGCTGGTTCCCTGGTTAGAGACACGGGAAAGGCAACCGAATGGCGTTTTTCTCTCACATCCATGTTTCTCCCCCAACTCTCTCTCCCTCCTGCTTTCTAAAAATAAAATTTTTTTTAAATATTCAATAAAATGAAATTTAACATGTCATATGATTTAGAAATCCCACCCCTAGTTATTTACCCAAGAAAAATGAAAACATATGTCCCCAAAACACTTTTGTACAAGAATGTGTATAGTAGCTTCATTCATAATTGCAAAAATGGAAATTTCCAAAATGGAAATAACACAAATGTCCATCAACAGTTGAATTGATAAACCACTTTTTGTGTAAAAAATATATATAAAAAAGGAACAAATTGTGGATACCTGTATCAATGTGAGTGAATATCCAAAAAATGCTGAGTGACCAAGAAGCCAGACACAAAAGAGTAGACATTGAGTGTGACTCAATTTTCATGAATCTCTAGAAAATGCAAATCTAATCCATGGTGGCAGAAAGCACATTGGTGGCTTCCTGAGGCCATGGATGGGAGAGGCACAGAGATCTTTTTTGGTATTGGAAATGTGTCATACCATGATTATGGTCAGGGCTACATGAGTGCATACACTTGTCAAAACTCATGGACATGCACTTAAAATGAATACTTACATGGAAATTATACCCCAATAAAATCGATTTAAAAAG
Organism: Sturnira hondurensis; assembly: GCF_014824575.4. NCBI lineage: Eukaryota > Metazoa > Chordata > Mammalia > Chiroptera > Phyllostomidae > Sturnira > Sturnira hondurensis. The sequence continues at coordinate 13,826,649 of NW_028080827.1, forward strand.
TTGAATGTGAATTCAAATGGAGATTATTTACTATGTAATTATATAAATGCAGTACAAACGATATAAATGTAGTATAAACTTTTTTAAAAAGTAGAGAGTAGGGAGAACACACAATTTTTTCAAACTGTTTTTAGTAATTCTATATTAGTATTAGTATTGTTTTTCCTTTAAATATGTATCTCCTAGCTCCACAAACCTAGGAACAATGAGCATCACTAGTGTCCAGACTACAGTTTTGAAATACCATTCCCAACTTAAAACCACAACAAAACAAACAAACAACAACAACAATGACAAGGGCTCTGGAAAATGGCTGAGTCTAGAGTTAGGGAGATGACGTTCAAACTGAGCCCCAAAGAGGACAAGAGTGACTCACAAGGGCTCAAAAGTCAGCACGCAGAGCCTGTCAGCTGACCAAAGTTGCTATTATTTGAGCTTCAAAAAGGATGCTTGCAGTGGACTAGAACCCACTAAATTGGTTTAATTCCAATATTTAATAATATTTTAAAAATGAAACACTAATCACCATTGGAGAATAAGAAGGAACCTATTAATTTTTTCAAAACTGATATATAAAGGGAAATAATCTATCTTTTTCCCCCTGCTAGAGGAAGTGGAAAACCAAAGAGCAGATGAGGGAAAACATGTCTTAATAAAATCATTCTAATAAATAAAAATAAAGCAATTAGACTCTACAATTTTGTAAACCCAAGTAAATGAATGGATCTAGGCACAGAACATCACACAAAAAAGAAACGGGATATAATGCATCATCTAATTAAAGAACACACCACAAACTATGTGTTCAACCCCTTTGGCAAGACTAATTCTAATCAAGCCTCTGGATCCCAGTGACAATCTGTGAGAGATACAGAAAAGACGTGTTGAGCGTCATCAAGAATATATAATCACAGTCTGAGCTGGGGGACACTCCACAAGCCAAATGCCCTGGGTTCCTGAAAACATAAGGTTTCAGAGACAGGGATGGAGAGGGAACTTGCAGATTAAAAGAAACTTTTATCAAAAGAAAAAAAAACTTCCAACATAGTATATAACCTGTAAAATTTTTTATTTAAATATATAAAGGACTCCCACATATTAAAAAAAATAGGAAATCCAGAATAAAGCGCACAACTGGAACAGTCAATTCACAAGAAATCAGCACTATGCATAAGAAAAGATGGACAATTTTATTGAATATATACTACCATTGCCTCTATATTGGCTAAAACTAAAATGATTTTAACTATTAAATGTTGAGGATATGGAGCAACAAAACTCTCACACTGACAGATAAAATGGAAAGTGGTGTAATTACCTTGGAAAAAGTTTGACATTAAGTATATGCTAAAATTGAAGATAATACATTTTCTATAACCCAACAATTCCATTCATAATATTATGCCCAGTAGAAATGTGTGCACATGTGCATCAAGAGAAAAGTATAAGAATTTGCATAGGAGCATTACTTAGAATAGCTCCAAAATGGAAACAACCCAAATTCTGATCAACAGAATAAACTGTACTTTATCCATAAAATGGAATAATGTGCAGAAATGACCATGAATGAACTATAACTACGTACATATGTATGAATCTCACAATCATAATAGTGAAACAAGAAACAATTCTGTTCACATGAAAGAGTAAAATAATTCTGTTCATGTAAAATTAAAAAACAGCCAAGAGAGACTAAAAAAGTACCAAGAAAAAAAAAGGCATGGAAAATTATCAGTACCACACTTGGGACAGTGATAATCTCTTCAATGAAGGAGAATGGGATTATATAGGAAAGACACTCAGGGGGCTTCTGGGTTACTGGTGATGTTGTAGTTCTTGACTTGGAAAAGAATTACATGGAAATGTAATTATATTACATATATAAGTGTTCACTATATAGTTCTTTGTTAAGCTGTATATATTTGTTCTATAAGTTTTCCATAGGCACATTACATTTCATAATATAAAATTAAAATTTTGAAACATTAAGTAAATGTTAAAAACATCAGTGAATCTTTGGGGTGGAGATGCAAAATATAAATTTTGGGATGAAATGTTTTGACAAGTCACTCTAGCTAAAAAAAATAAGACATATACAAAATAGAGGAATAAGTGAAGGCTATGCAAAGTGAAATAAAGGAAAATGAACAGGGAGCCAACAGTGACGGGAAGGAAACCAGGACTCAAATCAACATTTCAGACCAGAAGGAAGATACAAACATTCAACCAGAATACAATGAAGAAACAAGAAAAAGAGAGAAGAGGCTTAAGGACCTCCAGGACAACTTTAAACACTCCAACATCTGAATCACAGGGGTGCCAGAAGGAGAAGAGAAGAGCAATAAATTGAAAACTTACTTGAAAAAATAATGAAGGAGAACTTCCCCAATCTGGTAAAGGAAATAGACTTCTAGGAAATCCAGGAAGCTCACAGAGTCCCAAAGAAGTTGGACCCAAGGAAGCACCCACAAAGCACATCATAATTACATTAGCCAAAATGAAAGATAAGGAATCTTAAAAGCAGCAAGAGAAAAAGAGACAGTTACCTACAAAGGTGTTGAGAACCACTCTGCCTGGTTTCAGGAGTTGTGACTGCCCCCCATGGCTAAGGCTGAGTGAGCGACCTCCGGAATGTGAGCCACTAAGGAGACAAAGCTTGTCTCTAACAGCAACGCTGCTTCTGCTTCATCCCTTGCCCCCAACACTTGGTTGGTTAGTCAGAGACAGGTCTGACCCCTTAGAGGGGCAACCTAAGCCAGACATAATCGCTTGGGAGACCATCAAGGAAGGACTCGGGGGACTGCAACAAAGAGGGAGTGATGGACCCTCACCCCCCCACCCTCCTGACTATTGTGACATAGCCCGAGTCCCCACATCCTCTGGGAGAAGCGCTTCCTGGCTCTAACTCACTTAAGCCTAAAAACCTATGATGGGGAAGGCGGTGCAGCCCCTTGCTGGCTAGTGGGATCCGGGGTGATCGGGCATAAGAAAAAGTTCCTGAAGTCCTGTAAAGCCTGCTTTGCTAAGGGTGCTTTCATTCATATGATAAGAGCCCAAGCAGGAAATGAGTATGTCTCCCAAATTTTTCAACACCCTTACCTAACAGACACTGACTCAGACTAAGCCCTCAGATTTCTCTGAAATGCTCTCTACTGTTTGATCATTGCCGCCTGTATTCCTGTGTATTACAGCCCAATAAAAGCCATAGAGGAAGGGGCTCTTGGTCTTTCTCCTCTGAGAGACTGACACCTCTCCTCCCCAAGCAGATCATGTCTTGGTAGTTTCACTTTTATCCATGGTGGACAGGGGGACTGGCAAGCAAAGTTGCCCCCACACAAAGGGGTTCCCATAAGACCATCAGCTGATTTCTCAAAAGAAACCTTGTAGGCAAGAAGGGGCTGGAAAGAAGTATGTATTCAAAGTCATAAAAGGCAAGGAACTACATCCAAGATACTCTATCCAGCAAAGCTATCATTTAGAATGGAAGGGCAGATAAAGTGCTTCCCAGATAAGGACAAGTAAAAGGAGTTGATCATCATCAAGACCTTATTATATGAAATGTTAAAGGGACTTATCTAAGAAAAAGAAGATGATCAAAAACTATGATCAGTAAAATGACAACAAAGTCACAACTATCAACTACTAGAACTAAAAAAAACCCAAAACTAAGCAAACAAGTAGAACAGGAACAGAATCACAGAAATGGAGATCATTTATCAGAGAGGAGGGGGGTGGAGGGGAATGGGGGAAAAGGTACAGGGAATAAGTAACATAAATGGTAGGTACGCAATAGACAGGAGAGGTTAAGAATAGTATAGGAAATGGAGAAGCCGAAGAACTTATGTGTAAAACCCATACACATGAACTAAGGGTGGGGGGAATGATGGTGGGAAGTGGGGTGCAGTGTGGAGGGGAATAAAGTGAGGGAAATGGGACTATTGTAATAGCATAATCCATACAATATTTTTAAAATTAAAAAAAAACAAGACATAATGTTGATTGTTAGCTACCAAATAAGGTACTCTGTTAATAAACATTTTTATATTCACTTAAATAATTACACTGAACACCTGAGCAGTCGTTGTATGCCAGGCACTATTCCAGTCATTGGGAACACAGCAGTGCACAAAAGCACTTACTTATAGGCACTGTGAAAAAAGATAATAAACAAAAATAAAACATCATAAAGAAAACACTAAGGGTGATATTATTTTTTAGAGGATAATTAGGAACATCCTTTATTGATAGTTGGCATCTGAACAGAGAGAGACCTGAAGGAATCAAGGTACGAATCCATGCAGGTATCTGGGGAACAGCTTGTCAGAAAGCTGGAAACAGATAAAGGTCCTTCAGAGTGTTGGAGAAACACAGAGGCCAGAAGGCTGACATGGGACAACCTGGAGTAAGGCGGTAGAAGACAAGCAGGCTGGGGGTGGGGGCTGATCTCTGCAGACAGCCTCTTCCTGATGAGATAAGAAGACATTTTAAACCAGTGAAATGAGGAGATACAATTTATATTTTAAAACTATCATCCTGATAATTTCAAAGGCATTATTAAAATAGTAATAGCTACAGCTCCTCTTCCACATGGAAAAAACATGACACTGTTTGAGTATATCACATTTAGGTTCATGAAAACAAAAGTGGAATTCTTTTTATTTAGCAGAATCCTTCTTCTGGTTCATATTAACAACAAAATTTCATCTTAAGGAGTGTTTTTAAAAATCCAGTAAACTAATTTTTAAAAATTTTAATAAGCCCTGGCTGGTATGGCTCAGGGGATTGAGTACTGGCTGGCGAACCAAAGGGTTGCTCATTCAGCTCCCAGTCCGGGCACATGCCTGGGTTGCGAGCTGGGTCCCCAGTTGGGGGGCATGAGAGAGGCAACCCAATGTTGATGTTTCTCTCCCTCTCTTTCTCACTCTCTTCCCCTCTAAAATAAATAAATAAAAACCTTAAAAAATTGTAATAAAATACACATAAACCTTAACATCTTAACCATTTTAAGGTATATTTTATTGATTATGCTATTACAGTTTTCCCAACTTTCCTCCTTTATCCCCCCTCCACCATACCCCTCCAACCCTCCAGTATCACCCCCCCTTAGTTCATGTCCATGGGTTGTATATGTAAGTTCTTTGAGTCCTGTTTCCTATACCATTTTTTCTCTCTCCCTATCTATTTTATGCCTACTAATTATGCTCCTCCTTCCCTGTACCTTCCCCCCCATCCTCCCTTCCCCCTCCCCACTGAACTCCCTTCATGTGATGTCCATTTCTCTGATTCTGTCCCTGTTCTGGTTGTTTGCTTAGTTTTTGTTTTTGTTGTTTTTCTTTTAATTTCATTTGTTGATAGTTGTGATTTTGTTGTCATTTTATTGTTCATATTTTTTATCTTTTTTTCTTAGATAAGTCCCTTTAATGTTTCATATAGTAAGGGCGTTGTGATGATGAATTCCTAGAACTTAACCTTATCTGGGAAGCACTTTATCTTCCCTTTCATCCTAAATGAAAGCTTTGCTGGACAGAGTAATCTTGGATGTAGGTCCTTGCCTTTCATGACTTCAAATACTTCTTTCCAGCCCTTTCTTGCCTGTAAGGTTTCTTTTGAGAAATCAGCTGATAGCTTTATGGAAACTCCTTTGTAGGTAACTCTCTCCTTATCTTTCGCTACTTTTAGGACCTTCTCTTTGTCTTTAATCTTGGGTAACTTAATGATGATGTGTGTTGCTGTGTTTCTCTTTGGGTTCAACTTCTTTGGGACTTTCTGGGCGTCCCAGACTTCCTGGAAGTCTATTTCCTTTGCCAGATTGGGGAAGTTTTTCTTCATTATTTGTTCAAATAAGTTTTCAATTTCTTGCTGTTATTCTGCTCCTTCTGGCACCCCTGTGATTCAGATGTTGGAATGTTTCAGGTTGTCCCAGAAAATCCTTAGCCTCTCTTCACTTTTTTGGATTCTTGTTTCTTTGTTCTGATCAGGTTGGATGCTTATTTCTTCCTTTTGTTCCAAACTGTTGCTTTGAATCCTGGTTTCCCTCTTGTCACTGTTGGTTCCCTGAATATTTTGCTTTATTTCATTTTGGGTATCTTTCATTTTTCAACCAAGTTCCATGAGTTCTGTTAGCATTTTGATTACCAGGGCTTTAAATTCTCCATCAGATAGGCTGGCAATCTCCTCATTGTTTAGTTCTGAGGTTTTGCTGTATTCTTTCATTCGGGCCATATGTCTTTGTCTTGGTGCAGCTGATAGGTTGTAACGGGGTGGGACCTTAGGTATTCACCAGGGCAGGGCGACTGTCTTTGCCGAGCTTCAGGGCTGCTGGTCTGGTTGTTCTGGCTGTTTTTCTTTAATTCGTTGGTCGTTGGAGTTCCATGCAGTTTGATTTTCTGGCATTTTTTTGTTGTTTACTGATTTTAGATTGGTTGGTATCCTCCTTTTGGTTGTGCGAGGAAACAAAGGGTTTCTACCTGTGCCTCCATCTTGGCCGCAACTCATCTTAACCATTTTTAAGTGTAGAGTATATTAGTGTTAGGTGTATCACACTGTTGTATACAGTGACCAGTTTTAAAGGCCTAAAGGAAAAATCCAGACTGGTGTTGGTGTAGATGAACTCTACACATTATACAGTGGACCCCTGAATAGACAACATGAGTTTGAACTGCATGTGTCCACTTATATGAGAATTTTTCTGTAAATGTATTTTCTGCTTTGTACGAATTTCTTAATAACATTTTCTTTTCTCTAGGTTACTTTATTACAAGAATACAGTTTATGATACATGTAACAGACAAAATGTGTAATCAACTGTTTATGTTATTAGTAAGGCTCCTGGGTCAATAGTAGGTTATTAATAGTTAAGTTTATGGAGAGTTAAGAGTTACAGACAAATTTTTTACTGTGTTTTTGCAACCCCGGGAGGAGGGTGGGTTGCAAAAGCTAACCCCTATGCTCTGTTAAAGGTCAACTGCATATATTAATAGTAACTACTTAAGTAGGTTGCTCTAAATTTCTCCTAGGCCCACTGAACGATGGTAAGATACAAGGCAGAGTGACTTACATGCTTTGCCAATAAATTTGCATGTATTACTCATATAAAAAATGCACTCACAGTAGAAAATTATCACTTGGTAGTTGGTTACCATAAAATAATAAATACAAATTTATGTGATTAAGTTTTAAAGGACCATTTAGATTTTTAATGACTAAGTTAACTCCTTAAATACCCATTATCTCCTAAGGGAAATCATTGCCTCAGATCAAAGCATCCATGTGAGTAACAGATTAACTCTCAAATACAGTAGGTGGATCAGTAAAAGAAAAAAGAATATATTATAGTACACGATTTTAACAATTAGCAGAGTATTTCTATTATTCACATACATCATAAAAAACTATTTGGCCTCTAAATCGGTAATACTGATACTTCCATATGCATTTGACAGGATCGTCACATACTTTAAAATGCTGCTATTGCCTATTACTCAGCAGTTTAAGTAAATGTTAGGTTTTTTTTTTACCTCTGTGAAGAGACGTGCTTCATCAGAAAGCATATTATAATCCTGTGCACATTTCTTTGCAGAATTCTGTAAAAACTTTAAGAATTCAGTAACTTCTTCATTCACATGTTTTTTCATATCCTATTTTTTTTTAAAAAAGAAGACATGTAGAATAAGCAGCTTGGTTAAAAACAATCACCTCAATCGCTGTTGTAATAATTTGGAATTATACAATAATTAAAAGTATCACATCCAAAACAAAAATCACAAAGAAAAGGCTAATTAAAATTATAGAATAATGACATACTTGTTACTAAAAACTCCTCAAAAAAAGAAAGGAAAATGACTAATACTACAATATACACTTTGGAATTAGTAAGCTTATTTTATAAAATGTTCTTGATTAATAACAATGAAAAGCACCCCCAAGTGGAAAAATAAGCAAACAAAATGAATAGGTAAATTACAAAAGAAACAGAAATGTTTCTTATAAACACACAAGAAATACTTATTTTATTGGCAATCACTGTAAATTACTGTAAAACAAGGGGTCACCTTTTCACCCTATCGAATTAGAGGAAAGCAAAGGTAACACCCAGTATTAGTGAAGATATTAAAAACCAAACCAAAACAAAAATACCCTTTCATACAATGGTGGTAAAAAGAAACTGGTTTAAACTTTTTGTAGAGTAATTTACTCATGGGTAAATGCACATCAAAGCCTTAAAGACATGTGTAGCTCTTTATATGGCAGGTTTATTTTAAAAATTTTATCTTAAGGAAACAATCATAGATATAAGCAGAGTTTACAACCATGATGTCAGTACAGCATCATTTACATAGTTGAAAATTTGGAAACTACTTAATTAAAGCAATACGCAAAAATTCTGACTTGGTTCATGGACCCGTGCAAAGCTCTGCTACTAGTACTTAAGATGAACTGGAGAGAGAGATGCTCAGAACAAGAGCAACATGCCTGAACTGTACCAGAACCATTGACTTAAAGCACCATTTTGTCCATCAATTAACCTCCTTACATTTTCCATTTTTGTTTCTATGATTTTTATTTATTTTTAAAGTTTTATTGTTGTTCAAGTACAATTGTCTCCATTTCCCCCTCCAAAACTCTCCTCTATTCCACTTACCCCTTTATAAAACATAAAAGCAAATTTAAACAGTTTCCTAACTTTTAAGTATGTTTTTTACTGAAGCTGAAGAATAGAATACATACCAAATACTGCAGGTAGTCATTTTTATTGATTCCAATAGCTTTGGAATTAGCAGGAATTTTTGAGTATTTAACCAAGAGGTCCACATAAGTCCTCTGCTCTCTCTGTGAGAAACGAGAGAAACGAGGATAAGGAACTCTTGGTTTTGGAAGAAGAACCATTCCAACTGTGGTTTTAACTTTTTCCTTTGCTTGAGTTGCTGTACTAACTGCTGGCTCATTTTCTACAGAGCTTGCTGATGCATTCAAATTTTCTCCCATACGCCTGGAAAAAAAATACAATTTACAAATATGTGCTTTCCACATGAAGATTACTATCATGGAACTTTATGATTCTTAATCACCAGGGAGAATATAGCATGATTAACATAGTAAGTTCTGAATTATTATCTAACTTTGCCACCTGCATTCTGATGTCTAGCTATTTTGTGTAAATTAAGTATTCTGCAGGATAGGATTGCATTACAAGCTCACCTTCAATTATCTGATGGAAAGGAAGAGGCACACTCCTTAGACAAGTCATTCAATTTGGAAGTTTTTTCCCTCCATTGAAGAGAAGTAAATCACTCTTGCCAATTATATATGCAGGTATTTCATCTTTACATTCTAGTTGGTTTACAATGCTTATTAAATTTTTCAGTAAAATATATCACTTACTATGATGAACAAAAGCCAGAGAGCAGGTTATGATATGGTCACAGGCTTGAAGTTAACCAATTCACTGATTCTACCAAACCACTCCAATTAAAGTATTATGAATACAAATTCATTATCTTGTTCATACTGTCTTTATTCCTGATATTCAGCTGTTGTAATCTACATTTTAATTTTTTAAAGTATACATGTAATGGGGTGCAGAGCAGGGATCCCCTGACATACTGCCCACAAACCTTGGTTGGGAGGGGTAGACAATGGATATGGTGTTTAAGATACTTTGCATAACTGTTGCAAGTTGCTAGCTGTGCTACTGCCCTGGGCAAAAGGTATAAGTGGCTTTCAGAGTCAAGTGACTTATGACATACCCAGTTGAGGTGGATGCCCACCCTGGATGCCCATGTCATGGGGAACTCTTGCCCTGACTAAAGATGGCAGCTGAAAGAAGGTAAAAAATATGGGGGAATTGGCAAAAGTAGCACATGATAAGAGAGACTGGATGTGAGATCACTTAGGAAGTTCTGGGCTGAGCATTTAAAATAAGGACAGTCTGAAAGAGAAGGGGATTCTGCCATGTAACCTGGGGTAGTAAGGAGGAATTCCGCCATGAGGTCTGAAAGAGAGGAAGAAGAAGCCACGCAGGAGGAAATGGTATAAGGAGAGAGCTGATGGAGAGGTTCGGGGACCTGCCTAACCAAGCATGGATTCGTGGGAGGGGCTTGGAGCTGAGCTGAACTGTGACCAGGAATGCTGATGCTGCACACTCCAGCTTCCTGGAAGGGTGTACAGAGAAGTCACTCTCTTGGGACATGTGCCTCCCTGGACTCCACCATGATCCAGCGTAACATGGCACATGTTCTCCTGAACCTTACGTGGAGGCTGAGGACAACACACCCCAGATCCTGAAGACGAGAGCTTCTGCAAGAAGATGGAAACTGAAACCCACAAGAGAATCTTCCAGAGGGGATGGAGACCTGTTTGCACAGCCGGCTTAAGAACAGACAGGGACATGGGGAGCTTCTGGGCATGGTTGTGGCTTATAGCCTTTTGTGAAGCAAGAAAAATGCTGGGTCGTGGGACAGCAGGGCTCTGAGCAGGAGGGCTCTCAGCCCCAGAAGGTTGGACTCCTGTAAATAAAAGTCTGTTTCCACCAACATTAATTGTTGGGTCATGCATCAAGGCGCCACATGGACAAGCCCTAGTTCGCTTGGTTGCACGCACACATGTGCACGCACACACACACACACACACACTGCATTTTCTTAGCCTCAACAACTCTAATTTCTATGGCAGCAATTATTCCCTATATTTGGTGGCAAATTTAACAACAATGATAACCCAAGAGAAAGGAAAAGTAATGAGAAAGAGGAATGTCTGTTGATTCATTCTTTATTCCTCCATTAATATTTATTGAGTGACTACTACGTGCCAGACTATATTGGGTACTAGAGATACAACCAACATTCAGCATGATACAATTTCTGCTTCCTGGGACCTTATAATCAAGCAGATAAAATGATTGAGGAAGAAAGAAAATGAAATATGTACATCAATATGATGTGACTATGGACCTCTCAGGTTAGCAAACAAAACATGCTGAATAGGTGACTGAGCAGTATCCTAAGGACATCAAGATTAGGAATTGAGAGGGAGAGGGAGAGAGGCAGGAAATACCCAGAGCAGTGGTTCTCAGTTATAACAGTACTGAATCCTTGAGGACATTTTGGAAGCCTGTGGATGCATCTGGGTTGTCAAAAAAGAGGGAAAGAACTGAAGGAATTTAAAAGTGGGGAATACTTCCTGCCTGTAATGTATGATGGTGTTCTGCACAACTTCCAAAGGTCTCTTCAGGCTTCCTATTACCATATACAAGTCTGGTCTGTTACCTTTTTTTCTTTTATTTACTGACTTTAGAGAGAGAAAGAGATGAAGGGAGGAAAAGGAGGAAAGGAGGAAGGGAGGGAGAGATGGGGGAGAGAGAAAGAAAGAAAGGAAGAGAAGGGAAGAAACATTAATTTGTTGTTCCCCTCAATTTATGCACTCATTGATGGATTCTTACATGTGTCCTGACCGGAGATCAAACCTGCAACCTTGGTGTATCAGGATGACACTTTCACCAGCTGAACTACCCAGCCAGGGCTTGTTATTACTTATCTTAATACATTTTATTCTCTTTGGTTTTCTTATGATTCTTTTATGGCAGTAATTTTCAACCTTTTTCATCTCATGGCACCCATAAACTAATTACTAAAATTCTGCAGCACACCAAAAATATATATTTTTTGTTGATCTGACAAAAATGGGTATAATTTTGATTCACTCACATTGGATGGCTATTATTTTATTGGCTGCTGTCATTTTTTTGAAAATCTAAGGGGAAAGATATCAGAGCCCCTGACAAAATAGTTAAGTACTTCATGTTTTAAAAATCCTGAGGCACACCAGTTGAAAAATCACTGCTTTATAAGTGTAGTTTAAATTACACTTCTTAAATCCAACCTTATTTGTTTTAGCTGGTGCATTTCACTACCTCATTATATCTTCGACTGCACTATTTTAGGAATTTACATATTAATACATATATTAGAATATAAATTGTTTTTCTTTTATTCATATTTATGTATCTAGGATATTATTTCTAATATTATATCTGTGGGTAGTATCAACTATGAATTTCAACTCAAGGTAGTAAAGGAGGTATCTTATTTCTTGTAAGTATTTATGAAAAACAGGAAGATTTTGGCTTGATAAGGTTGAGAATTACCAATCTAGATCTGAACCTGGACAAAGGGTGAGTTAAGCTCCATCCAAAACTAACAATGATTTGTTTTAAATCAACTTTACAATATTAGAATAAATATGGTAAAAATCCCAAAAGTTTTAGAAGAAGACTTAAGGACCCAAACAAAGAAGAAATATTCAAGACCACTTTTTAGAGCTAAACTCATGGATGGAAAATTAATCAAAAGAGGTGGTTAGTAAATGCGAATTAAGAATACTTAGATTGGCTCTGAAAATAATATAGATGAAAGAAGACATATTTAGTGACTAAAGTTTTTCCCATAACTGTATAAAAATAAGCATATTTTAGGTTAACAAAATGAATATTAACTGCTGATCTTGGGAGAAATATATCACAGCAAATTGATTTCTCACTAGAAAATGTCTTGAGAGCTATTCAAACCTCACAGCATTGTGTCCACAACTCTTAACAATACTGCTTCACAGTTGTCTCTTTGAATATACGAACATGTCTGTCCTTGTGGCACAAACTGGCAAATTTAATTAAGGTGCTGCAGCAACAAGATGCTGACTCAGATATGCCAGAGTAGGAATGTCAAGAATTTCTAGCAGTTTAAACTGGCTACATTCAGCAACAATGAAACGGCAGCACATCAAGACCATTTCCGTGTGCAGTGCTGTCAAATCTTCATCAGGGTGCGAGCCAAAAACATCTGACAGGTTTTCTCTGTCCACATTTACAGCATTATATTTTATTTCAGCTGAAGGTTTGAAGTCTTCCCCCTTCACTTTGTCTACTACTCATTCTCCTTTTTTACTTAAAGTTTCTATGGAAAAAAGACAGAATTCAAAAGTTCAAGTTTCCTATTTTTTTAAAAAAGATGTTATTTATTTATTTATTTACCTTTAGAGGGGAAGGAGAGAGGGAGAGAAACATCAATGTATGGTTGCTTTTTGTGCATCCCCTGCTGGGAGTTGGCCTGCAGGGAACTGGCCTGCAACCCACAAGTTTCCTAATTTTTAAGTCTACTGGTTTGGGCAGCTTCTTTAAGTAGCATTTGGAAATGGAGCTTGCGTCTAGTCTTCATCTGAAGTCTACTTCTACCTCCCAAATTTGATTTACTTTTCTATATTAAACATGTTAAAATTTAACAGTTGATTTTCTATTTACAGCTACTTACTCCCTTGTTGGCAACTCAGGTATAAATGTCTACAACCAGACACTTTAAATTTGAAAAGAAGGCAAATGTTTACCTTTCACCGAAGGGTTGCATAAAAACTTCACACTGTTTGAAAGTCATGTAATTAGCATTCTTAATATCTTTTCAAATGTTAGAGAATAAAAATACAAAATTAAGGCTAACAAAAATTTTATATTCTTCCCAGTTTTCAATCAAGGAAACAGTTACAAATTAATACAGTCTGAAAATACATTCCTTACTGTAAAACTTGTAAAACTCAAGGTTAGCAAAAAGGACTAGAAATACATGAAATCAATGCTTTTGTCTTTATTTTTCTACATAAAAGGTAAATTACAATAAGTTATTTTATGCTTTATGGAAATCTACAGAAAAACAATCATATTCTAGGGAGAAAATTTAGGAGTTAGGCGAACCCTAATGCAGGTAAAAGGTCCTCTCCCTCACGTAATCCAGACTATACTCCACACCTGGAATACGCTGAATGGTAGTGGACTTGTAAACATCCATTAAAATAACTAAGAAGTAGTGTCAGGATAAAAAAGATTAATGTTAGAAATTTTTAGTTCAATGAAAAAAAGATGACTGAGATAAAAGTTCTTAAAATTGTAGAATTTTTTTAAAGGTAAAGCTCTATGTTCACCAAATACCAGGATACTAGAATTGGTAGGCATTCTATTATTCAAATAAACAAAGGCAATTCTTTATTAATAAGTTTGAAGAAACTATTTATCCCTAAGACACAGTACAAGTTGAATGACAGAAATAAACACAGATGTACATTTATAAGGAATCTAATGTCTACAGCTCACATTAGCCAACACATAATTACGCGGTTTGGGAAGAATACTGCTTCTAAAATTGCCTCTTTTAAAATATTTTTGAAATTGTCTCTTTAATACAACTTTTGCTTGCTTTTATATGGACCTATGTGTTAATTTGATGGAACCAATAAAAGTGCTTGTTCTGTTAATGTTTTTAATGGCAATCTGGCAATACCTGTCAAAATAAAAAACACATACAAACCCACCTCTTATAGAAATTTATTCTAGTTCTAATACTGGCACATGTATAAAAAGGATGCTGTTTATACTAGTAAAGGAACAGAGATGACCTAAATGAATATCAATAAGGTTAATTAATTGATTCCACAGACACATCCTCAAAGGTTCAAATTCCAAAAGTTGGGTTGAGCCCTGGCTGGTGTGGCTCAGTGGACTGAGTGCTGGCCTATGAGCCAGAGGGTCATGGGGTCAATTCCCAGTCAGGGCACGTGCCTGGGTTGTGGGCCAGGTGCTCAGTAGGGGGCACATGAGAGGCAACCACACACTGATGTTTCTCTCCTTCTCTTCCTCCCTTTCCCTCTCTCTAAAATTAAACAAAATCTTTAAAAAAAAAAAAAAGGTTGGGTTGAGAGTACAAAATCAGTATTTTTTTTTTTTTTAAAGATCCAGAGTCTGATGAGCCAGCATGGTAAGCCTAACAATGAAGATGGCAAACAAGATTGAGAAACTCCGGTCACCAGACTAGGAGGAAAACTAGGAGAGTAAGATATCTCTATAGTCATTAGTTCATTTTGAGAGGAGCAGTCTTAGACTATAAAGGGTGGAAGCCAGATTTACAGTGGGATGTTCTGTGAGGCAAGTCCTCTGAGCTATACAATGAAGGGAAGTTTTTTATACAGTTTTCTAAATCCATTCTCCCAATTTGTCTTTTGGAGAGTTCAGTGCATTTAAAGTAATTGTTGATAAGGACGGACTTACTATTGCCATTTTATTGTTTCAGCATGTCACAGTACTGTTGTCCCTAGTGTCCTTCCAGCATGCACACACAAGTCTTTAAAAGGGTCTAAGCATAAATGGACAAAGAGGTAAGAAAGTAACTAGGAGGGAATCTGGTGACCAGGGATTAAAGACAGGAAAAACATGAACACTTTTAAATATAGGCATACCTCCGAGATTATCGTGGGTTTGGTTCCAGACTGCCGCAATAAAGCAAATTTCACAATAAAGCGAGTAATAGTCTTTTGTACGTAGTGGTCTTGCCTTCGATTTGTAAAAACATAATACCCGTGAAGCCCAATTAAATGAGGCATGCCTGTACTGATCCAGAGAGAACAAAGATATAGGAGTAAGAGGGGATGTTAATTGACAGAAAGGGTACTGAGAAGGCAGGAAAGATGGGGTCCCGTTTGACGAAGAGGCTGAAAATTCACTTCTTTTCTACTGAAAAATGAGGGGACAACAGATGAAAATAAATGTTGAGCTCCCCAGAAGCAACCTAATTCCCCATTTGGTATATTTACTCATTCCTAGTAAACCTGATTACGTAGTTTCAAGATTCATCCACAATACTGTAGAAACCACCGATCACAAAGGAAAGAAGAGCTGTTAGAAGTCAGGCAAGCAGTGAGAAGGGAAAAGGATCGATTAATGGGTATTTTCATTCTGGCCAGGGAGGGGGGGTGAAATGGGGGGGTGGTAACTGGCAGTTCGGTAGTATCTATTAAAATATTATATGCCATCTAACCATTTATATGAATTTATCTCAGAAATGACTACAAAAAATTCATAGATGTAAAGTTTATAATTTCAAAAAAGGAACACAAACATTTTACAACATATAAGACTAAATGAATTAAAAAGTACATTTATGTAATAAAGTAATATGCAATTATTAAGAAGATTGAGCAATATGCAGATATATAGAAAGATACAGAAAATGTTATTTTAAATGAAAAAACAAACTATAAAGTTTTATAGTATTTGTAGTATTATATAGCATTTGTAGTGTCATATAGCAGAGAAAGTTTAATTTTTTCTGTATGATGGCTCTAGTAGTGCTTAGTTGTTTTTAACTTCATTGAAAACAATTTTGTTAGACTGTATTGTGACAGCTGTCATATCAACATGCATTTTAAAAAACTTATCAAAAAAAGGTGTTTTTTGTGCAGCTATTTTAATATTGAAGGTGGAAGAAAATATGCAACATTTAGTGTACTATGCTTTATTATTTCAAGAAAGGCAAAAAATGCCAAGTGAAACACAAAAAAAGATTTGTGTAATATATGGAAAAGGTGCTGTGACTGCTTGAACATGTCAAAAATGGTTTGCGAGTTTCTTGGTACTCCTGACATTTTGGCCAAATAACTCTTTGCCATGGGGCTGCCTTATGCACTGGAAGATGTTCAGCAGCACCCCTGGTCTCTACCCACTAGAAGCCAATAGCAGGAGACAGCCAGCATATACCAAATATCCAAATCAAGAAAGTTATTGGTGAAAATGAAAAATGTGCCTTTCATTTTATGGTAAAAACTAAATGGGCTTTTTGTCCGAACTAATATAATATGAGTCTATTTTTGTTTTAATATCTATTTATCTGTTAATGTGTGGAGAAAGGCCTGAAAAGAGAGGTCTTGAGTTCTTCTGTTTTCTAATTTTTATATTTCTATAATTTGAATGTTTAATAGTAGTTGTAGATATAAAACTTCAACTATCAGAAAAAATAACAACCAAATATGGAACTAGTTAACCAAATAAATAAACATATTACCTGCTGGATAAAATGCACAGTTCTTTTAAACTTGGAGCCATTGAATGATCTTTATAATTTTCTCGAGAAAAGAATGTCTTAAGACCGTTTTTTGAGGAGATATCCCTGCAAAGCAAAGTAATTTACTTGCATTTGGCAATTCAAAATCTCCTGCTAGAGTAAGCAGCATAATGGTATACAATGGTAATTTATAACGACATGCCCTCTGCAGCCCCTTTCCTAGACAATCACCTCTTAATAATTTTAATTTCAAGTACCAGATGCATGAGTTTAGATGTTTTCCTTCTTAAATAGCTTTTAGCACAGGGCCATTCTGAAATTTCCCAATTCCAACAACCAGCTCTGCTTTGTCTTTAGTAACCCATTAAATAAACATCAGAGACACTAAAGTGTGAAAGATAGAACAGATTAAAGTACAATACAAGGTCTGTAGGGGCAGGGTTCACCTCTGGCTCTGGGCATAACACTGTGTCTGGTTACTGACAGAAAATGCTTCTCATTTATTTTTGTTCATGCTCTACAAAGACTGCATATCTCCTGTTTTCATTATCTTGGCAAATGTGATATATGGTGTGTGTCTACCAAAACTATTTCTAGGGTCATATATGATTTTCCATAACATAAAAATTTAGAAACTAATACAGTCAATGTTCACCATTAGTAAACATCCCATAAATGCTAGTTGAATGAAGGAATTAAAAAACTAAGAACACTGAGAACCATTAACCTGGGAAGACAAAGATTAGTAGAATTCTGTGGAAGAGGAGAGTTCGAGGGCTACAATGCTTCGCAAAAGCTCTAAACCACACTTGGTTTCACATTGTCAATGGCGTATAAGAACGCTGTGCTGCATCTGAACACACACTTTATGGCAAAGAGAATTATTGTGTATACCTTCAATTAAATGGCAACTTCTGGCTGGCCCATTCCCCAAATGGAAAATTCTAGCATGTTTGCTCCATATTCATTTCTTACTGTTTTTAAAGGCATTTATCCCCCTGCTCCCCCCAAAAGATTAAAGTATAAATGGTAAAATTAGAATGTCTTACTTGCTATTCACCAGTGCAGTTCTTACTACTATTATGGTACTGTATCTGTGCCATCTCATTACATTTTAAGGTTTTTGCATATCATACAAAAACAAAGCCATAGGCCTCAGGAATTGTGAGCTCCTTGGGGGAAGGGAGCATTGCTTGCAATAAGCAAATACTTACTGAGTACATACTGATTGCATCTTTTTTGAGTCAGGTACCATTTTAATTATTTCTATAATCTCTTCTAACTTTTGTACTTTCCTTGGCTAGAAAATTGCAGATGCTCGGTAAATGTGTGTTAAATTAATTTAAAGCAGCACATATATTAGTTAGATCTCTACAAAGCCACTTATGGTACTTAACTGAGTCCTCTATTTGTGAAGTTCTCATACACTTCTAAAATAGCCTATGCATTTACATGATCACTTGATATAGAGTCTAACAATAAAAAGAAGCTTGTCTATTTTTAAAGGTGGAGTCTTTTTATCACTTGTACAGAAGTGGGTAAGGTTCTTGGGCACAAGAAGATTCCGGCATCTCTCCTTCACTGTGATACAATAAGTATGCCTTGGCTGCTGTGGCTCAGAGGGCTGAGTTCCAGCCTGGAAACTGAAGGGTTCCTGGTTTGATTCCCAGTCAGGGCACATGCCTGGGTTGCCAGCCAGGTCCCCAGTGGGGGCCGTTTGAGACGCAACCACGTTTGTCTCCCTCTCTCTCCCCCTCTCTAAAAGTAAACAATACAATGTTTTAAAAAATAAAAGACACAATAAATACATAGGGGAGTCATACCTAGTAGCAATCTGAGTGCTGACCTGCCACTTTAGAAGATGAAGTGCAGTTAGCTATAATTCAAAAGTGTTCAGTACGTGAAGGTAAGAATGGGGTGAATTCTGAGCCACTGAATTTGTACTTTCTCTGTTCCCTCCACACCGCTCCAGTTTGGGAAGCCTCCTTCCCTAAACCAGCCCAGTCCCACTTTAGTTCTTTGAAGGCGACTGCAATCAGACGTAGCTCACCAGTTCAGCCTCGGTTCACTCACGGCCACAATGGAGCTCATATTCTTAGACTTCTCCTTCACTCTAGCTCACAATTCTGCTGCCTGGTAATGCAGGCTACAGCAGAGGCAGGACTTCTCCAGAATCAACACTCACCTGAGGAGAAACAAAGGGTCAACATTAAAAGCAGGTGATTGTTCCAGTGGTGTTAAACCAGGTGCTGTTAACTCACATCATTAAGGATCTGGTCCTAACACCTACCCTAAAACCGGCAGGACACCTAGAACAGCAGACAGATGAACGTTGCCGAGGCTCTTTGCAGAACAGCAATGATGATGTAGGGTACATTCTCCTCCATTTAATTTACTCCAGGAATGTCACTCTCAGAATACTCACTGAGAAAATAAGAGCGGAAACAGAATGGTGTTCTCACTGCTTCCACACTGCATCACATTATGGCGTGGAGCAGTACGTCTTAACTCAGCTCTCCCCCAGCTCCAATTGCCAATATAAATCTTGCTTTGGGTTTTCCAATCACACCCTGGTATGGGGCATATTCGGGAAGCAATGCAAGCCAAAAGCTTTCTGGAGATCAAAAATCTTTCAAAAAGCACCACCCTTTTGAGGAGAACACAGTCCAGGCAACAAGGGACATTTCACAGGGTCACTTAGAGGAATCACCCTTACTACAAATCAGGCTTGATCACTCCATGTTAGGGGCTCCTCCTGTCACCCTGGACGCACTGATAAGGCATAAGGGAGAAACTTACAAATTCAGGAGTTGGTCTCTGGGCAGGGGGCAGGCCTGACCAGCTCCCAAATAACCCACATGTCGCACTTCGACCCCGAGTGGAGTATGGGAGAGTCAGTGAGGGCAAAAAGAATGGCCCAGGGAACGGGGACTAAAGGAGAAGAGAAACAAGGTTCCAGGAAAGCAGGTAAGGGAGACAGCTAAGCTGGAGGCTGGGGCCGCGCCAGAGCCAGGAGCCGTGTGCGGTCCCAGCCGATGGTGCCGCCATGTTCCGTCCTCCCGCCCCTCAAAAATGCGCCCGCCTGCAAGGTAGCATCCTCCCTTCCGCGTTCCCACTGCAAAGCAGCCTTTCTTCCCACCTCGCGGGCCGCAGTGCCTCTGACCTGGGCTGCGTCCCCACTCCACACACTGTCCCGCGCGCCTCGGGCAGCCCTTATTTAAAGGACGTGCGGGCACCGCGTCGGCACGGCGTGATGACGTCACCCGCGGCGCAGCGGGCGGGGCCCGTGGGACCCGTTACGGCCGCACTGCGACCCGCACACTTGGGTAGTTCAGCGTGGAAACAGGCAGATTGGGCTTGCTTGGGCTTGCGGGTGGGATGGGTTGGGGTGGGGGGTGGGGGGTGGGGGGATGCTTGTCCAGACACGTCGTCCACCTCAGTGATAAATTGGGAAGAGGGCTGGTGACAAGCGTAGTACCGGAAAGGTCTCGACAGACTAATTTTTTCCCCTTAGCTTACGGTTTTGACTTCCTTGACCCCGACACCTCTTCAGTAAAATTAAGAGACAAACTTAGTAGGTTTTTTTTTAAAGGATTCAATAGAGTAAGTGATGAATTGTGCTCAGCACAGTACCTGGCACATAGTAGGTCTCCACTCCCTCCCTGTTCCGGTTTAGATGTCAGTTTCTACCAGCGGCTTGACTGGCTCTCACATCAGTCTTTTTTTTTCTCTCTCCCTTTCCTTCCCTCGTCCATTATGGAAAGATTCATTGAGCACTTGTAATGTGTGCTTAGTGCTGGGAACACCTAGGACTAAGGCCAAACAGTGGTTTTTCCAAGAGCTTTTGATCATTGAGAATCTAAGACATTCACATTAAATGATTCTAAAACAAAACAGGAAGTGTTAAGCTATGCAAGAGGGGTGCGTAAAGATTGAGTGAGTACAGAGAGGGAGAGAAGGCAGCTTTGAATACCTAAAGACATGTATTGAGTATTTAAATGTCCGTTACCACATTGTCCACTTAACATGTCAGCTCATTTGAAGAGTTTGAAGTACGAGGATGATGGGAAAGGACATTCTAAACAGAAACCAGCACAAGGAGTTACATAAACGTATGAACAAAATCCAGTTTGTGTGCTATCAGGAAAGTTGTAAATTTTAGGATGATTCATGCTGTTTAAAATAAGCTAAGGTAAAAATTATGCTTATGTTAAAAACCTATTTTGAATATAAGGACCTTAGGTAGTTTATTTTGCCTGGAATGCAAGGTTTATGAAGAGTAGTAGAAAAGAGTTTGGAGAAACAGGTTGGGACCAGACCACAGAAGATTTGATAAGCCAGACTACGGATTTTGACTTTATTGTATAAGAAATAGATGCTGGCAAGAGAGGGGAGCTTATAAGCAGAGGAATGACACCATTGGATCTTCTATGTTTTAGGAAAGTTTATCTGGCAAGGTAGTAAATGAGTTGTAGGGTAGAGGCTGGTTAGGAGACACTGCTTGTGAAGCCTTGCAGATCAACTAGTGCAATGCTTGGCACCACGCCTGTAGCATTTCTTACTAGGTGAGTGGTATTGATGGCCTGTGCTAGGATGGACATGGAGATAAGGCAATGTAGCAGTTAGTGTGTTGGGAACTAGTTCATAAAGCATTTAGTCACAATCAGAGAGAGTTGGGTGTCCTGTCCTAGTCTTCAACAATTGCTCAAGGACCACTCCAGAACTGTTTAAGCGTTCACGCAGCTGGGATCCACGAGCCCACAGTTGTGTGCTATGGTGACATCACCAGATATGGCCTGTGTTGAGATTCTAGATTAGCATCAAGCAGCCTGCTCTGGTTTGGTGTATCTTGAGTTCCGGTGGTTGCGAGATAGCACACAGAATCAGAGTTTTTACAGCCAGAAGAAACTTTGGAGATTATCTATCCCAACCCTTTCATTTTCCTAGTAAGGAAACTAAGGCCCAGATTGTCCAGTGACTTTTCCAACATTACATGATTAGTGTGATAAAGTTGATTCTAAAAATCAGGTCATGGTCAACGGTGTGAGAATCGACTGTGGGAGCAGGGGGTGGGCTGGGCAGAGGAAGGCAAAGGGGGGAAAATTGGGACAACTCTAATAGAGTAACAATAAAAAATTTTAAAAATAAAGCTTAAAAATAAAAATCAGGTCTCATAATTTCACCATTACAATGTATTAAATATATGCATCTTTTTCCCCCTATATGCTCTGCTTTGTAAGCCAGAAGCAATTTAGTGAAAAAGAACATGGATTTGGGGAGTCCAGCATACATGGGTTTGATCTCAGTTTTCTGCTTAATGGCAGTGGGATTCTAGAACATGTGTTTATTCTTTGAGCCCAAGTAGAGGAGACAGTAACAGCTCACCTACAGGATCATAGTGAGGATTAGAAGTAATATGTAAATGTAAAGAGGGAAAAAAAAGTAATATGCAAAGATTAATGTTAAACAAAAAGTAGCTATTAGTATATACTTATTCTGCTCCCCCCAAACCCACAACACAGTGGACATGGCATTGAAAACAAGTGATTATAATAAAGATAAGAAACAATATCCACACATATTATAGAAGTTTTCATGGGAACACAATGAGGAAGGAATTAATTTTGATGACTGAGACACTTTAGAGACTATTTTGGAGAAGCCTGGTTTACATTGGATCTTGAAGGATGATGAGTAGGAGTCTGCTGAGTAGAAGATAGATTGTGCATTTTCAGGTGTGAAAAATCATAAAAGTGTGAAACAGCATGTTCTGGGGAAGGGGAGAAGTTACTGCCTTACTGTGCAAGTGTGGAGCAGAGGGAATGAAGCTCATTGTAGGAGAGGGGCTAGAGGGGGGTCTTTATGCCGTGCTAGAGAATTTGAGCCTTTGGACTTTATTCTTGGTGATGAGAAAACCTGTGTGTGTGTGTGTGTGTGTGTGTGTGTGTGCGTGTGCGAGAGAGAGAGAGAAAGTGCATGCACGAGCTTTATTGAGGTGTGTAGGTAGGTTTACTATCTACCACAAACTTCGCCCATTTTAGATGTGCTCTTCAGTGATTTTTTAGTAAGTGTGGGGAGTTTTGGAGTTTTGCAACTATTGACATTACCAAATTAAGAACGTTTCCATTACCCTGGAAAGTCATTTGTGTCCACTTTCAGTCAATCCTTGTCACCCTCACCCCCAGGAAAACACTAATCTGATTTCTATCTCTGTAGATTTGCCTTTTCTGAACATTTCATATAAATCAAATTATAATATGTAGTATTTTGCATCTAGATTGTTTTTCTTAGCAGGGTATTTTTTGAGGATCATCCATATGGTAGCAGGTATTAGGTTTTGTAGCTGAGTAGTAAGTAACCCATTAATGGAAATGCCTCATTTTGTTTATCCATTGGACAATTGAAGAACCATAAGGTAGTTTCCACTTTGGGGCTATAATGAGCAATGTTGCTGTGAGCATTTGTGCACAAGTCTTTGTGAGCTTTGTGTTTTCATTTCTCTCGGGTAGATACCCAGAAGTGGAATTGTTGGGTTGTATGATAAATTTTTGTTTAGTTCTTCAGGACACTGTCAAACTATTTTCCAAAGTGATTTTACTGTTTTATTCTTTGGAATTTTAAGTAGAAAAAAATTTGTTTTTCCATTTCTGCTAAACCGAGAAACAAGCAAACCCAGAAGTTGAATGAGAAGCCAATTTCAGTTTGAAAGAATTTATAATGGTAGGTACTTACTTTGAGCATGCAAAATGTTTCATCAGACCAAAATTTCAAAAGAACACTTTAAACTGCAAGCAACTTGCTAAGTGAAGTTATCATAATTGTTAGCAGGGTTGTATTTCTTCTTGTGAACCAAACCAAGATGGAGAAATGTGCAAGATCACCTGCATCTCAGCACATCAGCCAGCAGCCTCCCCAGCACATGAGCACGTGCTGGTCTTTTGAGACCTGGAACGGGAAGCAGGCCTATTTTGCACCAGTCAGTTTGATCCAAATGCACATTAGAATTAGAAGTCCAGTTTTGAGGGGCTACATTGATCTTGACCCATGAAATAAAGCTTAGTAGTAACAGCAGCAACTAAGACATGTGGTCAGGTCTTACTGATTAGTCTATGATTATTTCTTTGGCTTTGTTTCCAGGAGATTTATAATAACCTGACACTTGTTTTCTCTATCTAATTATCCCATGAGATCACTATAGACAGAACTTTAAGATGTCCCTTTCATACTCCAGTTTAAGTACCGTTCTTGAAGTGCAGCAAGCTAATCCACGAAGGAGAGCTGAGTGTAAAGCACTGTTTGTATCAGGAGGTCAGGCACGAGCTTGGCCAAAGGCCCAGAGGAAACTGATTTTATACTTTGATCTCCAATATTTCCATTAACTCTCAATTTCCCAAGACACTGGAAGGTGGTGAATATTCATACTTATATGGAATTTGACAGTCCACATGTATTTCACACGCATGTCATTCTTCCTCTTCTGTGGGGTAGCTGGAAATAAAAGCAGGATTCGGGATTGTTTGGTACACGGGACGATTTGGGGGATCAATTCAAACATTTATTTTACTGAGTGCAAGAGACACTTAGGTATTGTAGTGTGTGTATGTGTGTGTAGGAAAAGGCAGGCATAGTTGCCCTTATTCTGACTTCAGAATATTTTATTTGTCTTTGACATTACTTTATAATTTGTGGTGAGGTTTGTGCATTGTTATGAGTGTGATACTTAGCTGATGTTACATTTATTGGTTCATGACTATCTACTCTACTCAAGAGGAGGGGTGGGGCTGGAGGTGGGCAGTGCTAGCCCAGGGAAAGTCAGATTTTTAGTCTTTCGAATCATTAAAGCCCTCACTGGCATTTATGATGTTACATTTGAATGATTTCTAAAGCAAAGATGACTGTGCATGGTGTGCATTTGGGACGTCTCCCCTCCCCCACTCAGGGCAGGTATCCCTAATCAGTCCTGGCACCCTTCTTTGTTGAGACAGAGAGTAGCCTCAGAAGCCTCTATGGACCAATAGATGTTAGGTCGCAAGTTAAAACTTCTTTCTTTGCCTTCTCTGATCAAAAGGGTCATTTTATCCTTCCACATATTTTTCCCTCTGCAAAATGGAAATAACGTTTTTTAAAGTACTATACTATCGACCAGTGCGCTCAAACTTTAGTAAGCAAACCAATCACCTAGGGATCTTGTAAAAATGCAGATTCTGTTTTAGTAGTTCTGGGTGGTACTCTGGATTCTGCATTTCTAATAAGGTCAAGGTGACAGGTGATGCCATTGCTACTGGTCTGCAGACCACACTTCGAGGAGCAAGGTTCTACTAGACTGTTCTCTAGAGACAAGATGGAAGCTAGAAGAAAATCATTTAAAATATAAAAACAAGGAAGACGAAAAACAAGGCAAGTGTTCCATTAGAAGCTGAAGTTTTATTATAGGATAACAGTACATAAAGCACATCTAAAATTGATGTGTTCAATGCACTTTTAATAAAGGTAATGTAATATTAAAGGTACAGTTTCTAAGTACAATATAACAACATTCATATTAGAATGAAAATCGGAGTATTTAAAAGACAACATTAAATCTCTCTTTTTTTACAGCTTGTATTTACAAAATGAATCAAAATATTTTTTTTTAAATTCAGGACACAATAAAATAACAAACAGCTGGAAATAAGCAGACTACTGGAAGAGTGAATTGAAAAGAAAACCCAATGATGTGAAAAGTTGGATGATCCTCCAATAAAGATCATTAGCAAAGTTTTAGTACAATACTATTTTTAGGATACCCATAAATGGCTTGCATTTTTAGTGTGGCAGAAAAGGAGTTTTTACATACTGTACACAGAACAGACAGAGATATTTATAGGTACAGTATTACTGTTTCCAAACTCGCATGTATATTTACAGAAGGCTGAGTTTGTTACTCACAGAGTTTTGTGAAATTTGTGTGCTTAATCCTCAAGACCTACACACAATTAGAATCAGCACTTCATGTGGTCTTTTTAAATGTGTATGTAATACTTGGTTGTAGAAGACAGTGTTAACCATAAGGCTTGACATACTTTATAAATTTACTGTAACAACCCAGAAAAAGAGTTTGAATTGGGGCACATGTTGTCATTTAACAATGATCAAATGCTGACGTGCTGGCCACTGTGCAGACACAAAGAAATACAATCTCTATCTTCAGGAAGCTTAGGATACTGAATGGTGCTTAAAAAAAAGTTGCCCTCTCTTTCTATGCAAAGCAATAAGGAATGACATGATTTGTGTTAAAAGAGATTTCTCCCTAAACTGTAGCCAATTCACTTAAAAAGGTTAACTATTAGCATTAGCTTTCATTAACCACATGATTACATTTATAATTAAGGTAATAGCAACTCTTCCATAAAAATGGAAAATGTCTAAATTGTGAGTAAATACGCAGTGCATGGAAGCCAATAACCATGGCTTGAGAATTTATCACCTTCAATTACAAAAAGTGCAGTAAACAGAAACATTTGCTCTATATTTATAAATTGCTCAAAAATCTTTGCTAAAGATCTTACAAATTCAGTAATATTACAGAACAATTCTAATCAATATTTAATAAGGTTAACTACATCCTTAGTTAGATATTTGATATACTTGGATTTTTAACAGTGCCAATAGGTCTTGGGAGAATAGGTCAAGGAGTTTAACTAAGCTCTTTATAAAGGACTTTTAAAATGAAGGTCCTTCACTCAGTTCATGGAACTGGTTGAGGTCATATTAGCGCAGAACATCCTTTGTCGAATCTGCTTTATGGCCCATGTTCTGCCACGACAGTGGATGTCTTCAGACTTCTCACGGCTCGGGTAGGAGGGAAAAGGTGGCCATCGAGCCACTGAAGATATTTTATATAAATGCCTATTATCTACAATAGGAGCTAAGTACACAACCCTGTCAGATGTCAACAATATAATTCCTTAGTAAGAAAAAAGAAGTATTACTCTATTAAATTAGAGTATTTCTTTAGGATCTTGAAGGCCTGGCAAATTATTTTTCAGCTCAGAAGACAGGGTATAAAGCTGAGTAGCAAACAGAAAATAATTGCTAATAAGTTTTCATAGATCCATATTTATAAACAAATTCACCCTATAGATGTCAAATATCCATACTAAGGAAGTAATTTTATCCTAATTAAATACACTCTAGAATAATTTATATAATGATATTATGTATTTAAAGAGAAAAGCATGTCCCAAATCCAGCAATCTGATACAGCTGCCAGTGGGGCACAGGTAGAGAGATATATATATGTATATATATACAAATATATAGTTATACTCAGTGAAATTAACAAGACCCAAGGTGGTATTGTCTAGGAATAAAAGGGTTTTTTTTCTTTTTGTTCACAAAAGTAACTTATCTAGCACCACACATCAGAAAAACACAAAAATAGCACACTCTAGTTCTAAACAGCTATGTCTAAAATAGATTATATAGTAAAACCAGTATTATACAGCATATTGTGGATTTGATAAACAGATAAATATTTGCACTGAGTAGGCTGTTTATAATATAACATCTTCTTATCTATACAGAATGAGAGCCCAAAAGTTAACTGTATAGAGATGTGCAGAACAACATTAAATATTATGACTCAAAAGCAGGGATGAAGGTAAATTTGAAAGAAGAGTAAGAGAGAAAATGTTTACAGGCCATTACCAGTTCTTAAGTTAATAGTAAATAAGGAATCAATTGCTCGAGTTGAAGAAAGCAGTAAACAAGAGATTGCATTTACATGCAGATGTCTAAAATTTGTATTTTTTTAAGTCTATACACAAAAGTCATTTGTTTTATTGCTTGACATTCAGTTATGGCTAGATATTTAACCTATTTTTTTTTGTACTTTGGAAACAAGAATATTGTTAAAGGTGCCATAAAAATGGACAACATTGAAAACGGTTTGCAAATAAACCACCTAACACTGCAGTTCTTTATACATATTAAAAGCCTTGTCTGGGGTTTGTCATATGTTAAATATATTTAAACTGGGAAAATATGTTGTAGCTTGAAGCCTCCCATTGGCCCAAACATCCAATACAAAAACACATCTCCACAAAAGGAGCAGGCAGACAATACAGGTACATTTAAAGAAGCAGCCAGCTAATGTCCTAATGTTTAAAATTTACCACTGTTTTATGTGAGACTTTAAACCATTGTGGTAAGAAGAGAATTTTGGATTCAGGAAGGTGTATACAGTACATACAGATTTTTGTGTGTGTGTGTGAAATCATATTCACTATATGCTCAAGAATTATCTGCATTTATATATGCAATCTGTTCAATGATGACCATTTCTACAAATAGTATTCCTCCACGTTGAAGTGATAATGAATGAGAAAGGAATCACACAGGAACACTGGAATTTAGTTCTTCTTAGAGAACAGCATAATTGCATGTGCAGCATGTCTAAGCTGTGGCCAAGCTATCTTTCATCGGTTCTTAGAAGAAAAATAGAAGAAGTGTGATACTGCTAACATGGTGCACACACTAAACGTAAACAGCAAACACGGATTCTCTAGGCATCCATTTAAAATGTTCATATTTACTCTCTTAACACAAGACTCCATTTCATGTTTCACTGCTGAAAAAAATGTTTCTATTTGGATTGACTACTCTGTCATTCATTTATAAATGAATGAATGAATGAATGAATGAATGAGTGGTTATTGCTCTAAGTTCTGAGGGTCTGTTTAAACAAGAAGACCTCTGCCTCTTCCTCCTCCCCCATCTACAATGTCTCCTTGGTATGAAACCAGGGTTTGGGATTATTTTTAAAATTTTCTGAGCATCTAACAAAACCGATCTCACCTACACTAACAAACAAGCAAACAAATCCAGAAGGGAAACCAATTGCTCGGTAAAGCCATTGCTTGTTAGCCTTACCTCTTAAGAATAGACAGTCATAGGAAGGTCTCTTTAATGAAATCTGGTGGGACCTCTTTATAATACTAGTGGTTAGGGGCAGAACAAAGACTTGTGTTATAGACTATTAGTGATAGATCAAGATTTACTGTGGCAATTGCCTTTCTGGGCACGTGACCTGATCTAGAGTAGAAAGCTGTTTTTATGGGGTGCTGCTGTGTCATCCCTTTATAAATAAGAAGTGGCAATCAAATGTTATAATATAAAAAACTGTCAGTAATGTGTATTTGTACATGGATATGCAGACATATACGAGAGATATTTCTTCCTATTTCCATAGTCTTTATCATTAAAAGCAGCAAGGTAAAGGCTTCCTTTTCAACTGAATGACATGAAAAGTTTTCCGATTCTGCTCTGGTGTGGTCCTTAGAAAGTACAAGAAGCTTTCTCTGAATGTGTATTCCAAGTGTGAAATGGAAGAATCAAAGCCAACAATTATACTGAGGTTAACTGACTTTATGAAAAGCAATATATTGGAACATGGTTAACATATCTGTATCTCAAAAATGGAAAACATGACCCAAAAAACTGGCTCATGTTGTTGTTACCAGGTGGGAAACGGATTAAAAACTATAAACATGGAAATAGGAGAATTGTGTTACATAAAGGAAATTTTTTGGCTTGCTTCCCAAGGAGAATACAGTGAAAACAATAGTTGTTTGCTGCCATCGAAAAATACATGTTGTAGGCTCTGTCTGATGTGGCTCAGTGGACTGAGCACGGGCTGTGAACCAAAGGGTTGCCAGTTCGATTCCCAGTCAGGGCACATGCCTGGGTTGTGGGCCAGGTCCCCAGTAGGGGGTGTGTGAGAGGCAACCACACACTGATATTTCTCTCCCTCTCTTTCACCTTCTTTCCCCTCTCTCGAAAAACGAATAAATAAAATCTTTAACAAAATACATGTATCTTTTACCTGTCTCACTCCATCATCAGCCAGGTCCCTCATCTCCTTTGGTTTAAATTTTTTTTGTCCATATTATGTAGAATTGGAAGTAGTTTTTAATATATGGTGCTATAAATATATCACAAATATTTTAGTTATTTGAGAAATGATGAATGGTATTTGCAGGGCTGTACTTTGAACGATGCTCTCTGTTGGTACATGACCTGTTCATTTATCTTTTGAACATACTGGCGTAACTTTCTATTGGCGTAGCTCCGGAAGTCACTGGATGTTTTTAAGCACACAAAAAACCGAAGAACACCTAAGTTCCAAACTCAACAAGATGAGATGATAGTGACGTTTATACACACATGCAGTTAGTTCTATACAGTTCACTTGTGCCTTGGAGGGATAGTATTATCATCATGATCAATAATAAAAAACACAATTTGTCCCAGTAGTACTGGCCACCCTGTTTGAAGAGTTTTAGAAGATCCCTGAGCACATTGTTTCTGACTCTTAACCCCAACTCCAAAGTGATAGGGCTTCTATTGTTGATACCAAGATGGATTGTCATTCACAGTAAGTCAATCATAAGGTGCTTATTTACCCTTTTTTTTCACCAATCAGCACAAAGAACTGTCAGAAAATAACTTTTTATTATTAGTATCTTTAAAATAATAGCACTGGAAGGACACATGATTTAAACAATGTTTGGAACAGTGGCTTTAGGATTATTATCTGGCTGCCCCTCAACAATAACAAGTGATTCAGTCGACATTCCTTAGCCAAAAACAAAAGGAAAAACAACATCAACAACAACTGTACAAATATGTATTTTTCCCTGAGGGATCCAGGTACACCCGCAAGTGCTCTATGTACATATTGCACTAGAGAGGAATGAAGAACATGTGCAAAAAAGCAACGATGAGAGAAGCTTACATCCTACTTAAACCTTTTCATTAAAGATTCTACTAGGTTGTTTTGCATTCTGGAATGTCGGAACACAAACAGCTATTCCTTAGTCTAGAACTAAAAACACGTATTTCTACTATGGCACATTCAATGAAATAAAAAGTTTTCCAAAGACAGATAGACAAATTCCATCAAGAAAATAATACAAAGTTTGTTTGTTTGTATTTTTTTTTAGAAAATTACATTACTTTCTTTCTTTGTTTCACATTACAAAATCTTTTTTTTTCTTTACACAAATCACATGTTATTGCAGGAATATTTCAAGTGCCATCAAATATTTATAGAAGGGTTAAAAAAATAGAAGTCTCTCTAAAGTGGTCCAGACAAGGCTTTGTATAGAATAAATCTTTTTCCCCATCTTCTAGTTTTGATTTAAGTATTTTGAATACATTTTCTTTTACACTGACACTTAGTAGCCTAGAAGCGGTCCGACACACGCACATCATACACAAAAACCACACACACACACACACACACACACACACTCCCTCCTCACTTGACCCTCAGCCCACCCCTATACGCTCACAGACATCTGGGTATCCACACTATAAAGAACAACCAAACTTAGAAGCAGTGTCTTAAGTCATGTTTTCTTTAAGTTAGGAAGGGTGAATTAGGATGCTGAAGACTTTCAAAAAAAATCCATAGCTTTAACGTAAACTAGGATGCTGAATGCTTGAAAAAATCCACAGCTTTAACACAGTTTGCAAACTGTCCAAAGAAGCACTTTCATCTGCACTTTTGATTGCATTGTGACCAAGGCCAGTCTCTTCACGACAGACTACAACCATTTGGACACTGCTAGAACTGAAGTTCAGGCTTTGCGCAAAAGCCTCGTTTCCTTGCTGTCAACCATTGTACATAAGGCCTTACAGCAGCCAGGATGGCAGTGCAGTTCCAGTCTTTAAAAGACTATTGGGCATTCAAGTTTAGGAAACTTTATAAGAACTATTCAAAATAATTGTTCCGTATCATCAAATATTTTGTCCCATCCCACAGATGTTTCTATAATAAGGAAGAAAATAAAAATGCAAAGTTTTTCATATTTTCTATACCTCATTTTTCTTCAGCTGAATTTACTGTTTAACTTCACATTCCAACTTTGATCCAAATAACAGTGAGTTGTTCTCTCATCTCACGGAGCATGCCTCTACTATTCTGTTCCTACACTCTCCAGGTGCTTTGCTCTTAAAGTCCCCACGCTGCTTTTCGTTCAGGAAGACCTAGTAGCAGCAGCATGTCAATGAGTCCGGGTTTACTAGGGAAGAGGTGTCACCATGCAGTGGCTATTACTGTGATTATGTCATCTTTTTTTTTCCGCATTAGGTACATGCAAAATCCTTTCTGGGAAAAGGAATTTCTTTTAAGTTCAACATTAAGTGCTCTCTCACCCTTAGAGAAATTTAATTAACTTGTATCATTTGATAAATGGACACTGGAATTAGGTTTAGTTGCTCTTTAATGCACTAGCACCTGAGGCTGGTCATATTCAGAAAGCTTTGGTTAAAAAGAAGTTAATACACTTTATTAAAATTTAGTGGATCAGAATGATAAAAAACAGAAAACAAAACCAAAGTAAAAATACACCATTCCCCCCAAAGGAGAAACAATAGGAAAAACATGGACAAATAAATAACTACACTTGGTACTTTTTTCAGAGTATAAATACTATTGATTTTTAAAGGAACTATGCTTATTTAAATTAAAAATTTGATTTAACCCTTCCTGCCCAAATATAAATACTATATGCTTATAGTTAACCTCTCTATATAAACACTTATAAAGCTTTATATGCTTGTAAGAAATTTAAGTAAATAATACTCTTGTCTTCTATTTATGGTTAAACCCTTAATATATTTTTGAAAACTTTTTCAGATGTTATTTAGGCTTCATACACACTTCTGTGTGAATGATTGCTTCTCCTTTTCCAAGTCGGCGGAGTTTAAAACAGAGTGAAGGCTTCTGCGAAGCCTGCGCTGGGACTCGGCACATCAGGAGCCGCAGTCCCCACAGAAGACTCAGGAGGGCCCTGCTGGTAAAGGAGACACGTCTCCACTACGAAGGGCTGCCTGGACACGCCCACCTGTGGCCCAGGGAGGGTGTTCCCTTTTCTGAACAAACGCGGTCGTTGACGTCAGACCGGAAGTTTGACTCCTGCCCCGAGGGGGACCGAAATCATCTTCTAAATGCCTACATTCCCAAAGGTCACTTGTTTTTAAAATATGCACGCTTGTACGTCAGACAGCTCTTTCTCCCTTCCCCCATTGGGAATTACGTTAAAAAACCCACAAAATTTAAAAAAAAAAAACCCTCACTATTTCTCACCTGAACACCAAAGCCAAATAATCTTCTAAATATTTAATAAAATAAATTACAGTCCACAGTCTTCTAGTGACAATAAATACAAAAGTAAATGTTTGCAGCAAGCACTGACTAATCACTTAAAAGGCTTAAAATACTTAATCTTTAAATAACAGAAACTGGTTGACCATAATATTCCTCCCCCACCCTCCCACATTGTCTATGAAATATGGAGAGCAACATTCTAGAATGTTAGCATCTAGAGGCAGCTACTCTAGAAATAGTTCACTCTGAGATAAACTCTTCGGGTTCCTAGATTATACCAAGAACACAAACATTTGCAACGTGAATGCCTCATGTCCTCATATGGGGAGTGTTCATTTGCTCCACCTACAATCTTTGGATCCTTCTTATTATAAAAGCTAGATTCCAATACAATATTCTGCTTTCTGACTTGTTCTCAAAGCATGTGAATTCCAACTTGAGACTGAGCCTAGATAACTACCGAGTTGCATAAAACGAACCTCCTCTCCCCTGCCTCCTTGAGGTGGCTTTCAGAAAGCTTTTAAAAAATAATGTGCATGATAGTATAAGTCCACAGCACCAATCCGTCATTCAACTTTGTATGAAGCATAAACACATCTATCCTTAAACTTACCCAAATGCAAAGTGTAATTTAGGGAGAGTTTCATTTCTAATTCCAAATTCACATGTAAAAAAAAAAAGAATCCAACATTGTGATTTCTAGATATGACCAGCCAGTCTTTTAAAAGTCATTTTGTAAACAGCAGCATAAATACCTCCCGACGTACCTTCCAAGCCTTTTCAGTTAAACTTGTGTTTCTGGTGCACATGCGACACGACAGTGAACACGCTAGCATTTAATTTAAAGAAAAAGGTGCAAAATGAAAGTGCCTTATCAATTCAACAGGTAAAGCTACACCAGTAACTACATTTTATATTAATTAAAACAATATATAAACAATATCTCTTTTAGCTATATATAGTCTTCATGCCCATTTACCCTGTAATATATTATAATGCTATTGTTGCTAGTGCTATGGACCCTTTTCGTGCCATCCTGCTGACTGGCAATAATCGGTGAAAAAAATAAAAACTTCCTTCATGAAACAAAGAGCAAAGTTGTGCAAAGTAATGCTGCAACCTCCGCTATGCACACCAGTCACCGATTATTGCTGGACTCTCTCAGTACTAACAGGTTGGTGACTCTGTAGAAAGTCTGTGGACAGTGAGCTACAAGAAAAGGAAACCCTCCAACTCTAGTGCCCTCCTTCTGCTGTAAACAGAGGTCAACGATCAAGAAGTCGAGATAGAAAAGGGTCCATGTCTGTAGGCAGAATGGAAATCATATGCATGAGAAAAACAAGTTCAACTTTTATTTGTTTTCATTGTTTCCCCTCCTTTGCCTGACCCCGATCACCAAAAGGTGTGCAGTGTGTTGGCGCTCCAGGTCTGTGCAGGGCCATATAAAGTGTCTTGGTTAATATTTTTTGTTTGCTTTTCAGGTTTGTACTTCAGACATTCTAGAAGTGCTTAGGTGATACGTTTACCCATCAATTTGCATTGCTGGCTCAAATTCTGAAGTGAACAACTCCTTGTATAATGGAGGAAAATGAAGTCGCACAATGTCTGGATATATTGCTTTAAATGCCATTAGCTTTTCTGTATGTCGTCCGCATAAGGCTCTTAATGTAGACACCTTGCATATTAACTGTAAGTGGAAGAAAGGACATGTTGTTAGGACAGAATAGACATGAGAACCAAAATTCAGGGAGCTGGCTGGTCGTTACAACATGGTTTCTGATGGTGAAACACACTTAAAGCAACTTAAATGTCTAGTAAGAGAGGACTGGTGAAAATAAATGGTGATATACCACAGAATATCAGATACACATTCAACCCTAATGACAAGTTTCTTCTTGGGAAAGACTGTACCTAAAACAAAGCAATTCTGGGTCTATGTTCCTGAGTTCAAATACAAAAGTCAGAAGGCCTGGATGGAAGTCCCAGCATTGGCCATTCCCCAGCTGAAAATACTACTATGATTTCTAAAAATGCTTTTTCAACTCTTAAGCACGATGCAAGCACACGATAATTAGTATTTCAACCCAGAAAAATTTCTAAGAAATGTTTTTGTCAGGTCATAGATCTTGCCCATGTGTTAGGTACAGTTTATAATCAAAGAACCTAATGGTACCCTGGTCTTACGGTGAGAAGGCAGAGAAAAGAGGGAAGCTCCTGAGATCTCCTCTTCCTTCTAGTTCCCATTCCTTCCCCAATCTTTCATTCAATATGTGCAAAATCATAAACAAAGCAGCAACTCAACCCCAATTTCCCCTTCCTGACCTACCCTAGCTATCAGCAGTAAATACGAGAAAATAAACAAGGAAAAAAAAAACAACCCAACCCCCAAACCCTTCGAATCACTCCCTTGAACAATAGAATACAACGTACAATCTAAGAAAGGGCTGCTTTTCCTCAAGCCAAATGCAGAGTTCGGGCTGTAGTACTGAAGAACATTAGCATGCTTTAAACTGAGATCCTAATTATGCTTTTATTCCAAAAGATAGTAATTAGCAAAAATGAAAACTTATGCTTTGAATACAGGGGAGTAGTAGGAAATTGATGAAGAAAATACAGAAGTCATTTACTGCTGATGACTGATGAATTTAATGGAAATAGAAGTAATATTAGAATATATGGTTATCCTGGTTAATTGGTTTAGTATTTCATAACTTTCTGTTTCAAAATTCAAAGATTGTCTAGTTTCTATTAATGAAGACCATTAGCTCTGCTTTGTGTCCAACTTTGATGGAATAGAAAAAGGATTTCCAGGATGTGTTAATGCTTCAAAAAATTCTACTATTTCCCTGTTGTAGGGCACTTTATAATCAATGACAATAAACCGAATTTAACCTGAATTTTGGCCCCACCGAACTTTTGAAACAGACCTGTTTCTTTCCTTTCAGCAGCCTGTTGCTTACTGATACCGTTAGGGGCTGGTCAGACACGTACTAGGGTACTGGCAGCGTGATGTGCGGCAAGGGGTGATTCAGGCCATCGCCAGCTGGAAACCCTTAGCTCTCACCTTTGTTAGTATTCCATCTTCTCGGTGATTCTTCTGTAGGACGTGTTGAAGAGCTAGCTGAATCTTCTGTTGCAGTTTTTCAATTTTTACCTTTTCCTGCAGCCATGAGCGATCTGCACGTGAAAGGCGACATTCCTTAGGGTTCCTCCAGCGTGATGTCAGAAACCCCAACTCCGCCCAACTCTCAGACCCAGAGCACTAAACCACCAGGTAGAGTTAGGCACTAACAGGCCAGTGTCACCCTTCTTTCAAAGTTTGCTCCTAAAGGAGGAGAACACTGATCTAAACAGTTAGGAAGGGTATTAAACCTTTCTATTTTTACTGATGCTTCAAGGAAGGGAGGGTCCGCGCCTTCCCAAAGGATAGCCATCTAAATCAAAGGCCATACATGTACAAGTGCAGTGTAATCACTGTGGCCTCTTAAGAGGCCTTTCTAAGAATAATATTTCTGAATTGATAGAAATATTATCAATCCTGCTAGTCTTTCCGGGAAATTTGGAAATAACCTTTGAATCCAAGGCAACTAAAACTGTCAATTGAATTTCACATGACTTAAAGGTTCGTAATTTAGGGTAAAGTCTTTATGTATAAGAATTTCAAGTAGGTTCTGGCTGGGTAGCTCAGTTGGTTAGAATGTCGCTCCCATACACCAAAGTTGTGGGTTTGATCCCTGGTCAGGGCACATATAAGAAGCAACCAATGAATGCATAAATAAGTGGAACAACAAAGTGATGTTTCTCTTTCTCTGTCTAAAAATCAATAAATAAAAAATAAAATAATTCTGAGTAGAAGATTGTAAATTATCAAAACTGATGATCTCCAAGAGGCAGAACTGGTTGAAAACATGGATTAAATTGGGAGAAACTTGTGGATGATATCCAGGGAGATTTCAGGAAAAAGTTGGATCTCTTAAAAACCATGTTATCTTGGAGATTGGTATTAAGAAGGGAAACCTGACTCTACTGTAGCATTTCTCTTGGTGTCTGGAGGTGACTTAAGGACTGGGTTTTACTTAATTCTCATTTCTTAAGATTTTAGCAGAACAGCATGAGGTCTTTTTAAAAGGGCATATTCGTGTATGGGGGGAGGTTATTGTTTGAAGAAATTAAAAATAGATTGAATAAGTGGGATAGCCTTTCTTGCTAGCCTCCGAATATTCTAAAAGTTACAGACCTGGTAAAAATTCTTTACCTGGACAATTTTTAAACCACTTTATTTTTATTTGGTTAGCTTACCTGCTGACATCAGTACAAACGCAGAAAATAATGCAATTTCATCTTCAGTCAGGTGCATAGAACATAAACTCTTTCCAAATTCAAATACAAAGCTAATAAAGTCTTCGCAACCTGCCAAAATGAAAATGAAGATTGTTTAGGATTTTGGCTATGATCCTAAGAAAAAAAATACGGAAGAAAGTGGAGAGGGGTCCAGTCATAGAAGATGGGAGTGGATACTGATAACATTTCTACAGTTTAATTGTCTGAAATCTTCAAAGGAAAATCTATTTAGCCAAGTTCCCCATCCCTGCCCTCCCCACCCCTGTCATTGTACCATCATCATTCAAAATCATGAGAGTGAGTTTTGCTGAGTGGTCAGTATGTTAGAAACTCATCCAGGAGATTTCTTTGGGTTTCCTACACTTCACAGCAGCCCTGTGAAGGAAGCATTTGTAATAGCCCAGTTTTAGAGGTGAAGAAGCGGACCTGGAGAAAAAGGCCATGCACCTCGGGTCCCACAGGTAGGAAGCAACATCCTGGGTGTCAGAGGCAGGCTGCCTGACTTCAGGGCCTGGCTCTTCTTGGCTAGCAGCGTGTAGCGGCACAATGTAAGTGAAATGTTAAACTCACTCATTCTGGTGTGTGGCTCTATTTCATCTAAAACAGCCTGAAGAGATACTAACCAAGGGCATTTTATAGTGGTGCAAAATCACTGTAACTATTACAGACTGAAAACCTAGACCGTGAAAGTCCTATAAAATAATAATCCACCCCCAAAGACTGGTTAGGTTTGGTGTCTACTCTTTCAGATTTGCATATTATTTATATAAAGGATGGGGCAAAAGTAGTTTTACAGTTTGTATGGAACATAATACAATAATTAATAAATAACAATACAAGAATAAACTCTTGTGTTTCATAAATTTATTTTTGCCCCACCTGGTAATTTAAATGGAAATGAGCTATACTTAAGTATACATGCTTTGTCATGTTACTATTTTAAAAGTCACATAACATATTTTAGATACTGTCCAATTGGTCTGAATGACTGTACTCCACTTTATTTACACTATAGAAATCCAATATAATTTATAAAGTATATGTCAGTTTCATTTATAAGGTAGTAATGCTTTCTCTGACACCCACATTTAATTCTCATTAACGCTTGTTCTCTGAGGAGTTAGAAAGGGCAGACCTTTCGCTTGAGTCTAGGTATCAGATCAAATCCTCTAGTTTGCCTGAGTGGCATACTCCCTGCCTACCTGGTTCTTAAAATCTGGAAGGATATATAATATGAATTTCTTTGATTACCAACTACATAAAATGAAACATTAGACCTTTACATGTAATCTAATGTAATTGTGTAACAACAAATGTAATGTCTGTATTACATGTAATACAGACAAAAGGCATGTGAGGTATATAACTTTTCTGTAGTATCTAGCTATAAAGCAAAAAAATAGGTATAATATTCTTGAACTATTTCCAAATACCCAGTTTCCATTTTGTTCAGTAAGAGTTTTCACCCAGCTCCCATCTGTTCACATCATTGTGATTTAAAGCCAACACACCCAGAGAGTTCCTTACCTAAGGATTTGAAGACGTCAGGGCTAGCGTATTTCCCATCAAAGTACACGGTGTTGTTTTGAGAGTCAAAGGCACGGCACATCCTGATAAACACCACCTCTAGAGAACCTAAGCGAAGGCAGAATGGTTTGGATTATTCCATTGTGGAGAGCTTATTTCAAAGGCACTAACGTGGAAACCCACTCCTGAGTTCCTGCGCTGGGTGTTGTTTAGCTAGAGGGCTCTCAGTCCCC
Organism: Sturnira hondurensis; assembly: GCF_014824575.4. Lineage (NCBI taxonomy): Eukaryota > Metazoa > Chordata > Mammalia > Chiroptera > Phyllostomidae > Sturnira > Sturnira hondurensis. Next base: position 13,865,777 of record NW_028080827.1, read on the forward strand.
CTTACGCTCTATCTAAAAGGGCCAAGTTCACTGGTGTAATTCAACACCTGTGCTGAAGCTAAGGCCTGCTTCACGGAAGGGTTGATTTACAAATGACTTCTTTGTCACTCTTCTGTCTTACAGTGCAGAGTCTCTGAGTGGCTAGTCAAATATTTATCCATATATATTAAAACAAACAAACAAAAAAGCCACAGTTGTCTTTCTGAGGCTCCACATTTTCTTCCTAACGGCTTACTGGAAACCCCTGAGGACCTGGAGGGTCGAAACAAAACACAGGTGATGGTAAAATTAGGGAATGCACGTGTCTTTCAAATTAATCTTTTCACAGAGGGGAGAAGCAAAATGGAGGGAGCGTTTCCTGCAAAAACTGAAATGCCTTTAGAAAGAACTCAGTCTCTGCTAAGAGAAACCTGGACTATCATCATCGGAGAAAAACTGTTCCTGACACCTTCCTTACCAAGCATTTCTTTAATAGGTGGGTGAAAGCAGGTTAGGAAGAGATCTCAACATTCACTTGCAAAGCACATACCTGCTTTGAGAAGCACAATTTGATCGTTTTGACACAGTTCCATAAATCCGTCAATGCGTTTGGCGAACTCCACCACATACTGTATAGCTTCTGTGATTTTGATGGCACACAGCTGCCACATCACCTCCCGCTGCTGTGGAAGAGGGGGACACATTAACATACACCACTACCCAATCTTGGCTCAGTTGGTTTAACTGTGCCTCTTTTGTAAAATCCTTCCTTGGAAATGGACTAAAAGAAGGCTAGAGGATCCCCAAATAAACAGTTGGCCCATTATTTGGGATATAATTAATGATAGCTTCTAAGTCCTTTCTCATTTCCTCCAATTGCTCCCTGACCTCTTTGGGGGCAGAAGGGCAGGGGGAAGAGGTTACGGGCATGCATGCAGCAGAAGACAGAAACGCATGCCACGGCTTTAACCCTGGGCCACAGAGAAGAGAAAGCAAGGTCTTCTTTTTAGCAATTACAATATTTTTTTGCCTTGAGGAATTTAACACCATTTTACTGGGGGAAGGGGAAAGAAGGGGAGTCTGTTATGTTTATTGTGGATCTGCTATGAGCTAGGTACTTTATGACATCCTTGTCTTGTTTCACGAGAACAAGTTTTTCCCATTTTCCACAAATGGACGCAAATGGACATGAATGCTCACAGAGGTTTCGCAGGGAATAGGCCTCGGAGCTGGGATTCAGACCCTAGCATCCCTGACTCTGAACCCCATCCCACACGCTCTGCTGCCGTGGCTGCCTTCCTTCAGCTCTCTGAACCGTCGGCTGCTGGCACATCTTGGGGGCAAGGTGTGTGTTGCTATCCCCCGACCTGTTTAAATTATACACCCACTCTCTCCAATTCAGTGACAGGGTGACCTGGATCTGCGGGGCTGCTCACCTGTTCCCCCAATGTCTGGGAATGAACCATTATCAACCTAGACAGGTGTGGGAAACGAGGGACACAGCCTCTTCTTGGCATTTTTAGAAAGACACACCTGCCGCGTACACTGACCTGGAAAGAATTCCTCTCGAAACATTAGTCTTGAAAATTTTTAAATTACTCTTGAAAAATGAAGTCTGTTTCCACCAATATGATGGGGTGGCAGAAACACTGAATCAGGGTCAGGAGTCACCGTCTAGTGCTGATGTCTGCACTCTCAGCCACATGCCCACGAGGCTTCCTCCTATGTGAAGTGAACTGGATAAACTCTAGGGTCCTTCCCAAGCCTGAATTTCTCCAATTATCAGGTGGGAACAACAGCATTTTCTTTACCCAAAGGGAGAGTGGACAATTACAAGTTCCCCTTTTCTAGCCCCACCCTCCCATTCTGGTGGCTTGTTGATCAGAATTTTACCGAAAAAAGTCAAGTAGCAACACCTATCAGCCTCACACTGCTAGGTGTGGACTGGAGTTACAATCACAGACTCCAAACCTTTCTGTACACACTCCCTAAACTCCTTTTTCTAAACCTCTAGAAACATGAGGCTGAGATTACTATTTTACATGAACTTCCTGACCTTTAAATCTGCCATTATGCTATCGGGACAAATCCCAACTAATTGAGGCTTATGGAAACTGCTTCGTTTAGCCCCCTATTGACAAATGATGGGAGATGTGTGTATAGTTACAGGCACAGCGGCATTTGCTGGCTATTGCTGAAATTTCACACACTGGCATCTCAGTACGACAATGATGTCTCAAGTACATGATGAGTTCCGGAAGGAAGAATTTTAAACAGAAACTTGAAAGCTGATGAAAGGCATTCGTTCTTTGGTCTGTTGGTAGTCTCGATCAAATCGCCTGTGTGCACACCCTTCCCACTGTCCCCTCCACCCTCGGTAAAATTCTTCAGAGTATACCTTGTTTTGATAGTTCTCAATCTCCTCCTGCAGAAAAGTCTGCCACGTTATCTGCTGGAGCTCTTCTCTCAAGTATTGGCAGGTTTCCAGGTGTGATTTAGATATATTCTGTGCGAGGTGTTCTAAGGAGAAAACAGGAGATCACAACATGAAAAGTCAAGTTCTTCTTTGGGAAACCAGTGTTTTCTCCTACATACTACGTGCTGTAAAGAAGTAACAAATAAAGAGCATCGTGCTGAACCAATTTTAATTATCTTTATACATTTAAATAAGCAATTTGAAACTATTCTGTATTTTGGAACACGAGGACAAAAGACAGGCAAAGCCAAGACTTAACAATAAGTCTTGGTGACTTCAAAGACACTCCTGACCTTCTTTTATGACTTTCCACCAATGTCTGGGAATAAAAAATATTGACCTAGACAGGTGTAGGAAATGATGGGCACAACCTTTCCTTGGCAATTTTATAAAGACGCATCTGCCATATCCATTCACCTGCAAAGGATTATTCTTGAAAAATTAGAAAGTGACAACAGAAATGTATTTCTTTAGTTTTTCCTGCAAATGGCAGAACAAGCATTACTGAGTGCCTGCTATGTCACTATACATGGTACAGTGGTTAAGAGACAGACTCTGGAGCCAGAATGTCTGAGTTTGAACCTCACTCAGCCTTGCTACTTACTAGCTGTGTGATCTTGGGTAAGTTCCTTAGCCTCTCTGTGCTTGGGTTTCCTCATTTGTAAAATGAAGGAGACAGGATCTATTTCATAGAGCTTCTGTGAGAATTAGATGAGGTGACAACTTGGGGAGCGTTACAAAGCGTGTGCTACCTAACATTAGTTCTTGTTATACTACGGTATAGGGAGATTGATGATAAGAAATAGATGCCAAAAAAATTTCTCTAGGTATTTATAGTCTGGTGAGCTTGTATGGACATGCTGAAAGGACAATTCAACGCATTAGACAATAAAGTATAATGTTGAATTATATTGGAAGAGAAAGAAAAACTGATTAATAGGTGCTGTCAGGGAAGGGGAGAGATGAGTGTTGGCTTAGGGAAGTTAGTGGGTACTTCTTGGCAGAAGGGGGACATTTGAGTTGGTCCCTGAGCATGGGTAGGATTTGGTAGGTGGAGGCCAGTGGTGTAAGGGGTAGGCCTGTTCCACACTCAGGGAATGGCAGATGAAGGAACCAACATAGCAGGAGACAGGCAGATGTGATAAAGTGATAGAGTCAAAATAGAAAGATGAGTAGGTAAGAGTCCAAATCCTGAAGGATCTTGAATATTAGGATTGAGAGTGTGCAGCTGCTGAAACACAAGGAGTCAGCAAGATTCTCCAGGAGGAGCCGAGGTACTGAACACTGTATCTGGGGAAGCAGGACAAGCAGCTTTGTGACTAGATGGTTGAAGGACAGGGGCTGGAGGCAAGAGGACCCCTTAGAAGTCTGCTGGAGCCAGAGGGGAGGGACTAAGAGCTGGAAGCAGGCCGGTGATCACTGTCATGGGAGGGAAGGCTAACGAAAAGTTTTAAAAGAAAAAATGATAAGATTTTGTGAATATAAAACCACAGCAAACAGGAATCCCCATCTTGGGGTCTTGAATGCTTAGCAAGAAAGCCATTTACAGAGTGGTGCTGAATGCAAACTTGGCAACAGTAGCAAGACTGTTTGTTTATTTGGGAATTTGCTGCTGCTTCCCTCGAACAGAATCAGACTCCTTCCTGTGGGAACAGAGCAGGTTCACCTAAATGAAGCTTGAAACTAGGATCTCTTTAGAGACACTGAAACAATAAATCTTAATGGCCCTCTTCACAACACACAGATACAAAACAATGTACATCAATACCATAAAAATGAAACATGAACAAAAGAAAATATTTAAAGGAAAGAGACAGAGAGGCTGAGAGAAAGAGGGAGAAGCCAGTCAATTACGTCTCAGAACCAATGGCACTTGTGAAGAAGAGAATCAAGACAAAAAACAACGGGAAGTGAGAAAAAAAATAAGTGTGTAAATAAATCAGTGAACTATCTCCTGCAGAAAGAGTGCTCTCTACAGAAGACAGATTCTGGAATGTAAACCAAGTTTTGCAGATATGAAAACAAATGACGAAGTGTTCACAGAGAAATAGGGGGACCCTATGAGGTGAGGGGAGGGAAGAGGATGTAGCATTCTCTGCCAGATTATGCTTCTTTTCTGGTTAATATGGTCCACATGTTGTCATTTCACTCCATCCTAAAAATTGTTCACATTCACCCCTCCCTCCCTGTTGGGGTCCAGCTTTTAGAAGCGGCAATGAACGACACAATGCACATGACTAACCAGTAGAGGGCAGTGGCTGCATTCTTGCCAACTACTCATCAACTGCCTTTGACTCCCAATTCACAGGTGGATTTGGCAAGTGTAAGACCTTAGACACGTGGCTGTTTTTAAAGCTCCATTTCAGCAAAGGAGAATAGGCCCAGACTGAGTAAAAGTGAACAAGTTAGCGTGGTCTCTCAGAGAAGCAGCCTGGAATAGTGAAATACCTCGGAGCCGGGAGTTAGGAGACCTGGTTTCTGGTCAGAGTTCAGTGGATAGATGACCCATCGGGATGGGCAAATCAGTTCACTTCTCACCCACGACTGCTTCATCAATTTTCACAATAGAAAGGAATTTTAGACATCATCTGGTCCAAAGTCTCTTCAGTTTATAGATAACAACAACATCAATAGTGATGATGGTAGTTAACATTTAATAGCATTTACTGCATGCCAGATTCATATAATATATATTCAGAATATATATATATTTTTTTCTTTTCTTTTTCTTACTTAACCTTTGCAACAACACTTGGAGGAAGGTACTAGTATTATCTCCATTTTACAGAGGTGAAGTGACTTTTTCAAGGTGTCACAGCTGGCAAGTGGCCAATTATTTAAACATACACAATGTGGTGCCAGAGTCTGTGCTCCTAATCTTTATACTCAGTAGGTAGGGAAACTGTAGCTTGCAGAGGCTGCATGACTTATACCAGGTTGCCTATAGCGAAGCTAGGACCACAACCCATGTAAGTTGACTTTTTGTCTCGTGCTTTGCCCATTACGTCATTGTCTCTGCACAGAATGTAATTATTGATTACATAACAGGTGCAGTTAGTTTTTTAAAAATGAGCCCGGATGGCTTATCTGGAACGTACAATTCAGGTGTTAATTGTACATCGAGGACCACATTTCCCAGCCACGAATGCAGAGATGGTCCCGCTAAAAGTGATGGATTGTGGGTACTATTCTTGAATGGTAGAACTGGGCTTCCCATGTGTTAATTTACAATTTATTTTTCCATTGAATAACTGTTTTCATTTGTTTAAGATCTAATGACAAAATTTAACCTAAAATAAAGTCAAGAGCCTTAGTTACAGAGGCAGCAGGACCTAAGCCCCAAATGACTTACAGCTGTGAAGAAGAAACAGTAAGGTCTTTGGCCACTTTAACGCTACTCTTAGCTCTACAAACTATTTTGCCTGTGTACATGGGATAGAAATTAGAGCCCAGTTACATCCTTTTCAGATAAATTCCTGTTTAAGTTTTGGGTTTGGGTTCTACTGTCAAGTTAATTTTATTAATCTTGGAAAAGGCCAGAACACATGTAAAAACCCCCTAGTTTAGGAGAACATGGATAAAGCAAGAAGGCACAGGGCTCCTAGTCTGCACTGACCGGCGATCAGCGCGGGAGAGGAAACTGGCCTGTGGGGAAGAGGCAGCTGGGGGAGTCAGCTTCACCACCTCTGGCCCCACTCAGGTAGCGCTACACATGTAGCCAACATGCCACATTCAAGGGTGACACTTTGGCTTAAAGCCTTGTGGATTTATTTCAGGGATGGACATTTGACAAGCAAACAGAATAGATTCACCGGTATTTAGGTGGAAGCAAACCTAAGGCAGAGAGAACCAGGTCTTTTTTCATGATACCGTGTCAACTTTCAATCAAATCCTTATTCATTTCTGAACATTTTACTTTCATTATAGTTCTGCTTAAGGCTCAGCCAACCAAGATTCCATGACAAAAATGGAAGGTTTTTGTTCTAGTTCAAGAAAAATAAAATCAAACCCACCTCTGCTCAGCTTGGCGTCTAGTTCAGAGGTTTTTCTGTTAATCAAAAGAGCTGTGATACACCTTTAATGCTGTTCAGTGGTTAAAGACCAGGCTTAAAATGTCCCTGCTCTTGAGGATTTAAATTTAGACCCATAAAGAGGTGCTTGTGTAAAAACCGTAAAGAACATTCAATTTGTTCTATTTGGAGAAAGATTTTACTGGAAATATAAATTTCACTTAAAAATGTTTTATGGGGTACAGAGGTGGAGAAACCATCTAAAGAACACAACCATTTTTTTTTTCTGTGAACTGAGGATTTCTGTGCTCAAGTCAGAACCTGCTGGTTCTTTTCCATCTGAAGTCTTCATTCCCTCCTCGCATTAACTTGGTTATCTCCACAGCAACTAATTGAAACATCCCAGAGGATTATAACCTTGTGCAAGGGGTCATGGGGAGGAACAGACCGAATTCTAAAACTGCAAAGGTTATTATCAAAGTTTCTCTAACAATAGTGCTGCACTTAAAAATCAATTAAATAATGTAACAGAGGATGCTAACACAACTTCCTTGAAGTGGGGAGTTTTTTTATTGTGTTATCAACATTTCTAGGTCACATTACTGAAGAAGCAAAAATGATGTCACAGGAATAAGAAAATGACAAGGTTTTGTTTTTTCAGTTTTTTTTTTGGTTTTTGGTATGGTAAGTCTTCTATGAAATATATCAGTTTTGTTACCAATATCCATCACCAAAACATTCTGGCAAATAAAGAAGGCAGTTTCCCTTCGGTGCCTATAGGACACATCAGGCTTGAGAAAGTTACCTGCCTGCAGGGGCTGGACAGTCACACACCTGGGGACAGTTCTGGGGGTGGGGCGTGCTCCAAGGTCCAAAGGTGTTAGCACCTAACTGGGGCCAGCTAGTTCCTGCTGGTCCCTTATATCTAGATAATTTTTCCCTCCCACAAGAAGCTGACAACTTGACTTTTTGTGTGTGTGAGATTGTCCAGGTTTTAAATTTTGGCAATAGATTCAACATTTTAAAACTCTGCACTAGTCAAAAAGCAATACCTGGAATATAAGTAAGTGAACAACTAATCAAGTTGTTTTGAGCATGACAGTGTTCTGAGCATAATAGTTTTCTGTGAAATTTTAAGACTGCTTTAGTTCATGCTGACCCATCTTTGATGGCAACATGTCAGTGTTTTCCCTGCATGTCCACGGGAAACAGTGGACAGTCAAAAAGCAAGGTGGTGGGGAGAGTGGTATTGTGAAGTGGTCCAAATGGCAAAAGTGAGTTTCCCTTCTAGCTGCATCATTTTAACAACATGAGTCATTAGAGGAAAGCCAAACACATCCCGTTTACTTCAAAGTGCATAAGTAGCGCACCCCAATAGAAACCTGGAAGCCATTACCTAGTTCTGCCATGGACACAGTTGGGGACGTCTCTCCATTGGTGAAAGAACAGTAGGGAAAGAAGCCTGATGCTGGTGTGTAGTCACATATTGGTTCTGGTTTGATTCCATTGATATCAAGACCTGACTGGTCCGGGGAAGGCTGTATGTCCAGGTAGAAGCTGCTGACGGCAGAGTCTGCCTTGCTCCCCTCGGGGGTGTGCCCGTCGATGTAGTTGCTGAGGTCATCGTGCAGTTCTGTCAGCCCATTGGCCGAGATGTTGTAGGTTGGAGTCAGCGGCTCCGCCTCTCCAGGCTGCTGCTGGTGGTCTCGCTGCTGCTGCTGCATCCGGTGTTTCTGCACTTCCGCGTACAAGCTGTCTCTTTGCTTTTTCGACATTCGGCCAAATTTTACAGCTGGAAGAAAAATGCCAAACCACACCATATATAATACGCTTTCCTTCATTATCCTCTCTGGCATGTTTTAGGGGTTCCTTTGAAGTCTCAGACAATCTCATCCAAAAACCACCTCACCACAAAAGAAGGATATGATCCAGGAGCGAACACAGTCCCCCACCCCAGGCCCACAACAGCAAAGACACAGCCCCGAGGAACTGAGGATGGGCAGAGGAGACCCAGGGAAATGGCCACCTATGGTTTCCTGCTGTGACCCTGTGCTCAGTGGGAGCCACTGGAATGTGACTGGATGGGGGTGTTCACTGTCCACCCATGCAGCTGGGCTGGACCCCCTCTTTCCCTTCCTAGTACACGGACTCACAGAGATACATCGAAGGACCAGCAGTCAAACCTCGATTTTCATCCATTCCTCTATCCTGTACGCTCAAATGACTTTCTCCCCACACAGTAGAAGCTGGGGCTTCATTGAGAGACCTAAACAGACTGGATGAGGCCTTTACAGTTCCCCGAATTACATCTCCGAGTCTACCCGAGAAGCACCCTCCCCTCTGCTGGGTCATAATGGCCCGTCAAGCGCTTAGGCCTATCTTTAAGTGACATTTTCTACTCTTCTTTGTTTGCCTCAAGTAACAACAGTGTCAGAATTCTGGAAAGGGTGAACAATGTCTAAGATCTCTCTCTATTGGACGATTTTGTGTTTGCAACATTTCTCCTTGTGATATCTGGTATTAAAACTGGAACAATGGCTGTAGTAACTTCCCAGTGCATTCAGAATCCCAAATGATCTCTCCTGAGACACCCATATACTCGAGGGGAAAAAAAAAACTCTTATGATTTCCTGCTCTGAACTCTCCCATGAACCCATTTATTTTTCAGCCTGACCCTGTCTATGCAGATGAAGCCTCTGCTGGAGGGACTGAGATGCTCCAGTTGGTTGTGGTTAACTCTATACCTGATGGGGAGGATGAACTCACTGACTCACTCACTCATCTGACCATCATCACAACTCCGAGTCTATAGGAAGGAGGCAGGATAGATGGGCACGACTTCGGGAACCCAGGCTACCAGCTGGCGGATGCCTTTTCTGCCAAGGAGAACCCACTGCCCTTTTGCAGAGAGGAAACAAGTGAGCTTGAGATTGCTAGTTTTCAGGTTCCAGGAAGGAAGGAACACACTTGGGTGGGGCTAGTTAGCCGGCATTTAGGCTGAGGTGGCTCTGAATTTCAGGCCATGTTTTTATAAGGCCCCAAATTCACTCTGAGCCCTCAACGATGTGTGCTGTCACTTCTCTACAAAACCTCAGGAGACATAGGAAGGCGCTTTATTTTTTAGTGACAGGGTCTATGTTCTAGAACACTCAAGGGGATTAATATTCAGAGGTGAAACCTGTTCTGCTGTGACTCTGAATTGCCTTGAACGTTTGCCTGAATATTAACAACAGTAATCACACCATCCTGTGAGGGAAATGAAAAGATCAGTTACTGGGAAAATGCAGACATGACTTGTGATTTTAACTTTTAAGTTCATAAGAGACGAACTGGCAGGTGGAGTCTGCGGAGTTGTACATCACAGGGATTTCTGAGAATATGGTGTGAGTTCTGTGACTTGCATGTTTCAATGGCAACAACTTAACTTTTGTTTCTACATGTTCTACAAGAGGCCACCCTGTGCCCCACTATTGAAGGTCACTGCCACTTGTGTCTGGGCAAGTCCCCAGGCCCCAAGAACAACATCTGGCCTTCAGAATGCCAGCCCAGCATCCTCGAGTATTTTTCCCCAGGCTGAAACTCTACAGGGAGAGATGTTTCCTTCAAAGGGATCTCTTAAGAGAGCCAGCTAGTAGTATATTTGGAAAAGTTTTAAAAATGTACCCGCTGTACTTTCTATACAGTTTCCTTATGTAAGAAGAACTGTCTTGAAATCTGGTGTTGATTGGTCAGTGCCCTTCGGCTGGTTTTCCAGGAAGATCTGGAAATGTTCTGCAGTTGCATGGTAGGTGGTCTTTGTTTCTTAAAATAGCTTCTTCTAACAAAAAGGACATTTGTCACTGAGCCACGTTTTGCACTATTTTCATACATTCTTGGTATACAAATATTTGACTTTGGCATCATGATTCAAAATATCCATTTAGCATAAAAGCTAATTGAACCCAAATTGCCACTAAGCTCACTAGTGTAAAGTATGTAACAATTAGCTCTCGCTTGTGTTTCCTTCTGGGGAAAATGCCCATAGAAGGTACATTTATTAAGGTCCTCAAAGGACACTAACCTCCAATTGACTGATCCACCTATAATGTGGTAAACACCAAAAATCTGAAGGTATTCTGACCACACAGATACTTCTCTTCCACGCGCCCCTCACCAGCCAGGCAGCTGACTCCCACGGAGTATGGAGGAAGAAGTAACTGCTCCGAAACCCACAGAGCCGGCAGAGGAGGGAGGACTTATTTTGGCCGATGTGGGTCCAGGTTTCAGGAAGCTCTTTGATAACCCCGTGCACCCTACAACTCCAGCTCTGAGTGCTCACCATCTCGAGACATCCCCACAGCAAGGCATTTCTGTAATCGACAGTGTTGGCAGCGGTTTCTACTGGTTCGATCAATCAAACAGTTCTTCTGACGAGGACAGGAGTAGGTGGCGTTGCTTTGCTGACTTCTCCTGAAAAAGCCCTGCGATTCAGTTATAAGACAGAAACCAGGTTAGTGTCAATTTGAGCTGTATGATGCTAAAGACAGTCTACTAAGAACTGAGTGGCATTAATGTTTAATGAGGATTCAACTTGGAGCAGAATCATCCAGGAGACCATTAATGAAATCAAAGTCACTTCTTTTTCCTGAGTAAAACTGATCCCCAGAGCCCAGTCCTGTGTCCTGTACACATGCAGAACTTGAACTGCAACACACGGTGGCCTAAGGAGAAGCCGCAGGGGCAGGCCCTGTTCTGGGCTTCTGGTGATCAAAAGCAGTGTGTTGATGGAAGAGTACAAAGGCACATACATTTAACCTTTATTTCCAAAATATTTTTAGTACAATAAATACAACCCACTCCTCTGGGTGTCCGGAGATGAGGAGATTCATCCTCACCATGCCCCAGAGTGGCGGCGATCCTGGTACACCGGTAATCGCTGCTAACCCACTCAAGAGCACCATCCTTCAGGCGTCTTGCCTTCCCCAAGTCAGAATCTGCTGCCCCCCAAAGTTAAATGACACTTGGACAGATTGCGTTGGCAGACCAATCAAACTGGGAATATTCAACCCTAACGACTTGAAAATAGCATGAGTTTAGTGTCATGACCTTTATAATTCCTTTTTAAAAGATTGTATTTATTTATTTTTAGAGAGAGGGGAAGGAAAGGAAAAGGAGAGGGAGAGAAACATCGATGTGAGGGAGAAACATCGATCGCTTTCCTCTTGCACATGTCTGACCAGAGACTGAACCCGCAGCTGAGGTATGTGGTCTGACTGGGAATTGAACTGGCGATCTTCTGCTTTGCAGGATGAGGCACTACCAACTGAGCCACACTGGTCAGTGCATGACCCTTCTGATTTAACAAATCCAATTTGATTTTCATCAAGTTACACTTATTTGTTAAGCACTGTTTTGGAGATGAGAGGGTGTACAAAGATGCATAGGTAATAAATACATATGTGTGTGTGTGTGTAAGGGAACTGTCAACTTCAAGGATTTCATTCTTTATTCACTAATTTTTGCAAACTTCTTGACTTGGATCCTTACTAGCTCATTAATTTTCAGCATTTATTATTACTTCCTTTAAAATTTTTTAAAAAATTCTTACCAGAGGACTTGTTTTATTTTTATTTTTATTGCCTTTAGAGAAAGAGGGAGAGAAAGAGAGAGAGAGAGAGAAAAATCAATGTGAAAGAGAAACACTGACTGGTTGCCTTCTTGTAAGTGTCCCACTGGGGACTGAACCTGCAACCGGGGTATGTGCCCTGACCAGGAACTGAACCTGTGCCATTTGGTTTACAGGACGATGCTCCAACCATCTAAGCCACACCATCCAGGGCTTCAGTGTTTATTCTTAAAGCTGTAAGTTTCCCTTTTAGTTATGCTTTAGTAGCAACCCACAAATTTTGCTCTGTAGTATTTTCATTATCATTCAACTGAAAACATGTTCCAATTTTCAATAGAGTTCTTCTTTAATTCATATGTTAGTTAAAAGCACATTTCTTAGTATCCAAACATATGGACGGTTCTTGGTTATCTTTTTATTGATGAGTTATCACTCAGTGGTTCTGCAGTACTCTGAAGAGAGCAAAGGTAACCAGAGTTATTTCTATGAAGCATAGCCACAAAGTGTACAAAAGAGTATTATCATCTTTCGATCTTTAAAGAGTCAGATAGATGATGCCAACCAACAGCACACTAGTGGAGGGGGACGTAAAATCCTGAAGAGCTGGCAGAGTAGTGGGCAAACTGATAAGGGTATACTTTCTCACCTAAAGATTTTTCTGGAGGCCAACTTGGCAGTTGTATCAAAATCCTTCAAAACTACCTATCCTTTGAACCAGGAATGACTCTTTTAGGCAATATATTCTAAAGGAATATTAAGAATGATACAAAGATTTACCTACAAGGATCTGTAATATAAAACAATTTAGAAAGAAGCTAAATATCCAACATTTGTGAATTGGAAGAATCGTATTGGATATCCACACATTCAGCAACCATTAAAAATGGAATTTCAGAAGTATAATTGACATAGAAAGGTAATAAAAATATATTGCTGAATTAAAAACTATATTGCTGAATTAAATTAAAACAATATAATCCAATTTTTGAAAAAAATCCATATATTTAACATAGAAGAAACTTTGGAAAATGATGCCCCCAAATAAAAGAATTGTTGGCACTGGTTGGGCGGGCCATGGGTGATTCTAGTTTTCTTTCTGTTTATCTGGGCTTTCTGATTTTTTCCATTGTATAATATGCAGGTGGGAAAGTATGTGAAACACTTGGGACGAAGAGTCTAGTACATCTGCTTTCTTTTGTGACAACTGGGGGACGATGCGATTTAGTCCATGGATATGATGATGTGACCTCAGTTCCCAGTTCTTCCCTTTCGGAAGCCAACCTGGGCGAGAGCAGGGTACAGACGCCGCCCCCTGCCCTGCTCTCTGACACGCTGCTCACCAACCTCAACAATGTGGGCAAGGCTTGGCGCCCAAGGCCTCCGACAGTCTTTCTATTGTGCCTTCAATCTCCCTTATATCAAGTCTGGCTTCTTCTGTGAAGCAATTTCTCTTTTCTCAAAATATCTAAACTGTGGGGTTATTTTTTTTCTTCTGTGAAGAGGAAGTGAGAAGAAGGAAGGCTTTCTTTGGGGCTTGATGGTGAGAATTCAAGAAAATATAAATGGTTACAGAGGCAGATAATCCTTAGAAAGAGATACCAAGAGGCCAGCTGTCCGAGCAGTCAGATAAGTCTCAGACACACAATCTCCGTCTAAGCCAAAAGGGATTCCTTTTTTCCTTGAGATCATACCACCACTCAGCCCCTTGGTGTCTGACCCTATCGTTGCAAATGTCCAGGGTCCGGAATTCTTTGCTTTTCCTTTCAGTTGAGGCTAAATTTTGCTCGCTGCACAATGAGTGCGTTTCATTTGGTTTTATGATCATCGAATATAGAGAGTTCTGAGTGATCTCTTTTTTCCCTCTAAATGGAAACAGTCGTGGGCGGGGGCTGCCGGGCTCGCAGCAGTGTTCAGTCTGTACAACCCAGTCGGAGCCTCTGCCATCTTTCCTTCCGGGTTCTTTCCCACTGTTAGCGTTTCTCCTCAGGGTCACCTCCAGTTTCTCCACATCCTTCACGTATCTGAAATCTAGAACTAGATACGGCTCTTGAATAATGATGGAGTTGTTAGCAAAAAGGATGCTGTTTTTAGTTCCCACATATTAAACTCAAGTTACTATAGAGCACCGCTAATAAAGTTCCAGAATGTTAGCAGAGAAGCCATGTATAAATAATCACCAGTTGGCTTTGCTATAATGGAACTCTAAGGGGGCCTGCTGATAATGATGAGGACGATGATGAAAGGGTCGGGAGCAGCAAGCGAGCAAACAGACACCTTGCTCCTCACAGCACCATTTGCTCTTCACTAAGTCAGCTGAGCAAGGGCCTGGTACAGCAGAGCTAAAAACCAGAGCAGACGTCTTTCTTTTGGACTAAGTCAACAGTTATGGCCACAAGGAGAGCTATCAGATACTAGACAGGAGGGGTCAAGTGGGGTTTTAAAGTGAGCACCCAGAAGGGAGAGAGAGCGTTAACCCCCGTGACACAGACAACTACTGAACTCTGCCCAGCAGATGGAATGAGGGTTTGGCCTTCCTCCCGACCTCCTCAACTCTCTTTTTTCAGAATGCCTTGGGGTTTCTCAGAGGTTTAAGGATTTAGGAAGTGAAACCTAATAAACTCTTTAAAACTAATGAACACATAAGAGGGAGAAAGATTAGAAAAGTGAGAAGGGAGAGGAAGAAAAATAGTAAGTATGGTAGGTAGCTTCCTACCTAAAGGTAGTTGTATGCTCATAAGTGCAGAAGCAGGATCTTGACTGACTGGGGCGCAGCCCTGGGGAGGGTTTCACCGAGGAATGAGTGAGCTGAGACCTCAGTGCCGGGGCGGGGAGTCTGAGGCCAGTGCATGGAGTTTGGGATGGAGCTGACCGGGTATGTAGAAAGAACAGAGAAAGTGCTGATGCTGCGAGTTAGTTTGGAAAGATATTAAGCACACTAATGTTGGAGTTTTATTTCTAAAAGAACTTTCTTAAAAGTTCACTTTTTACAGATGCCAAAATACATGGGAATGTGCCATGATAAACAGGTTGGGCTTGAACAGAGAGCCACCATGATGATTTCAAGGTAGTATATCCTTGGTGTGACTGTGGCACATTACCCCCACCTAGCGGCAGTTATTGTGAACAGTAAGTTAGAAAACAATTTAGAGGAAGGGAGGTGAGAGATGAACAGGTTTGGCAGTTCTCAAATAGATGCAGAATCTCCCATGGAGCTTCTAAAAAACTACGCTTTAGGTCTGTGGAACCAAAACCTTGGGGGATGTAGTCCAGACACACATGTTACTTAAAACAGCATTAAATGGTCATTTTGTACATCAAAAGAGCAGAAATGTCCATTTAAAAAAATTATTGAGTTTATTGGTTAATAAAATTATATAGGTGTCAGGTGTACAGTTCTAGAATACATCATCTATATATCGTATTGTGTGTTTATTACCCCAAGTCAAGTCTTCTATCACCATTTATTCCCCTTTACTCTCTTCTACTTCCCCTTACCCCCTTCCCCTCTGGTAATCACCATACTGTAGTCTGTCTATGAGGGCATTTTCCCCCCTTAATCCCTTCATTTTTTTCACACAGCCCCCTTCCCCCTCCCCTCTGACAGCTGTCAGTCTGTTCTCTGAATCTATGAGTCTGTTTCTATTTTGTTAGTTAATTTTGTTCATTAGATTCCACATATAAGTAAAATCATATGAAAAAATAAATGAATGGCCCAGCCAGGTAGCTCATTTGGTTAGAGCATTATCCCTAAATGCTAAGGTTGTGGGTTCAATCCCCTGGTCAGGGCACACCAGTGAATCAACCAACGAATGAATAGAGAAGTTGAAAAACAAATTGATGTTTCTCTCCCTTTCTCTCTCAAATCAATAAATAAAAAAAATTAGAAAATAAACAAATGGGACTACATCAAACTAAAAAGATTTTGCACAGCAAAGGAAACCATCGACAAAATGAAAAGACAACCCACTGAACCGGAGAACACATTCGCCCAATAGGAGAACAACAATCCTGGAGAAGATGTGGAGAAAAGAGAACCCTTGGGCACTGTTGGTGGGGATGCAGACTGGTGCAGCCGCTGCGGAAAGGAATATGAAGTCACCTCAAAAAATTCAAAAGGGAACTGCTTTATGACCAAGAAGTCAATTTCGAATGGTAAATATTTTAACAAAGCATCTTAAAGCTCTGCTGCCTTTCTCTTGCAGGAAGAGAGGTCTACTCTAGTTTTCTGACTTTACAGACAGGAAGAACAAAGCTCAGAATTTTAAGGTTGTCCCACGACTGTGAGAGTCAGTGCTGGGGTTCAAACTCCGGTGTCCTACATTGGAGTGCAGTGCCCTCTCACTTCAGCGTCTTTCCGAAAGCGCTGGACTGCTAAAACCGGTGGACTGCCAAAACAGTCTCAACTGGTTCATTCAGCGCCTCCCCACACGTCAACCTTTTGTCTCCATTCCCACTGTGTCAAGGAGAACTCTCCAGTGGTTCTCCCTTTATTCCACTGAGCCTTTCAAAGCGCCCATCACTCAGTTTCATTTCTGACTTTGCCTGTCAGAAATCACCTATTTTTCATTCTCCATGGCCTATTTTTTAAAAACAATATGGCTGTATACTGATTGGTGAAATTGTTCATCAATCCCACTAGATTGGATGGAGTGCCCCAAAACTGGGTGCATGGGAAAAGGTTCATACCAGGTTGCAGGAGCAGAATGTTCAAATTCCATGAGCCAGTTATAATCATTATTAAACATCAATGTATTCTTCCATTATTTTTGTATTCTCCACGTTTTGGAGGTTATTTATATCAGTTCTGTCTGGATGGTGGATGCACGACATAATGGTGGGTTACTGTGCACCTCTTCCCCACTCTGTATTCAGTGAGACTGCACGTTGGGAGGCTTGAACCAGCCGTGTGGTGGTAGTATTTATGCTATGGAAATTGGCAGATGCTGCAAATTGGGGCTTGACTTACTGTTCCGCTTACTGTCTAGTTTTAAAAAGTGATGAAGAAAATGATAACAATGTGGGTTAAATGCCAAAGCATGTCATGTCTGTAGCCACCACATTGTAATTAGCACATAAAAATTAAGGAAACATTCTCCCAGTACTTAAAAACTATTATCTGATTCAGTGAAGAAGTTGCTCACATCATCATGGACACATGAGTGCAGTTCTAAAAGGTCTTCCTTGTTTCACTTGCCTCTCATTCATCAACATAAAGGAAAATACCAAGCAATATTTGTGTTGGCACTGTAGTTAGTCCTTTGCCAACTGCAACTCCCGGTATGGGTGTAAGAGTTCAGCAGAAATCAGCGAGACCATTCAGTGAGAAACATTTGTACGAAGTTCATAAATAAAGAGCATTATAGATTTTACTCTTTGTAAACTGTGTGAAGTTGTATCAGTAAAACACCCACGGAAGTTATGTGCAGACATATAGACACTGTTTGTCTTCCAGGGAGCTGGCTGCTAAAGACTGACAGGCACGAGGCTGGATGGAGCCCAGCCGGTGCTGGACCCCACCTTCTCACCAGGCTGTCTGAATGAAGCCTCCTCACTTTCGGTAGGAATTTACCCATTGTTGCGGGTTGGTTTTGCACAGCTCCATCTGCCTCCCCCACCACCCACACACTCTCCAGAAACTTTAAGTGAATAATTTTATCTTCATTCCAGGACAGAATATATCCCGACCTACTCCTTCTTTCCCAGCCTCGTCTCCTCCAGAGTTTCCTTGCTCACTTGGCGAAGGGCACCACCTTCACCCCTTCCACTCAAGACAGAAAGACGGACTTCATTTCATCCCTGCCTCCTCCACACTCATACCACACAGGCACCAGATTAGGCTCTTTGTAGCCACCATATTTTTCAAATTTATCTACTTCTCTCTTAACGTTACTGCAATTTTCTCAAGTTTCCTTATTTCTTTCCCCCTTAACTGGTTATTGTACAGCCTCCCAAATGGTCTTTCTCCTTCCATTCTCATTCCTTCCAATTCATTTTCATACAGTCACTTAAGATCTTGTTCTAAAAAATGCAAACCCCATCAAGTCACTCCCCAGCTTATTAGCCCTCACTGGCTCCCTACTGATGACCAGGCTATGACCACCTGTCCAGGCAACTCTCTCCTACAATCAGTCCTCTTCTCAAAGTCACATCCTGGCTGAGCCTAAACTACTGTGTTCGCAGTTCCTCTAAGGCCACCTCGACCCAACCCCAACACACACACACACACACACACACACACACTCTTCTGGAACGCTCTCTCCTTCTCTTCAGGATTCACTTTCTCTAGGAGCTATCTCTGACCTTGCCCCTCCCAAGGCTGCGTGAGGAGCTCCTCCCCTGTGTATCCTTAGAGCCCTCCCCGTGTGCCCCTAAGTGCTTTAACTTGCTGTATTACTAAACTGCCACCCCCGCTGACTGCCTTGTTTTACCGTTTCCAACAGCTAGCCAAGGACTTAGAGAAGCCAACAGATACTTGCTGAATATACGTCCAAAGGAGAAAAAGAGGACGGCAGTGACGAAAACAGTGCTGACATTCTGACGCTGAGCTCCTATTTTATACCAGGAACTGCATAGGGTGTTTGCAAACACAGTTTGTTTGCAATTCACAACAACTCTGCAAAGTAAGTATTTTTATATCTGTTTTACAAATGAGAAAACTAAAATGCAGAGAGGCTAAGCCACGTGTCCAAAATGACATAGCAGGTAAGGGGAGGGGCCAGAATTTGAATTCCCCAACCCTCAGTGCGTCTTATCCCAACGACCATACACTTCTTAATGTACCACAGAAAAAATCCCCCGAGACAAACATGTAGGGCAGATCCAACAAAAACGGACAAACAACAAAACAAAACTAATGATCACCCCCATTTTCAGTTCTGTAGGCAGTTTCCTATAATGGTTCAGACCCAAGGGGAGGGAGATGGGGTTTTATAGGTTATTGAATACATACATATTAATACATAGCTATTTAAAACACTTTTATTTGTGAGATCTACTTAATAACAAGCTTTCATATAAACATGGCATCTCCTATTGGGGAGATTAATAGTCTTGCCCCACAATGGGAGTTGGCTGGACACAGAATTGAGGGTGTGGTTGGGAAGGTGCTCAGGGGTCTTGCCCCAAAGGGCTCCCCTCCTGCCTGGGGCTCCTCCTCCGGGAGGCACAGGCTGAAACGCTGATCTGATGTTTGGTCTTTCGACAATTTTCACTTAATGAATTGATTCCTACAGTTCATTAGCATACCCACTTCCACTTCTGTATACACATATGTCTTAATTAGCTGCTCATTGGCTGTTTAATTACAAGAAAACAGCTGACAGCTGCCTTGCTGAATTCTAATGGCAGACGCTTTGGAACAGCTACACATTTGCTTTTGACAACCAAGATTTATTCATAACTCTGATTTATTGTGAATGCGCGCATACCTGCCCGAATTATTGTATTTTCCAATACAAGTAAAAACTTGGAATTTGGGAGACCGTTGAAGTGGGCGTCTGTGTTCCTTTTGTGGGATTTCTGAGGCCGTGAAGGACTGAGGACCCTACATGTAAAAGCAGGCACTATGTTAAGATTTTATTTATCTTGGGAACTCTCTGTTCAGAAGTATGGGGAGTGAGGAAGAAGAATTATCTTTGGAATAAACATGGCCAGAGAGCTAACTCTTTGGGTAAAGGAAAAAGGAATATAATTGTCAACTTAATTTATTGAGGGGTTAAAAAGAGGAAATGGATAGATTAAAATTAGGGAAAGAAACAGGCTGAAGAAATGATAAAATTAAAATGGGGGGAGCAGAAATAACATTCCTAAGGAAGCAAATGAAGAAGGAAATTTATTTTTTTAAAAGAACAGGCAGCCTCATTCACAAAACACTTTTACCGTGGTCATTTCCTCCAATTATAGAGCAGGGCCAAGGAGGGAGTGGTCATTTCCTCCAATCACAGGGCAGGGACAGGGAGGAGGGCATTGTCATTTCCTCCAATCATGTATGAGCCCTACACTCATAAATCACAGAAACACAGATCTCTTAAACTACTTTCTTATTCAATAATGATTGGACTCCCTGTAGAATTTTATGTGCAAATGATTTCTGATTAAAGCCAACCTCACGTGTCATATTTGGTAAGTGTAGATGGCTGCTTTGCTGTAGTGTGATTTGCTACAATCAGATCCAATCCAAGTGAGCACATTTAGCAACAGTGATTCCCATGCAGGCATGAGGGGCCCCACGCTGAGCCAGACACCATGTAATAGCCCTACTATGAGCCCACACAGCCCAGTGTTTTCTGTAAGTTGAGGAAAGGCTGCAGTTATTGATACATAACTAAGACCTAAACAAAAAAAAATCTGAATCATCTTGATGTAAATTGGGGTTCTGATACATTCTACCACTTGTGCATTTAATCTCAGGACTAGAAGATTTTGCTAAAGAAAACTTTTTTCTTATCACCTGTATGTAGCAGAACTGAAACTCTGACGTCACAGTGTGCAGTAAGGGCCAAATCCAATTTTCATTTTAAATGGCTAGCTCTAAAAATGTGGCCAGCTATTACAAACCATTAAAATAAAAATGTTGAACATGAATGCCCCCGTGCTGGAAAGTGGACAAAATGGGTATAAGACTAGTGACATTTCACAACCGAAATTAAAAATATTAGAATCCTATGAAAAACAACTGGGGCCTAAAAGGGACATTTATGGACATTGGTTTTTGACCTAATACATAAAAAGCTCCAGAAATTGCTTTAGCACTTTCAGAAATTAAAAAAAAGTAGTAAGTATACACCCTAGATATCATTGAAAAAGCTTTCTATTGTTAACTTCAGGTAATATATTTGTCAATGAAAATAAACTATTCCAAATTCTCCCTTTTCTGGGTGAAGGAGGAAGCTTAGCATGAGGCGTCATAAATGCATTATAATGAGTAAATGTTGATAAACAAATGCTACTCTAAGACCTGTCAAGAACAAAGGGTCTTAAATGTAATCAGAAACCAATTCACTAATTTCAATAGTCAATTGTTCATTATCATTTAAAAAGTTACAGTTTGAAATTGTAGAGCCAAAAAGCCTACAGGGCTACACATAAAAAAAAACAAACAAACAAAAACAGAGTGTTTTTATTATCTTGACATAAATTTTTCACCATTATCTGAGCAGCTACTGTCTCTAATGATGAAGCTGGGAACTGAAGTTTAATGATAAATAGGATCATTTTTCAACAGAAAACCTCAACTCCTGGTCATTTTTCTACAAACACTTCAGCATTCAGGATTTGAGCAGGGCTGGTATTCTGTTAGCTCATTATTTCAAAAGAAGAAGTGAAATATTTTAAAGTTAAAAACCGTAGCCTAATAGGGCCCTTAAAATTTTGGAAAGGGTGTGCCTGTCTATCCTTACCGTCCACTGCCCACAGAAAGTGACCCTGCTCCAGTCACACTGGGCTATACATCGTCCCTCAAATACAACCAGGATGTCCCCATTTGTGGGCTCTTGCTGCCTAGTGGCCGTGTGCCCCTGGTGTCGTGTTATAAACTGTACCTCACTCTAGTATTTCCTTTCTGCATGGCTATTTAGCTTTTCCTGTGCTGGCTTCACCTCTGCAACTAGACCGTAACCTGCTAGACAGAAGGATTAGGCCTTGCGTATCTTTGGAACCGTTACAATGCTTCTAAAGTGTCTGGTCCCAAGACGGGTGCTCATATTTTTGCTGTTTTAATTGGCAGAGTCTATATAACAAATCACAAATGCTCACAAAAATCAGGACTAGACCCATAGATAACCCGAAATAGTATCTGACGACCCAGAACAGAATAACTCAGGCACCAGGAGTTGGGCCGGGAATGACGGCACCAACAGCCAACACTTCCTGAGTGCTGGTTCCGTGCCGGGCACTTTCCTAAGTGCTTCATGGAAATGCACGTGAGCACCTCAGGAAGCCAACTATGATTACTACCCTCATTTTACAGGCGGGGAAACAGAGGCACAGAGGGGCTGGGCGGTCGCTCACGCTGGTAGACCAGGCAGTGTGGCTCCACAGTCAGAGCAGAGCATGACCCCAGACTGCTTCCCTGAAAAGAGGCCCAGGGGTCAGGAGCGGTGAGCAGGGAACACAGGCACCAGGGAAAGACCTACTACGCCATCTACCCTTTGCGCTGTTCGCAGGCAATGTTTGCCCGAGCCAGTATGTGATAATGTAATCATTTCAGCAATTAACTAGGTTCTCCAGTTTCTGGTGGTTTCAGGTGGTCAATTTTAAGCGCAATTTAAAATACCTTCACAAAATGATTAGCATAGAAAATGACTGAGTTACCTTCATCTCATTAGATGTCTATTTATATATCTAATTATAAATTTTCCTTATGTCTAATGATACTAACATCAAGGTAAATTATTTACAGTTTGTCATAACATAACCACCTTCACCTGGTTAGAACATGATGCTTCATTAACATCAACTGCAAAAGCAGAAGGCTCTCGACTTCCCCACAACTAGAAATAAAAATGTTAGTTATAACAGACAGAAACTATTATGCAGAGTAAATACTATTACATCAAATATAAACACATACCATTGTATAGGTCTCAGACTGGGCACAGGCCCAATCTGTTAATAAATTAAGTGTTAATTGTTTGTTTCTGTGACTTTGAATAGAGGAACGCAGTAACCAAAAACCACTTTGGCACTGAGTCAGTACATGGGCGAGATCTGAAAGGGAATCCAGGAAAGTGACAACTGTGAAATAATAGCTACCACTTGTTATTTTCCTGCTTTTATTTCTGTCATGAGCCTCGGGGGTGAGGAGAAAACACACTGTCCAAGCCCGTGTGAACACTGGTGCTCAGAAGGTCGACTCGGTTCTCACTGAATAGCACGCTGGGAACCAATCTTCTGAATCGTTGCTGTGATCCACAGGAAGTAGCCCCTGCTCCCAGACCCCCTTCCTAGACACTCACTTTGGTTTGCCACATAAAACCACATGGCATTCCTGAGGACGCAGAGGGAGCGGGCAGGGGTCTGGGCAGAAGGAAGGTACGCAGAGGAGTTGATGCCCAGGACTCTGTCCCCTTAAGAAAACACCTGAGTGGTAGGCAGGGCACAAACATCACCACGGCTTGGAACTTTTGGTGGGTGGGGGGGACTGCTGTCTACATGTCCTCATCCAGAAAGGCCATATCACTTTTACCAGGGACGCAGCTTTGGGAAGGTGTGAACCCAGAATGGATGAGGGAGAAGTGTCACACCTGCACAGCCACGTCAGCCAAATGCACTCTGAACGGCACCCGGGGGGGCCACTGTCACAGGCAGATCCCTCTCTGAGGTGGCATAGGCTAGGCAGTTGATTTCATTTTGTTTTATTTTAATTAACTAATGAATTTTGAGGGAGGGCAGATTGAGGAAGTAAAAGGGCGTAACTGTTTTTTCCCCCCTTGGTAATCTAGATAGAATGCTGAGGCATTGAGGGTTACCACAGAGATCATTCTGAGTCCCTTTTAAGTAGCAAGGCCCCATTCCTAAAAGGCTGGCGATAAAAATAAAAAAAAAAGAAGAAGAAGTGTGTTTGGTGGTGTGCAGAAATCTCAAGCTTCACCATGACGGGCTCAATATGAAGCATTTGTCACGTACAAAGTGCCAGATGTTATAATGATTAACAGTCAACCAGAGACCTAAGGAAATTACGTGCCATATCTCCCTGCAGTCTCTCAGTAGTTGTTTGTGTCTGGACGTGATTTTTGTAGTTTATGACACTGTATTTTCTACTTGCACTAAAGGAGAGCTACCCACATTTGTGGATTTTATTTTTTGCCTCATCTTCAAAATGCCTTAGGGCTCATTCCGGCTAGGTTCAGTGGCAACCCACGGTCTCAGGGGCCTTCAGCATGTTTACGTAGCTGCTCCTCTGTTTATTGTGCATTGTTTTATCCTGTACGCTGTCTCAAGGCCCTTCCAATACAAGCAGGAGAATTAAAATCCCAATAAACTGAAACTTGCAGAACAGAGGCAATCTGGGTTTGGGGGCCTTGGATGACCAGGATACACATCTCTACTTCCCATTGCTCCACGTTGCTTGTGCTGCAGGCAGCGCCCTGAGACGAGGGGTCAGTCAGAACCAAAACATTCACAACAGCAACACAAAGAATGACGTTTACATTTCAACTGCACTTCTCAGTTTACAAGGACTTCTACTTAGTTTTTCATTCCCTTCTTTGAGCAGTTCTAAAAGAGACAAAGAACAGGTGCTGTGCCTGCTTTACTGATGAAGAAACTGAGTCACCGAAGTATCGAGAGATGGCCCCACACAATATGGACAAGCGGTGGCACCAGGGCCAGAGCTCAGCTCTCTCTGATGGCGCTGCCGACGTCTGCCCAGCTGTGTCAGCATCTGTGCGCCAACAGTAAGACTTTCAATCAGATTCCAATTAAACTTCCTGCAAAGGCCTTCTTACAAAGCTTGTGACAGGGACGTTACGGGAGTCTAGAGTTAGAACTTTGTTAAATAGTCAGCCACTGAGATGGTTGGTTCATTGGATTGATCAATTCTGGGATTGGAAGTGACAAACAAGCAACGCTCCAATATGTTCCTCAAGCCTCCTGTTAATTTGATGGGAGGAATTAAAAAACACACATAACTTCCTTACTTGTAACGTAACCCCCAAATATTCTGGCCCATCATTTCTCGTCACTCCAAATTCCCAGGAGCTGCATTTTTAAGCACGGGAGAAGTAAAAACTGACACTTCCGAAGATACATTCTAACACTGACAGAAACAACAACAGCAATTAAAAAGGCTTACCTTGCAGCCTTCACATGTAATGACACCATAATGGATTCCTGATGATTTGTCTCCACAGATCTTGCATGGAATAATTTCAATTTGAGCTGCAACAGAAGCACGTAACCAGTTAATTACATTTTCTTTTAAACACCTTATAAAAGCGTTCCCCGATCAGCATTTGTATAGTGAAAACTAATAACCTGCTAAACATTATACCGCATTAACTATTCATTGCTGAACTGTACGGGTCCCCCTAGAGCCCTGGACTAAATTATGGCTGCTCGTTATATAATAGCTTTCGGGTTATTAAAATGGGTCATTTGAGAAGGTGTTTAAGGACCCACAAGAAGGCTGGAATCAGCATTTCAAAGCCTTCAAGAACTGGAGACTTCGCAGTTTCGGCCTTAGAGCAAAGTAGATACTAAAATGCTTCCTCCGATCTTATTTTCCATCATTATTTTTAAAAGGTCATAAATCTGTCTTGGCTGAGCACTTTAGCTTGACTGGTAGAGAAAAATATACTCCAAAAGGTTAAGAATACTTAGGAAAACGATTCAATCCAAAACATTAATGTTACATATGATGGTAAGCTAAGAATTTTTACCTATCTTTTTAAATTAACATAGTTACCATGTGTTTACAAAAAGTGAGTCCATTTGTGTACCACCAAAATATTTCAACCATAAAGTTAATATTCTATCTGATTTTAATAATGATGAATCCTGACAAATAGAATAAGTAGCTTCTAAGTTCTTTACATTGGAAATTGATTTCCTGGTACAGCATGCTCATGTTTCTATCCAACTGATTACTTCCAGATGCCCCATGCTGTAAAACCAACCAAATAAATACAGAAATATGTGAGTGTAGCACATCAACGTTCTTAAATATGACCAAACACACCTCTAAGCATACACATCATATCTTGAGCAGAGTTGGAAATAGCATATTAAGGACTTAAAAATAATCTAATAATAAAATAATTATGCACCACAAAGTACTTGGGGCAACTATGAAATACGATTTGTATGTGAAAAAAAGATCAACACTGAGGAGTATATATAGGACCGCGATGCTCAGCACTTGACCTGGTATGTTCCATTATGCTAAGTTCACTTTCCATGGTTTTCACTATTGGATATCGTATCAGATTATCTACTAAACCACACACACAAACACAAGTACAAGAGCCCACGTGGATTTCATTTTTGTGTATAGTTCCTTCCCAGCCCCGTGCCTCACACAAGCAATGACTTGTCTAAGGGTGTAAATTACATGATATAAGTAACGCGCACATCTGTACAGCCCACTCTCCCCTCCACTGTAATCCCACACCCTGGGATCATTTCCACAACACGTACTTTGCATTTGATGTGATGTTGAAAGTCTTGAATTTAATCTCATTATAAAGCATGTTTACCTGCTGACTTCCTTTCAAGGGGAATAGTAAAGTACTGATCGGGGAGTGCAAGCTGTTCTACAGAGCTCTTTTCCTATCTATCACTTCGGGTGTGGACACACTGAGCTTCATTGCCTAGAGTTACAGATGGTTCGAAATAATCATATCCAATATATTTTCCATAATCCTGAAGCTTTTTAATACTCCAATACTGGAGTCTTTGTACACTGCCAAATATGCCTATTTCTGAGTTATGCGACTTATTAATATGTTATAGGGTCACATTTAACAAGATGATGACCTCCAGGTCTCCTCCTTGTCCTTTGTGCCTAGCTTGACTTCTTCAAGGAAACTTCTCTATGAAATATGAGATCCAATAATGTCTCACACCTATGGTCCCTCCAATATTCTTAACACAGTCAAGGCAAAGCTTTGTGCTATAGACTGTCTGCAACTCCAGAGAGAAAGAGAGACAGAGAGAGTTAATACTCAACAGTTTTCAGGGACCCACAAAAGCCCAGTGGTAGCTGCAGGGTGTTATCAGCTGGGAGTTATCAGCCTGGATTTTCCCATATGAATTAACCAGAAGCTTTTTCTATAATGAGAACCTGCCTCCCCCACCCCAACCCCTAAGGGATAGAATAGTTAGACAAAACAAAGCACTTGGACCATTTACTAAACAAAATTTATATGCGGAATAAAGAAGACTGACACCGAGTTGTTTCTGCACACGTCTCATCTCAATCTGTAGTCACAGAAACTAGACATGGACAAACCTAGTGAGGCCCTGTTGTCTAAGCACCAAAACCACCCGAGGCGGTCAGAGCAACACTGGTGCTAACCTCGGGCCTTGCAAGGGTTACCTTCATTCCACCTTCACAACGGGGAGACCAAGCACACCTGTTTAGTCCTTAGTAAGCTAGGAAGGCCCTGAGCAAGCCATACCGGGAGTGCTGAGTAAAACTGTATCTGGATCAAATGGAAAATGATGTTTCGCTGTTCAGCTGGCTTGAACTCTGGATTACCCATAAGAAGTGAAATGATGGCACTTAAGCCAGTGACCAGATGCCTGCCAGTGGCTGCTGTCATCCTGCAAGTGATATGGAGGTCTAACTTGGAGGGGTCTGCTCGTGATAGGGGTGGTCCCGGGGGGAGGGTCCTTGTAACACAGAGTTTGGTGCCACGACTGACTGGTGGCCTGAGTCAAGCTCCCAAGCTCTTGGTCTTCAGCCTTGTTTTGGCTCCCAGGGTCTTTCAAATCTGTAAGATACTCTAAGATGAGTTTCACAAGATGTACGGAGGACAGTGAGTCATCTATACTCACTGTAGATGACTTGCATTTTCAAGCAGGAGGCCATCTGTCACCCACTGTGTTTGTGCTTAGTTCCAGTGGGCAATGGTGGCCAGAAAGCCAGGATTAGTCAAAACAAACTCCTCTAGGGAGCTCGTGGTAGTTATGGTAATGGAAGTGTTCTCCAAAGCAAGGTCCAGGCGTTCTGACTGGTTGGATTAAACTGTCTTGCCAGCCTGCCTCCTGGACTGGGGGCTGAGGACAACCTTATCTCCGAAAACAATCTCAGTTGCAAGAGCTTTTTAAGAAATGACTAAAATCCACCTGCTCCAAAAAGCAAACTCTGAATGCGACCTGATCACACATGTTGATATTTCCAGAAAGCAAACATTTGCAGATTGGAGCAGGGCACTTAGCCTTCCGTTTAATCCAACGATGTCCAAAAGCCACTCCCCTCCACCTTTTAGTCAATTTACAAAATTCACCTGTAACGGTGAAAATAAAAAAGGTAGTCACTGGCTTGAACATTTTTTTCAAAAGGAAGGCAGTTTAGTTCCATAAATTTGAGTTTTCAGTCCAAGAAGAGTGAAAAGAAAAAACTCCCCTTGCCCTCTGCTTTCCATCCCTCAGGCTTTTCCCTTTTCCAACAGGCAGTGTTGTGTCTTTTCAAAACAATCTTTTAACACAAATTATGAGTCCTAGCCCATAGATATACCACACACATTAGCTCCGCCAGTATTTCAAAGGATGAGTCCTGTCAGACAACACTCTGCCACAAGTGTATTGATTAAATTAGCCCACATACATATTCATCACAGCAAAGAGGCTTATTGTGTAGGGGACTATCTGAAGCAAGACGCACACTGATAATCATGAATTGGCTTAACAATGAACAATCTTGCTATGAAAAATTCTAATTTGCCCACATTTTCAGCTCTGTTGCCTAAATAATTTGCTCTCTCATGAACCCTAAGTAATTCAAGCAGGCGCTCCACACCTGCAGAGGCAGATTCCCGCCGTTTCCAAAAGCTGACAAGTGGCAGTGGGGCGTCAGGAGGTCCTGCCACGCATGTGCGCTCATTCGCCAAGGGGGCCGTGGGCTGGGCTGTCGCTGCGTCTCACATGTACTTCCGCACAAGGCCTGCTCTTTACTTTTAGTTACGAACGGAATAGGAACGTGGGTTCTTAACACCTCCGCTTATTTCTCAGGACTTGCAGGGTCTGGCAGAAATAATGCCTCTGTTTATTACAAACTCTTTTATTTACAAAATCATAAGCAGGTAATTCTGTAACATAACAATATCACACTCAAGATCACCATAGGACATTTTAGATGAAATGTTCAAATAAGAACCATAAGTTATTACACCCGTATTATTACCCTACCAACCACACTCCAGCAGCCGTTACCTCTGCCAGACCCTGTATCTGGGGAGAGATCATGCTCATGAGGAAGAAGTCCATTCTCCTAAAGAATTAAAAAAATACAATAGTATGAGTAGCCCTCACTTCACTTTCAGTGACTGGTGAACCCTTGAAAATCATTGAACAGATTTATAACAACCGATCATATCTAACAGGTATTTTTGTTTATAATGTAAGGTATTGTTACATTTACTTCAACAACCCTATGAGGTAGGTGGTATCATCACCGTCATCATCGTCATCGTCATCTGCATTTTTCAGATGAGAAAACAGATTCAGAGAGGCTAAATGACTTGCCCAAAGTCGAAGAGCTAGGAAGGGGTACCACTGAAATTTGGACACACTTTGTCTTTTTGTCTACAGAAAATTTAGGGTCACCTCCCTCCCCTGCCCACTTCTCACCACTGTGCACTGCGGGCATCCAATCCCTGCAGTCACGAACACCAGGCGGTTGCCACTCCTGGCGTGTAACCATGAACAGGTCCAAAGACATAAGTACTTTGGTTAAGCTTGCATACTGCTCAGAACTGCTATCAAGGTGGTCGTTCTGGGAGTCACCTGACTGGTTTAAAACTGGCAGTAATCACCAGCCTTCTAGGCAATTCTTCTAGTTTTTGACCTTAAGGTGACCAATGCCAAGGTTGAACAATTTTTAAGGCTGGGAAAGTTACTTCTCTGAACCTCAGTTTCATAAGTGAAGATTCAATGATATGATATAGAAATGACACAGCACATATATGATTATTTTATATATACTCTCTCTATATATGCACATCACACAATTCTTAGAAGTAGCTGGCACTCAGCAAATAGTTGTTATTATTATTGTTATTGTTGATAAGAAATCCTGCCTTATAGCGAAATGAAATTCTTCTCTGCAGTCTGTAAGCTCTCTCCAAAGTGGGGATAGAGAAAAGCTGCTTATCCTCCAAATGCCATGACAGACAGCTCATGCCAGCCACCCCAGCAATCCTTCACAGCATCGGCGCTTAACCGTTTGCTGCCCTTGGTGCTCTGCTGCCATCCGCTGTGGATGTGACACCTGGAGCCTGTTATTCATAACAGTGAAAAAGTTAAAATTGTACAGGTCCACATAAAAAAATAAACTAATAGGCCCCAGGGTCACCCCGATAATAGCTTTCATCAAGCTCACTTGCACACATTTGCCTGAATGAGACTGAACAGGTTAGGGCTCCTGCTGGCTTGCTAGGTGATGGCTAAACCCTGGATATATCTGAGAGTATGTCACTCATAAGAATGCCAAGTAATTTTGCGTGTCTTGCAAAAATGGTCAAGAACTACCGCTTTAAAAAATATCTTTTGCATCGATTTGTTGGCAGTGTTTTATTTTTATTTTTTTCTGGAAAGCTGAAAATACAGAGGACTTTTTCACTCGCTAAGTTACATTTTTCTAACGTTTGAATTTTTTACAACCATCATGCATTACTTCTGTAAGCAGAAAAACCAATAAAGATTAAAAAGAAAAACCCTAAGGCATTTGATTTTATTTTCAGTAAAATGGCCTGAGTCCTTTATGGATTAGTCACTTCATTTTATCCCCAGTTTAAAACTGCTGGGGTATTAAAGGCTTCTGCAGCTGCCTGCGTGGCAGCCTGGCGTGCCTGTCCAGGCCGGATGCTGGGGAGTGGTGGAGTCCTCACCTGGTTCCCTGGAGGGACTTGGGGAGCACCTGGTTTCTAGTGGCCGCTCTGGGTCTAGCCACCTCCTAGTTCCAAGGATGTTGTGCTCTGCCCATTAGACCCCAGATGAGGGGGCAAAGGCAGGGGCTGAAATTCATCTGGCTGTGAGTCCAGCGGCTAACAGCCTAGACTTAGGGAGCCTTTTCCTACTTCGCCCCAACGACAGCCCTTTATCAAACCATCCTTCCAGAGGTGGCACCTCCCCTCAGGGTGCAAAGGTGTTGTGTGTGCTAGCCCGAAAGCTGCTGCTGCCGCTGGAGCGAGGGGCACAGACCATGGCTTCCAATGTTGTGGCACATTCTGTCATCCTGGACCCCTGGCTTGGAGTACAGCATGAATATGTTCCACAGCCCAGGCATGGTCCTCCAGGGCCGTGTTCCAATTGCATACGACACAAACTGATAATCCACTTGTTCTGCCATTTTGTCTACTAAATATATACTAAATACAATATTCGTATGTTTCCTTCCTCAGTCGAGTCTTTTCTTACACTGGTTTTGGATTCTTTCATGACAGCACTTGAGCCTCACTGGCCATCACCAAAGCAATTAGTGCCCACTTAGAAAAGCCTTACCCCTTTGGTAGTCTGGCGGTCGCTTCTGGCAGCAGTCATAATGCCTGATATTGGCAGAGTTTGCTAAGTTTTTTCCTCATTAGCTTGTTTTGATTTTGGTGCTCACGACAACACTGAAGTAGGCAGAGAGGCATCCTCATGCCCATTCTGCAGATGTGGAAAGTGAGCTTCAGGAGGATTAAATGGCTTATGTCTAGATTTCTCAGGATGTAATTGTGAAGGCCGCCAGCCACAAAGCAGAAAGACTTGGTGGTTCTCTCCTGAAGATTATCTGCTGCCTTTAGATTTATGTTATCATTTCTCTGGGAATCTCAAACGGCAATGACAAGAGAGAAAGAGCTGAATGAAGCAAAGATGTGGAATCTGCAATCCTTTCAAGGCCATGGCTGACCCTCAACTCCCTGGGTGGCCTCAGGCAAGTCACCCCTCTACTTCTTCCAGCTATAAAATGGGAATAACTCTTACCTCCCAGGCACGTGGTGGTAAATGAATGCTCACAAAGCTCTTTGAAGATGAAAAGACCTATATAAATGGGACGCTTTAGGAAGCTTGGCATATCATTCTTGGCAAGGACCAGGACGCTGTGCCCTTACTACCCACAACAGGCTCTGCCACAAGGAGAATAAAGAAAAATACACAGAACTGCAATTTTTATCTGCTAGCTAGACTGACTTAAAATGAAAAAAATAATGGCTGACTCCCAGAATGCCTTCCTGAGAGATGAACACATCCAGATGTTACTAGCTTAGTCTCTGCTTGAGAGAAAAAGAACACAGAGATGGAGAAGTCACCTCTCGGTACCAGCTGTCACAAGCCACATCCCTGGACTTTATTTTCACCAGGGCTGTACAATCTTGTGGGGGAATCATAGAAATGCCATGATTCCCTCTTAAAGACACAATAAACATACGTGTTGTCCTCTGACATTCTGAGCCTTAGTGGTAAGTTGGTATCAGACTCAAAGGACCCTGTCATTTGAGACTGCAGCCATTAAAGACTTTGCTCTCTCCCAAGTCCTACGCCTTACCCACTACTGAAAGCCACCTCTAAAAGGCTTTAACTTGATTGTGGTTTCTGATAAAAAACTTAACAGCTTTTAAAAATAAATTTTAAATAAAACATGTTGCATATACCTGCCAAATACGGACATGTAGGTATACCTCAAATAACCAAGAAGTCAAACATTTGCAAACTAAATCTAAAATAAGACAAAATTGGAGTTTTGGAACTCCATTTCCTTCAGTCTTTATAAAATGTAAGATTTAGGTGCATAAGAGTTAAAACACTGGGCCGGACTGGCCCATATAAATTCAGAGAAAGTGGAGCTGTGTATGCAGGAAACCTCTGAAGAATAAGGACGGCAGGCGCATCTACTCATGTGGCTCTCTGTGAATATGCAGGTGGTTCTGACAATGGGAACTGAATACTAATCCTTTGTAATATGTTTCTATCCCTACTAGATTAAGCTTTCCAGAGAAACTGACTCATATTCCCTGATGCATATGTATCTTTGCTAAAAGCTAAATCCAAATGAGCACTTTTGTCCCTGGACAGGAGAATTTTGTCAAATCAAAGAGAAAACAGATTTTCATATAGAAGAGCAGTGGATAGCTCTGGTTTTTAGAGCCAGTTTTCTCTAGAATTTTCCTACTTTGCAATCATGCACAAAATACCTACAATGAAGGCAATGAACTATTTTCCATTTTTGGTAACTACCTAGTAACCAACTATACCTAAATGCATTAACTGAATAGCAAGAGAGGCAGTTCCCAACACTTCACTTTGCTCATCCAGTACGTCAGAAACTGAATAAATTCTCCTCCAATAGAAGATGATGCCATTAAGGTCAGCAACGCAAACAGTTTCACCTTTTTTGTTTTTCCTAATTTAATCTGTCTATTGTCTTTGTGAATAATGAAACATATTTGTTGTTGAGAATTTGTGGGTTATGTGAAATCAGGGACCGGCACAAATGTAACTGGCCATTTGGCCAATGTTTCCCAGTTGGAATAAGATTCCTCTAAGATTCTAGAATTAACTGCACTTTTAAATTAGATAATTCCTGAAGATCTTCTAGGACTTTGAGATGGGAAACATCTAATAAAAATCCTCTTGAACCTCTCAGTGTGGGTTAACTGTCATTTCACATCAGCAGGAAAAAGAATTCGCTTTGTTTTACTAAGTGCTTTGACTACGCTCGAGGGAAACTCCTACTAACAACTTCTCCAACAGCAGGTGCGTGTTCCCCGCACGGTTCTGGATAATACGAGACAGAGAAATGTCATCTGACTCACAGAACTGCACCTAATCTTTTCTAGCAATCGGCCTCACTCTAGACACCAATTCCTTTTTTCCTCTTAATGAGAACAATTTTGCCACATTTAGGTTAAGTCTTCCTTTGCTCATGGGTGAGAGCAATGGGGTCAGCTCTTTGCTTTCATCATTCAAAGTCTGTTTTTCACAACAACAGAAAAGAACATCTTTAAAACCAAACCAAATTTGGAGATCTTATCTAGTTTCTGTTTAGCCAAAATGTCAGAATTTTACTGCATTTTTTTTGAAATAACCTTATTTTACACAAATCCCCCCCCCCCCAATTTTCACATCTAAGCCCAAGGGATAACCACTCCATTTTATAGTTCTCTTGTCTTCACACTTGCCTATGTATACCTCAAGCTACACCCATTCAATCTTGATACTTCAATTCAGAAACTTTTGCTTTTTTCAATGGATACATATAACGTTATAAAAATAAACAAACCTAGTGATTCAATTATAAGTCCAGAAACAGGAAAATCTATTGACACAGAAATGGCTTTTACAACAAACAGGATATTTATTTAAATCTATCAGTTCTATGCCTTCACATGAGTTTGGTCCATTGTATGCTTAGCACATAGCATCGCAGTTCACTGAATAAATCAATCACAGCATTCTATTTGACTCAGAATACTCCTTAAAGGGACAAAGTCTTCCGCCTCAAAATTCAGCCACTGCTTCTTAATTCCAATCGTATAATTTCTTTGACCCCTTACAGTGCTAAGTGCAGATATACAGAAGTCAGTCAAAACAATAAGAATCCAGGTTAAGTCATCGAAGCTTACCAGGCAAAGGAACCCATTTCTCTCCTCCATTACCTTGGATTTTTTTTAAAGATCAGCCACTGTTCATTGAATAGTAGATCAAAAA
The DNA here is from genome assembly GCF_014824575.4 of Sturnira hondurensis. Lineage (NCBI taxonomy): Eukaryota > Metazoa > Chordata > Mammalia > Chiroptera > Phyllostomidae > Sturnira > Sturnira hondurensis. Next base: position 13,900,200 of record NW_028080827.1, read on the forward strand.
ATATTCCCTAACCAAAGAAATATTCCCAAACCAAAGTTTGAATTCATGGCAAAAGACTGGAAATAACTTGTAACCTTAAACCTTGAAAATATAACTTCCGGTCAAGATGGAGGCATAGGTAAACATGCTTCACCCCTTCGCACAACCAAAGAAAGAATTACAACTAGAACTCAAAATAAATAACCACCAGAACCATCAGAAAATCAGGCTGTGTGGAAATCTGACAGCCACATTCATCCAGATGGGTAGGAGGGGCAGAGATGGGTGGGGAGGCGGTGGCGGCTTAATGGGTGGTCCTGGATAAAAATCAGGAGGGGTACATTGGGAGCGAGTGATCCCAGCCCCCAGCCAGACTGCAGAGCCCATGGTTCCAGTGCCAGGAAGATAAATCCCCATAACTTCTGGCTATAAAAACCAGTGGGGGTTGTGGTGGCAGAAGAAACTGCCAGATTTTTAGGACATTTTGCTTAAAAGGTCTGCATGGACTTAAAACATAACAAAGCCCACCCCTTCTGGGATTCAGCTTCAGGGCAACAGCTAGAAGGGTGCCAGTCACACAGGACAAGTACTAAGCAAACCTCCAGAAGAGAGGCAGCAGCAATGTCCCCTCTCTGAGCCCTCCCTTGACACAGAGCCACAAAGTGGGTTGCCCTGTTTTGGTGATTACTTAAGGCTCTGCCCCACACAATTTACAGGTGCCTTTTCTTTAATAGGCAACACTACTAAGACAGGAAGTCGAAGCAGCTCTACCTAATACACAGAAACAAACACAGGGAGTCCACTAAATTGAGGAGACAAAGAAATATGACCCAAATGAAAGAGCAGAACAAAACCCTAGAAAAAGAACTAAATGAAACAGAGATAACCAACCTATCAGATGCGGAGTTCAAAATACCGTTGATCAGGATGCTCAAAGGACTCATTGGATATGGCAACAGTGTAAAAATGGCCCCAGAAGAAATGAAGGTTACACTAAGTGAAATAAAGAAAAATACACAGGGAGCCAACAGTGGAGGGGAGATAGCCAGGATTTAAATCAAGGATTTGGAACATAAGGAAGAAATAAACATCCAACCAGAAATGCAAGAAGAAAAAAGAATTAAAAAAAATAAGGCTAGTGTAAGGTGCTTCTGGGACATCTCCAAATGTATCGACATCCGAATCATAGGAATGGGAGAAGGAAAAGAGGAAGGGCAAGAAATTAAAAACTTGTTTGAGCAATGATGCAAGAAAATTTCTCTAATTTGTTGAAGGGAATAGACATACAAGTCTAGAGAGTCCCAAGCACAGAGAGTCCCAAACAAGTTGGACCCAAAGAGGACCACACCAAGAAACATCATAATTAATGTGCCAAAGGATAAAGGGAGAATCTTAAAATCTGTGAGAGAAAAGCAGTTACCTACAAAGGAGTTGCTATAAAACTGTCAGCTGATTTCTCAAAAGAAACTTTTCAGACAAGAAGGAATTGGCAAGAAGTATTCAAAGTGATAAAAGCCAAGGACCTACAACCTAGATGGATTACTCTCTCCAGCAAAGCTATCATTCAGAATGGAAGGGCAGAGAGAGTGCTTCCCAGACAAGGTAAAACTAAAAGAGTTCATCACAACCAAGCCATTATTATATGAAATGTTTAAGGGACTTATCTAACAAAAAGAAGACGATCAAAACTATGAACATTAAAATGACAACAAATTCACAACTATCAACAACTGAATCTAAAAATACAAACTAAACAAACAAGCAAAACAGGAACAGAATCATAGATGTGGAGATCATTTGGAGGGTTGTCAGCCTGGAGGGGAGAGGGGGAGAAGGAGGGGAAAAGGTACAGGGATTAAGAAGCATAATTGGTAGGTACAAAATAGATGAGGGAATGTTAAGAATACTATAGGAAATGGAGAAGCCAAAGAACTTAGTTGCATGGCCATGGGCATGAATTATAGGGGGTCATTGCTGGAGGGAATGGGGTTACTGGAAGGAGGGGGGCAAAGGAGGAAAATTGGGACAATTATATAACATAATCAATAAAATATATTTCAACCCCCCTTGAAAATACATTCACACCCTCTGTATTAAGCCATAGAGGACTAAAATGAAAATACACGTAGCCATAGCAACAAAGACTCTGAAACCAAAACCTTCTTGGTCTACAGATCATTGCAGTGGGTGCAGTGGGTTAAGAAAATTATCCCACAGCCCAGATCCCTATTCCCTCTCTGTGCTAGTTCTCACTTCACAAAGTCTCCCAGAATTAATAGGGAGAATGGAGTTTGGAGCAAGTGACCAGGGAAGGGTCTGGTCTTTATTAAAAATCACAAGCAAATTATTTAGACTTGTCAGAAGTAGAAGTACAGATGTTATCATATTAATCATTTTAAGATCTCAAAGAATTAGGTGACCAACTCTTCATAGAAGAAAAATTCTACTAGGTTCTCCACACATAATTTCCAGGACACAGCCAATGTCATAAGAACAAGAAATATGGCAAGTTCTAAGCTTTCAAATAAATATATCATAAATGAGCCCTGGCTGGTGTAGCTCAGTGGATTGAGCACGGGCCTGTGAAGCAAAGGGTCACTGGTTCAATTCCCAGTCAGGGCACATGCCTGGGTTGCAGCCAGGTCCCCAGTAGGGGACACATGAGAGGCAACCACACATTGATGTTTCTCTCCCACTCTTTCTCCTTCCCGTCCCCTCTCTCTAAAAATAAATAAATAGAATATTTAAAAAATACATCATAGATGGATTTCAGGACTGCAGTTCAGTGTTTTTTTTTTCCTTTTTAAAAAATTATCTCTTATGATGCTTTTCTGAGCCAATCAGTGTAGGCAGGCAGAGGAACGACCAGCAAAGACTCAAGGGGTTTTTCCTGACACCCTCTCTAAACACGTGCTCTTTAAACTTGCTTATGAAAGAAACATTTCATTCTTAATCATACTATAGAAGGTCAACCAGCAAATGCATAGCGATTTGCTGAAATTTGATGCACGGTTGTTTCTATGGTCTGTGCCAAAGGGGAGAAAGCAGGAGCTAGTAGCTGGAAAGGAAAAGATAGAAAAAGGCAGCTGAGCCTTGGGGATATTAAACAGTTGGGACTTGTGAGGAGAAGGAATGCTCTGGACCAAGCTAAGAGATTGACAGAATTATTTTAAGAAGGTCTGACATCTAAGCATCAATTCGGAGATGATAACACCTGAGAAATGTCATTTCTTCCGCAACAAAAGGAGAGCAATTTCTTGGGTGTTTATCTTGAGGCTGCCTATTTTCGTGGAAGTCATGCACTAGAGGTGGGGGAAGCACATCACAGCCATGTAAAGATATCAAAATAAGGTTTGCAACACCATCCCATTCCCAGTTTCTATTCCTACAGTCCAAGGAGCTTTTGTTTAAAAAAGAGATTTTATTTACTTATTTTTAGAGAGAGGGGAAAAGAGGGAGAAAGAGAGGCAGAGAAACATCAATGTGTGGTTGTCTCTCGTGTGCCCCCTATTGGGGACCAGGCCCACAACCCAGGCATGTGCGCTGACTGGAAATTGAACTGGCAACCCTTTGGTTTGCTGGCTGGCACTCAATCCACTGAGCCAAATCACACAGGACTAAGAAGCTTCTTTTTCCTGCACACAAACATGTCACATGATATTCTATGACTGCCCTGCACATACTGCTCTCAGCTATCCAGCGCTCAGCAATGTGCGTCTTTGCCACTTAAGACAGCTAGAGTGAGTGTGACTTTATCATTGGAATAAGTGAATCTTTCTAATTTGCAATACATGTGCACCATTCACACACTGTGGTATTTCTGTACAGCAAGGTTTTGAATTCAGTTTCACAAGTGATAGCAGCACATTTCACATCAGATAGAAAAACACTCTGATTGCTAACAGCTGCTATGGGCACATCTTACTGTCGGGGCAGGAGCTCAGAGAAGCAGGTCATTTTTAATGCCAATGGCTGCCACCATCTTAAATCATCACACACACACACACACACATCACACATTCCACATGCTCACACCTACCACACACTCCACATGCTCACAACACCCAGCTCTGTCCAGCTGCCAGTCCTACCACCACTTGCTGAGAACCTGCACAATTAGGCATCAGGGATGTGAAGAAATCACACAGAACTCATTGGAACCCTTCATCATGTTGCATTAGCTTCGCTGTATATGAATTAAGGATCAAGGTGAAAATTTTTTCAAAAGGAGTTGAGTACAATCTTGAAGGTTGTATTCAAGGTTCAGTTTGTAAGCTTTAGAGCCTGCGGTTGAATCCTTGCCTCTAAAATGATGCCTACCTCATTATTATATGGTGCTCAAATCCAGTGCCATTGAATCCACACCTACACACAGTAAATGCTCAATAATGTTAGCTATCACATTGTCATCACCATCTTTTAAGGATGGTGGTATTTTGCAAGAGTTGCAACTGGAATTGAGGGAACTATTACAAGAATGAAGAGGGACAGGTCACTCTGTTTCTTTTGGATAAAGACATGGAGTTCTGCAGCTTTATTTCTGATGCAGAGGCCTAGTATGAGAAGTAACACTAAGCAGGTACAAAGCAAGCCTGAAAGAAACCAGTGAATATTATGTCAGCTGTCCACTTTGTAGGAAAGCCCACAGCCAGGCTGGCATCCTGGAGAGGAGGAGGAAGAGAGAGAGACCCTTCTATGAGCTGGGTGGTGAAGCTGGGAAACACCTGCATAATGAGCAACATTTACAAAAAACCTGTGAGACCGTGTGATCATCTTTCTCCAGGGCTCACCTTCCCTCACCTGTTCTTAGGTATAGTGCTGTGCTAGGTAATCTTCCAGGTCTGGTCCTGCTATATCACACTGTGATTTAGTGATAAGAGTGAGTTGACCTGTAATCTCCCCAATAGTAGAGACATCTTTTTATGTCAAAATCTGTTAGGTGTCACCTAGTTGGGGAAAAGTGGTGACAGAAAGTGAAAGAGAAGCTCACCTGGCAACCAATCTGTCTCTTTTCATTGCATTTTGGTTTAGAAAGGGAAACAAGCTGAAGTCTTCTTGTCAAAGTCCACATCAAAGTTCTGCAGAGCACCCAGTGGAGCTAGAGCACCCTGCTTCAATACACCGGCCTCCTCTTTTTTGTCTTATTTTTTAAAAAATGTTTACCACTATCAATCACAGAGCATTCTGTTCAGTACCACACCCTGCCATTATAGATGAGACGCAACATGATGCTAACATGGTACTGATGGAAAATAAAATACTTTTCCCTTTATATTAAACAATTTCTATCAAATATGCTATGACAGAGTTTGGTCTTCTCTCTCTCTGAAGGTCACTAATTATGTATCATGGCAGGTTGCATCAGTAATCCAAAATTATTTCCCATTATTTTTTATTTCTCAAAAGAAGGCATTTTCCATCTGCAAACTATTTTAGAACCTCAAGCTACATGGTTCCCAGCTACAACTGTCTAAGGCATTAGATGTCAAGGACCAAGTCCAAGGCCATGTCAGTGACCCTTAGGGGACGGAGAAGTAACTCCTGAGGCAGGGTATGGTGGTACCACAAAAGCAAACCAAGCAGACAGGTGCCACCCCTGTGAGGTGTTGGGGAGCCAATGCGCAGAGGGGAGGCTGGAGTCAGGCCACTGCTCCAGGAGGGTCAACACGACCGCTCACTACAACCTGCCCTTATTTTGCCTTCACTATTATTCAAAGGAACCCAAAGCAGCCACTGAAAGCAACTCCAAGAAATGGAGTTCAAATAAAAAAAAAAGAAGATTTAGGCTTAGAAAAAAATCATTTGAATAAGTATGCAGACTTCCAAACTGAAATTCTGAATGGGACAAGATTTTTTTTGTGGGGGTGCATAACCTCAGGATACTTGTTGAAAGAATTCAGTCACACCTCAAACACACCCATCAATAATCAAAGGGATAGCTAGCACCTGTGTGGAATTATTATTCATTAAAATATCTTTAGAATATGTCACAAGAATAAGCTTGACTGGTCCTCACCCATCTCCACCCTCTAAAATAAACAAATAGTCTTTCTGTTGAAGCCAAGTTCCTGTTTTTGGAATCAGCTTTCTGAGTTTGTCAATTAGACAAAATGAACTGATTACCCTACCGTAAAATTTACCATTGTCAATAGCAAGTCAGGTAACTCTTACCAGAAGAATATCAGTCCCTTTCAAAATGATTCTTGACAGTGAATTTTTCCACCCATGACAGCAATCCTTTCTCCTCTTCTGTTCTACTGAGGTGACTGGCCCACAAGAGGTCCATTTCCTTTGCCAATTACATGTCACAGTCCATTTTACAGTGAATCTATGACTTTCCTTTCTTTTCTCATTTCCTTTCTTTTTCAACTTTTGGACATTACTAATTAATTTCAAAGTATGCTTTCTTGAAAGCAAATATACTTTGAGAACCTATAGCAAAGTTCAAGGCGCTTTGCCCAGACAATTTCATCAATAAGGCAGGGCGATCTCAGGAATAGTGACATAATTAATAATGATGTTAAAAGGTCCGTGTGATTTTTACATCACGTCATGCTGGGGACTTTCCTTAACGGGGCTCTAAGGAAGAGACTAAAATGGAGAAAAGCAAACTTTGACGGGGGGCGGTCAGGCTGCCTTCAGTCTCACCTAGGTCAGGGAGTCAAGGGGCTGAGGAGACCTCAGTCCCAACTGAGAGCACAGAGCGTGCTCACAGCACCCTCTCCGAACCGGACAGAGGGTGCTGTGGCATTTCCATTCCTGCTGACTTCGCCAGAACCCCCTTTTTATTTAACTACAACCAAAAAACTGGAGAGAAAATTGAGAACCCTGAGGGCTAACTAACAAATGATGCATGCACTCTTGTAGGAATTTAAATTGGAATTGTTATTTGGATTACTGTTTGGCCTGACCATTGAGAGAATCATGCTAGACTCGGGGAACTGAGTTACAAAGACTTCAGCAATGGGTACGAACAGCCAGTGGGCCAAGGGGTTGGAGATCATGAGCAGCAGATCTAAGATCTAGGTGGTTTCTCCAGGAAGGTTGCCCTCACTTCCACCCAGGGTGTTACTTTTCCCTATCTGCAGCAAGCCCAAACAAGCCCTGGCAGAACGGCATAGGGACAAGAAAATAAGTAGCAGTTCCATATATTCTTTAGTAACATCAAAACCTTAAAAAAATCAAACTTTAAGAAAGCCCATTTTTTATTCCCCAAACACACCGCACTGTGAAATGGGGTGAGATATTGATAGTTCCACATGACTTCTCATGGGGAAAGCTGCAGTGTCACAAGTAACATTTCCATCCAACTCCCCCGTGTAGCCTTATCTGAACGCCCCCCCCCCCATGGCTAGATGAGAGCTGCCCAGGCCAGAAACGGGGCAGTCGGTGCTGAATGCAGTAAAAGCACCGAGCTGCCCCACAACCAAACTCTGCTGCCTCTTAGTGATTTCTGAACCAGTGGCTGANAAACACATCGCACTGTGAAATGGGGTGAAATATTGATAGTTCCACATGACTTCTCATGGGGAAAGCTGCAGTGTCACAAGTAACATTTCCATCCAACTCCCCCGTGTAGCCTTATCTGAACCCCCCGCCCCCCATGGCTAGATGAGAGCTGCCCAGGCCAGAAACGGGGCAGTCGGTGCTGAATGCAGTAAAAGCACCGAGCTGCCCCACAACCAAACTCTGCTGCCTCTTAGTGATTTCTGAACCAGTGGCTGAAGTCAGCATCCTCTTGCTATTACCATCAGATTATGACAAAGGAAGTCACCCTTTTGTGGTCCTCTTGGGTAAGAGTTTCCCTTTGGTTCTCCCTCCAGGCAGCTTCCCACACTCACTGCCTGCTGCACAATTTTGTTAGTCAGGGCAGGAGTCATTCTGACCCAACCGGAAATGTGTTATGATCAGGAGTGGGGTGACCTGGACACTGGACGCCTACTGTGTGGGAGGGGTGCTCGTGCATTGCAGCACAGAATGGCCTTTGAATGTCCTTTGTTTATGTTGTTGCTGTCATCTACCATATTAATTTTCTGGAAGAAGAATATTAGGGGCCAATATCTTCTTCCAATAAAATCACTGGCACCAGTCTTTACACCGAAATGATGCTTGACCTTCAAAGTGGTGATGTTGTCATTGCCACAAACTACTCTGAACCACTTCTCTGGCAACCGCTCTTGGTGTCAATGAGATGAGAAGACAACACTGTCACTTAATAGTCTCTCTCTCTCTTTTTTAAAAAATGGTGTGGCCTGATTTCTTCTCTTACCATTAACTATTGCTTGTTTTCAAAAATCAAATCCACTTTTCCAGAACAATGGCCGCTACAGAGAATATTAAAACATTGCTGAAGGAGTTGAAAGCAGTTCCAGAAGAGGAATTGCGTATTGGGTCTTGGCAGTGACAGTGAGTGTTTTTGGCACAAATGTTCACGAGCCTCCCCAGCTGACTGTCTTGAAGGGGCAACGTTCCTGTGGAAGCATACCTCCCCGTACATTTGTTAAAACAAATCAGCTTCATTACCTAATCATGTAAATGACTTTGGGAGGAAACTCGGGAGACTCGTATTTTATTTCTCCTTCCAATGCTGTTCAATTAGAGTGGACTTGGTGGAAATTCTGATTTCATTACCATCCCTGCTGCATTCAAGTATGCTTTCTGATGTCATGCTCTGAAATAAACTAAGTTGTTTGCAACAACTACCTACACATAAATTAGAAAATTATATGACAAGGAGTTTAATACAGCCTGCAGCTGGGACACAGGTTATTACTGAAAGTAGTTGTCGGCATGGTTTCTGGTTTTGCAGTAAAAGAAGATGACTTGAAAGGACTCAGTGGTTTTGATGCTCTCCTGGAATGAAAACATTCGGTGAGTGCACAGCATCGGGCTGTCATTAACGTCAGCCATGCGAAAACACTGTCTCCATGAACACTACCGTCACTTCCCCGGCGAGACCAGGACTTTCCACTCTCTGGCATTTCGGGCACAGTGCTGGTACTTTTCCAAAAGAGAATCTTTGGGCGATCCATTCTGAGTCCTCCAACACACACAATACTTTTCAGTTAATAGGTGGCCTGAACTTGCCAAAATCATTCAATAACCTCCATGGGAAAATGTATTCCTTTCTGCAAGTTAATGATGAAATCCTCAAACTTTGGAAGGCAAGAAGTATCAATACTACATTTAAAGGTAATACTGTGGTGGATTAAAGTACAGACATATTCGAGTAGCTTTTTATTGTTTCCCCTTGAATTTTTTGATATGCACAGTTTAATGTGATATTACTGATAACGCAGAAAAATGTTAGGTATTTTCAGTATGTCTGATGATACGTAGCATCTTTTATGTACTGTGTCTGCTGCCTGACTATGTTGTCAACGAGCAACGAAACACCACACTTCACCCCAAAGCGATGAGGACGGTGGGGTGAAGCTCGTAGTGTGAGGTGGAGGGAATGGTACACCATTAAACAACAGAGGTGTCCTCTACTTTCTTGCTCTATAATCGAGAGAAGAAAATAACGCTGTTTTCTTACGGAGGGAGTGAGCATCAGGAAGCGGTATTCACTATCCTATCACCAGGGTATTTTGTTGTTCGTGTTATTTTCCTCCCCCACCATTCATAGCCCATGAATTAATTTAAGAAACAAACAAAGCATCTGGGAACAGGCTAAGTATAAACAGTATTTGCTGCGCTCTTTGGTTTGAAACGCTCTAAAGGCAAGATACCAAATTTTGGATGAGATGTTTTGCAATTCCCCAGATATCACATATTTGTCACACTTGTGACAGTGACAGTATGCCATTTTTAATATCCCATTTTTATTGCAATGATTTTGAAATGTCCACGCTGAATTCTCACAAAGAGACTGCCTGAGTGTTGGGGAGGGGGGGACATCTGCTTACACTCTTACGTAATCTTTTTACTTCACTCATTTTCCATCTTTAAAATTATAAATTCAAACTGCAATGTCATTTTTCAGCCTCCTCTATCCCATTTTTAATCTAAAAAACAAAAAAAATAAAATTATATTTTATAGAAATACAGTCATTATCTGTATTGTGAAATACCCACTAATAGGACTCCAGGGGGACACATGTCTTGCTTTATGTGGTGTCTGATTATTTCCCAGCCATCAGTCAGATCACAAGGACAATGCAGCTCATTTTATAAAACAAAATATAAGTGATTTTTTAAAAAAAAATGGCCAAAGTACAGATTGTTTATATTGAGCTGCTTTTGACCTAGTCAAAAATATGGGAGAGGAACACCTACGACTGAAACTCTGGAAGGGAATTTTAATGTTTTAAGTTGTTCGTTCTTAACCCCAAACACATTCATTTCAGAAAAATAATGTTTAAAGCCATAAAATTTATGCTCCAGATATCAATAATTCCCCCCTTTAGTGTTCACCAAAAATAGTTTTTAAAATCTTTTCTATAAAATCCTATCTGGAAAATACCAATAGAAATGTTATCAATTATCAGTCAGTCTTTCTCCTTTGGACATTAAATGGGTTAACGCTAGGGTCAGTATACAATAAGCTTTCTCTGGAAAAAATGAATCTTTCTTAATGTGTTTTTTCCTCAAGGACAGTCAGAAAAAAAGTGGAAATAGATATCTGTGTCTATCTGCAGTGACACGCGAAGGAGATGAAGGGGTCTAACAACGCTACCTTAATTTTGAAAGAAAAGTTCAAGCAATGAATGGCTGAATTCACACCTCAAACTACACCACATACAGGCTTACAAAAATAAGTTTTCGTTTATGTGAAATCAGGAGCATCAATTTCTGAAATCGATTGCACAATTACAGAAAACAAAAGGAGCGTTTTGCAGAACCATTGCTAGTTTGCTGCTCTTTCTGCTAATTTAGATTGTGCAGGAGATTCATCGCGTGGACCACTTGTTCTTCATCACACTAAGGCAACACCTTTAGAAGCAGACAAGACAGCTATGCATAAGCAGTCTCTTTTCATAGTTTAGATTTCTGCAAGGAGATTTCACAGGATTCCATAAGTGATGTCAATTAAGTAGGAACTACAGCTCTGCAGGGAATACAACACACATTAATCTACTCATATAGAGGAGATCCACGCATATTTCTTCTCAGCATTTGGAAATGACTGGTGAGAGTGATTCAGTGCCCTTGCCTGTTGTCTTGATAATCTCATGCCTTTTAAGCAAACGGAAATGTAAAGTGCATAATGGCTTTACCACCCTGACCTCAATATGGAGTAAAATGACAGATAACAAGGAAGTAGAAGGTGGTCACTTACACAAGAAAATGATTTTGATGCCTTTGGCTTATTCTGGTCTCCGCTTAGTTACCACATCCTTGTCAGCAGATGTGGCTGTCAGTTAAAAACTGCTATGTCTAAGGTTTAAGATATTAAACATAATTTGGGTGCATGAAGAGTCATCTTTTCATTTCATAAATAATCTCAGTAAGAGTCCATTGCCCATACTAATTCTCCCCAGGAAGGGAAGTTGAAAGACCTCGAATAATCTCTCCTACTGCCTTGCAATGATGCCTTGCTGGTCTCCTTCCTCATCAGAAACTTCTTCTCTGGGCCAGACAATCATAGTTTTTGTTTTGTTTAGCATGCTCTTAAGAGCTAAATGGAACCTTTCAAGTACAGAATTTCAGACCTGTTAAGACCTCTGGGATGACCCAGTCGAGGGCTCTCACTTTTTAGCCAAGGCAACTGAGACTTTGAGAGGTAAAGTGACTGTCCTGAGACTACCCAGCTGGGATGAAATCCAGAGTGGCCATCACCACACCTGCTCACTCTCCTGCCATCGTTCCAACCAGGTTTACACTAAGTCTCCCATTTCACAGATGCGAAAACAGAACCAGTGTCAACAGAACAGGAAATCTCTCACTTGGGAGGAGTAGGCAGACTCCTATCAGGAGGAGTCTGAGGTGGCTAGCTGAGGCCTTGGCAGCTGCAGGGGCGTGGGTGGGCTGACCTTGGGGACAGGAAATGGGATAGTTCACCAGTCATGGTAGTTGGTAAGAGGCAGTAAGCTGTGGCACCTCAGACATATCTAGAGATACAGAAGCTTTACTTGCTTCTTAAAGTCTCCCTTATTATTTGTCCCAGGGTCCACCGGAAATCGAAAACCAGAGGCATTCTTAGTCCTCTCTTCCCAGTTGTCTGCTATTTTAACACCGGGACTCATTTCTCATTCCCGGAATGCTATGTCACTATGTAACTCCACATGTTTAAAACGGAAAGTGTATAAAGCAGGGGCCTGTCTTTCCTTCTCATCCCATATTCTCAGGCCCTAACTTAGTACCTGACATATAGCATGTGCTCCGAAGGAATGCATAAATTAGGGAATTCTATCACCTGCTTCTAGCATGTACTAACCCCTATACTTTTAGAGGGAGTGAAAAGGTTGTTAAAGTTATCTTAAATACCATGAAGCATTTTTTTCTAGCATGGAAACTCTATGACAAGAACCAAAATAACATAAAGGCTCCCCAATTTATCACAAAATAAAACAAATAAGAAAAATCAATGGGGGCAACCATTCTTTTCTGAACAACATTTACTAGAATCTGCAACCCAAAGATACCAAAGAAATCCACAAGGCTGGGGGCAAAAAAAGGCCATGGGAGCTGGAACTGGGGGAAAGGGGACTTCCAAAGAAAGAAAGGGGGAAACTACTCTTCTGGTGTCAAGGGCTGGTCCATAAGTGGTCCGCACAGGGATGCCCCGTGTGCACTGTCAGACGTCCAGGAGTAGTTTTAGAGATAGACAGATGGGAGCTTCAACGCTAAGTTGGCCACTTATTAGCTCAGAGATCATGGGCAAGTTATTTAACCTCTCCAGTTGGCTATTTTCTGATCTGTACCACAGAGACAAGAGCAACCATTTCACAGGGTTGTTGCGAGGCTCAAATGCAAGAATACATCTAAGCAAGTAGATCAGTGCCTGGCACACAATGGCAGCCACTATCACTATTATTATATGGGCTGTTGGTATTTTTATTTGATCTCAGATAATACTCAATAATCAAAGTTAATCTCCATCTGCTTTTTTGAACCAGGAATTACTGCTTTATCTTGGGATTATTATAAGATCAAGGTAGCAAGTGGGTTTCAGCTCATTTTCCAAGTCAGATGGGTTTCTAGGGGATGCTCAGGATGCTGGTTGAAACGCACTGTCCTGTAACTGATTGAGATGTCTGCCAAGGGTATGTGGGGCCAGGCTTGCTGGTTCTAATACTATCATTGGTAAGCCTCTTCTAGGGTCGCAGAGACTACCAGCTATGTTAATATTATATAATAAAACATAAAGAAATGGAAAGAATGGGGTAAGAGTTCAGTGGTTTGGGTCCTAATTCTAGCTCTGGAGCTAACTGGCTAAATTATTTGATTCAGTCACTTCTCCATAAAGTTACTTCCTATTCAAATCCTGTGATTTGCCAATATTGATTTTGAAAATGTCAGATATGTATATGCGTGTGTGTGTGTGTGTGTGTGTGTATGTGTGTATGGCAGAGTCTGGCCTACAGGAAGTCCTCGATGTTTATTTAAGATCATTTGAAAGGAAAGTAAAATTCCAAGACTATCATACAGAAGTGTAAAGGTTAAATATTTCCTGTCCTCATTCAAAAGTTTGACTCTCCCTACCAGTGAAGGATATTTTTGAAAGAAGAAAAAAAAGATTACAATATTTTTGGCACTAAAAAATACTCAGCTAATGCTGAGGGATGCTCCAAGAAAGACAAGGCTGTTGAGAATATGGCGGCCCTTTAATAACCAAGGCACCATTTAAAAATAGCTGGAATTAATTACAGAGCTAATGACCCATTGAAAGGCTTATTTAAATACCAAAGCCAGCACCGAACAATCATGGAAAATATGGCTTAAAAGGGTTTTAGAGAGCAGAAACCAGGAACAGCAGATGAAACAAAACCCACATTATCCTAGAACACTAGCTACTTTGGTGAGGAACACTCAGGATGTGAGAATCTCAGGGGAGTTCTCATACTGGGTAAGAGAAGCCACTAGGATCAACAAAAAGACAAGAAGATGACATACGCAGTCACAGTCACCTGCCTGGAAAAGAAGGGCCTCTATTCAGCCTTCACCCGACAGGAGAACCCTTCACAAACGGCTCCCCGCCCCGCACCCCCCCCAGGCTTCCTTTCCCCCCTCCCACTCTGTTTTTCCGACACACCTACCCATTTCTAATGTGCCATAGGCTAAAATGAGAATTTCCACAGAGAGGAAAATATGTGTTTTAATAAGTCTCGGTGGCTATTTTTGAGCAGCATTATCTCCATGAGCTTCCTGTGTCTCGGTCCTCTGTGCCTCACAGCCACACCATCATAAGCCAAAGAGGAGGTGATAACCTGCTTTGGAGTGTCCTACTTGCCAGGCAAAAGTGATACCACTGCAGTTCTTAGCTTCTCTCTGTACCCAAACGGCCTTTCTGTACATCAGTACCCAGGGAGTACACTGGGTGGCCGGAGTTGGAACGGTTTCATTACTTCATTCATGCCCATTTATTAAACGCATTACTCTCACCCTTATTTGCTCTGCAGCCCAGACGGGCCTTGTAGTTGCCTTGTTAAGTTAAAAATGTAATGGAATCAAAAGGTTCCAAAGCCTCTGAGCTCTCAACATGGGGGTGTGGGGGTGGGAGCGAGGCACTCTTGACGTATATTGGTTTCAAGGAGCAAATATAAATTTGAGTATAAATTGCTGCTCACAATAATGCATTTAAACCAGCAATTATTTATACTGTACTACTCGAGAAACCCTATAATTATTCTGAAAGCGCTTGCCAATGTCTACCCTGTTTCATAATTGCCAACACAGCCTTGTTCAAAAGAATTAGTGGCTATGTTAAAATTCTGTTTGGTGTTATGTTACTGTTTGAAATGAGAAATGATTGCACCATGTTGCGATAGTCAAGCCGAAGGAGGCCAATAAAGGGATAAAAAAAACCACTGTCCTGTATTCACAGGTGGGAAGGAACGGGAGGGGGTGGTTGGGAGGACTCTCAAGCTGCTTCAGTTTTTTTTCTATTTCTTTTCTAAGAAATACTGTCATCTTTTGAGTACAGCGACTTTCAGGAAACTTTGAACAAATGTGTCAAGTGGTAGTTATCTGAAAGAAGATAACCCACCTCCCTCTCTTCCCCACTCCCACCTGCCCAGAAAATATCTTTCCCTTCCGGCCTTGACTCCTGATATTCGTAAGCGAGTCTGTGATTGTGGAGCCAGAGCTTATGCATCTCGAAACATCCATCTGTGGAGGTCACTTGGTTTTGTTGACCTATTTTTTTTTTGCCACATCTTCCTGTTACCCAAATCCCCCCTCTTGACATTGTGGTCCTTCTACTTTCTAATGAAGAATGAACAGCAGAGGGAGTTCGAGTTATCTGTAATGAAAGCGTTCAAAGTCTCTGGCACTCACTTCAAGTTCGTGGTTAGGAAAAATGGGATGTATCCTGGGTGTCTGTCTCTCATCTTGACTGTGAGCTCCGTTTCCTCATTGACCCACTCAATTGTGGACGAGGGGCTCTGCGTTCCCCAGCCATTCCCAAATGAGATCTACTCTCAACACTGAAGGTGCTGCAGACAGTTTCATAAATAGAAACAGGGAGGAGGAAAATCTGTCCTAAGCAACAATGTCTGAATTTAAATCATATATCGCCGCCCATACCCCCTCTCTTTTATGAATACATCATGAAAAAGTAGAGAAGTAAGACAGTTGTCTGAAAATAAGTTTTGTATTCCTTATCTAAATATTTTAGATATTTAGGTATCTAAATATCTAAATATCTTTCTCCTACTCTGAGTGTCCAGGCTATCTTCTCAGTTCTGTTTGCTCGGCAGGGGACGATCCCGCCCACTTCTCAGGTGTGGTGGGCGAATGTGCCTGAGGGTCACAAGCCGAAGTGAGGATCCCATGAATCCGCTGGCCACAAACGAGGTCTTCTAAGCCTGGAAATTTATAACTTCCCCCTTTCTTCATGATTTTAGGGCCCACTGGAGACCTCATCTTTGAGTCAAACACCACTTCCTCCTCAAAGCCTTCTAAAATGAAGAAACCTTGCAAATTACAATAGATGTTTCCCTTCACCATTCAGGTATCCAGTCTGAACTTCGTCTTCCTTTTATGAATATGTTGCTTGCCCTTTTTCCCCTTCAGGAACACTTGTGTGTCCACTCCAATTCAATGATACATGACAAGGAACAGATTTATTGAAGCATACATTTCTGCATCTCCCCCAAGTGCCTGAACCTCCCCAAATGCTTGGCCAGCAATGCGTACCCAATAAATACCCTTTAAATAGCTAAAACTCGCTCCCTGATTGAATCCCACTGTCACTGGATAGATGTTAGTCTCCCTTTGTTCTACAGAAATTTCTCCTCCTCTTACTTGCTGGCAGAAAGAATTTTCTGCTACCTGTATTCTTCTTTTTTTTCCACTTAGTACTCTGACTCTGTGAAGGTTGAACTTGAAGTTGCCATAGAAAAATCTGCATTACCCCTCTACAGCCATGCCTAAAACAAACCCATTTTCTTCAGTAAGATTAAAAAAAACTGTGTAGTTACCCGGGAGCTAGCAAGTGGGAGCTTTTTGGACCAAGAAGAGGACATGTGACATGACACGTGGTTTGGCCTCCATTTGGAAGGAGCAAAAATCACAGAGCTCGCAGTTACATGACAGGAAGGGCCAGGGGAGTGAACACGGTGCTATGGCTAAGTTACCTCGTACTCTTAGGTAATGAGATATAAGCTCAGCCTCGCTGGAGTTTCAAGAGTCACCAGAGTCAACTGTTACAGACTCTGGGGTGTGAGGACAAACACCGGAAATTCTGTCCTCCCCCTCAAGTCTGTGAAGCCCATGGTTCATCAGAAGCACATTGCCTTTGGCTACATGAGAAACATGTTGTAAATTGGAAACAGATAGAAGTTATTTTCTAGATAGTTCTCTCAAAGAGTTTGATGAGGTAAATTCTCCTAACTTCAGAAACCTTTGTGAACATTATCTGTTAGAGCATCACCAGAGCAAAGAACAGGAATCTCGGCTAAGTAGAGCCCTAGTAAGTCATTTGGGATAGCTACATTTTCAAATAGCTGAAGTTTTATCCAAGCAAGCACACTGAAGCAAAGGAAGTGGTTCTCGTAAATATTTTTTATGGAAAATTCCTAAAATCATGACATTTATTTTTCATCCAAGAGCATAATTTACTCTTTCCTGATAATGCAGTCTTATTATTATAAAATAGTTTAAAACGCATCAGAAACTTACCCCCCAAAACTACATAATTATTATTTTTGCTGCAATGCTCTGAAGGCCTACTAGGATTTATATGACATTTTGCCTCCAAACTAAATGCTCCAGTATGTTGATTTTTTAAGAGTTTTTTCCCCTCCATTATTAGTTCCATCTGGAGTCACATACTCGATCTAATGAGGCCATCCTACTTACAACTAATATCTCATCTTAGGATTAGCCACGTGCTTGGAACCTGACCAGATAACCAAACTTGTCAGACGACCTGTGCAAAACCATTATAATGGGATGTATTGGGTCTACAGGGATGTCCTCTGAGTCAAGGACATGAGCTGCAGCGTTTGAACTTTGGGACTCTGTTTTGGCAGCCCAAAGAACTATCTGCTTACTTCCTACGTTCTCAGATGGTTCCTGATAGAAGAGGTTGCAAAAGGACAAGTTCACCATAGGAAAGTATTGCTGGATTAGGAAGGCAAAAATGGTACCTGAAAGACTGTGTTCTCCAAATGACCCAGAGAAAGTGTGGTGCAGAGAGCAGACCATTATTTGCATTATGATCTTTGGTCATTATTAAAAGCTCATTTGCTTTGAGAAAGTTTCCCAATCTATTCTTAATGTCATCACATACAAATGTTTTAAAGAATGGCAAATTGATTTAATATGACTTAAGACAAATTTTATGCACTCCCCCCCAAAATATTCCAAGCCAAATATGTATACATTATAAATTCTGGCTGTTTTTTTTCTTTATTACAGGTAATCAAAAATTACTATAGTTGCTTTTTCTAAAAGAAGCAACTTGAGTTATAACAAGCAGTCTATGAATAATTTGAATTTGAGGTTTTAGTTTATTTTTAGACCGTGTCAATCAATAATATGTAGTCCATATTGGGAAAACAAAAATTTATCAGAGCAAGTCTTTATTCTGTTCCCTACGAGGCTGTGTTCAATTTCAATCTCTCCAGAGAATCTGACTGACCTCTTAAGGTGGTTTAAGTTGATTATACAGTCACAGATTGCAGTCTGGCTGTATGTTGAAATGCATGTCACTCTAAAAAATAACACTGAAGACATCAAAATTATAACTAGACTATAGAACAACCATCATTCAGAAGCACCTGAAATCTAGCTGAATGGAAGCCCTACAATTAAGAATATAAAAAAGAAGCCACATTGAGAGTGGTAGGAGGGGTGGAGATGTAGAATGGGATATTCCCGCACTCATATGTGGTGGACACAAATCAGGAGGGTTATCAAGGCTGCAGAGGTCCCCACTAAGGAACATAGTTACATGCCAGGCCCTCCAGCCTGGGGTTCCAGTGCCAGGAAGAGGAGTCTCCATAACCTCTGGCTGTAAAAACCACCAGGAATTGTGGCCAAGGGGAGCTACTGGAGTCCCAGGCAATTCCTCTTACAGGGCTCACCAGTGGACTTACTTAGACTCGTTCCCTTTGAGCTCCAGTGCTGGGGCAGCAGCTCAAAGGGGACATACGATGAAGAACTGAATTGTCTGGCATCTGGGCGAGAGCTGGAGGGGCAGTTTTCTCCCAGAAAGAAGTGCTGACAGAGGCCCTTAGTCCTTTTCCTGAGCCCTCTTCCTACAGAACCGACAGTCAGGTGCCACATCTGAGTCTCCACCACCTGAGTAAGTCTGTTAGTCCTGCCCTGGTCGTTCCCTGAGACTCTGTCTCACTCAACTTGTGGGCCCACCCGAGATGTCTTGGATCATGCTTCAGACTTTTCTAAAATCTCTCACACAAGTAGCACCTGGCCTTGGTGTGCCTGTACCTCTTGCTAAGTGCCCCCAGGCTGGGCTCTAGCAGCATCTGGACTTGGTTTGCAGCTTGGCTTCTTCTGGGCACTTCTGAGCCCAGCACAAATATTGCCATCTGCAGACCACTTTGTAGCTCATGCTGAGAGGCCCAGGGGCAAACACAGGGGCAGATGACCTTGGCCTGAACCTTTCAGAAGGCCCCAGAGCCAGCATACCCAGTGGACAGCTTCAGATCACATAGCAGCACCACACGACCATCTCTACAAGAGACACACTCAAGGGGTGAACCCAGCAGGAATGAGAGGTCCTCTGAAATAAGTCCTGTTCCATGGGGTGGGATCCTGCACTGTTGATCCTCCATAGTGATCCCAGCCAGTCCCTGAAACCAATCAGCCTGGGGGCAAGCCCCTTCCATTAACTGTGCCCAATAGCAATCAAGGCTCAACTATAACAGGAGAGTGCACACAGCCCACGATGGGCATGTGCACCTGAGTCCCTAGCCCGGTGAATGGGAAGACTGCGCTACAGGTTCCTATAGGATATCTACTGCATTGGGCCACGTCTTCAAACCCAGAGAACAGCAGCTGTACCTAATATACAGAAACAAACACAGGGAAGCAGCCAAAATGAGGAGCTGGAAACAGGTTCAAAGTGAAAAAAACAAGAAAAAGAACTAGATGAAACGGAGACAAGCAAACTAATAGATACAGAGGTCAAAACAGTGATCCTAAGGATGTTCAAGGAACTTAGTGAGAACTTCAACAGCAGAAAAAAGAACCAGTCAGAAATGAAGGATGCACTAATTGAAATGAAGAATAATTTACAGGGAATCCACAGTAGAGAAGATGAAGTAGAGAACCAAATCAGTGATTTATAATATGAGGATGCAAAAAACACCCAATCATAACAGCAAAAAAAAAAAGAATAAAAAAAATAAGGATAATGTAAGGAGTCTCTGAAACAACTTCAAATGCAGCAACACTTACATCATGGGGGTGCTGGCAGGAGAAGAGAGCAAGAAACGGAAAACCTGTCTGAAAAAATAACAACACAAAACTTCCCTCACCAGGTGAAGGATACACCCATACACACCCAGGAAGAGCAGAGTCCCAAACAAGATGACCTCAAAGAGGCCCAAACCGAGACACATCATAATTTAAATGCAAAAGGTTAAAGACAAAAAGAAGTTTAAAAGTGGAAAGGGAAAAGCGGTCAATCACCTACAAAGGAGCTCTTATAAAACTATCAGCTTATTTCTCAACAGAAACTTTGCAGGCCAGAAAGGATTGGCAAAAAAAAAATAAAAAAAAAATTCAAAGTAATGGAAAGCAAGGGCCTACAACCAAGATTACTCTGCTCAGCAAAGACTTGGAATCATTTAGAATCAAAGGACATGAAAAAGCTATGGGGTTTCATTACCACCAAACTAGTATTATATGAAATATTAAATGATCTTCTTTGAAAAAAAGGAGGAAAAAAAGATAAAAAATATGAACAGTAAAATGGCAATAAATACATACATACTTATCAACAATCAACTAAAAAACAAAATAAATGAACAAGCAGAACAGAAACAGACTCAGATACAGAGAATAGTTTGATGGTTGCCAAACGGCAAGGGCATTGGGTAAAAAAGGTGAAAGGATTAAAAAGTACAAATTGGTAGATGCAGAATAGTCACGGGGATGTGAAGTACAGCATAAGGAATATAACCAATAACACTCTAGTAACTACATATGGTGGCAGATGGGTGCGAGATTTATGGGGATAATCACTTAGTAAGTTATACAATGTCTAATCACCGGGGTATATGCCTGAAACTGATATAATATTGTATGTCACCTGTGACTGAAAAATAGCAAAATGATTAAAAAAAAACAACACTGAGGAACAAGGGTGCTTTTCTAACATTTTTTAAATTTGCTTTTTCTTTTCAAGAGTGCTTCCCAAAGCACTCAAACTCACGGGACATAACCGGGGTCAGCCTGCCCCCGCCACACCGTTGGTATCTGATGGACACAGGAACGGAGCTGCCAATCCATTTTTCCGACGTTTATGCTTAATGACCACATTCAAGCGGTTCTCCGTCCTCTACTGCGGCTGCTTAGGCACTGTCAGTCTGCTCTTCGCAGCAGCTGCTAATATTTAGCTGTAATTTTAGGCTGAAAATTGTTTCCTTTTTACAAGTTACACAGGCTTACTGAACAAAATTCAGAAAATACAGAAAAGTATAAAGGAAAAAAATGTTTTCATAGTTTCTACTCAAAGAGATACTCCATGAAGGCGTTAATAATGTGCATGACTATATCCACGCATCTCCACACACAAACACACACGTGTTGGCGATGACGCTTTAAACTGTTTCTGTACATGGGGAGTTTTACATTGTATTTTTTTAAATATTGGAAAATGCAAGAAAATTCTAAATAATTGAGACATAACTGTAATTGTTACAAGAAAATGTTCAACTCTGAACTTTGCCATGAATATAAGAATTTCGCCCCGTGTTACAGATCCGGGCAAACTGGAGGAGGATGCTTTGACCATACGATGGCTCCCAAGGGTCTGGGCCCCCTTCCATAATGTAATAGATTCCAAATTGTAAAATACCAATTCATTTTTAAAAGGGTCAGACAAAGCAGAAGGAAAGCAAACGTCAACCCAAACTATATCAGTAGGAGTTGAAATTCTCCCAAAGTTGAGCAGAGTCAGCCTACCACAGCAAAACCACAATGAGGTGAATGCTGAGGTATTCAGACAAAAATCCCTGTTACTGAAACAAACCACAAATATTTGCTTAGCACCTACTATGTCCAAGATTCTGACTCTGCAAACACAAGGAGTGCCAGACAACCACCCAGCTCTTTATGCTTCTTTGTCTAACTAGGTGCACCTGAGGTTTTCCCCATGGGATTTCACTTTTTGTATTTTGGCTGAAGTATACATTTATATTGATGGATAGACGATATTAAACAGGCTTTTCAACTAACAGTATCTCACTTCACTTCAAAATGAAGTCTACCTTGTGAGTTTGATTAGGGAAACTTCAGGAGATTTTAGCTCTTATCTACATAATTTCAAGTACTGCAGTGGTCACAAACACTTAGAATTTCTGCCTGCCACTTGTATACATCTTAGAAAATTTTCCTTGAACCTCAGTTTCTTCATGTGTAGCACGGAGATCTTACACTACACCTCACCTCACCTCACCTCACCTCACCTCACCTCACCTCACCTCACCTCACTGTGTTCTAAAAACTAAATGAGATTGTGCAGTACTTGGGGAATTGGGCACTCTCAGTAAACGGCAGCTCTCATTGAACACCCCAAAGAGTCTGCTAGGAAACGGACTCCCCAGAGGTTCACCATGGCTCTTCCTGTGTGGTTACACGACAGACCTTGTTTATCAGAGGACACAGACCCCAGTTCACTGCGGTTCATTCTTAGTGGTCACTGGGATATTCGTTCCCATACAAGGACACTACAGGTGACAGTGGCCTACATACGAACAGAAAGCAAACACGGCACTCAGGATGGGACGAAACGCTCTCAGAGTGTGCCCTGGGCCTGGGTCCGGCTTTCACTCTGTCCTCTCGGGTGTGGGCCTCCTAATGTGAGCATGCCCGTCCCCACCACACACTTTTCTTTAGCCTGTGAATTGGTGTCCAAACAATGAATCCAACCTCTGAGAAATACACAGGCTTACCATCAGTATATGGTGCAGCCGTGGAGACATGGCTGAGAGGCTCTGGGCTTAGACACCTAAATTCAAATCTCAGTTCCCACTGCTCTGTGATCTCAAACTCAGTTTAACCTCTCTGATCCTCAGTTCCCTTCACCTGTAAAAAGGAGATAACTCCGACAGAGTTGCTGAAAGGTAAATGTGATCAGGCATGTCGACTGCTTAGCCCAGCCCCTGGTGTATAGCGAAGATTCAACCACCATCAGCTTGTGCTGATATTGTTGCTGACTTCACCCTAATAGGGTGCTCTTCACATTTGTTCACGAAATCAGGTCGTGTTTTGGAGCTAAAAAAGTTTTGTTACTTGCAGTCATGACAACTTGGAGAGAACTGTCCATACTTTCTCATCTAGTTACTTTTACCTGCACTTGTGAGAGAGCTGACTAGGGTTGGGGCACAATTGCGGGCTGCAAAGTACTGTTTTCCTGGATTCAATGCCTCCCGAGGCCTAATAAATCTCATCTTTTGGTCTCATTAGGACAATCGTCTAACCAAGAAAGATGGGCCCACAAGAGCCGGTCATCTTTGACTTGTTGAACTTTCAGTGAGTTTATTTTTCAAATACATTTCAAAGATGAAGAATCAGAGAGAACACTAAATTTAAAACTATTTTCCCTACGTAAAATTATAATTATTCTAAGAAAATTATGTGAGAGCATAAAAGTATCGATAGTTAAATAACTTGATACCTGATGACGCCTGAGTTAAAACTCTGTAAGCAGTGCAATAGAAGGGGCTTTCACTTAAATGCCACAATCACCTGCTTACAAACTGCTAGGGGTGAGCAGTGACCATGCTGTGAGCTCACTGAGTGTTATCTACTGTGTTCTACCGACATCTCAGCGAAAAGACAGGGTGTTCCTGAAACCTCAGTCTCTGCTTCCATCCATCGGTGCTTTCAAGAAGAACATTGTCTTCTTTTGATATGAGCTGATTTTAAGGGACAATGGAGGTTTAACAGAAAACAAAATTCTGTTTAGATAAAATTGGTGTATTCCCAAGAATTCTTCCACAAAGGTAAATTCCACAGATAAAACACTGACTTCTCTGCATTTTTAATGTAACTTAATATATATATGTTTTTTGTTTTAAAAGAGCTGTTTTTTTGTAACCAGACGCTCAAGTACTGTTGCCGTTCAACAGTGGGGAAGGTGGGAAAATCATTCTGCAAATGCAACTCGCAGTGTGTATATTATACATGATCTATATGTATGAATTCGTGAGCTGAGGCATTTGGAATACATGGTTGCTTGAATAATGAGATAAACTGCATTTGTCCAATATCTTCCCATTTATATCACATAAACTTGCCTTATTCAACAACCAGTTCTGTCATTCACAATGGTCTTTTTCCAAATTGATCTGTTTCATGTTAAAATGAGTGATAAAGGCCATTTTTGGGAAATCAGCTACAGTCCTCCACTCTACCAGCTGAGCTACTGGCCTAAGGGACTAGAGGCAGGTTTTTAATGGGCTAGGTAGCAGGCAACGTCAACTTCTGAAAGCATAACCTAA
Organism: Sturnira hondurensis; assembly: GCF_014824575.4. Classification (NCBI taxonomy): domain Eukaryota; kingdom Metazoa; phylum Chordata; class Mammalia; order Chiroptera; family Phyllostomidae; genus Sturnira; species Sturnira hondurensis. Next base: position 13,924,481 of record NW_028080827.1, read on the forward strand.
TAGAGATAACAATTATTAGCCATATCATCTACATAGAACCAGGATCATAAGAAACTCAGTTTGGTTCAAAGACCTAGTTCCACTACTCCTTAAAAATAATTTAGCTAATTGTGATGTGACCTGAGTTGAGAAAGTCAACACATCCCCTTGAACAACCACTCACACACCTGAGGAAACTGAACTGTCCTTGGACGCAGGCCAGGTGTTTGAAAGGGTTTACAAATGTCCCTCATCTCTTGGCTTGAGAACTGAAGTTGATTCTAATACAAGTGTCTTGCCCACCTACCCCCTTGATGCTGGTAGGTTGTTCAGTGGGCATGTGGGTGACATGATGCAGAATCGAGACTAGAGTTCTATAATTAACATACACTCATAGGGACACTCTAAAAAATAGGTTGCCAAGGAAAGTATTCTTATTAGGCAATGTCATCAAGAATTAATTGGTTAATGTCTACATAGCCCAAGTATATATAAATAATGTATGATTATTATAATTATGGAGAGCAGTTCAAATTCCACTTCTGGTTCCAAGAGTAGTAATTTATACATCTAAGTATAGATGCAAATATTTAACTGTGTAAAAATACTTATTTTAATGCTATTTCAAAAGTTTAATAAGTATTACTCATCTCCCAAGTTTTACCTTTTCTCTTAATAAAAGGCCTTAAATGATGCAAAAATCAAAATTCCATTTCTTTAACGTTATTATTTTTTTGGAAAATTTGGTTACTACATGCAAAAACTGCCACATTAACCAGAGCACATACTGGTGGGTGGTTAAGGAGCAGGTGAGTTAAATTTGCCGAAAGCTAAGTTTGTGTGGAGGAGAGAACAGTAAATAGGTTGGGTCCCTTACCTCCCAGTCATGTATGTCACCTGAGGTAAAATAGATGGATGACTGAATGAGTACATGGTAAGTTGTAGAGATCACGACAACAGAATGTAACAATCCGGGTTTTCTGAGAGATGATTCAGGAAGATCATTCGTCATTTGACTGGGCCATGGAGAATAAATATCACAGTTCAGTAGAAAGTGGAAGCTGAGATGGGCGGGCAAGTAAGGCAGACATCCTGGCATGAGCATGCATAGTGTGTTAAAAGAGAGGCTTTGCTGGAAAATAACCTCTGGGTAGGAGGGTGGTGCTCTGCTGGAAAATGCACAGGAAGACGCCTCATACCTCCCGCTGTTACTTCTGCCCGGAGCTCCTCTCTACTGTGCCAGAGGCAAGGGCTGCCCCAACCGTGGGGAGGTGGAACCACCAGGCAGCCTCTGTGTGATGCCAAAATAGGCCCCAAAGGCCTCTCCTGCCTGTGAGAACCTTCAAACACCTCCACAAATGGTACAGGAGTGAAGGCTCCTCTTTCTGCACTCTCTATTACTGATGGCGGAAAGAGGACATGAACTTGCATGATCTACTCTCAAGACCCAAACCTCCCCATTCCCATTCCCTGGCCAACTGTGGTGTCAGGATGCCTCTGAGGACAGAAGAAGCTGCTTTTCCACAGCCAGGCAGGGGAGAGGTCCAGTCTGGGCGTCACGGGGAGAGCGGGGCTTGCTCTCCCCAACACCTGGGAGGTTGGAAGCAGGCCAACCAAGATTTCAGAATACATCTGACCACCTTCCAGCGCCTCTCTGTCCGCCAACTCAAAGGCCTCTGACGTCTAAGTTTACTCATCTGAGAGCTTCTTTCATGTCTCCTCTAACACAAGTTTACCTGGAATCTAAGCATGGTTATTCTACTGGCAATCAATCAGTATGAGATTCTGTATGTCTTCCTGGTATAAGTAAAAGTGACAAGTTTCTTTTTGTGGGGGAGGAGGGAGCAGTTGTTGAATGACAAAACCAAGAAGTAGGTAAAAGTTGACTGAAGAGTTTTGATATTTTTTTTCAAATGGATTTTGGGTTGGATTGGTTTTGAGCTAAGAAAAAACTGTCAAGATTATGGCATTTCCTGGAGTGTAACATAGATAGGCTGATAATATGACTGACAAAATCATATTTCTGTGGTTAGTGTCTTTTCACACTTTTTTCTTCTAGCATATAGAATCTAACCATCTCTCTGTGGCTGAATTAAATTAATCAACGAAAGTGGCTTTTTTTGCACCCCTGCTCAAGAGAAAACAAAGGCTCCATTTAAAACAAAATCTCCAATCCAAGTATTCTGAATGATGCTTGGCAAATACATAATAGATGCTCAATATGATTTAGCTTATAACAACAGATATTCTAGTCCTCATGATACTTTGGGGGATGGTTAAAAGTGAAAACAGGACACCAGCAACGAGACATGACAATTGGTCTCCTCATTCACTAAATAATGAGTAAACAAAATAGCAGTCACCCACCAAAACAGAGATCATGTTCACAGTAGGGACAGCTCAAAAGGATGCGTCGGCTTGAACAGGGGGAGGGTGAACAATACCGGGGTAAAAGAGGGACAAGGATAAGGAGGGTTCTGAGTAAGTAAAACCTACTGGTGACAAAGAACGACAGAGAGCAGGGCTGGGCAGCTGAAGCATCCTTTTATTCGCCAATCAATGGGAGCTATTCAGGCCGATATGGTTTGATTTAGCAGATATTAACTGCAGCTAAAGCGATGCAAATACGTCAGCGAAAGAAGAGGAAGATAAACAGGAGAAACCCACACTGGCTAACAAAACAGAGAAGAGAACAGAGACTGACATTTAAAGACCAGATTAAAAGGATAGGAAAGACTAGAGAAAAGTAAGACGATGTGAGCATGACATCCTCAGACAGAAGAGAGGTGAAAGGGACAGACCCAGTGATCCCCTGCCTATGAGACTCAGAGGAGAGAGAGGATGATTGATCATGGATCACAGGTCACACAAATACAGCACAGGCACTTAGCCTATATTTGTTGAAATAACTAAACATACACGAACAGTTCCTTTCTGGATATGAGGATATAACTTAAGATTTTTCTATGACACTGTATTAACAAGTTTTTCACCTTCTGGAGATGCTAAAAGACACTGACAGCTTTAATGATGATGTTTCAACAACTGGTTAGAGAAACTCCTGTGAGCCTCATCTTGTACCCCTGATGCTGGTCCTGTCCTCGATTCAGTAGGGGGGTCACACTATGGTAGCTAGAGCACTGCCCTGAGAGTCCAGAGACCAGGGTTCCAAAACTGGCTTTGTGGTGACACAGGGCCAGCGACTTAACCTTTCTGAGTTTTCCTTTCCTCCGGAGTAACAGGAGTGACCTGGACTAGGTAACTCTCCGGGCCCTCTAACAACCCTCTGCACACAACGAAGTGCATTACCACACTAATCCGTACTTCTCTCGCTCTGTCTCCATCCTGCCTACTGTGCCCAGAGTTGAATGGCAGAGAGGAGTTCCCCCACCCTCCTCACTTTGCCTGATAGTGCCTCGTCAACAGCTCTTTATATAATCAATTCTGGAAGTGTTTACCCATCTGTATTGTCTCGGGTTGTTATTTACTGTTTCTGCAATTTTTTTTAAGGAGGGAGGGGAGAAGACTGGGAGGAACTTCCACGTGTGTCTCCCGGAGAGACCACAGCAAACAGCAGGAATAGATCTTCACAATACTCAGCAGGAAGGGACCCTGTTCTGTTGGCTTCTCGGTCAAAGTTTGAACTGAATTCATTGTGATGGCGTATTGGAAGGGGTTTCCTGTGTTTTCCTGGGCTTTTAAAGACTTAATTAAAGCTACGGTGCATATGGTCTTTGTGCTGCTACTCTTAGGTGGATTTTTTCCCTTTTCTAAATATAAATACAAATAATTGTGCAATTGGATACCTGATAAAAATGTCTGGCCTAATTACTAAAGAGTAAAGCAGGCTTAACACCTTGCTGACAGCACTTTTTAATCTGATAATATTACATGGAAACTCTTCGCTGCACTCTTAGATAAAGCATGAGCAGAGGAAAAAAAAAAAAACGTGACAGGGGAGCAGGGAGACTGATTCTAGTCCTTAACCAGCCATGAGTTATCCCAGCCTGGGATTTAATCTCCCAACCACCAGACTTGTGAAGTAAACGTATTGGACTCCATGACTTCTCAGGTTGCACATAGGTCTAATATCCTATAAGCTACCTGACTAGCTAAGGGACTGTTGTTTTTAGCTATGTCACCTTCCATGATCAAAATTTTGCTCCCAACTGGGGAACTATCCAAACTCACTCATTAGAACACTGTGCTGAAACATAAATTGACCTCACCGCTTTTCCGTTACCTTGTTAAGAAGTAATAATCTGATAAAAATGTGCGGTGTGAGGGTAACTGATATCCAGAGAACAATATTCCAACTTAAACATATCAGAGCATTCTTAAGAGGTTGGAAACCCTAGGACTCTGAGATGGGAAGAGGGAGGTCTGACTTCTAAGTGCNGCAGGGAGACTGATTCTAGTCCTTAACCAGCCATGAGTTATCCCAGCCCTGGGATTTAATCTCCCAACCACCAGACTTGTGAAGTAAACCTATTGGACTCCATGACTTCTCAGGTTGCACATAGGTCTAATATCCTATAAGCTACCTGACTAGCTAAGGGACTGTTGTTTTTAGCTATGTCTCCTTCCGTGATCAAAATTTTGCTCCCAACTGGGGAACTATCCAAACTCACTCATTAGAACACTGTGCTGAAACATAAATTGACCTCACCGCTTTTCTGTTACCTTGTTAAGAAGTAATAATCTGATAAAAATGTGCGGTGTGAGGGTAACTGATATCCAGAGAACAATATTCCAACTTAAACATATCAGAGCATTCTTAAGAGGTTGGAAACCCTAGGACTCTGAGATGGGAAGAGGGAGGTCTGACTTCTAAGTGCCATCCATGAGCTTCCACAGGTCTGCAAAAAAGGTATATCCTCCTGTTCCTCAATACCAGTGATTTGAATTTTAGGACCCGAAGGTAAAGTAGCAAAGTGGAGTACCCTTAAGTGTAGAAAGAAGCTCAGCTAATAGAAAGTGGATTCATGCGCTGGACAGACGCTGTACTGCTTTTCACATGGCAAGTACAAGGCGAGGAGGGGAGAATGACTTAGAAATTTCTACATCAAGAAGAAGGAAGAATCCCATAAGAAGCCAATCACAAAATGAGAGTAATATCTCATATTTAAATGATCTTTCCCCCAAACTTGAATAATTTGGGCATATTCAACAACAAGATGTGTGGGAAGTATAACCCTAAAGGTTTAATAAGCTCAAAGCTATTATAGATGGTTGGATTGTCCTGCCTTTATCACTGGTATCCAGACAAAAAGAGTGGCATTTAAGTCATCCTTTCCACCATTTAAAAAATATCTGGAAATATCAATAATTGATCTACATTATAAAGCACTTACTGATGGGCCAGACACCTTAAATCTATTATCTCACTGACCTCTGAACAATCTACTCAGTAAATGGTGGCAGAAAGAGACTTGACTTTGGGTGGTGGGAGCATGATTCGGTGTGTAGATGATGAGTTATAGCAGTGATTTTCAACCAATGTGCTGCAAGAATTTTTAAAACACGCTGATACTTGATTACTGAGGCAGGGGCACTGACCTCTTTTCCTTTAGATCGTAAATAAAAAAATGACAACACCCAACACAACAATAGCCATCTGGTGTGAGTGCCCAGTCTTGAATTGTAAATATATAGGTGACACAATCAAGGTGCACCTTATTGGTCACATTGCATAATGAGATTGCATCTGATTGGTTAACTCTTGGTATAAGAAACAAGTATAGGCACCTGATTTTTTCCATTCCCAGGCAGGGCACATGCCTGGGTTGCAGGCCAGGTCTCCGACTGGGGGCATGTGAGAGGCAACCAATCAATGTCTCTCACACACAGGTGTTTCTTTCTCTCCCTCCCTCTCTCTCTCTCTAAAAGTAAATAAACAAAATGTTTTTAAAAATATTATAAACACCTTTTTAAAAAGCCACTTTGGAGCAAAAAGGTAATTACTTTTTAAAAAATCAATAAAAAAATAATACCTAATTTTTGTTGGATTGACAAAAATGCATATTTTTTGGTGTGCTGCAGAATTCTAATAATTAGCTTATGTGTGCCATGAGATGAAAAAGGTTGAAATTTGCTATTTTAGAATTCTATACTTGAAACCTGTATGGTTTTATGAACCAATGTCACCTCATAAAATTCAATTAAAAAAACCAAACAAACAGCCCACTGAGGGTGCTGCCATGGTTATCCTCGTTAGCAGAGGAGAGCCCGGTGAGTCAAGCAACTGGTCTTTTGGGGAGGAAGTCAAATCACCTCTATTCTGGATAAACCTGCCCAGTGCCAAGGGTCTGTCTGGAGTACACGACGACGAAACAACCTGAGAGGCAGCTGGCAGTGACACCTACTCCTTCACGGTTTGGGCATGAGTTCTGACTAACGTATATTAAATTACCAAGCATATCTTTAAATAAATGTGTGCTACAGCAACTCCAATTCCAACCATCATCGTCAATGTGATAATTACACTGGCTGTGACAGGAGCTTAGCTGAGAGTGTATTTTTATTTTAACAAGCTTGAGTAAGTGCACGAGTGTGGGCTGAGCTTTCTGCTCGATAGTCAATACTTGAAAGCTGGTTCCAACCTTTAATTTAAGCATTGGCTTGTGGCACCAACAGGGCTACAAGGTTTCTAGTATCAAAGACACACTCCTCTGTCCTTTCATGGCCTCCCTTCTGTAAGCAGCGTGATGGAACTGTGGCATCACAGAAACTTGTTTTCCCTCCTCCTGGCAGCACAAGCCACAACACTACTGCCCCCTTCATCTTAGCGACACCATAATGAAGTCCCGGAATCAGTTTATAACAAGCAAAGTACGAAAATCTATTGAAGGAGTCTCGTGGCAGATGCCTTTCATACCTGACTCAACAGCAAATGAATGGCAAAGTGTCCGCACAGAAGCCCAAATCATACCGTAGAAGGGTCTTTTGCTACATCCGAAAAGTTTTCTTTTCCCCTGGAAATAATTAAGGGACAGGAAGATATGGAGAACGTCTGATTGCTCCCAATGATTCCGCATGTCTTAAACACGTTTGGTAACACCCCTCAGGGGCTTCCAAATAAAGGACAGCCCCCTTAAAATTATAGCAGGCCCTTTCATGGTCTAAATGCCCCCTGGCCCATTTCCTAGTCTCTACAGGCCACACTGAGCTGCCTGTCATCCCCAAAGTCCCCTCACTCACCGTCTAGCCTTTGAGAATTGTCATAAGCTCTACCCTGTGCTGGGAATTGCTAACTTTGCTTCAGAGCTCAGCTAGGCCTTTGTCCCCCTAGGAAGCAGTTCCTAACACGTCAGTCTGATCAGGGTGCCCTCTGTGTGCCCCCCTCATGTCCCCTGTTACTCTCTCTGGCACTTACACTGTGTCACAACTTCATTCCCACCTTGGGTCTTCCCTCACTGGCCTGTGAGCTCCCCGAAGGTAAGGGTGTGTCTTTTCACCTCTCTTGTTCTAGCACTTCATACAGTGCCTGACACACAGTAGGTGCTGAATAAATATCTGTTTGTATTTGCCTGCCTCCACTCCACCAAAGTGTTCTAAAAAAGCCCCCAAGCCCAATTTGCACGATGATCCAATCTCAGAGTCCAGAACTCTGTGCTTTTGTGAGACTCCCATGATGCTGGGCTGTTAGCCCAGAACGCGAGGTTAAAAACACAGCCTCGGGAGTCAGACCGGCTTGGCCTGCCATGATGGCTACCTGCTAGCTCTGAGGGCCTGGACAGGTTGTTCTGCCTCTGCGAGTCTCAGCTTCCTCCTCTGTAAAAAGGGGGATGAAAGGCTCACATGAGCATTAATGTGGTAATCCATTTCACAGTGCTTGGCCCACAGGAAGTGCTTTAGAAATGACAGGCTTAGAACATGCATCACTGCTTACAGTGGCTTGGATAATGCAGAATTAGGAGCCTCTTGGGTCACATGATGAGCAATATCATCAAAGTGCCCCTTCCAGCAGCCTCCATCCGACCTGACCATGTAAGTCATGTCTTTGGGCACCGGCAAAACCCCCTGTAAAAGTGTCAAAGTGCACGGGCTAAGATTGGATGAAGTCATTACCCTGAACATGATGGATATTGTTCCCCATGAGGACATGATGATGACAATATTAATCACACTTATTCAGTGTCTGCTATGTGCTAACTAAGTACCTGGTATAGGTGAGACATTGTAGGAAGCACCTCCTATGTGTTACTTCCTACTTTCCAAAACCCCAGTAAGGTCAATGTTATTATTACTTTTATAGTTGACAAAACTAAGGTTGAGAGAGGTTATGAGACTTGCCCAAGATCCTTCGGCTAGAACCTAGCCTTTCAGGGATTTAAAACTTCTGGTTGGAAAAGTTTCCAAATCCATATGTGCTCTTATACTTACGTCAAATTTCTCAGACTCCTTCCCATTCATTTCTCTTATGTCACCTGGAAGAGCCAGGAGAAATGGGACATAAGGTGACACCCCGAGTCAGGGAAGGGGAAGAGGAGGCAGTCGGGGGAGAGATACTACTCCATCCCTATGTGCTCAGGGAGCAACTCTGTGCTCAGCTGCGAAGCCTGAGACCTCCGAGGACACTGAGAAAGGAGATGACAGATTCTGAAAACACAGCCAGTTCACTGGAGGCCATGCGTACCCAGGGCCAGAAACTTTAGCAAAGAGCTAGAAAGTACACAGAGAGTATTAAGTCTTAGAAGAACTTCCTATTCCTATTATAATACCATCATATCTTCTGATTCATTTTCTCCTCCTACCTTCCTCATGGGTCATTGCCAAGCCAGTGTTAAAAAAAAAAGGAAAAGGGAAACATAAAGGCTGTTATCAGGCCTTTGTGATATAGAGTTACTGCTTTGTACACACACTTGAAGTGTATAAATGCCTTTAGTTTCCCTTCTGCAAGGTCACGGATTTGATTTTATGTTGGGGAAGTGGTGGTACAAAGGAACTGAGGGTAAACAAGATGTGTGTTAAATGACAGTGAAAAATTCCAAAGCTGTGAGTCTAGAGAATATTTTCAGTACTAGGAGCGTATTATTCACCAAAAAAAAAAAAAAGGTAGAATGTCCCCACCTTTGAGTAAGCTTTTTATTGAAGGGCAACATATACTCAGAAACAAGCTCAAGTCATAAATGTTAGCTTGATGAATTTTCACAGAGTCAACAATCTCAGATCAAGAAAAAAATGCCCTTTTGGTTTCTTAACATTTTTCTATACCTGGGTCAAACCCTTGAATCATGCAAAACTTAATGCATAAAATTGATTATTTTAAGTTAAATTAGCAGAGACATGAAATTTAATAAAACACAATGCCAAAAAAGAGCCATTTTACTTTCAGGAGGATCATTAGCTCAGGAATTTGAAGAAGTATTGTTTTGTTTTTAACCATGAATAGGCACATAGTTATGGCTCTAGCCCTTTCCACAAAAGTTAGCACTTCACCTTCCAACAGCCTTTCTGAAGACAGGATGCTATCTACCTTTGTTTCCTTCCTCTCTTACTCCCATCCTGCCCCACACTGTCCTCACGAGTTGTTTGGCAACTAGGCCCTCTCCGTCCCCCTGGCTCCCCTGATTTTGGGCATATTCAAGAAGAAATGAGGTGCTTCTTCTCCTGGCCAGGCTAGCTGTGGGTCACTCTGCAACCTCTGTTTACAGAGTGAGTGTGTCTCAGCCTATACCTTCAATTGGCTAATAAAGCCATGCCGGAGGGAGCTGTCCCGAGGCTCTGACACTGATCTGGCTGTAGGGGCGCCAACTACTCCCCTAGTCATGAGAGTCGGGAGCAAGACCTTGGAAATGCAGAAAGTGCCAAGACACATTTGCTCCCACTCAACGGACAGCCTACTGATAGGGAACCAAATGAAACCAAGACCTGCGTGGCCCTGGTTTGTAGCTGATGGCCCAGCGACAAAGGGCAATGTAAATGTCTGTATGTTAGAGGCCAACAAAGTGATTATAAAGTGAAGAGCAAGGATTTGAGCAGTATTTTCTGACTGTACATTATCTTTCACAAGGCATTTCAGGGAAGGTTGGACTTTCATACATTTAATTAGTATAATGGAACTGATTCTGCCAAGGGCATCTGAAGTTATTGGAAGGCTCAGCCTTCCTGACACGCTCTCGGTGCAGATGGACATCTGGGCAGAACTCTTCCCTTTTGGAGAAGGTCTCCGGGGTGTGAGCGATGGGCCCCAGGTGAAGGTCCCCTCACTTGCATGGTGGCAGGACCTGGAGGGCTTTCTGTCACTACACACAGTAAGGACATTCCCCAAAGTGCCCACATTCGTGGCGGATACCTCACATCTACCAGGAGTTAGGACAGCTCTGGAGGCTGCACTAACTGTACAGATTTTTTTGTCCAAATAATTTTGTTCAATGTACAAGTCCAAACTGAAAAGATAAACAGCAGTAATTTTAACTATTTTGCAAATGTAAGTTTAAACGATTAAAGATAAATCATAAAGCCCCGTAAACCACAATTTTATGGCAAATCTCTGAGCGTTGAAAAGAAAACAACAAAAACTATGAACATACAACATCAGCAGTGATTCTGGTTTTCCAGGGCCATTCAAGATGAAAACATTATGAAGAAAATGGGGATTAGAAAATTTGTTCTTGAATTCGTATTTGAAAGTGATTTGTTTAATATATAATGCATGGCTTATTTGACAAATTTGTGTAAATTTAAAGCCCCTTCTATCGCTAGCTGTGCTTTGTCACCAAATCTTCTGTGTCCCATAGAGTAAATTGTAGAGCAATGGTTCTCAAACTTTTTGGTATCTGGATTCTTTCATGCTCTTAAAAGCCACAAGGAGCTTTTACTTATGTGGGTTTCTATACCAATAATTATTGTGTAATAAACTAAAACTGAGCATATTCAAAAATCCATATTAATTTGAAAATAATAGTAATAACTCATTACATAGTAACATACATTATTTTTATAAAAAATAAATGTTTTCCATAAAAAGTAAAAAAATGTCATTAGTTTACAGTTTTACAAATCTCTTGAATAGACAGGTGGATTCTCACATCTGCTTTGGCATTCAATCTGTTGTGCCTTTGTGCCTTTTCGTCATAAGTATATGAAGAAAAATCGGCCTCACACAGAGACGTAGCTGGACAGGGAGGACCATTTCAACAGCCTTTTCAGATAGTTTTGGATATTCTTTTTGGTACTATACCAAAACTCAACAAGTTGCAGAGATTCTTAAAGGTTAGCTGGACTCTAAAACCTGAAACAGCATCAGTAATTTTTTTGTACTCTGTGACATCCAAGGACATTTGTGTATTCTGTACCTTGAATGAATCTTTTACCCATGAATGTTTTTATTATAGATGCATTGGTCACTTGAAAACTATTAATTAGTTCACTGAGTCATGTAGCTCTTCCAGATGGCCACATATGTTGTTAGCAAATATGATTATATCAAGTAATCACATTTATTAATATCACCACAGACATCCTGATAAACGTCTTTAAATTGTAGGAAGCTGTCAAGTTCAGGGAGTTGAATACAAGTTCTCCAAAAATTCTAATATTTGCCTGCAAGCTGAAATTTAATAGCAATAAATACTGCCAACTATTTTTTCTGAAATGCCGGGCTCGTTCGGTTCATTTTTGAGAAAATGCTTGACATATACCTAAGTAGGAATAGTCGCAGTCAGCTGTTTGAGTAAGTAAATGGCATTCCACTCAAAAGCAGCTAGTTCAGCTCTTAACTCCAACCACGGGCGGAGAGCTGCTCCCTGGAAACAAACGTCCTGCCCGGGTACGAGCAGAAGTGCTTTATGTGCCTTTCCCACTTTGTCATGAGGAATATTAGAAAGGACTGGTACTCAAGGGTCAAAATTTAATCAACTTAATAATTTTTACTGCTTCGTGAAGGACATTCTCAAATGAGCCCAGCGGTGTTTCGTGAAGAGCGAGTAACAGCGAACGCAGTGACTACCAGTACAAGTGGGTGTCACGGCCTCGTTTCCTGCAAAGGGGTCAGGAATTTCACCCACCAATGCTTGGACTCTATTCATGCGAGTGGTCAGTACCATAGTAAAGAAGGCAAATAATATCTTAGTGTTGTTATGCCTTTAGTTCTTATGTCTTGGAACTCCAGAAGGGGTGTTGGGGAAGCCCCAGGGTGCCTGGATCAGCCGAAGGTGAGGGACACTGTAGCAGAGGACAGGGGCCGTATAAATCCACTCTCTAATCTGCTCCGTGCTCCTGTCCTTGTGGAGTTCACGTAAAGAAGATTTAAAAGGTTTATGTCTGTCTCCACCCTCCTGCCCTCCCTGCTTAAAAAAAAATTCCATTGTGGCAATTCAACATAAACTATGCGTATAGAACAAAGAAATTGCAGTACTCTTGACTTCATCAGCATTCTTCTCCATAACAAAGAAAGCTACTGGGAAAACTATTATGAGTTATAGGAAATATGACATGCTTAGGGCCCCCTCTACCACATCGAACTCCCAACCCTTTCCAAACCTTTCATTTCAGGGGTATTTCAGATGAGTTCTTAGTAGTGTCCCCAGAAATAACTGGGTGTCCTAATTTAGCCACATGCAAATTAATGCTCCCCTAAAGAGGCCCTATTATAATTTCCATTCCTTGATGTCTACATAATCCCCTATAGTTCTTTAACTTCTTGCTTTCTAGCTTCTGTTTACCAATGCACTACTTTCGTCAGCTCAGTACAGCGTCAATTAGTAACACAGTTGTGTTTATTAGGTCTCCCTAGAGCCTTGAAAAAGCTGCTTTGTATTTATTAATGACTACACAGAGCACTACTATTTTTCAATAGCATTTAAAAATACGTAAATTACTGAAGATGAACTACAAAAGAACTTCAAATTTCAAAGGCAAGCAAAAAAACCCCACATTATTTCACACCACCCATAGTACTTGCATAGTTAATTTTATTTTCTATTTAATATCAAGGTTGGGGGTGGAGGTAGTCAATTCCAGACTCTTCTTCCTATTCTACTTTTGGCATTTTGAAGCACAGGCCATTTGATTTAGAAACTGAGGCACAGATCTGGTGATTAATTAAGAACTGGTTTAACAGGTCTAAATTTCATTATCGCACACCTGTTAAGTAATGCACACCTGAATCAGCAAAAATCCACCCACAAGGTTAATTTTAAAACATTACAAAAAAACAAGCAAGCATGAGAGAGAGAGACAGATATGTATAAGTCCACAAACTTAGGTCCAGTATTATGTTCTCAAGCATAATTCAATGCCATCAACTTGAACTTGCAATGTACTCAAGAAGTACTCTCTTGCTTTGTGAACAATCCCCTGCACTATATTAGGTGAAGTGGGAACTGCCCACACTGGTACAGAACTCACTACTTAAGAAAACCAGACAGACCCATTTGTCCTGCGATGACTCTTCCCTACCCAAACTTAAAGCGAGGGGAACAATTACAGCAGCACTCGTTTGCCCTTCTTTTGTATTCGTGGTCATTTATGAAATGAAGACAGTGATCTGCAAAAATCACTTTGCATTCATGAAAGGAGCTCTGGGAGCTCCCCCCTGAGCATCTGGCAACGAACGAGGCAGAAATATACCTCAGTACACTTCCTTTGTCTTGCGCTCCGTCTTTGATGTGCAAGTCACTGGTGGAGTAAGCTGTGATCGCTTTGATGTTGAACTTCTAGATTTTATTGTTACTAGCATGCCTACAAGGAGAGCTGTCAGTCATTTCTCACATCTGAACAACCATGTTTCTTTACGGCACCTCTTTTACAAGCATCAGTCCCTAAATACATGTTTTCACATTCCTGCTGATTACCACACTATCTTTGCTGGGAGAGGGCTGTGCTCAAACATAACTACATTTTCTGTAAACACCCTGAGGTGTCATCAGACGGCTGGTAACCAACCTTCCTCAACGAGAGAAGCCTGAGCGCAAAACATATTTCTAGCAAATGAAAACATTCGAAAAATGCTTAAGCCATCCTAACAGTAAAAATGAATGGTTTAGTCAATATTTCCCCTAAGCAGCCATTCAAATCACATAGAAACTTCCAAGCCACATTAAAAGGGATTCTAAACGTAACAGCAGCAGGAGGCTTCGAAAGCCTGCCAAGACTCTGAGACATCTTAACTCATCTTCAACAACTTTGTTTCTCTGCAATGGTGGAAACAGAACACTTCTGTTCTACCCGGTTCTGCTTGTGATAAAGAACTTGGCTTTTGAAATAGATTTCTGCAAAACTGATTATTTTGCTGAACAGTATCATTTTCAGAAGGTGTTTGCTATTATGGATGCAACTTGAGTTACAGGAGATGGTTTTTCATGATTTTACGTCTAAGGTAAGCATACTGGAGGCACACGCAACATGTGTGCAATTTCTTAAGTATATCCATGCAAACCGGGCAATATGCTCGTGTTTAAAAACCTCTGTTGAAAAAGACAAGGCTCTAATTTCTTTCACCAGCTCCCATCAGATTCACTTTTCAAACTACTTTATCACTTCTGGAGCTGCTGAATATTATCAACCCCCTCTGGGAGATTCCACACAAAGAGGAAATAAAGTTAAGGTGCTTACATCACACCCTGCTGGTTTATAATGAACTGTTATCTTCCTAAGTAAATGTTTCAATGAAACTCAACTTCTCAAGAGATACAGGTCTCAACTGAGGAAGTGCAAGGATATTTTTCGTGATAGAGCTTAGTTTTGTTATTTTCTTTTTATAAGATGGCAACACAGGAGACACACTGTTTCTGCTTGCTAATGCATTCCAAACAATATTAGGAAAGAGTCACATTCTCTGGGTTTCTGGCCTGGGATACTCGGCAAGGAATACAATTACTGTGGTGTGCAACTGTTGAGACTATTCAGGTTTTCTGTGTTTAAACAACCTCCCTACCCCCAGCTGCCTGGGTTTTAACTCAACCATCAAAAATGGAAAGAAGGCTTTGGGCTAGAAGTTGATAAATAAGGTATGACTGTCATTTATAAGAGCCAAGTCTAGGCAACATTTATTATTATTAATGAAAGCTTGCTTGTTCTGTAATTTCTCTAAATGGTTGGCAAAAGCTAATCATTTCTTTTTACCTTACATTTTCACCTCTGAAAGGAACTGATGAGCGGACTGAAGCACCTATAGCAATTAGGGGTGAGCCAGGGCATAAGGAAACCAGAGGCCTTCCTTTGCTTCTTCCAAGTCTTGGACAAGAAACCAGGCCATCTTCCTGTTCTAACAGAAACATTTCCACAGAAGGAGGGAGCGGGGCAAGATCTCAATGGCTATCACGTCCAACCCTCTAATTTGACAAATGGGGAAAACTGAACAATTGCAATAACCCGACAATGACGGGGTTGCAGACATAAGGGGGTTTCCACCATCCAAGGCTATTTCTCTGTGATGGGGGCCATGACTCATGTATAAAGTAAGGGTGTTGGACTTCGGGGGTTTCTCAACCAGAATCGTCTGAGTAGCATAAAAAAATTACCAATACTTGAGCCCTACCTCAGACCATTAATCAGGGCCTCTAGGAAGACAGCCTGGCCTTGCATATTTTTAAACAGCTCTCTAGACATCTAAGGTACAGACAAGGTTGAGAACTAAGAGAGCAGATAACCTCTAAGTTCCCTCCTGGGACTACTGCTTAACGTTCACCATTGGCTGGGAAAAAATTCTTGGGTTCCGTTCCCCAATGTCCATCCACGAGGCCATCAGCCTTTCTAAGCCATTACACTGTTTTCATATGTCGGCCTAGCTGTTGTCACTTTCGGCATTTATCTAGTTCAGTGATTTTCAACCAGGGTGCTGCAAGAATTTTTAAAACATGCAATACCTGACTATTTAGTCAGGGACACTGACCTTTCTCCCCTTAGACTGTCAAATAAAAGACGGAAAAGACCCAACACAACAATAGCTGTCCAGTGTGAATGAATCAAAATTATACCTATTTTTGTCAGATCAGCAAAAAACATATTTCTTGGTGTGCGGCAGCATTTTTCCCATTAATTTAGGTGTGCCACAAGATGAAAAAGGCTGAAAATCGCCGCTCAAGTTCATTTACATGTTTACTTAGGCGTGGCCTCCCTTCTCCCACCACGCACAAAGACCAGACACTAAGTCTGTGGCTGCGTTCTGCTGCACTGGCCCCACAGCGTCACCTCCGCCACAGCGACGGGACATCGCACAGCCATTTTCCAAAGGCAGAGCGGCCTGGAGGTGCCCTCCTCCATGTAAACCAGAGCTCTTCCACATTCCCTCTTTTACCAGAGCAGCATCTAAGCTGCAGGAAGGCTGTGTCGGGCCTGCCTCGTTCAGATTTGCCACCTTCAGTGCCTGGACGTTGGCAGATACACGCCGTGTGCTCGGGGCCTGAGAAATGCCATCTTGTAAAGTAGCGAGCCTGCAGGGCACCGAAACCTTTACTCTGTTGCTGGAAGAGCAACATAAAAAAGATATCACTGTTTCCACTGGAGTTGGCCTTGATGCCTGTGGCATAATCTCCAGCCTGACCCCCCACTTAGTGGTTGCAGTGGTGGCAAAGCCCAGCTGGAGCTCACTGAGGGCTGGAAGGCCAGAGCTCCCCGGCAGGATTTATGCAGAGAAGGAATACAGTAATTGGAAGGTGCCACAGGCACCCCCAGTTTCAAAGCATCCTCTCCTGTTTGGACCATTTGGGTAACAGATGTTAAGTCTGTCCACTTCCTTCTACTCACTGGTTGATAGTGAGGCTGAAACAGCCAGGAGAATATCTATCTCAAGTGTGATAGTAACATGCAAGCAATGGCACCTCTTCCACTCTGAAAGAGATTTAAGTGGACCAAAAGGAAGATTATGCTTGCCCTAATATTATTTACCGTTCTGAATTTCAGTGTCCTCACTCATAAAAGGAGAGGGTTAGTCCAGGTGGGTTCCCAAACCTGTCTGTTCCTCAGTCAGCAGAGGAGCATCTACAAATCCAAATTCCTTGGCCTCACCCCAGACCCTCGCAAGCAGGGTCCATGCAGGTGATGGAAAAAGAGGCATTTATGTTTAAAATCTTCCCGGTTGCCCGTGAAGATCAGTGATATTTGGACATTGCTAGGGGGCTGGAAGACACCAGTGCCCATCTAGCTGTGACTGGCAAGGACAAAGGTTTCATAGAGGGGGCGCTGAGGAACGCTGAAATTGGAAAAACAGGAGACGCTTTTCAAATTGCCGGTTTCCTGGGTCAGGAAGACCAGATGACAGAGGAGACAGAAAAATCAGGCTCTCTCAGGGTGGGACTTGGGAACCTGCCTTTGGAACTCTCGGGGTTCTGGGGAATGCTGCACACTTTCAGAACCACTGCTTTCGGCAGGATTTTAGAGCCTACCTATGGCTTATTTGGAAGGAAATCAAATCATGTTCGTACGTTACAATAAGAACTGGCTTTATCCAATCATGTTAACATTTCATTGGGTGTCACAAGCTTCTCCTTTGTTTCAAATGGCATGTGGCTCATAGAAACTACAAACCTAAACCTATAAGCCCAATGGTCTTAAAGCAGCCTTCTCTGGTTAAGCATGGCTGCCAATTTCTCAGTGCATTTTTAAAATGCTGACTCATGGTTTACAAGACAAGATTAGAAGGAAGTTGTCTCAACTATCACAAAAGCACACAAGTGGCACCTGAGTAACCTAGCACACAGTAGGCACTTAACAAGTATCTGCTCAAACAAATTTACTTCATTATTTATACCCAGTGTGCTACAGAAGATCTGACATGAGAGGAAACAAATAAAAGAAGAAAAAAAACCCTATAACTGAAAAATGAAAATAACATTCTGTGAAGAGGAGAATATTTCTCATGCAGTGAAAGAATCACATGTCGGGGTGGCACGATTTGAAAAACAGTTTGCTTCAAGAACTGACCTGAAACTTCACCACAAGTCTTCACTTCTGAACCACTACCTTATTTCTATGATGGAAAGGTTTAAACAGCAGGTTTTCCTTGCTTCCCCCCGCCCCCCTTACTTGTTTTTCACATAAAGAAGTACTTTCATCTTTTCAGTAGCATCGAGAAATCGCGGTCAGCCTTTAAGATCCTGGTGATCACGGTCATTACAGTTAGCCCTGGTTACTCTCACTCAACTCAGAAGCCTTGACTTCTTGAACAATGTAAAATTCATGCAAACTTGCAATCTCACTCTTCTGTGTAGCATCAGGACAAGAGATATTTAAAGAAATGGGAAGATCAACACTTATCTCTTTGATTCCAACACAGAAATCAGATTGTTATATGACTGTTACACACCATCAAAATGTCCACCTATAATCCACTTGTATGATCTATTTACCCTAAAAAATGGCATGAACAGATGCTTATCAGTATGCTGTGCAGTGTTTTAAAGTATAAAGTATAAACAGTGCAACGCTCTACAAGCCTATGTAACAGGCATGTTTTCGCTTTGGCAAACTGTACACACCAAATGGTCTAACGGTAAGTTTTCAGAAACCGAGGGGTTAATAGTTTTGCATCTATGTTTAAAATTATTTTATCGCCAAAAACAGCTACAATAGTTTACTTCTTTCTAAATGTTTATCTTGTTTGAAGAAAAATGCTTTAGATTTAAAATGCTTTAGATGCTGTATTTCTCTGATCAAAATGACTGACAGTCTCTTTTCAAAACATATTCGAGGGTAGTGGAATTGCATGGAAGTTGAAACTCTAAAAAAACCCAAAAAGGATTACCATAAAGGTCAAAATAATTGTTTACTTACAAACCAAATCTTACTGAAATTTTTTAATTGAATATGGAGCCAAGTTTTATAAATCAGCTTTAATCTATTTTAAGACTAAAAAAAAACTCCCTTCCTTCCAAGCAAACTTTTAAAATTCATGATCTCCCCCAGTTCCATTTCTAATAACCACGTAAAACACAAACACTTCACAATCCAATGTAGAATTCCCCAGAGCAACTGAGAAAATAATTTCAACCTTTGACCTCTCCAGCAGCCTGATGGGAAATTCACTGGCACCATTACCACCACGACCAGCTTTCCTTGCAGAAGCAACCACTAGAGGGCAGACTCATCTCAGATCTGACACTGCTTTGGAGAAAAACATCTCATAAATGCTCCTAATGTTCCTTTAATTATTTTTGCAATATTTTTATTTCCCTAAATATTTGGCAATCCACTTCAGTTTATCTAACAGTATTCCTAAATCGGCCCAAGGTTCACTTTCACAAATTACAGTATCACAAAGGCTGAGAGGATCTACAGATACAGCCTAGCTTCTGTATCTTAAAATTTTAAAACAAAGTTTTAAAAACTTTACTCTTTACTCTGTGGCGGGTTGAGGGCTTAGTCAATCATACCACGGCTAGTTCTTGGGTTCCATTTTTGGCACAAAAACGGTGAGAGGTTGTAGACAAACCGAGGTGCGTTTGAGGAAGAAACCGACCGAGACTGCCCGACCGAGACTGTGCGAAGGCCGCCTGTGAGAACGGCGTCGTGCGGAGGGGCGGTGCAGACTAAGGGTTAGAGGGGTTTGTGTGTCATGTTTCATCCTTAGTCTTTAAATGACAGACAGTCTTTCATCCAGCGGTGGACCGACTGTATTCTACACGGCCCAAAAGAAAGATCAGAATTGAGAGACTGAAAGTCCAAACGAGCCCTGGCTGGGTGGCAAAATTGGTTGAAGTGTTGCACCAATGTCCCAGGCTTGTGGGTTCTATTCCTGGTCAGGGCACATACAAGACTCAGCCAATGAATGCATTGGCAGGTGGAACAAAGAATCGACTTCTCTCTGTCTGTCTCTCTCTCCCCCTTCCTTTCTCTCTGAAATCAATAAATTTTAAAAGTAAATTAAAAGTACAAAGTAGAGACTTATAGTTGATATAAAAATTTTCTGATTCAAGATGGAATGAGCTACTTCTAACAATAGCAAGCTTCCATCGTTGGAGGTATTCCGTCCGGCATGGCCAGACAATCAGTTGGCAGAAATCCTGTGGAGAGAAACCAAATGCCAATAGCAAATGTATCTGAATGACTTTTAAGGTTTCTTCTCTCCCCTAGACTCTATGAAATGATGCTTATTTGCTTCCAGACAAACACACCTCAAACCAGTTGCCAGAGAGGTAAACACCCATCAAGTGAGAAATGAGCTTTTGCAGATTTACTTGGAAACTTTGACTCCTCGTGTGATTTTCAAAAAGACTACAGATTTCTCCAGAGTAAGTCCACAGCTTTGCCTCTTAGCTGTGTCATGGAAACAACCAGGACAGTACTCTCAAGCCCAAGGGCACTAGAGCTTTCTACTACAGAAAGGCATATTCACATTAGAAGATGCATTTGCAAATGCTCCTGTGCCTACAGGTAAGTGGAACATACAGATGAATCTCCAGCTCAGTTCTATCACAGTGATGATAGGTTACACAGGTTAGTTGCACTTCACGGTATTCTGTCTGTTTTAGCAAAGTACAGAAATGCTTACATTTTACCCAGATCCTCTCATAACAAGCGGACTTAATGAAAATCATGGATGAAGGGAGCTAATGATAAGCAAATAAGAATAACTCCATTTGTACCAAATTGATTTTATTAAATAGTAATTTAAGGATATTAGGCTCAGCAAAGCATTACATAATTGAATCTATTTTTTCCCTTATAAATGCCAGAGTTATAATTTCCACTAACTAGAGACAAAGTTATATCCAGGACATTCTCACAGCTTCCTCCAGGGGAGGCAGCATGAAGATGGTAGAAATTAGGGCTCGAGTCCTCACTTCCCCATGTGATGAGCGCACCAGCCCATGACCTCTGTGAGACTCAGTTTCTTCAGCTAAAAAGCCCAACTTTCCAAGGAGAAGTGAAAGAGATAAGAATGTTGGTAAACTGTAAAGTGCAAAACAAATATAGATTACCATCACCTCTCTATTTATCCATGAACTGCCTAGTCAACTTCAGAGACAATGGAATGTAAAGCAAAAATATAAAATTGCTGGCAAGCCTAGGGAATGGGTTTGACATTCCTCTTTATACAGGAGCAAAGATGTATCATATTACTTCCTCGTAATGTGATGAGGCCAACAAATGTCAAAGCCAGAAATAAAAGATTTCAACTGTTTTCTTGCATTTTGCCCTTTGGCTAGTCTATGCTCTTATCTGTCTGTGTAGACCTCTGTGTCTGCACGTAGAGCACTCTGATCACGTACAGAAAGCCCTGTTCATCTTACCACACACAACACGGACAGATACCCAAAGTTCTGACTTCGAGTCTCTGAGTCCGAGACTCGGAGGCTGCTATGGAAGGGAGGTATTCTCTGTGGAGGAGCCGAGGGTGGAGCAGGGAGAGAACTTGTGAATCATTCCTCAAAAAGTCTTTGAAATTGTATCAAATGTCTGTTCACACCTGTGTTGTCACCAGTGGGTATCTCCTGATTATTAGTATTTTTTAAGCAGAGAAACATAAACACATTGTAGCCACTCACTCTGAGCATCTAATTGTGGTTTTTATAATTAGTAAATGTGAAATAGATAGGTAACAGCAACCTGATTTCTTATCAATAAACACTGTGAATATTTAGAATGCATGTGGAAAACATTTCTATGACAAAGTATTCTTAGAAGATTCATTCCATACAATGGCTTTTACTAGTCACTGAAGTAATATGAGAGAATTTTAAGAAAACGGAATCCCAACTCCACCTCTGCAGATCTGTCTGTCTGTCTATCTACCCACCCACCTACCCATCCATCCGTCCATCCAGCCACTTTTTCTCCCACTAAAGGGTCATTTGCAAATATTGTTTTCTGAGGTGGCCCAGAGCAAATTACAAAGTGGCTGGGTGCTGCTGCAGGTACTTTGCCATTGTCCACTTGCTGGTCACATCTGTTTTATTGTGGTTCCCTTGGTTGGGAGGGACATGTGGGAGAGAAAGGAGTCTAGTGAGAACCATCAATATATTTACTAACATTATCTACTAGGCTTTGAAAAACCCTAAAATTTATATCACACAAATATGTCTATATCGAAAGGGCAATTTCTGTTTAGACACTGTGTTATTTTATAATTGGGCAGCATTGAAGAAGTCACACGGTTTTCAAATCAAATACAACTCCAAGGGTTTTACTTGCGTATGATGTTGTTGCTCTGCATTTCAAGTAATGTGACTGAAATAGATAAAATCAAGAGGCTGCTCATGAAAACGGTGCTTTTAAAATATCCTCTACTTCACAGAGAATCCGAGCTCTCCTCTCTTCCCGTAGAAAAATGGATTCAGAGATCCTCTTTGTCTTTAAAAGAACTGACCTCTCCTTTCAGGATAAGCGTTCTGCTCAGTGGAGCAGCCATTTGGGTTTCCTCTTTTCAAGATGATCGGGCCATCACCTTCCTTCTCCCAATCCTACCCATCAAAGGTCACAAAAACGGGACAAAACATCCTAGTGGCGGGCTATCACTGACATGGTGCTTAAAGGAAAGCCAGGGATAAAATCCAAACCCCATTTGGTACAAAGAAAAGCCAAATGAGTCAAAACTATACAGTCAAGTTATTGGAGTTGGACACATTGCTAATCACCAACGTCCGCAGTATTTTCAAAGTAGCAAGGTGCCTTACATTTGCACATGAATTGTGTTGGAGAGGAATCTATGAAGGGACAGAAATTTCCTTTAAGCCTCCCCTTCACTCTGAAAACTCCATTTGCATGAACGTAGGCTGAGGACTCAGAAGCAGCAAAGGGATGCACAAGCTGCTGAAACCCACGAGGCGCTGCCTGCCACCTCGCAGAGCCGGTGCAGGGATGTGACGGGTGGAGCAAGTGCTGCCCTGCCTGTGGGTGCTGGCTCGCTCCGTCTGCCCACGAAGCAGTCCCCATGCCCTGGAACTTTATTAGTAATTACACAAAAACAGAACTGAAGGAGAAGACTGGAGTTGCTCGAATGAAGATTTATTACTTCTAAGCATGAAACCACGTTAAGGCTAAACTTACTTGACAACTAGTGTAGAGGAAGGATTTTCTTCTTTGGTGAGTTCAAAAGGCCTGATTTAATGATGTTTAAAAAACAACAGTAAATCAGCCAACAAAGAGAACATTTCTCTTTTATGGCTGCTTGTTCTCAACTCCCCCATCCCCTGGCAGACACATCCCCAAAGCGATATTGTAAAGAGAGTTTCTGTTTTGCATGAAAAATCTAATTATACAAACTCTCTTACATATGGAACTGATTTAATTTCTAATACTGAGAGGCAGTAGGGAAGTATTTAATATGATTCTGGGCCATGTCCCCCCCCCTTCAATCTGATATGTAAACATTTACTGCATTCCCCATGTTCCCACAAACTATTGCTCTTTAGTTTAAATTTGCACCCAAGCAAGATAATCCCATTAAAAACACAGGATGTTATGATATTGGGAATAAAGTATCCTAATTATCAAGATGCACTATAATTCTCTCTCTCTCTTTCTGTCTCTCTCTCTCTCTCTCTGGTGTATTGAAAACTGCCTTGCCAGTACTTCTGAACTACTTTTCTCCGAGCACAGTACTACGAACCCATTATCTTATGGCAGCAGAGGTCACTCCAAGACAAATGTGTGGGCTAGAGCTTTTGGGGGATGAGGGTGGTGGTTTAATTCTCATGATATTGTTAGTGAGGGATAGTATGGAAGCTCACTTTGTACTAGAAGTATAAACGCAAAAAACCCTATGTCCTAGGAAACATCAAAATTAAAACATTAGAACATACTTTGTTGTTTGGTGACTGTTCATTAGGGGAACCAGTCTTAGCTTCTCACCCTGCTCCCAGTCAACACAAATTGTACTAAATGAAATGGGCAGGGACTGGCTTTGGCACCTCTTCACTAGCAAAATCTATTTTATAACTTAAAGGGAAAAAGTGAAAAAAAATGTCTGAATTGTGAAGGATATGAGTCATTTTATTCTTACCAGATTAATGAAACATAAAAAATAGAATAAAAAACTGGGAGGGGGAGGGAAGGAACATAGATTTCTCTTACACAAAAGTTGGTAGAAAATCTTCACGTTTTTTCTTTCCCAAATGATTTTAAATATTTAAGAACGTGAATCACAGGGAGTTTTCCTCTATTTTACTTTATCAGTTGCATATTCTAAAAATGATTATATCCTATTTCTCTCAAGCCACAAGAAAAAAAAAAGGGCAAAATTTGCAGTGAGCCCGTTGAAGAGAGAATTTCATTTCAAGCAACTCATCGCAGCGTCCAGTACGTTGCGTCCTGTTAATAATTAATAAAAGAAATGCCACTCAATCTCTAGTGAGAAAGGCAAAGCTCGGTGATCCGAGAGCAAACCCAGCGCAGATATCGAACCGGTGCCCTTCCTCCTGGACTGCAACAAAACCTCAATCTAGCACACGTTTAACGAGCGGCACCCGAACACGGATGGCAGAACCGGCAGCGCAGTTTGGATTTGCAAAAATGCAGCGCATTAGGGGAGTTCTGTCCGCGGCAAGCGGATGGGATTCTCAATCCCCATCCCCAGCGGCCGGATCTGCGAAGCCGCTCAGGCAGATTATCTGACCCAGGAACCTGCGGCGCGAGCGCTCGGCGAGCGTGCGGAGCGGACTGTCCCCGGGGCTGTTTTCAACAGTCCTAACAGCGAGTCTGGTTTTCTCGGCCGCACGGCGACTTCCTGCACAGCTCCAAACTTTGGTTTCCCATTAGAAACTTCCTTGACTCGCCATGGTTTCTTTCCTCCTCACCTGGGAGGACCTCGAGATAGTCCTGTCCTCAACCAGTGCCCCCTGCCATCCTGTCACTAGTCTGAACTCGGAACCCTGAACAGGGCGAAGGCCGGGTGGACAGGCTTGGCCGCGACTCACCCGCGCGCGTCGGCCCTCTCTGCCATCTAACCTGCACCACTGCCCGCAAATCACACAACCCAAAGTATCAAGTCGGGGGTGCGCTGCGGCTGCGGGCTGCCGCCAAGGGAGTCTTAACACGTTCTAGAAGCCCGTCTCACTCGGGCCCGGGCACTTTCGAAAGTGGCCGCCGCAGCACGCAGCCCGGACCTGCTGCACTTCCCTGGCGGGCGGCCGCTCCCGGCCGCTGGGCCGCCAAGGCGGGAGGGCTCCAGGCCTGGGGCGCTGACCAGTCCCCAGGGACTACATCGCGTCCAGGAGCGCGCACGGCCCGGCCTGGCCGCAGAGCCTTCTTTCTCCACGTAGGCCGGAGATGTCTGGGGTGCGGGCCTCGGGGACCGGCTGCAGGCGCCCCCAGCTTCCTCCGAGCTCCCCAGGCCCTCCCCTCCCTTCCAGAAGCGCAGCGACGGCCGGCAAAGTTTCTTCCGGGAGCCCCGCCAGGTGCCAGGCGGACCCGAGCAACTGACAGGAGCGGGACGAGGCGGAAGAGGGGAGTCCAGCCCCTGCGCCCTTGCCCCCAACAGGAGGCAGGCAGAGCCCACCGCTAGACTCCGGTGGCGAAGCTGCGCGGGCCCCGAAGGCCCTAACGGGGCTCGGGCGGCTGCCCCGGGCAGTACGTGCGCTCGGGCAGGCGCGCCCACCCCTCCCCCTGCGCGCCCGCCTCCCCGCCTCCGGGAACGGAGAGCCCACCCGGCCCCGGCGGGGCGCCCGGGCTCACCTTTCATCGCTGCGATCACAAAATACATCATTTAAGCCGCGGTGCGGAGAGCGCAGGGAGAGCGGATGGTCCGATCCCGGAGCCCCCTCTGCCGCCGCCGCGCCGCCGCCGCCCCAGCCACAGCAGCAGCTGCCGCAGCTGCCCGCCCGCCGAGAGCCATCCCGAGCCATAAGAGGCTCCATGTGACCGGCTGACATCACGGCCGCCGCTCTGTTTACACCGCGCCCCTCCGCTTCCTCCCCGGGCGGGTGGAGGGAGGCGGGAGGCAGGCGCACCCCACGCCGCGCCCGCCCCGCCCCCGCGGGCAGGTGATCCGAGGCTGCCGGGCCAGCGCAGCCCGGCCCTGCGCTGCCCTACCGTGCCCCGGCCAGAGCCCGGGACCCCGGCCTTCTCCTCGCCTTCACGAGGACCTGGGGCCACCCAGGAGCTTTCTGTTCGCCGCGCTCGGCGGAACTCGCACCCGACCACTTTCTCCCCTCAGCCCTGGAGCAAGAGGCACGCAACCCAGTGCCACTTTCTTGCTCCCTTCTCGAAGTCCCCAGAGGTGTTCAATAATCCGGCTAGTTGGCATAAAAGAGGGATTTGGTCTCGGGAGTGGGGTGGGCTTAGCCAGACTCATTACGCATTTTCCAGAAAGCCCCAACCCTACTCGGAAGGTAGAGCCCCTCCAGATCTGCGGAGAACGCAGCCCTCCGAACCACCTGGAACAGTGAGCTAAGCGCCTCCTGAAGTCTTTCCTGTGAGAAACAGGCTGGGCAGGGGGAACTCACGTTGGTAACTCAGTCACACCAACAACTAAG
Source organism: Sturnira hondurensis (assembly GCF_014824575.4). Taxonomy (NCBI): domain Eukaryota; kingdom Metazoa; phylum Chordata; class Mammalia; order Chiroptera; family Phyllostomidae; genus Sturnira; species Sturnira hondurensis. The sequence goes on from NW_028080827.1 coordinate 13,950,817, forward strand.
GTCCTAGTTTACAAATGCTTCTCTTCCTACCTCCCCTCTCCCCCCTCCTCCCCCCATCCAAGCACTGACACCTGGAAGAAGAGCTCCAGGAGCCCCCCGCCCCCCCCCCCCCCAGTTTGGGCCACTAAATGTCCAGGCTCTGTCAAATCTTAGGTTCCATCTCAGAGAACCCATTCACAAGTGGAAAAGGCCGTAGGACAGGGGCGAAAATGACTTCTAAAGGCCAGCTTTGTGAGTTTTAACTTGTAACCAATTCCCGCCAAACTTTGGAGCTTAATCCTTTTTTACTGGCTTTATGGAAACTTAAATCATGCCATTATTATCAGATGAATCTCTGTACCATGGATTTCAGGTGTTAGTTATCCAGAGCCTGCATCAAATTGCATCAAGCGTATCTGTAGTATTGAGCATAACTGGAAAAAAATGATCGAAAGCCAAGTTTGCGTACCTACTATTGTTCCTTCCATTCTGCTTTATTTTTCTGATGGTCTGTTTGCATTTACAACTTAAAATATTAGACAGTTATTCGTCATTGCACTTAACGGTGATTAAAGAAGCAGAGTCCTAGAAATTTTTCCATATAACTGAGTTGTCCTTGTCCCATGAGCTGGGCCGTAATTTAAAACACACGTAAACAATCAGCACTGTAGGAAGCTAGACTTATACACTGCCCACCCTACTCCCCTTCAAGGCAAAATATACACAAGCTTCTGATTTAGAAGGTCAAAAAATTTCATTGTACCTTAAATCAAGCCATAGCTTTATAAAAGTTTGCTTTCAACTAAAGTCAACCCAATGCAGTTTTTCTTTAGATTTTTTCTAAATAAAACCACAAAAATAAGAAAAGAAGTCATAAAAGTATGAAGCCGAGACCTACCCATGTTAACTCAGCTGTCCAGCCATTGCAAAGTGGGCTAGAGTTTCCAATGAATTAACCATACCCTCTGTGATGTTTACAATTATGAAATTAAATCACACCACGTTCCCATGATGCAACTGCATCTCTCAATGAGGCAACACCCCTCAGTTACCCTGACACCATCATTCACATTGGGTTCTCCATTTCCTTTGTGCTAAGGACGTGAACAAGGAAGGCTAATGCCAAGCCATCTTCTAAGTAGATTCTGGGCACCATTCTCCTTTCCTTTATACAGTTAGCGGATGGGAAACCATCAGAGACTGCATGTGCACAGGCATGTTTCCTCCACAGAATAGGTGGGTAGAACATGAGTCCAGAACATGAGTCCAGATCTACCACCCTGAACATCCATGTTACGTTCAAACAGTATCCTGCTTTAGAAAATAATGCTATGAAAACGACCAAATCCGTTAGCTCCAGCCTGCTTGTCAGACATAAGACTCCAAGGCAAATAGTCTGACATTACTAGTAATTGGCACGTATTTCCAGACCACCTCAAATGGAATCGGGAATCGGGGATGACATGTGACATGACACGTGCCCTGCCGTTCGGTGCGGCAGAGTCATGGGTCCTATAGGTGTGCTCCCCATAAAAGTAGAATCTCATAATACTTATTTGAAATAGTCACACACTTATTCAACAAAGACGTTTTCAGAACAATGTAATACTGACCTTGCCCCTTAGAAATGTATTTCATTATCATTCTACAGCTAATGAGCACCAGGATTGCAGATGTTAAATCTTAATCTTCCTGTGTGGCTAGATGCTACTTGTAAACATGGCTCTATGAAATGCCTTCAGCCTTTAACCCAGGCTATGTTATTGTCCTGTATGTTAACACGGAGCTCTTATGAAACTTTGAAAGTTAAAAAATGCTTAAAATACAAATTTTCTGTGACATTGTAAGTCCTCAACCAAACAAATCAGTCAGGGATGAAAAGATCCATATCTTTCTTTACTACTACCAAATTGGAGCCATAAATGTTGAACATTTCAGTGGAGACTTTTACCAACTACATATTAAAATGTGTGACTAATTACTTGGATTATATTGAACAAATGCTTATTGAATACCTACCATGGGGGAAACATAATTAAGCAATATAGCCTTTCTATTAAAAATTATTTTACTGACTGTTCTAAAAAATAGACTGTTGCTTTCAAGACGATAATTAGATAGGATGGGAATTCCTTACCATGGATGGGATTATGTTGTACATTAATTCTCAGCTCAAATGTTTCTGTTGGTTAATCTCAGAAAAAGAAGGCACACGTGTGATTTATTCATCTCAGTCCTGGAGAGACAGCGACAGCCTCCCATGGTGTCCCTATGTACTAGGTTTCACATCGGATCTGTCACTTAGCAGGGAAGTGGAGAGACACTTCTGATGTCGTTTCCAAATGCCAGGTTGTTTCCAAATGCCTATGAGAAAAGCCTGCTGTATTTCTCCAGGATTCCAAACTTGAGTATAATCGGTAAATTGGTGTCAATCTTTGCGCTTCCAGAGGTTAACTAAAGAAAGGATACTTGATTTTTATGAGAGTATATTTGTTTTTCTTACAAAGGGAGTCTGATCTCATGCTATATCACCTTGAATCACAAACACAGTGCTACTGGGAGAATGGGAAGCCAAGGGGTTGGTAAATTTATCACAAGTCAGCAAGTAGCTTCTGATACAAAGATGATTTCCAAGTTTGCTGATGCACACGAGGGAGAGCATTTTGGCTCTGTGGTTCTGTCTCACCCAGGCCCTGATTCTCTCCCCAGTGTGTGGCAACTTGCTAATTCAATTAATTTCTTTCTAGCTGAACAAGAAAGAGATCCGTGAAAGGCCAATGTGGTCCTAGGCAGTTGGACGCAGCTGCATCCGGAGCTGCTGCTGCAATGTGATCTGCAGGAGCTGGGCTGCTCTGGCCAACACAGAGACGGGGACCAGGTCCTCTATGGACCGAACAGGGTCAGACCCAGGCAGTTCTAAGCTCAATTTCTTGAGAAACTTCAGAGAATGCACAAACCTACAACAGGTCACAGCCCTGCTTAATTTTTAGTCTGGAAGGAGCCAGTGTCTCAATAAAGGATTAGTTATAAATGGAATAGTACTGGTGAGTCCCAGACACTAACAGTGATAGAGGGGCTCCCATATTTATAAATGTTAAGGGGAATGGGATGAACTGCCTAACATAGCTTATCTGTCTTATTCAAGCTTTTAAACCAAAATAGTTGTAGATTTAAATGCACATTCAGGTATGCATGTAAATGTGTAGTCAATGAACGGAATACAGTGAAATAAACTGTATTTGGGTGGTGAGAGACATCGTTAATTTTGCACAGATACACACACACACACATCAACAGTACCAGCCACATTCACGGAATTCTTATTATGTGCCTGGCAGTGTACTGGAGAATCAAACAAGGACAAGACAATAGCTCTGATCTTAAGAAGCTTGCTAATCAGCTGACCTTGGGCCTGAAAACCCCATAGAAAAGTCAGTTCCCTGAGTCAGCTGGAACATTCCGAAGGAAGGCAGTGCCTGGTTGCCCATTGAGAAAGACATTTGCACAGCACTTTGTCCCTCACAGTTGATAGATGGCTGCCAATCATTAGTGTGGCTTTTAGTGCAATGGGATGTTAAAGGTGAAAGATTTGGCTGAACGGAGAGAGTGGTGAAGGGATTCTGAGATTTCTAGAACCACATGTTTCATGCATCTATTAGGAAATTCAGGAACCTGCAGATGTTTCGTAACCACCGCAATGAGGGACAGGGTAAAGTTCACAGGCATACAGACCCGAGCAACCTCCACAGAATAGGTGGGTAGCAGGTGCCTCACTACACACACACCTGCCCAGAAAGCAAGGAAGGAAATGCACATCAGAGACCCTAGGGATGTCCAGCCCTTGTGTTCCTAAGGGGTGCTCTTCCCTCACCCCTACCTCTGGCCCTGCAATGGGCCATTTAGGAAATGATGATGTTTTAATTCGAGGATTTTGAGAAAAAGAAGTGAACTTACAACCTGGAGATCTAGGTTCAAGTTTTACACTTGCCACTAGCTTTCTCTATCACCCTGGATAAGTCACGGCACCTCTCAGGGTATCAGGCCCCCTTCCTTCAAATGATGGAATGGGAAGAGGCCTGGAAGGTCTCCTGCCACTCAAACATCCCATAACTGTTTTGCGGATCCCGTCCCATCCACTTCTCGGGAACACCCCTTTGGCTCTGCTGTTCCATGTTCACTTCTCCAACCAGCCTCCTTTCTTTCACTGAGCTCCATGGTACAGTAGGATTACCTCTGGCATTAGACAAAGCTGGGCTCAAAACCAGCCTTCATCCCACTCACCAGCTGGGCGATCCTGAGCAAACCTTTGTTTTCTCATATGTGTGATAAGGATATTAGACCCTGGTAGGGCCACTGGAAGGGATAAATTAAACAAGTTAAAAACGGGACAGAGGGACTCTCTCTTAGCAGGGCTTACAAGTGGAAATACCATCACCCCCCCACCAGCAGCCCCTACACTGTTGCACATACAGACAATATTTTGTGCCTGGTATAAATTATTCACCTTAATAAAGATGTGTTGAAATGACTATTAGCATGCACTTTTGCTAAGCTTTCTGCAGTTTTGAAATGTGTGTGTATAAAACAAGCATTTATTAAGTACCTGCTAAGTATTGGGAGTACAAAGATGAATACAAATTAAATTACCCCATAGCCTAAGGGTACTCATGATCTCACTTTTTTATGTTAAATTTCTTGTAAGAGTCAGAGTACAAGGTTTTTTTTTTAATATCTTATTTCCTGTAAGAGTGCAAGCTCCCTTCCAATAAACATTGATAAACACCTTCTGTGCCTTACACTCGGCTGGAGCATGCAGGGGGAAGGGGGAAGAAAGATTACGAAGGCAGACCTCCCCTCAAGGAGCTTGAAATCTAGCTGGAAAATGAATGCAATGTTTATAGTGTGAGGCAGAGCGTGTGACACCTACTCTATGCGTTCCAGAAATAGGGTTCTATGTAAGCCAGAAGTAAAGAGGTTACTCGGTGCAAGGTTCATCTTAAACTTTGTGAGATGAAAAACTTCATGGAGGAGGTAGCCCTTGATGAAGACCTTGAAGGACGCATCAGATCTCAGTGGATAGAACAAGGAGTAACAGGCATCTTAGGAAAAGGGCAGCAAGCAGGTAAAAATACAGAGACATAATACATTTCTTATTTAAGGAAGAACTAGTAGTGAAGGCTTACAATAACAGAAACAACCTACAGACGGAGGACAGAAAGCTCATAGTGTAAGTTGTAGCTATTTTTTCTGTGTTCTCTCAAAGTGCCTAGTACAGAGCTTTGCAAACTACACACATTTAGAAAATGAGTTTTGAAAAATAACTGAGAGCAGAAGAAGAGACTTGTGCTTTGGAAAAGAAATCTCTTTCTGGCTTGCCTATTTTATTGCTTTCTTGTAAGGACTAATAGTTGGTCTCATAGTCGTAAAGGTAAAGTACACTCAATAAAACATGTAGAGCAAACGAGTTCCACATCACAGCATGCCGAGGAAGATGAAAACTGGAAACGGGTGTCACTTCATCAGAGCAGAAAGCTAAGCAGCGCATTTTAGGATGAACAAGATAAATTGAATGTTATTTGATTTTGCATCTCCTCCATTTCAATTCTGAAAATTATCTGAGACAGTTCCATTAATACAGATGCTTTGTATGTAGGCCATATCTTATTTTAAAAACAACGATCTTAAAAATATATTTTCAAATAATGGAGAAAAGCTAAGCAGTTAGAGATGGTTTCCCCCTTTTTGTCAGGCGTGATTAAGGACGGCAGAGCCGTGTGGGCATCGCCAGGAAAGCCGGGTCTCGCGGCCGGGAGCAGAGGCTGGCACCGATTTACTTTCTCAGAGAAAATGTGTTTCTGTTCAGTCAGGCAAAGTAATCAATCATTCTGCATTATGAAATACTCATTTTATAACTATTGACATTTCAGACAGTTGTGCCCCATGTCAATATCCGGTGTGATGCTCACATCTAAGCCCCAGCTGATAAAATGGGATTCGCTGGGCTGACAGGACCTGACCACAAGTCCATCCTCAGTTCTCAGAAGCACATGCATCCCTTTGGTCCAGGCCTGCACCGGGGAAATAGATACGCTGTGGACACTGAAACAAGAATGGACTTGGGTATTTTTTTCCGTTTTAATAAAAAATGTTTAAATTCATCTAAATAGGTTAGACTCACATTTTTCAAAGCAGAATCAATACCTTTCTCTTGAATTAAAAACAATTCCTACCTTTTGTAAGACGAGAGTAGATTACATTAGGCATTCCACTCAGAGACGCCAAAATTCACATTAGATTTTTGAGTAGCCAGTTAAACCTTGTGTCCCCAAAGATAATTTTCCAAAATCAAAATGATATCTCAGTAATTACACATCACTTTGCTGTGGCTGGTTTTAACCTCTCCTATGGTTGAACAATTACTTGGGTTGGGGTGGCAGGCACTTCTCTTATAGTCTATGTAACATTTAATTCACCTCAAACTCTCTTTTTTCCAGATGAGGAAACTAAGGCACAGAGATGGTAACTGCCTTGCCCGAGAACATTAGGCTAGTAAGTGGGGAAACCATGACCACAGCCTATGGCAGCTGATTCCTGGCTGTGCACCCTTAGCCATGAGGCTGCCAGTGTCGAAATGTTAGTGGGTTTTCCTTACACTGAGCGCTACCCAATCGTTTGAAAATGACGAAGCTGACTTCTTCAGGAATCAAAAATTACTACTCTAGTCAATTTTAGGCATGTGTGCAAGAAATTCTTTTATCATTTGCTCCTGTAATTGAGCAGGGTTATTATGAATTATTGCACAATTTAGTAAATTATTTAATTACTTACTAATGAAGAAACATACTGTACACAGTTGTAATTATCCCTTTTGAAAACAAGGTTGCCACTTGTACATTTAAGAAACACTTGCTACACATTCAATTAACCCTTGAGGGGAATTCTTTACTATTTTGGAACTACTTGAACAATGCTAAATATTGGTAATGGAATGTTAGAGAGGACTGAAAAGAAACTAAGTACTATAAGAGCCAACACTGCATTTCTAAAAGACTCCAAGCAAAATTCCGTATCGGTTAAAAACACACACAAATAATAATTTCATAGTCCATGCTATTAAAAAAAGGATAGCTCTAGTCTTTTTCTATTCTATAAAGAATAGAGTAAATAGAGCTATTTACTGCTCTTACTTTTAAAAATTGTATACCTGATGTTTTGGTAAAGTTTTTGCAACATGTCATATAATATAGTATTTCCTTCACCTATTTTAATCATCCAACAAATGGCTTTGATAGTATAACAACCTTAAGCACAGCTACTTAATTTCCAATGCACTTAAAAATAGTTATCTAGAGTTACTGACTATAGTCAAGCATGGCCTGTCACTTACATAAAGCCGTAGTACGCATACAGTCTTGAGATGTTTTGACAATACATCTTTTTAAAAAAGGTTTTATTTATTTATTTTTAGAGAGAGGGGAAGGGAAGGAGAAAAAGAGTGAGAGAAACATCAATGTGTGGTTGCCTCTCATGAGAACCCTGCTGGGGCCCTGGCCCACAACCCAGGCATGTGCCCTGACTGGGCATTGAACCTGCAACCTTTTGGTTTGCAGGCCCACACTCTACCCACGGAGCTACACCAGCCAGGGCTGACAACACATCTTAAGTAAAATATACAACTTTTAAAATATTAATAGAAGTGACAATGAGTTGCTTGTTTAAGTGCAGGTATTATTGAGAAACTATTGATATTCATTATTGAATTTGTTATAAAGTCTTAAGTACAATAAGAGTCTCAGATAATCCAACTTGCTTATTGTTCCAAAGGCTATGCACTTATTGTACAGTGTAATTGATTTTGAGAAACTAGAATGTAATAGTGATTTGATTCGCAATAAGGATATATAACAGAGGTAATGTGACAAAGACATTATAAATAAGCAAGAATTAAAAAGGGAAATCTCAGAACCCTTACACACTAAGTGAAGTCATGTGGTAGGTCTTCCTGCCTAAAAAGACTTCAGTGGATGAAGTGATCATATCTGACAGCTGCCTATCATTAAATAATCATATATAAGCAAGATAAGTAATAGTGTCTTATTTTTATTTTGTTTTTTCTCATCCCAAGGTCAAAATGCCATTTAACTAGGTAATTCAAATCAAAGTTTTGTCCTCTTATGAATAATGCATATATTGGCATTAAAGTATAGTTTGCAGATTTCACCACTTGTCAAAAACAGTACGAAACCATTTCCTGGAAACCAGTAAGAACCATGTTACATTTAAGCATTACAAAACAAGAGAAAAGAAAACACGCTTTGTATGTTCCTACTGTCCACTGTCCTTGGTTGCAGTATAAATTACTACATAGTGTTTATCAACCAGAACTGGAGTAAAACACAGGAAGGACTCTCTGTTTTCATGGTATTTACTGATGTTACTGTGGCAAACTGGAACTTTTTTTTTGTATTTTGATTTATTCTTCAGCTGTTTTTCACCTGCTAATTAAATCTAATTTACATAAAACTCACTCTTTTTATGTATAGTTCTTCAAGTTTTGGCAAAGGTTTTTAATTGCATAACCAGCAACACAATCAAGATGTGGAACAGTTCCATCTCCCTCTCCTCCCAGATTCCTCCGTGGCCAACTTATTCCCCTTTCCCAAACCCTGGCAACCACACACCTTTTTTCTATCCCTGTAGTTTGCCTTTAAAAATATCATTTAAGTAGAATAATATGTCACGTAGCCTTTGACTCCGGTTTCTTTCACTTAGCGAATGCATTTCAGATACATTCCATATTGGTGAGCATATCAACTATTTGTTACTTTCTATTGTTAAGTAATAGTCCATTCCACACTTTATTCATTCCTTAGTTAAAGGACATTTAGGTCATTTCCATTTTTTTTCACAATCACAATAAAGCTGCTATGAAAATTCATGTATTGCTTGTTATATGAATGTAAGTTTTTACTTCACTTGGCTAAGTATCTATGAATGGGATATCCAGATGATATGGGACACAGATGTTTAATTATAAGAAATGTCAGCTGGTTTTCCAGGGTGGCTGTGCCATTTTGCCTTCCTGTTAGCAATAGAGATGAGTCCAGTCGCTATGTACCCTCACCAGCAGTTGGTGTTGTCTGCTATCTACCTGTCTATTGTCAATTCTTGTTAGTCAAGATAGATATGTTCTGTAAAGTCATTGGGATCCCTGAATCAGTGAATACTGTACCATGTCCCCTAAGCCTTGTTTTTTGTGTGTATGGTGTTATGTACTCAGGGAGCCCACACAGTTAAGAGGATTTTTTACTTTAGATGTGGATGTTTTATCGCTCTGTCCATTGAACCATACTCTTTAGAACCAAAGGTTATATACACTACATACTATAAATATGTCTCCATGAGAAAGAATGATTTATCTATTTCAATTCACAATGTTTTCTGAATATTTTTAAGTGATTCTTCAATAACGTAATTAGAGTTTGTACTCTTTGCAAACAAGATCTTTTTCTTTCAAACACTCCTGAAAGACCAAAAAACTAAATTTAATTAATAGGCATATTATGATTTTGTATGTTTTCTTACAAAGATCTATTATGTTCCTGAAGATTTGGAGGCAATAAAAATCAACAATTTCTATAAAATTATCCCGATCCTGTGCATGACTACGGCCAGCAAGGTCATCTGAAAGCTAAAATATGGGGGAAAAGGAGCTCTATAAATAAAAGAAGTTACAATAAACCCATAATAGTTTCATCACTTAAAATTTATACATATGATGGCCTTGCAAAATTATGATGATCAGATAGGATTAAGTAACACTTTATGATTATTGGTCTTTATAAATGCAAAACCTGATGATTCCCTGACAGAGCAAGATCAAGGCAGGGAGGGAGAGATACTAACTTTGTGTATTTGATTACAACGCAGAACAGATAGGTAAAACCTTGGAATCAATCATTATTATTTTACATAAAACTTCCATTGTTTCCTAACTTACACTTATATTAACCATTCTTGAGATGACATTTTTAAGCACATAAATTCCTATGCAGACCCAATCACAGGTCTACATTAACCTGGGGTTTCATCGTTTGCTAAGAGATGCCCTCCACGTGTTTCCCACAGGGGCACCTCACTTCTGCTTGTTTCCAGGCTATTTTCCATGATCCTGGACAGGGCTATGGAATGACTTGTCAGGGAGCAGGAAAACATCATGGCACTGCTTCTCCGGATTTCTTCCCAGAACTTGAACTATGTGGGATCGTTCTGAGAGAAGCAAGGCTAGTTTAAGAAGAACGTAAACTTCAAGTGGAAGCTTTCAGTTTTAACTCGGGGAATGCTTTGAACATATGGCAGCTGGGCTGTGACTCACAGCAACCTTGAAATTCTAGCCAAAACGTCTGTTTCCTGAGATTGTGTCTGATAAGCCTGTGCCTCCCTGGTGGGGCCCGGCGGGTGTTCAATAAATGCTATTGTTGGGGTGAATGAATGAATCAAAGGGCTTCTGATTATGAGCTACAAATTCTTCCATCAACAAAATAATCCCATAGGAAAGCTGCAATGTACTCAGAATTCATATCTATAAGGAGTTTTATTTTCAGCTACTTTACACATTTTTTAAATCATTTATGTTTAACTTGGTCTTTCTTAATTTCTTTAAAGCCAAGGTGTGAAAAAAACAGAAGGATTTTGGAGAACATGGAAGACAAGTATAGTTCTTAGAAAGTTCCATTTGTAGGTAGCTTGTACATGATAATTATTTTTTTAATCTTTTTTTTTATCCTCAGCTAAGAAAAATATTTTCCCCATTGCTTCTAGAGAGGAAGGAAGGGAGAGAAGGAGAGAGAAGTATCGACCGATCGGTTGCCTCCTGTAGGACTGGGAATGGACCCCAACACCTAGGTATGCGCCCTGACCAGAAATTGAACTCACAACCTTTCGGTTACAGGATGATGCCCCAACCAACTGAGCCACTCCAGCCAGGGTCATAATTATTTTTAAATCTCTGTTAATCGTCAGATATTTTCTGAGAACAGACTGTGGGTGAGGCACTATATGAGATACTTGAAAAAGGAACTGTAAAAAATCCTGCCCCTGCTTACGCAGCCAAAATTGTCATTAAGACTTAAGTAGGAGGTGTGTGGGTTCCAGTATATTCACTAGGTGAGGCAATGGTTAATTAAATAATACTAAAGTAGAACTGCTATCAAAGAAGTATAAATAATTGCTACAAAACTTTTCATAATTATAGATCTCTCATTTAAAAGCTTTATGAAATGGAACATGGAAAAAAACAGAAAGAAAGAAGGAAAGAAAAAAAAACAGAAGTAGAAAAAGATCCACAAAGACACGACTAAAATTCTAAGAACCAAAGTTCACATCTGTGCTTTAAAAAAAAAAATCCCTCTGGCATTCACTCAGTAACTATTTACTCTTATGTAAGATACAATTTTGACAACCTTGAGATCTGATTTTCCAGTATACAGAATATATAAAAAACACAGCAGAAAGGAGTAGAGAGTTCTGCTCATAGGAGCAAGGAAAAACAATAAATATTGAAGGAAAAGATAAAACATTTTTAAAATTTAGACTGGAGAGCTCAAGAACTGTGGCAGCAGGGAGCCGTTCAGCGTAGGGGCGAACAGCCAGCCACACCTGCAGAGGTGCCAAGGGTGACCTGTGTGACGGCATACTGCACACACCACAGTAATTAATGTTTGTAATGAGTGTGAAACATTGGGAATGGATTAACCCATGAACTCTAAGAAGAAAGGGACTTACATAACACACTTGGAAAGCCTCCCTCTCCCCCTTATACAGAGAAGTGGTTTAGGCACTCAGAGAGATACACTCCAGAAAACTGACTTACATAGGACATCTCATTTTCTCATAGTATCTGTGAATGGGTATATAGATCTGAAGCAATAACCCTAACTAATGAAGACCTTACAGTGAGGGTCTTGGTCCAGTTTCAGAGACCAATGCTCTGAAGCCTGTGGACAACTAAGGAGCTTTCCACAGTGGAGTACCTGCTTTATGCACTGGTATCTCAATCCCAATATTAACCAAATAGCCATAAAATAGAAATTCTTCAAACACACCTCTCTTTTTGAGAGAGCTACTGTTAAAGCTACTGCTTTAATGATGAGTGTTCAGGGCTGAGGTTTAAATACAAACCATTCTATTAAGACACTTGCTATTTATACAACAGAAATTGCTATTCATATAATAATGCTTAACCTGCTGAAATTCTGGAGAAGAACAGATTAGCAATGACAGTAAGTTTAATAAGAAAGAAAGAAAGAAAGAAGAACGTAGGTACATCTTGGCTCTGTTCTCACTCAGTGCAGGCGAAGTGATTGGTTATTGAAAGTATGCTTTATACATGCACATACATGATGCTGACACCTTCTTCATGGCTGTAACAATTCTTCTTCAGAATTGCTAACCTGTTTCCAGGGCAGCTGCAAAACATCCGTGAACACTAGTTAATTTATCGGAGTCATGGAAACTGCTGCCTCTACGCCTGCCAGGCTTGATCTGCATGGTGCAGACACGACCTCGCAGGAGCCGGATTCTCTCTGCTGCAGGCTAGATGGAGGAAGGGGTGGGGGGACTGCGGTGGCTGTCCATGTTCTGGGCCACACGCTCAGATTTCTCTTGCTTTCACTCCACATATTGTTTGGGCTCCAGAATAGTGGGGGGGTTTTGTATTAAAATCACCACGATCACCTCTAAATTGCTATTAAATGTATCATTATCTTCGTCATTACTATTATATTGTTGCTGTTATTGCTAAGGCTGGCGCTGTTTGAGGGCCACAAATCGGCACAAGACAATAGGCAGGCAGGGATCCATACCACCACTCACAGAAGGGGGAAAGGAAGCTCAGAGAGGGTTTGCCAGCTCAGCCTGCAGCACACAGCTAATGTCAGAGTTGCGCCGTCGGCCGGGCTTCTCACTCTCAGTCTAGTGCTGGAAAAATGTTGCCATGAGCTAGATATTAACGACCGACTTTCCGTTCTTTAAGAGTTTATATTCTGAGGAATTGCCAAGTATAAGGAAAGTTTTCCATAGGATGGTTTTTGAACGTTAAACACGAGGCTGTCTGACAAATTCTTCAGAAGGTTTTGGTCACTAAGTATGTCTTCCTTTCGGTTCCTACATGTTTAGGTTATCTCTTCATTCCTGCCAAAACTGATCATTTACACGGTGCTTCGAAAATATACCACCAATAAATTTCCAATTAATTGTTCATTAATTGGACCTCATAATAAACTACGCAAAACTAGCACATATGATGAAAAGCAAAAACCAAGCCGGGTCATCTGAGAGTGGTTTCACAGTTTCCAGTCTCTTTGGTGTGACGAGATACGTGGTATGTTTATGGGTCACAATGGGCCCGGTTCCCATTGTGATACCAGCCTCAGGAGTTAAGGATATGTTTTCAAGTTAGGGCTCTTCTTTTTTATGGCTTGCTTTTTCAGTAGCTTATTTTGAAAATAAACTTTAATATTTTATCCCTTTAGATGGGGGCGGTCCAGGCAGGCTATAATGGCGTGTATTCTAACAGCATTACGGAGTGTTCCCTACGATTAATTCCAAAATCAACCTCCTTCCACACGTAAGGGATATTCATTCAGCGTCTCTGTCCCTCCAAGGTTTTCTGTTACCACCCTTTGCTTGGTATAAAATACTGAATTAGTTTAGAAAAAGAACCATTCATAGGTTGAATTATCTTTAAAAACTTATGTTATTTGGTACTGGGGCCTTTGAAGTAAAACACGAAATATTTATTTGGGCCAAGTAACATGCAATAATTATGGAGAGGATTTCACAGGGCACGAAAATGTGGTTGCCTTAGGGAGTGCATGACATGTCAGGTCTTCGGTAGAGATTCCGACAGACCCAGAAACACAGTCAGTTGTCAAGGTCTCATTCCTATTCAGTGTTCTGACCGCTTGGTCATGCTGTGGGAAGAGACAATAAATATGTAACTGTGGACAGTCTGTCAGATGGAAATGAGGTAGCCTACCTTTCTTTATTGGCAAGGCTTGGAGACGAAGCCATCTATAAAAATACCTGCCATGACAGAAACCGCTGCATCGCAACTGGAAATGCGAACCCACAGAAGGGGCTGATGAAAATGAAATCATGATACGCTAATCCTATCCTATCACCAAAGTGGTTGCCCAAAGAGGGGCCGCCACCGTTGCGTGATGAAAGGCACAAATCACGGATTCCCCGCTGGGGCAGCCGGGCCAGAGAAGTGAGGGAATGGCCTTTTCTCCATGGCCTGAATGGCCGGACTCTCTCGAATGAATAGATAATGCCATCGCAGAACAGACAGTGGACATGAAAGTGGAAGCCCACGAAAACAGAAGATCGGAGGAAAACCATCAAAAGGGTGGGAAATAACAAAAGTCCTGGGACCGATGTGATCAGCACCCAAATACTAAAACTGCAGGGGGAGAGAGCTGTTTGAAGCTGCTAAAGGGATTTCATATAATCTGGAATGAACAGAATTTGCCATCAAATAGAACAGAGGTCCACTAGGAGACCTTAAGGAAGAACAACCTAATGGAATGTGAGCCCCACAAAGAGCTCCCCTGGCAAGGTCCCTTTGAAGATCTCAATCATTCTACAGCGCTGCTTCACACACACACGCACACATATGCACGTGCGTGAGTGTGCACACACACGATCCAGAATCAGTAGGAAATTGTGATGGGAGCTGCTCATGAAAACTCTTAAATAATGCAAGGCAATAAAAAGCCATCCGCTCTTCCACTCTGAGGACCAGGAGCAAAGAACAGACGCAGGCTTTATCAAAGCTGCCTCTAATCTTTCTAGCACATCTGCAATGTCCATCTCACCAGGAGCGACCTTCTGAGTGAACTTTGGGAGAGACGTGCTCTTTGGTTTTGTCTGGGCTGCAGTTTAATTCAGCGGGAACCAGGCCGTGGCTGGAAACCACAGCACAAAGAAAATCACGGTAAGGAGGTGAAAAATGTGGGGCTGGTCGACAATAAGTGAGATGAAATAACTGTCTGGTAGTTTTTTTTTTTACGAGACCAGCAGAATAAAAAAATATGATGGGCTATCACTTTGAAGGCTCATTTCTCATTGCTACAACTAAGTAGGCAATGGCAGGAGCAGCGATACTGAGCGATAGTGCCCAGGTCAGAGAGAAAGAGACAATTAAGAGATTGGAGCGGCCCTTCAAGACTGTGTCCAATCTTTCCAGGGCAATCGCCTGAAAAAAGCCTCTCAATTTCACTCAAGTGCAACGAGAATAAATAGCATTAGGAAGGTAAAATATATAGACTTTTAAAAATGATTCTGTTTTCATGCAGATAATTGTCCACAATACCTTCAGTTTGAGAGTGTTTTGGTTCATGCAAGGCATAAAAATCATCAAATGATCAAAAGCAATGTATTATTTGTGGCAAGGTTAAAAAGTTGTGTCATCTAAAGTTCATGGGCCAGTGGTCTTTCTCCTGCTAATCTTTAAAATAATTTTGGACAAAAGGGAGGGAGGAGGTATGTCTTGGTAGGGGCAAGTCCAAAGGAATTTGCATGTGGAGGGAAAGAAAATTTTCTCTTCCTAGTTGACTGCCTTCACCCTGCTGGGCTGGGTATTATTACATGGGCAGTGAGGAATGGAAAATTCTGTACTTGCGAATGGGTTCAGTCTCTTAGACTCAAAAGATCTCCCAGAGAGGTTTCCCGAGAGGAGCGGCTGCAGCCTTGTTCTGATTTCTCTGGTCTCCCATTTTTGGTGTTCATTCCGTCCCCTGCTCCCAACCTCCCCACGGGTGACCAGCACTGAACCAGCATGAGAACGGGGCACACGTGGAAGGAGGGAAGCGTTCAGTGCACCACAGTGTTAGCCCTCCTCAGAACCTCCCGTGTTTGCGTGCTCCTGGATTCCTACCCCAATGAAAATATGTCTCTATTTGTCATTATCCCATTCCACATGCTACTCTCCTTATCCTGGTAGAAAGCAAAATCACCATTGGGCCCCAACTCAAACAATCTGAAGTTTGGCAAAAATAAGGAAGGATGGAGTCTTCTTTGCATGAAGAGTCTATCCTAATCCGAGCACCTAGTAGGTGCTCAAGAAATACCAGCCAGTCGGTAGGGCTGGTTTCCCCTGACAGCTGTCCAGAGACACAAACTGCTTTTGGGAACCCGATGAAGAGACCCGCCTTTCTGGCAGAACCAGCCACACTCTTTCATCACTGTACTCAAAGATATTACTGATGTTGGTCCTCTGGTTTTGCTGCTTTTTTCCTCTGACTGGACTAACTGAGTCTACTCTGCTCACTAGCTGCCACTTCAGAATCCTGTCACGCAGCGGAAGGCCAAAGGACATTTTCCCCTAAGTCCTTTTAACTTCCTGGCATTCCGTTTTTCAACCCCACATTAAAGGTGCTGATGTTTCATCCTAGTCTACCAGCCAATGGGCGGCCTCAAGTTAGACTAGGCAGGACTTCTATCAGCTCTTTCCCTGTTGGGCACAGGGAGAAGGAACCCAGAAAAATGTTTCCTCAAGCTCAAGCTCATTTTGTAATTTTCCTTTGGATGCTATCGCTGAAGTTCTGAGATCGTTTATTCATGAACAGGCAGATTTGAAACTAACATACAACAGATGTCCAGTGAGGGCCACAGTTGGCCAGCAAGATCTTTTTCATGCAAGTTCTCAAAAATATTTTTTCTTTTTTCTTGCCTTTTTTCCCCCTCTCTGCTCTCGCCCAATGCCCAATCATCTTATAATCCATTAAAGCTGGCACACTAATTCTATTTCTTTTTCAAGACAAGATGTGCCACGTTGAAAAACAAAAACGAACCTCCCCCAATTTTGGCACGTTTCTCCAAGCCTCAGCTAACCCCAGGCAGGAACTGGTGGATGTGCGCCCAGTGGAAGCTGGAGGTTTGAGCTATGATTTTTTTTTTTTACCTGCTTTGGTGAACAATCTCTTGGTATGTTCCTGAATTCTCACCCTCGGTCTGTTGCTGGCCCGGGCACTGGCACAGCCAGCAGGTGGGCACTCTCTGCCGTTCGGCAGAGCAGGCCACTCGTCCTGAGGAGCAGAGATTCGAGACACTTCTGCTCCCAGAAGAATCTCTCTCTGCCTCTCTGATTTACCCCCGTTCCCGGTGGTAAAGTTTTTTCTGCAAATACGAAATTGGTTTATATTTTAAGGGCTTTGGAATGACTAATTTTGACTGAGTTAAACAGGGCAGAGTAGTGACTCCCAAGCGACTCGATCTGTGATTCTCGGGAAGAGTTTAATGGACATATTTTATTTTTGTTCAGGGTGACCTCACCAATCATTGTGCAAAATGCCCTCTCTTAATTTTTTTTTTAAACAAAGTAATCGCAATTTTCTAGTCATTTCCTAGGGAAGAAAACTCTAATTGTGTTTTACTTATCTGTAAGGCCCCTGTTCAGGAATTATTATTTTTTAAAATCTACTTAAAATTAAAAGTGTAGGTGAAGGTGATTATATCTTTCCAAAGTCAGTAAAACAAATGTGTTGCATAAGTCATTTCAATTCAATTAAGAGAAACAGGTCAGATGCTAAAATATTAGTGAAATCAATTATGCGTAATAGGTCTCCTGTTAACATGTATAACTACAACCACCTCTCATAATTCTTGAATAAATTTACATTTGTTTTATATTCTCCGTGTGTCTGTAATATGCGCGAGTGTCACTGACCGTAAAAGCTTCCCCCTTTCCTTTTCTTTGTTATATTTGCCCTGGTATGCCTCGGAAATTACACGGACGGACTCTCACCCAGTGAAGTGTTTCCTTAGGTGAGAGAGAGACAGGTAGCAAGTTGAAAAGAGTGTGGCAGGCAGGTGGACCCAACTTGGAAAACTTTCCCGTCACGTGTCAGCTGGGCAGGGAGCGCCATGGTTGAGCCTTGGTTCCCTCATCTGTAACTGAGGGTAACGGCATCTTCCCTACAGGGTTGTTGTGTGACTGAAATATAACTTACTACAGCAAGCCCACCCGGGTGCCCAGCACAAGGTGTTCAATGAATGTTTCTTTCTGATCTCCTTTGAAAATCCTAAAAATCATTAACGTGCAGGAGAGGGTAATAATCATAACGTTTCAAACTTGATGCCTGGTGTTTGCGTCAGGATTAGGGTCACTGAAGTCACCTGAAAAGGGGTGTCAAAGAGGAAGACTTCATCTTTACCGTTTAGGAAAAGGGCACCCTCAAATTCTCCTGTAGATGACTCAGGTGAAGACAGCCCAGTGGGATGATATACTTGCTGCCTCAGTCAGCTTTTCCTCAGCCAATAGGTGATGTCTGATACGGGGAAATTTTGTGGGGAAAAAATACAACATTGAATCTATAGTTATAAAAAATAAAAGTGACATAGATATATGATAAAAGATGGAAAAGGACAATTGGAAATCTTTTTGTTAAGATTAGTGAGAAAGTGGGTATATTTTTTCCTCTATAGTATCCTTTATCATTCTTATGATGAGGCTGGACATTTAGGTAGAAGACAGGGAACACTATGATTGGTGATTCATCCTTCCAAGGCTGCCGCGTCAGAAGGTAAGTAGCTCAGGAATGGAATTTAAGAACAATTTGGCTTAATGGAATACTTTCCCCCTAACAGCACAGAGAGAACGCAAGTGTTGGCTGAGGTGAGGAAGAGGAAGGAAGGAAGGACAACTCTGAAGGATGGCCACCAGCGAAGGGGAGCAGATTGGGAGAACGTGGGTTCTAGACAGGGGCTCGAGGTGCTGCAGATGGGGGACTAAGTGGAAATGAGCATGAGTGAAATAAGCCAGGCGGTGAAAGACAAATAGCATATGATCTCACCTTTAACAGGAAGCTAAATAACAAAACAAACAAGCAAGCAAAATATAACCAAAGACACTGACATAGAGAATAGGCTGACAGGGACCAGAGGGGAGAGGGGAGGGAATTTCAGGGGAAAGGGGAAGGATTCACAGGAACAAGTATAAAGGACACATGGACAACAACTAACAGGGGTGGAAAGGGGGGAAGATGGGGAGCACTGGTGGGGGGCAGGGCTGGGATGGGAGTAAAAGACAGAAAACTGTACTTGAACAATAATTAAATAAATTTTTTAAAAATAAGGCAAGGCACGTAATGTAGGGAGGAGCATTTAGGGATTGAGTCTTCGAGGGTATGTGTGTTTATTTTGGAAGAGAAGGGGCATCCCTAAGGTGCACTGGTAAGCTCCATATCTCTTGAGGAAGCTCCAAGAAAAGTATTCAAGAGTTCAGAACACAGCTCACTGATGCTCCGGCTTCTGAAGACATCCCTTCTGCCTTCGGTGCTATGCACCTGTGGGGAGGTGGGTAGCATGGCTCCTTAGGAAGGACAGAGACTTCAGGGCTGGCAGGTTCAAACTCACCTCTGCCACTAGCTGTGTGAGTTGGGCAAGTTGCTTAACATCTGACACTCAGTTTCCTCAGTTAATATTCATAGTTATACTTATTAGTCATAGTTCTCTAAGTTTTAAATGAGATTATACACACACACACACTTACATACACATAAAATGCCTGGAACATAGGAAGCTCTCAAATAATGTATTCTTGCTACAGGGAGCAGGAAAGATAAGCCCCACCCTAAGATAATAAGAAAATTAATAAAGTTAAGGTTGTAGCTGCATCCAGGTTTATATGCCCAGGTGGGGACCAGAACAGCCTTCTCGGGCAGTCATGCGATTAACAGCTGTCAGTGGAGACGGGCAGCACTAGGCCGCAGGGCCCCACCCTGCTTCTCAGAACATGGTAGTGGACTGGCTGCCATTATCCACAGACCCAAGACCTAACGCTCCCTCTTGTTTCTTCATCTACGGCTAGAGCACTTGGCTGAGCTGATTGCTCTGAGTCCTGTGTTTTGAAGCCTGTAATACTCCGTGCTTGGGGTCAGGGGATACTGATATAGAGGCAGAGGGTGGCTTCTATTCTCTATGGAGAAGCTGGTAAAAAAAATAATAACACCCCAGCCAATACCTCTAACCCACACCTTGCGACATGCGTAAAATGAGAAAGGTTGAGGGGGAAGATTCTCCCCAATGAGGGCTGTGAGAACTTACTGGGAGCAGGCAGGTACTCTGTACCTGGAACTCCCTCAGGGCCAGGAGGAGAGGCTAATAATGGGATTTGGGTTTACCCAGGAAAACCCACAACAGAGGCAATGGGTTCTGTCACAAAGAATGTGAATGCAAGATAGCCAGGGTCTGGGGAAGCTGCTCCCTCCCAAACCAGCTCATAAGGAAACTGTTTATGTTTTCTATTTGCCAAAAAAAGTCTTTGTGCATTGCTGAAACCTGTTTGTCCTGAACTCCTAACAATAAACACATGGCAACCAGTTCTCCAGGTGGCAAGTCCTTTTGTTGATGATCAAGGAGTGACTGAGGAGGCCCAACGCTCTGAATACCCTTAGATGCCTAGCGTCTCGTGGACGCCTCTGAGAAGGCACTTTGGGAAGAAGCCTGTTTCTCACTACCTGCTCCTTCACACGGGGACCACCCAAAGCACTATTATGTTATGGTCACGTCACATTGGGATGGGCTGCATTTATGCCAGGCCCAAAGTGCCAAGTGCTCCAGGGGAAGCCAATGCACCTCTGTACCAACTCAAAAAACTCAGCATAAGGAGCATTAATAAATAAAATGCTGTACATACATAGACATGCATAAAACACCTCACGTTATGTGTAATGCATGCACACAGGCATACACACACACACATATATTTGTGGTTTGGGTACCCACAAGAGTCAGGTAAATTTGAGAGCAGGTAGACTGATAGTGTTAAACAATTAAGTTGTTGATCAAACTCCAGAAGGGTGTGTGCTTCTCCAGGGTGGTGCTATGACGTGTCGTTGGCGTGTACGAGACCAATGCCAGCACATGCACCCGCTCTCTCCTCTCGCTCACCTCGCTGTCTATTCAAATCTGTCTCCCACACTTGTCAGGCACCCTCCCAGCTGCGTGAAGATCGTCGCTGGTTGGCAAGGATTGAGAAATTCTGACTTCTGTTTGTTGTTTTATTGCTATCTGTTGTCAACTAAATGTTAGAAAATCTCCCCCGTAGTCCTTAGAAAGGTTCAGAAAGAAATCAAAAGTCTGGAAGAGTACCAAAGGCGTGTTTGCGGGAAGTCTCAAGGAATTCTAGTGGCCACAAGGTCTAGAGATTCTGATCCTGGAACCAAAACAGACCCCAAATATGTCAGAACAATGTTCCAGGAAAAGAGCTGGGAAAAGGAAGCTTGTCAGGTAAGAAATAAACTGATTTTCCCCGAATAATCTTGCACTTTGCACTAATAAGGATGACCACACCTCCATTCCATAACTGGGGCGAAGCCAGGTCCAGGCCAACAGCTCAAAGGTTTGCCGAGTCAGTGGCAAGGGCGCAGGAAAGCCCCTTGTTCTCAGCCTGGTGTCACCCAGGCCCCTGGGGCAGAACTCTGAGAAAATAACTTAAGTGGATTTGATGGAAATGCTTTTACGGCAACAGACAAGCTTCATAGAAAAAGACCATGCATTTTGGGAAAGACTTCCACATTATAGAATTGCTTCAAAATCAAAATAAAACAAAATGAATAGCAGCCTCATACTTTTTCCTTTCATTCCTAGCATAACTTATCAAAATTATACATATTCTTTTCTGTAGAGACCATCAGGACAGGGGTGCCTATCTGGCTCAGAGTTATAACCTCAGAGTCCACCACAGTACTCGGAACACAATAGGTGCCATTTTGTTCCTCAGATTTGGTAAATCGATCAATCAATCAATTATGCAGAGTGGGGAAGCCAGTGGGTCCTCATTTGAAGCAAATATATATCTACCTAGTGACAACGCAATCTTTCGAGTCCTCAAGGGCAGCAAGGTCTGAGGCAGCAACTTAGCAAGAGGCCGAACCATGACAGTGAGAGGCCTTCTCAGAGAACACCCCGTCCACAGGCTCTCTCGGGGGACTGCTGGTGGAGCTGTCCTGGGCCAATCTCAATGCCTGTTACAGTTTCACAACATTGTGGGTGATGAGCCGTATTCACCAGGAAGGAAGAAAGAATAAAGCAAACAGTATCTACACACTCACACAGGGAACCCTGGGTCTGTGAGCTTCTTCACAGCCTAGTCTTCATGAAGTCTTCAGACCTGTGATGGGCAGATTTTCCCATGGAGGGCAGAAAGCCTGGCTTCCTCTGGACCCTGGCAACAGTTGCTAAGCCCAAATTGGGGCAGAGCTGTTTCCGAGGCAGGGCCTGGCTGTATTAGGGACCTGATGCTGTGTACGTGGGGGAAACACAGGGAGGCCGCTGGGAACGAGAGGTGTTTGAAAGGGTCTTGTTTGGTTGAGAGTGACAATGGTAGGTCCAACTTTGGTTCTTAAAACCATTAAGTCTCAGGAGAGTGATGGGACTTGTATCTGTGGGCAATTTTTAATGATCAGGCCTATTAGAGGCCACAGACAAGCTGTTAAACAGTCTCCTGACTATTACCACATATTTTTCTTTTCTTGGTCATTAACACTTAGCTTGGCTGATTTCCTGTTCCTGGAGGTGAGGCAGATGTAAGTAGCTCCTCGAAGAATCTGATGGCAAAGCCATTCTGAGAGACAACAATGGAGCCGTGCTTGGGTATCAGGACCCAAGCCTCTCTCACCTCTGACCAAGGCCAAGAGATGACTTCTGCTGTAGTCCACCCCTCAGGGATCCCTCTGACCCACACAGCCCCCATGGAGAGTACACACTGACACACAGCACTGACACACACATACACACATATATCTTGAAGGCTGCCTTGTTGTGTGCGCTCCAGGCACCTGGCACACAGCAGTGCCCAGTGTATACGTTAAATATTCAATGACTGGATTGGAACATTAGGAGATAGGTATCTACTCCATCCTGTCCTTGGCTCTACAAAGCTTCAACTCACTATGAACTTCTGTGGACACTTCCCATGTATTTATTCTGCATCAAGAAGGTTTATAGGAGTCAGGATATTTATGCAATATTTTTTGTACATTGGTAATAAAAATGAAAATAATTAACTTTCTCATTTTTAAGACAACAAAAGGCCATCTTTCCTATGGGTTTTACCTTTTAAAGCAATCCCTGTCTCCCCCACCTTCCCCACCCATGATAACTCTCCAAGTCTCACTTTCTAACAGTTATCTTACAGAATAACACTTTCTTTGGAATTTTTCTTGTCTTGCTATTTTCCCAAATCTTGCCAATTTTCTGGGTTGGAAGCTTGTGCAACTTTTTTCTTTTTAATCTGTCCCAACACCTCCTGCTGACACATGCCCGAAGGTGCTCAGCTTAGAAAGGGAGTGGTCTTTAAAAACACAAACTTAGGTGTTCCCTGTTCAGATGGACGCCTGGCAGGTTTTCTCACAGGGAACCTGGGACCTTCCCCTCGGCCGCTGTCCAGAGGGGAGAACATGTTCCTGGCAAACGAGTCCACACTGAGGCATTCTGCGTGGATCGCCCCTTCTTGCGGTTCCCTAAACTCTAATTGCGGTTATGTTGGGCAGAAGCTGCTTACCGTGATATTTCATAATGAAAAGTGCACTCTTTAGAATTCAATACCTGGTCATGGCTTCTTTGATTTAAAGGATTATTATGGTAATAAAACCACTCCAAAAAATAGACACTTCCTCGGCAGATTGTCTTTATTTGGAGACAAAGGCAGGTTCTGATTCTTATGATTACTGAAGATCAAATTTAGCTTTATGCACTGCCCACAACCATTTTAGCTTCATTTGATTAACTTTGGTGTAAAATACCCTGGGGCTACGAGTGTGGCCCACCCACATTCACAGATGATGTATCTTGGTGAGTCCTCTTGGGTGTACTCATAATCAGTGGGGTTGAAGGATTTTTGCTTGTGCACTGCTAAAAACATACATTTTAATGGAAAAGATGAACAAGCAAAACAGAAACAAACTCATAGATACAAAGAACAAATTGATGGTTGCCTGATGGGTTGGGTGGGAGGCTGGGTAAAAAAAAGGTGAAAGGAGTTAAGAAGTACAAATTGCCAGTTGTAAAAGTAGTCACAGAGGTGTAAAGTACAGGTAGGAAATATAGTCAATGACATTGTAATAACTATGTGTGTGGTGTCAGACGGCTACTAGACTTACTGGGGTGATCACTTTGTAAGGTATACAAATGTCTGATCACTCTGTTGTATCCCTGAAACATAATATAGTATGTCAACTGTAACTGAAATATTAACTGAAAAACTTTCAAAGGAAAACAGCAAACATTATATCATAACATATAAGGAAACTAAGAAACTCACTTATAATCCTGAAAACTTAAACACATTGAGCCGCTTTCCTTCTTCCTCAGTCTCCTAGCACACAGGTTGGAGTTCCGCTGGTCCCCAAGCTTCTCTGTGTGTTCACTTCCTCATAGCGAATCATGACTGCTTATAGCCCCAGGATCTGCACTCTGACCACCTCCCGGTGACTCAGGAGGAGCCAGAACAACCACACTACCCAGGATTTTAGGACTCTATGATTTTTAAAGTACGGAACCCAGGCATTGCTCGAGGTATTTTCTGTAGCTGTTACACAGCCTCTTTGCTGTGTTTTCAGACCTCAAGGCACAGGAAGCCATGGTCCACACCAGGGCGAACCTCTCAGTTTCGTTCTTTCAAAGCTGAACAGGTTTTCAGAGTTCCAGCCTCCTTCTCTGAGGCCTTCCCCAACCATTCCTGCCCATGAGGCTTCCCGCCCCCACGACCTTTCACCTCCTGAAGCTCCTATGGCCCACTTCTCCCACCATCTCCCTTCTGCGAGAGGGCAGATGTTTCATTCCCCAATCAAACTCCACTGTTTTTAGAGTGTGGATCTTCTCAGACTTCTGACCCACCAGGATATATACCTAGTGCACAGAGAGTACTAATCCAAATGACATCGTTGTTACAATAATTGTCCAGTGGGAAAGCAGGTAAGTAAAAAAAATGTAGAAAACGTGAAAAAGCAAAAGACATCATGGTATTAGTTCACACAAGGGCAGAAACTCAGTCTCCACCCTCCTATGTTGCTTGTCGTCTCTGTATGTTAGTTAAAAAAAAAAGCAGAAAAAAATAATAGTGCTTACTTCATAGGCTGTCATGAGGATTAAGTAAGTTCATATTTGTAAAGTGCTTAGAACAGTGCCAGGCATGTAGCAAATGCCACATAGGCATTTGTTAAATGAAAATAAAAATTAAATACCACGCCATGCCCAAATCTACCATAGTGCCTGCCACAGGGAAGCTGCTCTATAAAGATGGAACTCAACTCCCTTCTTTGTTATCTGACATTGGAACCAGCAGGCGCCCGGGATGGAGCCGCTCTCAGGACCCACGGGCTGGCTGGTGACCATGCCTTGCAAAAGCAGAAAATCTCCGGAGCGCAGCAATCTCCGTGCTCCAGTTCAAGGGTCCTGGGAGTTACCAGGTTCTGACACAAACTCAGCTCAGCGGGAGCGCTCCTGGAGTTGAAGCGCGGGGCTTTGGGAGGAGCAGTTGCTGAGCACCCTGGCGCCCCCGCCGGTGGCAGCTGCTGCTGCGGCGAGGGGGAACAGACCCGAGCTCCGCCTCCCGGCCTCACCGCTGGGAGCCTGCACGGAAAGTTACTGCGTGCTAACGTGGCAGGACCGATGGAAAGCGCGGGGCTGCCAAGGGCTGAAATCCTGGGCTGTGTTTCTTACGCTCACAGGCACGGCTCTTTTGAGAGTCTAGTCTGTACACGTCCCCTGCATATAACTGTATTCTTTCAGCAGTTTCTGTATTTCGGAGCAGAGGGAGGAGAAAAAGTTTGAGGGAGTGGCAGTAAAGGCCCGGGGCCAAGATCCCAAGCATGCCCGGCGATGTCCCTAAGGTGAATACGTAATTTTACCCACTGTACTGTGTACAGTTGAACTTTCATCTAATAGATTTAAAAGCACAACCCAGCTGTTTATAAAGTTCAACTCATCGTAGGCTTCCATGTGTCTAGTTGCCCATTCATTTTTTAACAAACTTATCCCAGGCCCCAGTTTATCTGTCAGTTACCCAAGCGGGCCCTGGGAACACCGAGGAGTTCAGGTCCAGTGTGGAGACAGACAGGAAGCTGTTGCTATAGGAAGTGAGAGCTGTCTGGGGGCCCCCACGCAGGGCTCCCTGAACAGAAAGGATTCCTGGCAGGTGGGAGAGTGGCCTGCCCAGGCCTGCGGGGGGAATCTTGTTAGAGCTTCGCTCTGAAGAATGACTCTGGTGAGAAGGTCGTCAGGTGAGTAAGTGGCCTAATTAGGCTGTGATGTGCATTTATTATCTTTGTCTCACACCTCCTTGTTCAAGTGAGGCTTTGAACATACAAAAACACTGTGGGTTGGAGAGCTGTACTCTATGCACACTGCCTTCCCAGATTGTGACCGTGGCCGAGGAAGAGAAAGACTATCTTCCCAGGAAGTCTACTTGGAGAAAGAGTAAGGAGGACTGTCCTATCTCTCTCTCTCTCTCTCTCTCTCCACGCGTGCACACACACACACACACACACACACGTTTGTGTCTGAATATAGACAGAAACACACAGATATAAGGAGAGAGAATGAGAACGAGAAAGCAAATAGGACAAAATGTTAACAACTGGAGAATCTGGATAAATGACATTGGTGGCATTTTTGCAACTTCATATAAATTTGAAATTCACCAGCACAAAGGACAATGCCTTTTTGTTACCCTCGTTCTGAAAAGCGTCAGCAATAACCAGAACATAATTTGGTCAGATGGATGCCGCTACTACCACAGGTGACTGGGACCTTTGAGAAGTAGTGTCTTCTGTGGTTCCCTTTTTACCTCCCCACCCTGTTCTTTTTTCTCCTGAAGGCTTGCGATCTGTAGGGTGAGAGGGTCAGGAGGGCAGTGATGCCCATACCAGGTGTGGTCTGCAAAGGCCCTGAAAGGGGAGGGGCCAGAGGACACGGCCTGTCCCCCTGCGGTAGCAGGATACACCTCTCTGGGAACCTGGAGGGACTATTGCCACAGGAGTGGGCAGGCAGTTTAGTGAGAATTTGGGATCAGACAATTCTGCTGTGCTTGCTTATGATACATTTTCAAAAGCACAGAGCAAAACTTAGTAGCTGCAGCAGCAGCTAACATTTACCAGGTGCACATCATATTCTAGGTACTTTGCTAGCTACTTAACATGGATGCCTCATCAATTGCCCATTATAGATCCATGAGGTGGGTCCTACTAATATTCTCAAGTTACAGATGGGGGAACTAAGACTAGGCTAGTCCGTGGTGGAATCAGGTATAAGTACAAGCAGCCTGGCTCTAGTGCCTGGGCTCTTGCCTACAATACTCTGCTCTCTAGGTTCTGGCTATAGTTTATGTGGATGTGAACTAAGACTTTCAATGGACATGGTGAGGCAGAATGAAAGCAGAATGATTAATTGGCATGGTGGGATCGCAGTGATGTTTATTTTCATTTTAATGTTCAGTGTTAAGTAAATATTAAAAAAACCCCAATCACATAGATTGATAATTTCTGACTCAATAGATGCAGTTTGGGATATGTGTACCTAACATAGGCTCTTGTCACTAAGTAAATATAGCTTCTCTGTGCCTTGCTTTCTATATCTGAAATATGAGCTAATATTTGCTAACATTTCCCTCGGAAATATTTGCTCTATGGTTGATATTTTGTGTGTGGTGTGTAGAGGCACAGAGAGTGGGGAGACTAGGGGGTGAGAAAGGGTAGGGAGCGAAGGGTGGGGTGAAGACAAAAAAACTCTTTAAAAGAGCAATTACTCACTGGTGGACTCAACATGATGTGTGAGGATGGTCTGGGCTTTGTACTCGTAAGGTCTTGTCCAATACGGGCCAAAGCATCAGGTCTGAATTAGGTTCCCTTCCCCCTTGCCTGCCTTCTTCGATTTTTAGTGCTCTCCTCCCTCCCTGCCTCCCCTCCTCCTTTCTCTCTCTCTTTCTCTGGGCCAGTGGAAGTGGTGTGCTTTGTCATATTTACATGTTTTCTCAGATGGAAGAGAGTAACAGAGGCTCACCAGAGAGAATGTGAGTAGCTTGAAAGCATCCAGGGACTCAACCCTGTGATAGTATTTAACCCCTTTACCACCTACATGGAAGAGAGACTTTTCTATTTGCTGTTTATACACAGACAGTTCACTGGAAATGCATCCACAAAAGGGAAGAATTTGGTGTAACCAGAAGACAGGCTACTATGGCTGGAAATGAGGTTGGTTAGCGTGTACGCTCTTCCCAGTCACCTTTCAGACTATGTGGGGAGAAAGCAGCGTTTTCATTTCTGCACATCATCCATTGAGGTTCAAAGATGCCTTTGAGAGAGCCAAGGGAATGAAGCTTTAATGCTGCCAAGCGCTTTGAGATCTCAGACAAAGAAGCTCTGTAAATACTGAGAATTATTGGGCATTATCGGCCCCAGTATCGGTCCCCTCAGTATGATAAGAGTTTTGAAAAAAGAAATGAAGAAAGAGGTCCTGGTACACCAGCAGCAGCTATTGCTTCTGGAAAGGTTAGGAGACCCGCTACACTCGGGAATGTAGGAGTCAGTGAAAACACTTACCTAAGAATGACTTTTCTTTCCTTTTTTTTTTTTTGCCAACCAATACCACCAAAGATAAAAACCCACTGCAATATGAAAATGAAAGAATGAAAACTTTTAAAATCAAACTCTGGTGAGGAGAGCACAAGGCACTGTGTGTATGTGCACATACTGGTCCAGGAGGCAAGAAGAAAGAGAGACAGACATCCGAACAGACTGGGTTTCAGAAGAAAGCGATGCAATAGGCTTTTTCCCAGGTACTCATATTTGCTACAGAATGAAATTCTTAAAAAAACAAATGCATTCCATGTGGGGATTGGTGTAGGACAACAGGCACTCAAATACATTACTGCTGGGCACGTACATACTGCTAGCATCCCTCTGGAGGCCCCCTGTGCGCGTCCACTGACATTACTTCAAATGCGCTTTCCCTTCATCCTCACAATTCCACGTCTAGGACTTTCTGCGGTATGTATACAAGATGGTATGTGTTTGAGGACATCCATTACAGCACAGTCTGTATTAGTGAAGTTTGAAAATAACTCAGAAGTTGATTGGTGGAGGATTAAGTAACTGCTGGTGTGTCTATAAAATGGAATACTGCACCGTTGTTAAAAAGAATAAGGCGGCTTTACATGCACTGCTGCGGAGTTAGCTCTAAAGATGTAGTGTTAACTGAAAGAAACAATATGCATAACAGTGTGTGTGTGCATATGTGTGTGTATTTACATTGAACGTGTAGGTTTTTATTCATCATGCTCCTATATTCACAGAGTGCATTACTTCTGGGCGGCTGCCTAAGAAACCAGTAACAGGTAAAGGACAGGACTTACTTCTCACTTTATATTCTTTGGAATATTGTGTCATGCACCCATGTGACCCATTCAAAAAGTTTAAGTAATGCTTATGTGAATGAAACCACTGATTAACCAACAAAATCAAAAGATGAACTTTGTACAACTTTCTGGGGGTGGGGCTGCAGGAGTGTGTCTTCCGGCTGTCCCCTGTTCCCATGTTCCCCCCGACACCAGGCTTCCCAGCCTCTGCCTTCCCCAGCTGCCCACAGCTCAGTGCGGGGGTGGAGGGTTGGGGGGTGTTTGAGCTGCCTTCCCCCAAACCAGGAAATCTCTGATCTGCACGAGATCTATGGAATTAGACCTTAGTATTCAGGGGCCTTCCCCATAGGACTGACAAGGATAAGGATTTCTAACGATTTGGGCCCCACTGGACTACATATTTGCTGCAACTCTGACCAGAGATAATTCTGGAAATGGGCTGTTTTTGGTCTCAAAGAACAAAGACTCACCAAGCTAGGGGACGCTTATTGCAAGGATACCTATGGAGTAATAAGAATAGCACAGTTCTCTGGGAATCCAGTAAGGGTAACAAAACAATACCCTCCAAAATAACAGTTCTGGAGTGCTTGGGTGCCCGGCATTGTACTAAGGGCTTTGGATGGATACTGTTGCCTCCGCGGCACCACAAACCCAGGAGGCCATCACTGTTATTACCTCCATTCAAAAGGGCATTTACCTTGAAAGCTGACTGGTGCCACAGAGTAACCTTGGAAATGGGATCCAGACAGTCAGTCCCTCTCCGTTCTCACTCTCCTGGGCAGCATGGCATCCCTCCTTCAGGGCTGCTGCCTCTGTCTGCACATCTGCTTCTCCCTCTGTTCTAGCATCGCTTGGCTTACTCCTCCCTGCTGGGCCTGCTCATAGAGTCTGGTCCCTTACAGCACCAGCTTCCACAAGGTCCTTCGAGACCCTTCTCCACCTCGAGGTCTCTTCTGGGCTTCAGCTGCCTCTTCTTTAGTCCTCCTGTTCCAATCCCCATGAGAGAGAACTTGAGAGGTCATCCTTCCTTTGCAGGCCAGCCACTTCCCAGCCTAGGGCTGGCCATCCCTGGAAGGTCCCCTTTCTGTTTCATTTATCTGTACCTGAGGGCTACCAGGCCTCTTGGGATTAGACTTTTCCTTCACTTAACAAATGTTGTTTGGAGAACTGACTGTAAGCCAGGCAATGAGACACTGGGGATACAGCAGCAACGGAGCAAAGCCCTTGCTCTGGTGGGCTTCTTCTGCCTCCTCCACCTGCAGTTAGGAGGTGTCCCACACTCTGGCCTGTCCAGTTCACAGACAGTGATCCGTGATTGACCACTGAACTCTGGCCTCAGTCCCTAAGTCACCGCCCCTGAGGTTGCCTTCTTCTATGCTTCTTCCTGGTTACTCGTCCACCTCCAGAAACTGGAGTTGTGTCTTGCCCCAGTGTACTCTGGAGTCCTGGGTGACCAGATCAGGGGACATGGTGGGAACAAATCTTGGTGGATATTGCTCAGAGGCCCTGCAGGCCAGCTGCCATAAGCAGGCAAGTCCCAGACACAAATAATGAAGTTATTAGCTGTTCTTCCATAATTGGTCAGCAAATACCCAAGCTGTGTTCCTCTCTTTCCTCCTTTCTGTCAAAGGTAAACTGCTTGAAGGAATTCCATGTCTTGTCCAGTGGTGTTTCCTAGAACTGAGTTAACTTTTTCCAGGCTTGTCTTCCACATTCTTCAAACTCCTAGTAATCTTCTAAAAGTGAGCCCCAGGCCTTTCCCTCTTCAGTGAATCTTTGCTAAATTCTTAGAGACAATCATGCCCTCCTTTGGGTGACTTTTGTACTTGGTATTCAATTTAATTGCTTCCCTTATCATGCTGTATTGCAAATATTTATTCAGATAGTGTTTCCTTCACTGGAGCATAAACTTGTAGAGAGCTGAGAACATGTTATGACAGTTTACCTATTTATTTTAATTTAAATAAACTATTTCAGAATAGATTTAGATTTACATAAAAATGCAAAAAGTACAGAGAGTTCACATAGACCCCTTGCCCACTTTCCCCTATTGCTAACATCTTGCTTAACTGTGGTACATTTTTTCCAGCTAAGGCATCAACATTGGTATATTACTGTTAACTACATTTCACAGTTGACTCAGATTTCACTGGTTTTTCCTTAATGCCCTTTTCCTATTCCAGGATGCCATCCAGGTAGCACATTATATTTAGTAGTCATGTCTCATTAGCCTCCTCTGGGCTATGACAGTTTCTGGAACTTCCCTGGTTTTTGATGGCCTTGACAGTTTGGAGGCATACTGGTCAGGTATGCTGTAAAATGTCTCTCCAGTTGGGTTTGTCTGATGTTTTCTCATGGTTACATTGGATTTATTTTTAAATGCCAGCACTGAGCTAAATACCTAGCATGTACCAGCTTTCAAACACCAGGCATTTGATTAATGGTTATTGAACTGAACAGAATTCCAGGGTTTCTTTTGCACCTCCTATACATATAGAACCCTGATTGATACTGTTGGAGAGATTAAGCATAGAGCTCAGGCCCTGTAAAGAACTACCACGCAGCTGAATAATAAAAGACAGCTGGCGACCTAATGTCAAGTAAGAGAACAGAGAGGATGACCTATGGTAGTTCAGGAGATGGGCTCACCGGTATGAGTGGGTGAGGCCAGCACCATCTCGATGGAAGAAGGGACTGGAAAAGTGGGGGCGATTTAGAGAGGTCTTTCTCCTTTCTCAAACACACTAAGCTCTTTCCTGCATTTGCAGCCCTTTGCTGCGCATGGCTGCCGGACTGTTCTTTCTTCAGGTCTAGGCCTAAATGTGACCTCTGAGACCATGTTATCTAAAATAGGCCCCACCCACCACTCCCTCTCAGCAGTCTTGTTTGTTTCCTTCTTTCCTTTGCCAATGTTTATAGTGATTTAAAGTTGACTTCATTATTGTCTGTCTCCTTCACGAGAATCTAAGCTCCTTGAGGACAAGCACTGTATTTTCCATTCACGTTGGCTGAGCCCATTACCTGGCACAGAGTGGTACTCAAGTTATCTTGGGGGAGAAATAAAAGGGTTCATGTTGGATAAGCCTGACAAGATGTGAGATGTTGATGAGAAGATAATAAGCAACTGCTGCAAGAGGCGCTGGGATGGGGCAACAGTGCACTGGGTAGGCAGATGGGATGCTGCCAGGTCATGGGATGAATCACATGATACCAGGTGATGATCCCAAATTGGGTGGCATAATTTGGGCAAAGGCCAATAATGTATGAGGTGTGGGCCACACAGAGGCAGAGGCCATCTAGTAATTTTCCATCTTGGGAAGACGAACAAGGGTTTATAGGACTAACAAAGGGGATAAAGAATAACTGGGGCCAGGGGAGGTACAGGGGCCTTAGGAATGTTTGTATAAACTGGGAACACATCCCACGAACAAGAATAACAAAAAAGCTCCTGGAAGGCAAATGGGGTTGGGTAGCCAGTTTAATGTCTCTTGTGCTGGCACAAACCCAAGAAGAAAAAGGGCATGCTAGTCAACACTATTGAATAAGAAAGGTAATGTAGAAGGTGAAGACTCGTGGTTTTGCTCTGGGATTTAAGGGAAAGGACGGCCATCTTTGCAGGCATGAGGAAACCTAGGCGAGTGCCTAATGAGCTCTGGGACTCAGAGTGGAAAGAACCATGGCGAAGTCTATAATCTTTCCCACCATGTCTTTTACACGGTTACAAAGGGCAGAACCAGAGTGCGTACACACTGACTACCTTGACAACTCTATATTTCCCCATCTGATTCAATTTTAAAAGGATGACCAAAGAGGCAGTGTTTCATACAGATTCTGACTGGAATGAATCCAGAGAGAAAAGGCCTGGGAAGCACATGGCAAAGAAACTCAGGGAGTCCAGAATTCAGAAACAAGTTCAGAAACAAAAAAAGAAGTGCCATCCTTGGATACCTGTGTAAATAATGATGGTGGGTGAACTCTGGGTATTTTTCATCTGACCTAAGTAACAGCTTTAAAGAAGAAAGATAACAATGACCTGTGCAGATGAGATTCCAAAGGAACCGTGGGTGACAGAGCTCGGGGATTCCTGGGAAAACCAAGCAAAAGTCCAACAATCTTCCTCTGACAAGTTAGGGTGAGCAAGGAAGGCATACAAGATGGCAGCACGTCTGCATGCGACGGTCAGAACACAAGACATGGAGTGTGTCTTTTGTTACTTCAAATCTACAGCCTTTGAACTCTCAGAAGGTAAGTGGGTGAATCCTGACTTGTAACTCAGAAATTCCTTCTCTCCTCTGTACCTCCTTAGATCAAGGCTAAAGGGAGAAGAGGCATTAGCTTGTGCAATCTCTTCATTTGAAAAGGGAGGAGAGCGCAACTTGCCCAGAGTCACCTGATCGATGGTGTCAGAGCCAGGGTGAGACCCCTAACCTGGCTCTTCTTCCACAGACCAAGGCAGCCCACCTGGGGTCTGACCACAGAGTTGGTTCCGGTTTTACATCCCAATTTTCACTCTCCTTTCTTTGAATATATGAGCACTACTCACCATGTTTGTTTCCCCCTCACATTACTTTTGCAACAACCTTGAGGTGGCCAGAGGAAAAATAAAACAAACCACTCCCCACACTCACACTCACTTTAATGAAATGCACACCGGGTACCTGACCCCCCTCCTACTTTCCTGCCAATCTCCAGCTCCTATCAATTCACATTCCTCACAGAAAGCACAGGGCAACCTACCAGAGGGGAAGTAATTTCCTTGCAAATATTGCCAGAGAGGTTACTGGAATTACTCGACAGTTTTATTATTACTTTTGTTTCAAGCTCAGGTGGGGAACTGTGCATTTGCCAGGTAGTATGGTGAAAACGATGCAGAGGTTTTAACTTTGCGTTCATTTTAATGTCAGAGGGATAAGTAAGAAACAAAGAACAAGTGTGCTGACTGCATGCTGAGTAAATCGAAGGGCTCCTCCAAGGATCCTGGCTTTCCTCCTTGCTTCGCACCCACAAGCTTTCAGACCTGACAACGTCCGTGTGGGTTGAAGGGAATTAATCTGCAGCACCTGAGTGGCCAGCTCAGAGGTGGGCAGCTGAGGTGACTTGGCAGAACCTGATTGTAAACACAGGTTATCAGCTCGTTTACGAGGTAAGCCAAGTGGGGCGAGTTCACTTGTTCTACTCTTCTCTGGATTTCGCTGAGAGTTATTATCCTTTTATAAGAACTCAGTCATCCAAATAGTTCATATTTAGATGAGAAAATTAGACAGCATAAAGGAACCAAAAAAATATTTCACTAATAGGCATTTATGTGTATTTCATTAATATTTATGCATAAGGGGCTACTTTAATTCATGTTTTACTACCTATGTATTTTCTAAAGGGTCAGATACTCTCGCATGTGGAATTGCCCAATAAAATGCATAATATCCAGTTAAATTTGGCTAAAAATAAACAATGAATACATTTTAGTGTAAGTACAGTCCAAATATTGTTTGGGCCCTATTTTATTCATTATTAATGAACACTGGATCTATTAACTAGCCAGCTTATTTATTATCCAGATTATTTTTTTCCTGCTTCCTTCTTTTTTCAGTGGCTTAATTTTAGGAACCCTGTTAGAGGGTGGAGAGAGAAACACAATTCAAGCACATTGGGTGTCCTACTTACCATGAGCTGAGGCACATGTTCTAGTAGGGGAGGAATTTGATATTCTGGGTTAAAAGGGGTGATTATCCACATGCTCCCTATTACTGTATAGACAGAATTAGCCATACGCTGATGACTTTTTCAGAGTTTTGATTTTGCAGACCAGTAAAATGTAAAAAAGAAAAGGAAATTGTGGGAAGATCAATATTGTGTTGCCAAGTCTAAATTTGATCCAATAAGGATGTTAAAAAAATACAATTACTATCTTCAATTGCCATTCATTCACAAAAGAAAGTAGGTGACATTTTAATACCCCTAAAGTGGAAAAACGTATTCTTGGAATAAAGAGTAATATTTCTTAAAGCTGGCAGCCTCAGAACGTGTTGCCCTCCGTTTCGCTAACACGTCATCACAGCGTGGCGCTGGCCCCGGGGTTGGAGGACTCGCAGACAAGGTTGTACCTCAGTAGAGCCCGTAAAACCTCAGTCGCCATACAGCACATCCCACAGGTTTGTGCTGGTAGGAGACAATCACCTTCCGGTGAGGCAAGAGAAGGTAAACACAGCCAGTTTAAAATGTGATGACCTTAAATGCATATGTAACTTAAATATTTTCTTTCTGAGAATCATATTATTTGTGCGGAAGCGTGCTGTGACTTTTCTCAAACCACAAAGCATTTCCTCAACCTATAGCGTATAGAAAACCCGTCTCTAAGCCTCCTTTGGAGCCTAGCCCAATCTCTGTACTCTTCCTCTCTATCTCTGTAGAATGAATGATTCAGGAACTGGATAGTGTGACATTGAACTTAGCCCCCTTCCTGAGAGAGTTCAGAGATCTTTGAAACTACAGGTAATGAAGCCTCCTGGCTCCTGCGAGCTGGGGGGATGTGTGACCCCGGCTGAGCAGAGTTGGGTATTTGCCAAAGACAGGTGTTGCTGGCAACAGTGCTTGGAGACCAAGTCCCTGGGTTCAGCTTTTCTGTCACCCTTCCCATTTTACACAAGGGGAAACTATGGTGTGAAAGTGGATAATTGCCCGAAATTGCTGAGTAATTAATAGAAACCACGATTAAAATCAATTGCCCAACCCGAGTCTCGTATGCAGTTTCTTCTTTCCTTCTCTTGCCTGAGAAACACATATAAAGAATTTTTTTTAAGCAGGGGAACTTCCTTCAGATAGGACTGAAAATTAAGTTCATATGCTGCAGAGAGATTCAAAGCGTAATTTACCAATAATCTCCAAATATTCTTTCCCTCTCCCCATGGCCATGAAGTTTGAAATTGAGTATACTTTTCGGGGACTCATCAAAGCAGAATAGTCATTAAACACACAGGTTAGTAATGCTTAAAAATAGGAGGAATACCATCAACTTTTAAAATATTTGGACACATTTTATTTCCATCTTTTTCTAATCATAGGGTTATTTGCTATCTCTGGATTCTGTCATGCATTCTATGTTGAATTATTTTAAGCTTAATATTTTTATATAACTATTTATTGGGTTGTGATAACTATCCATAACTTTATTTTAAAAGATACATAATACAAATCATGTAAAAATATTTTTACTTCCAACTTGTTATGTGATATTCTCTGCTTTAGGGGAATGGGCAGGGGGCCTTTTTTAAAAAAAATTGATTTTCTGTAGTGATGGTGTTTTTTAATTATTGTAATTATCTATTACTTTTATAATAAGTAACAAACAAGATATAAAACACATACACTCCATTAAAAATCACTTCAACCTGAAGTTTTAGGAGGCCATGTAACATCACCTCCTAATCCTGCCCCCCACTTAGTCCCATTCCTAACCCAGGGAGAAAGCTGGGACCCCTGAGGTATTCCAGAGTCTGACTTTCTGCGAGAAGCAACACAACACACCTTTTTTTTAACCTCTCAAAAGCCCAGCTCTTCTGTAGTTACGGAAGCTGGGGATTCTCTACCACACCCCCCGCCCTAATTAATATCAGCTTGTTTTCATTCCTCTCTGTGTTTTTTGCCTTACTAATTCTGACACAACTGGTTTTCTCTTTTCTTTTTTTTTCTTCAGGCTCAACTGAATAGAAGAGAGAGATTTTGGCTCTGATTCCAGAATGATGTTTCACAGAAAGTCAACTCTTGTTCCAGGTACTTGATAATCATCTCACTAATTTCTTACTGTTTCTAAGCCATTAACATTTTGGTTAGCGAGCCCAGAGCCCTTCAGACACCGTTTGCCTCCTACACAACAAGTAAGCGAATGAAACCCACGGAGCGCAGCCTCCCTCTCATTCTCTTTAATGGTGCCTGTCCCCTGGTCCTCGTTGCCACCACAGTGAGTCTGCACGCTGGGGTGCTGCCTCGGGGCACACGGGGGAGTGCAGGTGGCCGTGGCCCTCACCTTGTAATGTAAAGATAGCTATTCGCTTATACGCTTCCTGCTTCCAGTATATTTGTCTTCCTAACCACCATGTTTGAGGATAATGTACTATTTTTACTTATTTTCAGTGGACAGAACATTAAACCTTAGGGTGACGGTGGCCTATTGCTGAATTATGTGTTTTAGTCTGAAAAGAATAAATTAGATTTTTTTGTGGGAGAGAGGAGAGAAAAGAAAGCCTTGAACCCAAAGAAAGTCAGATGGAAAAGCTACATTTCCCTAGTTTCTGGGTTCTAGGTATAGAGAAAAAATAGCCACAATTACTAATGTAATAATTAATTACTTGGCAAGAAGATGTAATTGTTCACAAGGTGCTTCTTTCCAGACATTCAAAATCTGTGTACTCTTGATTTTAATGACATTTCCCGCTATTGAGTTAAAATATGCTGCCTTCAATCAGAATGCAATGACAAGATTTAAAGGGGAAAGAACACATTTATTTAAAAGGCTTTTTAAAAGCATTCCAACCTTCCTGGACAGAGACCCTTTCATTCAGGGACGCCATGTGGCACCAGGGAAATGGTCAGAGACTGGGCCTCCATTTCCTTAGGAACAAAAACATGCTAAAATTGTTAGGGTAAATGAGTGGGACACGGTACATGCTACATTTTGCTTTGAATTTTAACTAGAAACAAAACAGAAAAATGTCCTTCACTTTGGACTTGGCTGAAGAAATATCCTGAGCCTGTTCATCTTCCATCCCTTGTCCAGGTCAAGTTTGGGTAAGATTGAACTTCTGGTTCCTTTATTTTCAGATCTGGCCCCCTTGGTGGCTGTGGTGGTGGTAGGGGAGTGGTCGTGGAGTCTGTCCTTCTAAGAGTCACCATTTGAAACACCCAACTCTTTTTTTAGGCAAGCATTCCCTCTGTCTGTTTCTCAGATGAACTTACTGTGTGTCCTGTGCCTCTCCCAGAAGCGGTCTACAAGAATGAGGGTTGGAGGAGCGTGCCTGGGTCCTTACACACACCCTTCCTCCTCACCCTACAGGAAATCTGTGTTCTCCTTTTCAGGTTTGTCTTCTCTGGCTCGGAAGGACAGATGAAAATAATCCTATCTCACCACTCTTGGAAGGGGAAGGGATGTGGTGCTCATGTTCTCTGGCTTTTACTTGAATCAGGTGGGGAGAAAGGAAGGAAGAGAAGGGGAAACTAAACCTTGAGGAAGGTGAAGAGAAGGGAAAGTAGCTACTGCTCCCTGGCCTGCCCCTGCCCCCCCCACCCTGCCCCGCCCCATCACCTAGCACTCTGCACTTTTGATTAAACCGATTCACAGTTGTTAGTGGTACCTGTATGGGCTTGGAAGTATCCCATTATCCCTACCATTAAGTAGAGTGCAATCTAAGATTGCTGAAGGAAAAAAATGCCCACCATTGTTTCTTTTTTATTATTGTGGTCATTTGTAGGAGAGAAAATTTTTTTCTTCTACCCATCTTAGGTTCATTCATTGCTGGGATCCTGCAAATTAGATTGACAAAAGACAGATTAACAGCAACTACAACAAACAAGTTTCTTAACTCAGTGATGAGTAGTAACTCAGGAATAATCAGAACTTGGGCTTCTATAGCGTCTTAGCAAATGAATTTATCAAGAAGTGACTTGTTTTAGGGTTTTGGCTTCTAAGGGCAGCCCACTATGAGAAGGTAAATGCATGGGAAACTAAGGGAAGATAGGATTGTTTTAACAAGATATGTTGCATAGATTTCTCGGCTCAGATTCTGGGCCCGTAAGAGCCTGGAGTTGTCTCCGGTGGTTAAGAACCTTTCCGCCCTTCCTGGTGGAGAGCCGGGTCCAGAGCGTGGGTCCTGTGTCTGCTTTTTTCTGTTGCCTTCAGTTCAAAATAAGCCTTTTGCTAGAGTGATATATTTGTGGGTGGCATACTCTGAACCACTTCAATTTCAATTTTTCCTTCTTTTTAAAAGGTGCTAAAAATAATACATATGAGTATACATGGTAGAAAATTTGGGATTTAGAAAGAAGTTAAAAGCACACAAAACATCACCAAATCTTATTATCTTACTAGTCAAAAGCAACCAGCATTAACATCCATAA
This sequence comes from Sturnira hondurensis, assembly GCF_014824575.4. Taxonomy (NCBI): domain Eukaryota; kingdom Metazoa; phylum Chordata; class Mammalia; order Chiroptera; family Phyllostomidae; genus Sturnira; species Sturnira hondurensis. The sequence goes on from NW_028080827.1 coordinate 13,990,325, forward strand.
AAGGGTCCCGTATTTTTTTATGCTTTTTAAAAATCTCCACATAACTGAGATCATTCTGTACGCAGAATTTCACAAACTATGTTTTTTTCAATCAATCAAAAATATTTTCTCATGGCATTATCCATTCTTTAAATATTGTTTTAATAGCAATATAATTTTCCATTATGTGCTATACTATAATTTATTAATAATTTTCCTATTGTTGGACATTTAGGGAGTACTTAAATAAACATTTCTTATGTGTGTTCATAAATCTTAGCATTTCCAATGATTTCCTTAGGATAATCTCCTGGGAGAATTACCAGATCAAAGAGCATCATCATTTTTCAGGACTTTAATACGTATTAACACAGAGTGTGAATGTCTGCTCGAAGCTCTGGCTGCACTGATTAACGTCACTTAAAAATCTTTGCTGTTTTGTTAGGTTCCTGTCATGTAATTTTGTATTCACTGGTGAGGCTGAAAATTGTTTACTATATAATTAGCTATTTTTATCTTCTCTTCTATAAATTGTCAGTTCATGACTTTTGTCTATTTTCTCATTGATTTGTAGTAATACTTTATAAATTAGGGTTATGAACTACTTGTGTCTCAATTTAAAAAAATTTTTTTAAAGATTTTATTTATTTATCTTTAGAGCGGAAGGGAAGGAGAGAAGGAAAAAAATATCAGTGTATGGTTGCCTCTCTTGAGTCCCCTGCTGGGAACTGGCCTGCAACCCAGGCATGTGCCCTGACTGGGAATCAAACCGTGATTGTGTGGTTCGCAGGCCCGTGCTCAATCCACTGAGCTACACCAGCCAGGGATCAATTTTTGAAAAGTACATCTTCTTACCAATTTGCTTTTTGTCCTCTGATTTTGTTTGATTATTTTCGACATATAGAACACTTATATTTCTGTCTTTCAATTTACTGATCTTTTACTATGATTGCTCTCATTGCTTTAAAATACATTCCTTTAGTTATTTAGTTTTTTAAAAAAACACTGCTTCCTTGATCTATCTAGTACTTCACTTGTTGTATGGTACGAGAACAAAGGTTTTTTTTCCCCAANCCGTGCTCAATCCACTGAGCTACACCAGCCAGGGCTCAATTTTTGAAAAGTACATCTTCTTACCAATTTGCTTTTTGTCCTCTGATTTTGTTTGATTATTTTTGACATATAGAACACTTATATTTCTGTCTTTCAATTTACTGATCTTTTACTATGATTGCTCTCATTGCTTTAAAATACATTCCTTTAGTTATTTAGTTTTTTAAAAAAACACTGCTTCCTTGATCTATCTAGTACTTCACTTGTTGTATGGTACGAGAACAAAGGTTTTTTTTCCCCCCGATAAGCTAACAAGGATCACACCCCAACCGTTTGACTGTTTTTTCTCACTGTTTCATGATCTCTGCCTATTCTCTTACCAGTAGTTTTTTCAGCCCTAATCCCCGCCCCCTTTGTTTTATAAGTTCTTTGAGCACTTATACTGAATCTTTCAACTTAATAGGTGGCCAAAATGGCATACAAAGAAGTCTGTCTCAAATTACTGGAGAAAGAGAATCTCCGCCTTTCCAGTTTGAGGCCTTAGGTGTCAACAATACAACGTTAGCTTTTCTCGGTCTGTGAAGGGTGGGGTTGTGGCTACAACACAGAAAACCAGAGCGGCCTTTGGGCGTCTTGACAGTGGTAGGAATAGTAATACACAGAAGAGTTAGGTGTCTTTTTGTTCATCTCAGGAAAAGGAAATTTCCAGTGAGGACATTTAGACATTTATGTTGAAAGATCATCTCTGCTTGGGCTTCTAGGTTGTCAGTAGGGGTACCAACCCATGTATCTGTAGGAAACTGCTGGAAACTGTCACAAAATGAGAAATGAGAGAAAGCCTGAATGAAAACGATCCTGTTGGCGTGATACAAGGTATGTGCTGAATAATTTTGTTTGTTTTTAAGCCTTGTTCACAGTGAATATCTTACCTTAGCATGATGAGATTATAGCTGACTTAAAAAAATTAATTGTATTTTCATTTTTTGCCCCCAATTGTATAAAAGCCTTTTTCCCCCTTCATGATCTTTTGATTAACTTTTGGAATACAGTTTGGGAAGCTTTAGTCCCAAGAAGTGCAATGGTACAAAAAGTAGATTTTCTGTTTTTTGATCTCTTTTCCTTAAAAGACATAGCACCACAAAACTTCATCTCATTAGAAGAGATTTTGTGAAAACGAGACAGGCCATCTCTAAACCAAGTGCTTTTTCCTCTGAATAAGATTTAACCCAAAATGAGGTTGGGAAGTGGAAGAAGGTATAAAAAACCTACCTTTTTAAAACTGCTGTTTCTAAAGCAAATAGGAATTGTTTTTCCAATACCTTTTTTTTCCTTGACCAAGGATGGATACAGCTTGCATGTTAAACAGTAGAGAACTATAAAATAAGGTAAGTACTCACAGGCTACAATCCTTCCCCCACCCCCTGTAAATTCCCTCTTTTGTGATACAATTGACGTTATTTTACTCTTAAAGATTCCCATTTTTCTTTAATGGTATTTGCTTCCCTGTTTTCTGAGCTCCTCTTAATTGTTCTGCTTTTCATTAGTAGATAATTCTCTCCGGCTGACCAGCAGTGAGCAGGGTCAGAGTCATGGACAATATACCATATCTAGTTTGGTCTGGCTCGGGAAAAGCTAAACTGTATCTCAGCCTCGAGTTAGTCACTTCAGTCCAAAGGATAGTCAGCCTCCGTGGCAACGATTTTGTCGTAGTAAGCACTTGAAAATACCTGCTACAGCTCTTCCCCCCGCCCACAAAGCAAGTTTATCTTTGTTCTTAAACCATAGCAGCACTTTGTATTTTGTTTCCATGCCACATTGAAAAGACATAAAAACCAAGCGCCGTACATATCACTTCAATGCATAAACAATTGGGTAATAGTCCATTTCCCTCTTAAACCTTTCCTGCTTGTTTTCTTGTCTTAGAATAACACTTAAAAGTCATCAAAGTGCCCACAGTACTAGCAGCTCTCATGTTGGGGGTGGGGAGTGTCGAGCATGCAAAGCCTTGGCTGTGCAATGAATGCAATGCGTGTCCTCCGAATTTCTCAGGAAGGAGGCTTCCAGTGAGTAGGTAACCCTGTGAGAGGGAGGAAGCCTCCTTCCGCCCCGACACTGTCAGGGCCCATGTACCTTTCAGGAGACTGTGAGATTCTGGACATTGAAACCGTGAAACAAAAAATTGAGTTGGACAGATCCTTGCCACCACTTTTTCTGCTAAATATAGATAAGTTGTCATTGGGTTGCACAAGCAATTTCCAGCTACAGCTCCTCAGGAAAAGAGGTGGGCACAGGGGCTCAGGGCTCTGCTAGTTAAACTGCACAGAAAGGAGCTGGCCCTGGCTCAGTGGTCGAGAGGAGTAAGGTTGGGGGCAGAGTGGACCTGGGATGGGGGGAGTCGTCTTAGTCTGGATTAAATATATTGACATGCTGGGGGGATCTGTAGCAAATAATGGTGTCACAATAACTTGGCAGAACAGACTCACAGAAGGAATCCAATGGCAGGAGTCCCTCCTCAGGGTTCCTTCTCCACCACACTTTGGAAAACAATGTGGTGTAGTGGGCAAGACTATGAGATATGACGTCAAATAGTTCTGAGTTTGAATCGCAGCTTAATCTGACCCAATGGGTTTTTTTTTTACTTTAATTTTTATCTTTTAAAAATCTTCTCCTAAGGATATGTTTATTGATTTTTGAGGAGGGGGTGAGGGAGAAGAGACACAGAGAGAGAGAGACATTGATGTGAGAGAAACATCCATTGCCTCCTGTATGTGCCCTGATTGGGGATCAAACCCACAACCAGGGACCGAGCTGCAGCCCCTTGGTGTATGGGATGATGCTCCAACCAACTGAGCCACTTGGCCAGGGCTGACTCTACGTTTGGCTTGAAATAAATTACTCAGCTTCTCTGAGCCCCTTTTCCCCTTAAAAATGTCTTTAATTTTAGGAAATGAATTCTGGGGAGGTTAAAAAGCAATACCAGAGGATATAGGTGCATAACTAGCTGTAGTCATTCAAAGCATTCAGTTAAGAATATGGCAATATAAACATCTGAAAAGCATCTCTTAGGGGTTCAAAATAAAATGTATGTGTCAGGGTCCTTATATATGAAACCTTGGTAAAATAATATCTCCCTCACAGTGTTATTAGGATTAATATTAGGATTAAAGTGCACAGCACTATTAAGTGCCCAGCTTCTGTTGGTCTCCTTCCCTTTTAGGCAAGTCATTCAAGTTTCCTTGGACTCCAGTTGCCTCTCTCCTAGCAAATCTTAGTGGTTCTACCTTCAAAGTACATTCAGAATTTATGCGCTTCTCTCTGTTTCCATTGCTACCATGCTGGTTTGGGTCACTCATCTCTTGCTTAGGCCATTGCAACAACTTCCTAACTCCTTCCTCTCCTTCTGTTTTTAAACTCTGTACAAACCATGTCTGCACACAAGCAGAGAGGACATTTTAAAATGTACATTAAATCATGCCACTCCCCTATCCAAACCCCCCAGTAGCTTCTCACTGCATTTGGAATAAAATCTAAACCCCTCACCACAGCCTGTGAGGCTCTATGCGACCCCTCCCCTGCCCACCTCTTTCCTCTGTGACTTCATCTGCTAACACTTTCTTCTTCTATTAATATTTTCCAGCTGAACTGGCCTAATTTTACTTCCCAGAACACACCACGTTTATTTCTACCTCGGGGCCTTTGCATTTGCTGATTCCACAGCTTGGAACAAATTTCTTCCATATTCTGCTGTGATTGAAACCTTGTTAACAGTCAGATCAAATGTCCGTCCTAAAATTCATTTTTCCTGACACAGCCTCTATCTCGGGCTCGTTTTATTTTCTCTGTAGCATGTATCAGTACATGAAGTCATTTCACATTTTGCTGTTTGCCCCATAGGAATACTGCCTCCTTGAAAGAAGTGGACGATGCCTGTCACCCGTGAATAAGCCTGGAACAGTCTGAAGCAGGTGCTCCGAAAACATTCAGCAAAGGAATTCTGGGTGAACATTAAAAATGGGTAACGGTATCTTCCTAGAAGTCTGTGACTGCATTTGAAAATCTTCCTCTCTCCTTCCCATTTCTAAATATTCTCTGATTCCTTGCACAGGAAGTCTGAATCCCACAACAATGTTAAAGAAACACAGTTAGAAAACGCTCAGATCGTCAGTACAGAATAATTTGTCCGAGGTTTGCCAAGTGGAGGCACTCTGGTTGTGTGTTTTAATGAAGAGAATAACAACTTACTATTTGCATGTCCAGTGTTTAAAGGGATCATTTAAATACTATTTGTAAACACTGTATGCAAAGGGGTCATTTTACACTCTTTAAAAGTTACGTTCCCTGAAGTAGCGTTTAGATGCTCAGAGCAATCCCACTGACAGTGGCTGAGCACGTCCCTTCTTCACAGGCGTTGGAAGGAACGCGATGGTGCAGCACAACACGCGTGTGAAAGGAAGCGGCTGGGTAAGCACAGGCGGCGTGAACGGCATACTGTTTATGCCACGGATGTGTTCTGTGTCGGTCAGGCCGCTTTCAGGCTGTGCTGTGAGAGGAACATACTGTAAACTGGATTACATTCTAGGGAAGGAACCGGAAACCGTGTTAGCAGAAGAAAATGAGAAGCCTAACTAAGAGGGGAGGGGACTGCGCAGACTCAGAGTTGTCAAATATTTGAAAGTTTCTTATAAAAAGCCAGATTCTCTGCTGCATGTGCCATGAGACCATTCTAGAACCGATGAGTAGAAGCTGCAGGGAAACAGATTGTGACTCACCCCACAGGGGGAATCTCCAACAGTCTGGCCTCCTAAGCCCAGGCCTGATTGGAAATGTAAGGAGCAGGCGCCATCGCTGCGGTTCGGGCCAGCCAACCCGGAGCCGGCGGTGTCCTGCACCGCTTCCTCCTGTTGTAGGTGGGCAGCACGCACACTTCTGGCAAGCTCTCGTGGAAATCTGTCCAGCATTCTAGACGGGCTAGAGTCACACAGTGTTCTTTTCTAACACCTAAGGTGGAGTGTGATAAGTCTGCTGTAGCTAATGACTTAAGTTCAGAAAACTGTGAATTTCAGAAGTTAACCTAGAATCTCACAGACCCACGATTTTATTTTATATTCTGACCTGGAAGCAAGATTTTGTATCGTGACCTTGCTGCTTCCTACCCAGGAGATTTCTTACTGGAAGGCTGAAGCAGGCTGCTGCTCTTCGTGGGGGACACCAGTCTGCGTTCCGGGAATCACCCTGGGCGTAGGGGTGGATGATAAGCCGGAGAGTTGAAGGGTTGGGTTAGATCATCTTTGAATTTGTTATCTGAGAACTGCATTTTCTTAAGCTATTCCTTGTAGCAGGGGTGGCTGGTAACTTTCGGCAGAAGCTGACCGTCCTCAGCAACAGCCCCCAGCCCTACCCCTCTCTTCTCCTTTTTTCCTTCCCTTGCTTTTCATTAGAATCCCTATGAGTCTTTACATGCTTAGCATGAAAATGAGCCCATTTTATTTTTGGAACCCACAGAGGCAGCCCTGAGGGGAGTTATTGTGTTGCTTTTAGCAGCTAAACAAAAAGGTGTGAAATCACTTGCTGGCTGTTCTAGAATGGGAGAAAATAAATAAATAAACAGAGAAGGGAGGTTCAGAACAGTGGGTGGCAACTTGGACAGAACCTCGTGACTGGGCTTCTCTGAGACTTATTAGTAACCAAAAGGGCTGCAGGGATGTCTGTGTATCTCTGTCACCTTCCCAGGAAGTTACTAGAATAGCACTGGAAGCCACTGGGATTTTTTTTTTAATTTATTCATTTTGAAATACTATTTCCATGTTGCTTTGAAAGGACTTGGGGATGGGACTAGTTTGAGAGAATTCTTTACAGCCGTTTATAACATTCCCTGTACAGGGAGGTGAGGGAGAGGAGACCACTTTGGCAAGCTTTTTTAAAAATTGGAGATACCCAGGGAGTAGTACTTTATCGTGAGGCTTTTCACAATTTAATAATGTAACAGTGGTGAGACAAAGGCCTGATGCAACACAGATCTCTCGTGAAGCTGGAGGATTTTGCCTCTTTCCCAAGAGCCAAACCCTGTTCTGCAGCAGGTGTGTGTCCTTCCACCCTTGGCCTTCATGCGGGCCTGACCAATTAGCTCAACAAATGCCTTTGGAGCTGGTCTTTCAGCTGCCTGGCTTCAGTGACTGGCGTGCATCACCATGCAGTGGGCGGCCACTGGGCCCCTCTGATGGAGATGTTGTATAAGCCTCATTTTCTTTAGCATTCGGGGCAGAATTCTAGGAAAGTCAAACACCAGGATAAGACGAACCCTTTAAAAGTACAATGTAATTGATTAATTAACTCATCGAACAGATAATATTGATTGCTCACTTATTGCCAGGGACTATCTGTGTGCAGAAATATGGTGAGTCACAGACAGGCAAACGGAAACTGAAACCATTGTAATACCCAAATTTTCTCTTCGGAAAGGAACTGTCCTGGCTTAGGAATGTTTCCAGATAAGCTGTTGACCTTGAAGATAGGGGTGATAAAGACCAAGAGACAATTAACTGAGCTGAGCCAGATTGCAGTTGAAGGAGGGGGTGGGGGAGGAGAGAGCTACGGAGGAACCTCAGGGTTCAGGCGAGAGAGAAGAGGGTGGGAGTGGGGAAAGAACACAGAGAGGAAGACACAAGGACATTTCACAAAACGGCCGGGATGAGCACCATCCGGAGTGGTTCCACTGCTGAAGGGTCAGCCCCCAGGTTGCTCAGGGCTGACCTGCAGCTGTCTGTCTTCTGTGAGGGAGTCCCTGTGAGCTGCTCACCCTCTCCCCCCAGCCCAGTAAAGTCCTCAGGGAGACAGAGTTTTCTAAAAATCCAAGGAAGGGGTGGATATCACACACAGATCTATTTATGTAAATACATGTAACACACATGTCACATGCACATGTGTTTCACATGCACTTCTGTATGTACATATACACACATATACATGTTGTCAATATGAATATATGAATATAATATATGAATATGAATATACTGGGTTGGCCAAAAAGTCCATTACATTTTTTTCTCTGTGATGGCTCTAGTAGTGCTTAGTTGTCTTTCACTTCATTTGAAACAATTTTGTTAGATTGTATTGTGACCATTGTCATATCAGCATGCATTAAAAAAACTTATCAAAATTGGTGCATTTTTGTGCAGCCATTTTAGTATTGAAGATGGAAGAAAATACACAACATTTTCAGCATAATATGCTTTATTATTTTGAGAAAGGTAAAAACATATCTGAAATGCAAAAAGAAGATTTGTACAGTTTATGGAAATGGGACTGATTGAATGTGTCAAAAGTGGTTTGTAAAGTTTTTTGGTATTACTAACGTTTTGGCCAAATAATTCTTTGCTGGGGTGCTGTCTTACGCACTGGAAGCTGTTTAGTAGCACCCCTGGCCTCTACCCACTAGAAGCCAATAGCAGGAGACAGCCGGCATCCTCCAAATATCCAAATCAAGAAAGTTAGTGGTGAAAATGAAAAATGTGTCTTTTATTTTACAGTAAAAACCATATGGATGTTTTGGCCAACCCAATACACACACACACACACATACACACACACACACACATAATGGACATGTACCTACTATATTAAGGATATCGAACTGAGATGAATCAGTAAAAAGCAGAAATCAGCACCAGGAGTGATGGAAAACAGGGCTTCCAATGCCTCCCTCTTGTGCTCTCAAACCCTGGCACTCTCAGAAGTCCTTCCCAAGGCCTTGGCTTTCTGTATGGTATGGAAGAAGTTCTTTGAGAGACATCTCAAAGGGCAGAGAGAGGATCATTTGACCTTGGAGTTGAGAGCTGAACTTACTGTTTCAGTTACCCCTTTGGTTACAGGAACACAATTTGAATATGGGGGTGGATTCCGAAATCACAATGGATCAAACCTTTCCCCATAGTTTTGCCCAAATGCTCTTTTCCCTCATTTCCAACTAGCAAACACCTACTCATCATGTTCGATTCTCTATTTAAATGTCACTTTATCTGTGGAGCCTTCCCTGACCCCCAGGCAGGGCAAATTTCTTCTTCTCAACTTCCATCTCTCTCTCTCTCAATATATATATATATGTATGTATATATATACACAAATGCATATATTATAGCACATATCACATGGTATTACATGGTATTGACTCTGAATACAACAATGCAGACCTCATGGTACCTCTTCTGACTCCCCACTGCCCAGCAAGATATATGACACATCTGAATAACACCTGGGTATGTGAGTAATAAAGAGACTTACAAGTGGACACACAGCTTTGGAAAGGGCAGAACTCCAAGGCCCTGAATGGTGGCACCACTGTCCTCTGACAGTTTTGCTATTAGATGCTATTTGTCTTGCCCCTTGTTGCTATTTTGAATAAGAACCCATTGCTCCCCAGAAATAAAAGCAATGCAATCATCATTTGTTTATTTATTCTCCGCGCAAAGATGCAGGGTGACAAGGCAGGATTGCACACGGGGCGTGGGCATCAGAAACTGGGAAGTCTCACCCTGCCCAGCCTGTCTGGCTTGTAGGCTTGGGCAAGTCACATATTCCTGTGGGACTTGGTTTCCTCACACAGTGGTAACGACCGGCTTCACGGGGTGGCTGCAGGGCTTAATTCATGACTGAGAAGCAGGCAGAAAATATAAAGTGCTTCATGCACACAAAGGATTTTCTCCCCATACTTATTTTTGGGCTCTGTCACCCATAGTAGGAAGGGTTTATGACCCAGAAGATGAGTCTAGCGAAAATATGTACATGTATATATATAACTTCTATTTTCACCCTAAAATGGCTCCTTTGGTATTGATTGGCAAATGCACCACCTACTTCTTCTCTTCCAGCAGTCTGGAGCCCTTGCTGCTCACTTGGTGCACAGCTTGCAACCTCTAGGCCTCTGTTTCCTGGACTGCGAGGACTCTCTCTACGATTCCTTTATGCTCAGATGTGTTGTGAGGCCTTAAACTTTGATCTTGGTGCCTGCGTTCTGAAACCACACTCAGAAGAAACAAGGTTCACGAATGGCACAAAAAGTCTGCAGGCAAGCCCGTAGGGGTTGGTTCCCCAAACCAGAAGACGCAGGGGCTTGTGAAGCCTTGCACAAATGACGCCGCAGCTCCGTCTGGCCATGCCCTCCTTTCTTGTAAACAGCCAGCGCCCTCCGGGAGCCAGCGTTTCCCTCCCTGCCAGAGCCTGAAGCTTCATTGCTGTTGCGAAGGGACAACTGATCCTGAGGCAAGAGTTGACTTACTGCCTTGAAAAAGCCTTATTATTACTATTCCCTGTTTTTTTTTTCCTTTAAATTACAGAGGCTCCCCCTGTGCTAGGGATAGTCAAAGACCAAAACTGTTCAGAGTGAAAAGAGTCCGATGACTGACACCCTAAACCAACACTGTGTGCCATGTTCATGGCTGAGAGAGGAACACAGGCCAGAAAATGCCCTTTGTTGACACAGAGCCTCCTCTAGCCTCCTCCCGCCGCAGCTGTCTGCAGAGTCCCTGGCATCACGTCCCAGAGGCAGATGGGTCAGCCCCAGGAATCAGGTGAGGAGGAGGAAGTGTCAGACATCTATTGCAGGTTGCCCATCCAGGTGTGGCAGTGCTTGTGGAAAGATGTGGGGCCATCGAGGCTTATATAAAGAGGAAGAAGAACAAAGGCCAAAGGGGAAGATGTAATGCTGACTTTGATTGGCTAACTTAACATGAGGCCAACTGAGGGAGGAGGGGGAGAGAGGGAGAGAAGACACTTTTGAAAGCATGACAATATCTCATTTGTATGTGAGTGAGGCCCAGCCTTCCAAATACTACAGTCCTGAAGAAGGTGGGGATAAGCGGGAAATGTGATATGCAGTAAACCAAATGCTAAAATGCGTACAAATGTATCAGAGAAGGTTGGCAATACCAGAATATAAAGTATATTCTAATTATATCAATACTGGACACATTCTTTTTTTTAAATATTTATTTATTTATCTTTAGAAGGGAAGGAGAGGGAGAGAAACATTAATGTATGGTTGCCTTTCGTGCATCCCCTGCTGGGAGCTGGCCTGCAGGGAACCAGCCTGCAACCCAGGCATGTGCCCTGACTGGGAATCGAACCGTGATCCTCTGGTTCGCAGGCCCGCGCTCAATCCACTGAGCTACACCAGCCAGGGCCTTGGACACATTCTTAATACTATTTCTCAATTTCATTTGAAATGCACTTGAAGAAAATGCAAAAATAATTTTTGAAACTTTAACCTTGGGTACCCCATAGATCATTTTCTTTGGAAACGTGGCTATTGGGAATGTTGAATAGGTTTTTTTTTTTTCAAACCACACCATTATAACTGGTCTCTTACATGCTCAGAGTAAAATTTTCTATAGAAACGCTAGTATAGAAAAATGCTATATGCCACAGATTAAATGCAGAAGCCAGCTAATCACAACACATGAAAGCAAATGTAGCCTGTTCTGAGAAGTACAAATACGTTGAAACATGACTATCATGAAATATGGTCTTAATAACCCTCTGAAAAATAGCCCTTTTGCAAAGAGAACTTATTATTATACCTCATGGACGGTTCTCAGTTTCAAACGAAGTTAATTTTATACACTTTGATGATGGAAACTAAAGACACTATGGAAACATCCTTTTAATTCTAAGCACCCCCTCTCTTCCTGTGGGGAGGGAAGCTTTTAGTGATTCCATATGTACCCTTTATTCAATATGTGGAGGGTGGAAAGCAGTGCCAGGTAATTCTGACATTGAAACTGCCACCAAACTGCCAGCTGTCAGAGTTCAAATGAATCGTTAGCTATAAAAGAGAGGTTTCTCAATCTATACCCCACTCCAAGGTCAACTCTTGTCACAGGTGCACTTGGCTGTGAGGCACTTGTAATCTCAGAAGCAGATATGGTTGCCAAGTTCAAGTTGCCATGACTCTGAACATAGGATATAACATTCCATTCCAAGCCAGAGCCCATAACCCCTGCGGCTGTGCCAGTGAGGGCCCTTCTTGGTACCAACTCTGGCTCTCCCCCACTGGCTACAGTAACGCAGCAGGTGAAGGACTTAAGTGTCACTCAGTTGGTTTCTAGTTGCTTCCAGGAAAAAAAGGAAATCCATGGCATGTACGATTATTGCATCTGACACATGGCAAATTTCCCCCGTGTTCGCAGGCCACAGAGAGGAGGCCTGACCATTGCTGTCATAACCACAAGTGCTGTTTCCCACACTGCGAGGGGCCCTGGGACAGCCAGAGCCTGGGAAGGTTAGTGTTTGGGAGACAAGGCATAGAAAAACACTCTCCATGTATCTGAAGACTCTGCCAAGCACCTCAGCCCTGACATGCCACTTCTTGGCTCTTCCAGCTTCAGAACATTCTGTCTTAGGAGTTGTCAGTTAGCCTGACATCGCATGCTGGTTCGATGTTGATACTCATCTCCCAGATGAAAGGAGGAGCTCACCTCTTCTGCAAACGGCTTCCTCCTTGGCCCCTGGGCGTGTTCTCCATGTCTTGTTCTTGGTCTGTCCATCTATTTTGGACTGGGCATCAGTGGAACTGGAGTTCCTCAAATATTGAAATGATAAACATAGTGCTAATTGCCAGTAGGCTCCTCAAAAAAAACACAATGGAATAGTAAAGTCACCTTAACTTGGCCTTTGTTTCTTTGGCAATTGAAAGGTCAAAATGCTATTTTATCATCTTTGCATAGTCATTTATGTTGACATTTTCCCCTTGTGGGGTCAGATCTTCAATGTGAAAATAAATCTAGAAACTTTCTGTTCACACCCTTTTCAGTGTGTGTACCAAATGACTCGGGGAGGTGGTAGCTGGCCACATCCTCTATCTGTTGAGTCCTAAGAGTTAGCAGAACTTTATCTTTGTGATGAAATGGCCTTTAGAAGTGGGTATTGCCAAGTTCAGAATAGAGCATCATTACTGAGAAAAGCACTTTCCTTTTAAACTGAGAAACCAACAGTCATGTACTACAAGGCCTGAAAAAAAAATTGAGCTACCACAAAACAAACAAATATTCAGCTCGGTTTCAGGAAGTTTAGAAAGGATCAAACAAGCCTTTCTCTATTGAAGTTGTTCGAGAACATTTATGCTTACTTCAGCCTTAGCTCCTATTTATGCTGCTGGCTTTTATACATCGACCTCAGGAGGGCATTCCAACTTCAGGTTACGCACTGAGAACCTTCTGAAAAGGAGGCCTGCAAACCCCATCCCCAGCCTGGGGGAGGGGAAGCACTCATGTCTGAAGTTGTTTCCAAACCACTGCTCTGTCCTTGAGGGGAGGATATCTCAGAAAGTGGAGACAGAAATTCCACAGAGAGAGGGTGAGAAAGCTTTCTCATGGTGTGAACATGCCTGCGAGGAGAAGGCTTTTTCTGGTGGGATACATCCAGAGCCGAGAGACACCGTTTGTGGAGCCCCAGTGAAGGTTTCCACTCAGAGGGAGCTTGCGATATTCTGCAGGTCCCTTAGGAGGAGGATTTGGTACACAGTTGAATTTTCATGCAAATTATCTTCCACAGTAAAGGAGGAACTATGCCAACTCTTTGCAAATAATATTCTTATTTTATGGTACAAACCCATTACTTTTCTTTCTTAAAAAAATTTTTATTGATTTTTTGAGGGGGGAGAGAGAAACATCTCTTTGTTGTTCCATTTATTTTTGCATTCATCGTTTGATTCTTGTATGTGCCCTGAACTGGAAATCGAACCCACAACCTTGGCATATTGGGATGATGCTCTAACCAACTGAGCTTCCTGGCAGGGCCAATTCCATTCTTAGTGTCATCCCTGCTCTCAACAATGCTTTGATTGGTGTTTTTATCCCCATTTGATGCATTAGAAACTGGGGCTTAGAGGTGAAGTCTCCAACAAACCCCAAAATCTTAGATGCAAACCTGGATCTTTCTGCCGCTAATGCCTGAGCTCTTTCCCACATGTCATGTCTGCTCCTAACTAGGCCATTCCCAACAACCAGTATGATTGGTGGGAAGAAAGAGGAACTGCTGGAGAAGAATACTAAAGAGCTTTGATCAGGGAGTAGGTACAAGGCAGGAAATGTTACCATTTTGGTTGTCATTACTATGTCCCCACCTTTTTTCACGGAAATATACAGCAGTTTCCTTTTAAAATCTGCATGTTAGAACTTGCTGGCAAAGTTTAAGCCACATCTTACAGATGGTCCAAGTTCTCAGTGGAGAAGCACGAGATGAGGAAGCTGCTGTCTCCCGATGTGTCCCGTCTGAGGGATGCACACACCTGACCTCGAGAAAGCACCACATGGTGCCAGCCTCCAGCGGTGCCAGTAAGGTTCATCTATGCTTCTGCAGGCACAGGTATTCCTCAAGCCCTGGGGTCCTGTTTAGCTATCTCCCACTACATATATGTCTAGCAAATAAATATCTACTTGGCTTACTCCAGAGCTTAGAAAGCATCCTACCTATGCTGAATAACTACCATTTGTTCTTTATGATATAATAGATTTTGGTGACACAAAATAGGCATCTTTCCTATGGTACAAAGTTGACATGTGCCTCCTCTCCTTTCTCCCTTGCCCCACAATGCTCATACATGCAAGCCTTCCACTGGAGAGGCTTCTGGGAGTAGCAGTTCTCTGCACCCTCTTCCCAGGCTAATCTTTTATAAAGTTGGCACAATGTGTCCATAAAGTCGACTATCCCTCCCAGAGTTTTGAACAGCCATTTTAGTCACCTAGATCTGACAGAGATAAAGTTGTAATCCACTTTAGGTTTATGTGGGGAACCATACATCTCAGGCTTGAGTCCTGAGGGCTAGAATTTCACGGGCCATTATTAAGCAAGTCACCAGGTGGAAAGCTGTGTGTAGCGGGATCTAAGCTACATGAAAGTAACCACACAGCCTGGGTTGATAAAGCATAGCCCTGATGGGAGAGGGTGTCTTTTTGCCCAGCTCTATCACTGTGCTCACCAATTCATCTCTCCCTCCTCTGAGCTCAGAGTCTGCCTGGTCTTTATGACTCGTCCCCTGTACAAGATTGCAGGCTGCCTTCCTTTTACCCAGAATGAAGGGCTGGGTGACATATGGAGAGAACAGGAGATGTGCAATGAAGCAGACCTGGATTCCAATCTTTGTTCTGCCATTTGTAGCTATAAAATAATGCACCAGTTACTTAGCCCACCTTAGTGCCAGTCTTTCTGATTGTAAAATTAGTAAAGAGAAATAATAGTATGTGAAAGGTATAGCTAGGATCACTAGGCAGAGACTGGACAGATAGATTTCCAGCTTAGTGCACAGAAGAACTTTCTACAAACCAGATAGTCTCAGAAATAGAATGGGCTGCCTTGAAAAGAAATGAAGAAGTAAATATCTTCTACCTATTCAAGCTGGATGCTGGTGGAGGGTCCTGGAACCGGTGGGAGTTCAGACTGGCTACCGCAAGGTTCCCTGCTAATCTCGAAACTCGATGATTCTGTGGTTCGCACATGTGTCCTTCCAAAATGCCAAGATACAGCCTCTTGATATCTCCAGTGAAGACATCAAGTAAAATGACATTATTTTTCTCATTTTTTCCTTCTAAAAAAATGATCTCTCATAGTTTCCCCCCCTCCACTTGACTGGTTGCTAGAGAATACCATTTTTTGGCTGAGGGCATAGAACACATGTAACCATTTTAAAACACTTAACATTGAACATCAACCACATGACTGTAAGTTTTAATTACTTCCCACTACACAAATAATTCTATTTTCAGACAAATCCAAATTCCCTGTGCTGCCTCTCGCTTTCCTCCTCTATTGTCTCCGTGCTTCACCAGGTCGGCAGTACTGTCCCACCCTGCCCTCCTGCTGACTGAGCCGTGACAACTGCCAATAAAAGTGATGACAGATTCGGAGGCGCACGCAGGTTTCCAACAACAGGCCTCACTTCATAGTCACCGAGGTCAGCCAGTGAGCACGGTCTGAGTGACACCGGATGTTTTCCCTGAGACATCACGTGGAGTACTTTCATTTCTACGGTTTACAAACTACTTTGAAAGTGAATTTTTTTAGCTCTCTCAGGGAAATGGCCTATGAGCCTGCAGACACATCCCAAACCCTTATTAGAATGCTTGAGTTTGCTTGGAAAATTCGCTGCCATGTATGAGTCATAGATACAGGGTCATCCTCTGGGAGAGTGTGTGCTTTTGCACTTGAACGTGCTCGGGACATGAAGCACATCGTGTATCCCTCACAAAACAGAATCTCCAGTTTGGCCAACGGGACTACCAGCAGCAGCTTTAAATGGGAGGAGGGTTGCCACCCTCACCCTCATCATGGAATGACTGTCATTACTGACCACACATGGGTCAGCTGGGCACTGAGACCGCAGGTGCTCGGACCCACGCGATCCGATTTATTCGGCTATATACAATGGTCTCCTTATCCGTGGGGCATCTGTTCCAAGATCGCCGGTGGACACCTGGACCTCTGGATAGTACCGAATTATAGCTTCTGTGTTTTATCCGGTACATACTTATCTTTTTACTTATAGGTAGCACGTTGTGGCTTCTCTTAGGCATATCTGAATTGCCAGCACCACTAACTCTCACACTGTACGGCCATTAGTAAGTAAAATAAAGGGGGCCTGAACACAGGCACTGCAGGTACTGGGGCAGCTGATCTGATAACCGGGAGGGCTACCAGTGACTCATGGGCAGGGAGCGTCTCCAGGGCAGATATGCAGACAAAGGGATGATTCACAGCCCAGAGCAGAGCTGGATGGCCGAAAACTCTTCCTGCTGCTGGTGTTCAGAACGGCATGCTGTTTGTTTCTCGGACTTTGTTTTCATTTAATATTTTTGGACTGTCCTTAACCTCGGGTAACTGAAACCACAGAGAACAAAACTGTGGCTTGTCGTGGGGGAACTACTAGACTATTATTCCCATTTTACAGAGGAAGCTCAGAAAGACTGAGTAGCCTGCCCACAGCCACTTTATGCTTAGGTTGGTGGCACAGGCATAAATCACCCCATGATAATGACTCTGAGGCCTCTGGATCTTTCATGAGATTCCTTTTTGGTGACTTTCAGTGAAGACTAATTGTTTCTGCCCCTCGGGCCCTGTTTTAGTCACATTGTCTCTCTCTCTCACACTCTCTTTTTTTTTTTTTTGCTTCTGATACTTTATTTCTCGCTGTTTGTGTCAGATTCCTCCCTCTCTAAGTTGGTTCTCTGAGTTGCCTAATGTTATAATTCAGGTTTCAGCTATTCCGGGGCCTCATTTTTCATGTTTGAACTTTCAAAACTACGAAACACTTTAGAGATAGTTCGAATCTCATCAAGAGCATGGATTCTACCAGGAGACCCCCCAGTCTTTGTAGCCAAGTTGCTGCTCTTCCTCTCCCATGAATGCCACCTCCTTAGATAGTTGGGATTTAGAATGCCTATCATTTTAATCAAAGAAGCTGCTGAATAAAGACATGTTGACTGAAGTTTCTCACAGGCAAAGGGCAGGAAGGCTTAGTTCTTCCCTTTGCAAATAAAGATTCCAACCTTCTCATACTGAAATATGGATAATGCTACAGTGTAGAGAGATACCCTAAAAAGTTTGACGTTTTGTTTTCAAGTTAGAGTTTTATAAGGGGAAGATTTATTTTTCCATTTTCACACAATTTGAATTAAACAGGATTTTTTTCTATACTATATTTTATAAATTTATTTCCACCAAAACTATATGGCTGAAAGAAATAAAGCATCAAAAACAAACAAGAAGGCAAACACGCAAACAGGCAAAAACACCTACTCCATTTGTTCCTTGCTAGACAACGGGAAGGATCTCATTTTGAGATCAGAGTGTTGTGTACTTTGTTGCATTGGGCTGAAAATGGTCCCTTCTAACCCCAAGGTGTCCACTAACCTCTGGAACCTGTGGCTATGTTATTTTAGATGGCCAAAGGGTCTTTGCAGGTGTGAGTAAGTAAAGGATTCTGAGATGGGGAGATTACTCTGGATTTTCCTGGTGGGCTCCTGGAATCACAAGGGTCTTTAGAAGAGCAGGGCAAGGGAAGCAAAGACACGGAAGGTGCCATGACTATGAAAGCAGAGAGGCAGAGAAAGGGAGTAGAAGGCGCTAGGTTGCTTGCTGGCTTGGAAGAGGGAGGAAAGGGCTGCGAGGCAGGGAATACTGGGGGCTCTGAAGCTGGAAAAATCAGGAAGCAGACGTCCCCCAGAATCTCTAAAAGGAATGAGCCCTGCTGACACCTTGAGTAGCTCAGTGAAACTGATTTAGAACTTTCGACCTCCGGAACTTTAAGAGAGTAAATTTGTGTTGTTTTATATCCCAAATGTGCAGTAATTTGTTACAGAAGCAATGTAAAACTAATAAGCTTATTTACCATTTATTGCATCTCTTATGTTTAGCCTAGTGCTTTACATAGAAGGTGGACTCACAGATTAAGATTTACTGAAAGAACTGAAAATGTAAAGGAAGAAAATTATTGGAATAAAATGTATACCACTCATGTCAACATTTGCTTTAAAAATTTCCCATTTCTTGTTTTTTTCTTTAATTCTCACTGAGGACACCTTTTTTCCCCCCATTGTTTCTAGAGACAGAGGAATGAGAAAGAGAAACATCAATGTGAGAGAGAAACATTGCTTGGTTGCCTTCTATTCACGCTCAGACCAGAGATCATGGGCCCAGACTGGAGATTGAACCTGCAACCCAGACAGTGCGCCCTAACTGGAAATCGAATCTGCAACCCTTTGGCTACAGGATGATACTCCAACCAACTGGGCCATACTGGCCAGGGCAAAAATTTCCCTTTCTGAGGATGAGAGGAATATGGGAGGGAAACCCAGCAAAACCCAAAATCATCATCTGGAGGGCTGGGATCTTGGTAGTGCAGGCTTCCCTGGAGTGTTCTAGGAACCCATCTGGATCAGTGTACCAGCTGGAGTTGTTGTGAGAGGCTGTGGTTGGCTTCAGTGAATTGTTTTTGAAGACTCTTTCAATGCGTTTGCCCACTTCACGATGGGTGATTTACAAGTGCACCTGCTTAGACCACACTCAATGTTCAACAGTTTTTGACCCAAAAAAGCATGACCCCCATCCAGCACCCTCCCTATGCACCCAATTTTGCCCCAAGCGATTTTTATTTGTTTCCCCAGTTGAAAAAGGCCCTCAAAGGGAAACATTTTGCCAATGTGGAAGAGGTGAAACAAAAACGGCAGAAGCACTAAAAGGCATAAAAATCAACACGTTTAAAAACTGTTTTGAGCTGTGGAAAAATGTGTCTATAGGTGTATTGTATCTGATGGAGAGTACTTGGAAGGTGACTGAAGTTTAAACATGTAAGAACAAATACATGATTTTTTAATAAACAAATTCCAGTTTTTTTGAGTCCCTCCTCATATTTCTTTAAAGCTCAGCTGGGTATAGGACCACACAGCTTTGTATTAGCTCTTCAGAGCTATTAAGCTCTTTCCTGGGAGCAGATGGAAGAGACCACAGGTTTGAAAACAGTATTTAGAGGCCAACTGCTTTAAGAACACCTATTTAGTGCTTCTTAGGACTCCAACTCCAGGGAGATGAGCAAGAAGAAGCATCCATATTGTATAATGTAACTAACAAATAATACCACCTTGACCAACGTCTGGAATATAGTAAGCATTGGACAGGGGAATGGGGAATGAGTAACATTCAGAGCCAGTGTATACATGTGATCCACTCACCTCCTTCCCAAATCCTTCTACAGTAGAAGTCAGTCTTCCAGTATCTCTGCCTTTTCTGGCTCCCTGGACACTAATTTCAGTAAGATCTTACTCACATGCACTAAAGAAGAACACGGAAGGGCACCCCCAGCCTCCCACAGACACACATACCTATCAACACGCCACCCATGTCTGGGCACCGGGACTGCAGGCCACAGCGATACAGCTGCTCTTTTCCAGGGCCCTCTCACTGGTTTAATTTGTGCCAGTCTTTTAATTTAAAGGAAAATAAATTTAGCCATTCTGGCTGATTGAACAATAGCTCCCCTAAGGAACTTAACACGTAATGGTTATATTAGTGATTTACAGGAACTTCTCATTCAGGATTCTTTTAGATTTATCACAGAGGTAAAATCAATACCCACTACCAACATGGAGAAGTTTAAGCGATTCGTTTTTGAGAGAGAGGAACAGAAAAAAAAATTAATGATAAACACTGAAAATAACTCCAGTTCTTCCAACTCAAATCTGGTTGGCTCTTAGAATGATAACGTAAGAAGGGGAGACCTTGGGGATCATCTAGTCCTGCTTCCTCATTTTGCAGGGGAGGAAAGCAGAGGCCTGGGTGGGCTGCCCAGATCACACGGGCTGGGGAACGGCCGGCTCAGGCTGAGGGCCCCGGCCTCCTGAGTTCCAGTCCAAAGTGCGTGCCCATCTGCCTGCTTTCCTTCGATGATGCTACGAGAAGTGAACAGACGCCAGTCTTGCTTTCCAGGTGTTTACCACACCCTAGCAGTGGAGGTAACACATGTACACAGAAAATCACGACACAAAGTTAACAGATACGCTCCATAAAAGATATAGGGATTTAAAGGAACTTGAAATCGATGATCCCTGGCATTGTCTCACTTTTTACAATAAACATCAAACTTGTGAAATAGTGCATTTCTTCCTATTTTCAAGAATCCTTTAAACCAAGCTGTTGGACCATAACTTTGTTAAAGATTTCACCACACATGCTATTTGAGTATCTGATCTGAAAAGTAAACAAGTAAGCCAGACCACACAATGCATGCTGGATGAGAGCTACTGGGCANAGATAGGGATTTAAAGGAACTTGAAGTCGATGATCCCTGGCATTGTCTCACTTTTTACAATAAACATCAAACTTGTGAAATAGTGCATTTCTTCCTATTTTCAAGAATCCTTTAAACCAAGCTGTTGGACCATAACTTTGTTAAAGATTTCACCACACGTGCTATTTGAGTATCTGATCTGAAAAGTAAACAAGTAAGCCAGACCACACAATGCATGCTGGATGAGAGCTACTGGGCAGGTGCCTTTGTCTGCCCAGGCAAGCCGAACGAAATGAGGCACTGGATCAAAAAGGAAGACGAGTAAAGGCTAAATCCACTGACTGCCACCCCAGGGGGCCAAGAGGCTGTCTCCCCCCATCAGTCGTGCCTGGCTGTAACAAGCTGTGATAGAGGAAGCTCTTGGTTTGGAACCCAACTACAGACTATTCGCAAACACAGATTATGACCCACCAGAGACTCTCTTTTTGACATAATGAGAAGAATAGAAAGACCATTGAATAGTAGGATTAGTGAGAAGTAGGGTCATATGTCGGCAGCCCTAGTTGCTTGCAGGATTGGCTCTGTGGGTTGGCACGTAGCACCGTGAATATTAGAAGCCACAGATCTCTAGAGTTTCCTGAGCAAAGTAAAAGGCCTTTACAGACTGCCAGGTTGGAGGCTGGCTCATGAAGGAAGCCCCTGGGTGCCCTCCAAAGCCACCTGTGCCTTTCACACTGCTTCCCTTCCTCTTCCTCTTGTTCCTGCTCCTGCCTGCCTTCCCTCCTTCTCTTCTCGTTTTGGCTGTGGTGTCTCCGTGGGCCTCATTGTAACTTATCCACAGTGCTTCTGCCAAGCCCCAGAGGAAACAGGCTCTCTCCATGACAACTACCAACCAGAAATCTGCAAGCAGCTTCGGACAATGGGACAAACCATATTTCCATGGACAAAATCAAGGCAAACTGAGTCCTTTGCCGCCTGAAAAACTAGATGAGTTACTAACTCCTCCCCCTTACAAGGTCAGATCATGCTGCTACATTTGAGGGCCTAGAGAAGAAACAAAACTCCCTGTACTAACAACAAAGCCAGTTCTTGCGAAGCCGAGTGAGCGTGTAAGGCCCTTTAAGAACTTCTCCTTGGGAGCCTGAAATGGAAACAAAGTACTTCCCTGTTTTCATCTGTTCAATCATAGCCTCCTCTACAGGATTCTTATCTTGGGTTCCGAGTTAAGTAGATGTTTCTTAGAAGGTATGTTGGAGAAAAAAAAGGGGAAGATGAAATGAGTTCTTCTAATCTCTGGGATTAGGTTTACCTGGGACACAGATAAATTAGCTATCTTTTCATACCGCAGTTTTGTTCATCTCTGACCTGGCCTGTTCCCTTGGCTCTTCCTTCCTGCTCCACGACGCTCCTTAGCCAGACCTTCATCCAAGGTGATTTCCAGGAGCGCCCAGTGGGAGGCCGGCCCTCTGTCTGTCACCGCTTTCCTCCGCACGTGTAACCAAAGAACTTAGATTAGGCATTTGGGTACTTTTCTGACTCTGTACTTCCGCCTCCTCCATAAGAAAGGGGGTGGTGATGGTGATAGATTCAATATTTTCCCTCTCTACACCCCCCATCCCTTCCACATATTAAGAGGTCAGTAAGGTCAGGGGAATTCCTAAATGAATACATGAAATCCGTATTTCTTGGGCACCCCATGGACAAAACAATCCAGAATCCTGAGCAATGGATGGAGAAAGAGAGGAGGAGCAAAGCCAGTGAATTCTGTCCTCACTGAGCACACCAACAGGGCAAAGTGCTCTGCCTGTATTTCTATTTTTCATCCATTTGTTTTTAGGACCCAGAGGTGTGCTCTTTGTAAAGCTCTTGAAAAGACTGGGTAAAAATGGTCTTACAAATGCCAATCTGGTCCTCTCTCTCAATGAGCTGCTACTAAGTACAGTGCAACAAGGAGAAAATTCAGCAGGGATGTTTGTGCTTAAAAGATTTTGGCCACAAATGCTGAACAGGATCCATTTTTCCGTTTGGAGAAAAGACATACCATTTTCAATTGTGAGCTTCTGAATTACAAGAGGCCTTGGGAAAGGCATCCGAGGTGGCCGACGGTCCCTGCAGAATCACTTAGCCGAGTGCATCCTGCTGTCAGCCTAGCCTGTCACTTGAGGGTATTGACCTGTCCCTGACAGAAAGTCTATGGAAGGCCAAGGAGGAAGAACATGCAGCAAACCTGCCTCAGAGCATCACAAGAACAGAATTAAAAATGATCACTTCTGGGACTTATCGCACAACTTGGAAATAGTGTTCAATAAAAGAAAAGATAATTTGGGGCCACACTGCTTGGAATGAACACCTGACACACAGTCACCGGTCTGGATTTAGAAAACTGCTTTGATCCCCAGAGAGGAGATTGTTAATGAGTCTTTTAAAGGACGAGACTGAGGTAGCATGACAGAGTCGAAAAGGGTACTGGTTTCGACGGGTTCCAGTCTTGCTTCCACTTCTGTAGAGGCAGGTGGGACTGACTGGGAACAAGATCCTTTATACCTCCCCGAGGAACGTCTTCATCTTACTACGGCCTTTATGACCAGGATAATGAAAAGGTTGAAAAACCAGAACAACTAAGGCTCCCACTTTTTTCCCTAGCTGAAATGAAGGTGCAGGAACCTTGTTACAAAAAGTAATTTTTTTACATGCATGCTAACAATTAATCAGAATCCTGGGAGCAATGTACGGATTTCACATCGTTTAAGGGATCACCATCAAATGCCTGAAGCTGGCGTGCGCACTGGTGCCATGTGTTTCTCAATGAACACTAATTACCCACAGTGGTCAAACCTCCGATCGAAAAATAATCATTTTAAAAGTCATAGACAACAAGATGGTAAAGAAAAGTTAATCTATTAAAAATATCATCAACCTTATACAAAAATTGAGCAGTGTGATACATTTCACATACTCCCCCTGCCCCCTAAGATAAAACTATGCCTCACCATTCAGGCTTCACCTCTTCCCAGTCCCACTCAATACAGTTATTTTATGGAACATTTTAATGTAAATCTCACACATCTTGTCATTTTACCCACAACTACTTCAGTATTCATTTCTAACTTATAAAGTTTTTTTAAAAACAACTACCATGCCATTATTGTACCGGACAATGTTTTAAAAATAAGCCCTTCGCATCATCTGAAACACCCCCCAGCAGTCATCTGCATTTTTTAATGTCTTTGGCTTGAATCAACGTCTAAACAGAAACAGAGGTGAAACTGACTTCACCCTATCCACAATTCTCTGTCTTTTAAATATTTCTTTTAGATGCTAACATTACTTACACACAATGTAGCTGGAACAAAAAATGTGAAGGCCAATTTTGTTGCTACTAAAGATTTCATTATTTGAAAGTTCTGAGGCTGCGAATCAGATACAAGTACAGTTTAAGTCTCAGAACTGCAAAAATAGCAAGTAATTCTCATAGTCTTCTCAAATGCAGAAATAATTTAGGCAACTTTAACTGCATGCTTCTGAGATAGTTTGTTAAACTTTATAACATTCCCAGGAAAAACCATCTGACGCACCCGAGCAGCTGAATTTCCTAGACTGTACCGCAGCTCAGTAGCAAACGGAGCACTTTCGGTTGGAGCCTCCTCTGCACTTCAAAAAAGAGGCATCTGGCTGAACGAGGCAACAAATGGTCAGCTTTGTAAATAGGACCAAGTGCCCTGAACTGTCGCAGACTCAGACTTTCGGGAAGGGGGAAGGTGAACAGTTTCTCCATTCAGCTTCCATGAGGCCTCTCTGCTAACACACAGGCGCTGCTGTGACTCATAACGAGAAATACTGTTTTATAACACCAGCCTGTGTTTTGTAACACATACTGAAACACAAAAAATAAGATGGTTCAGAAACCCAAACCAAGCCCTGTGTCTAGGCTCGGAGATCAAGAGCCTAAGATGTCAGGGTGGCTATTTAATCCAGATAAAGTAGGTAAGGCCTTATCCCTTTCTTTGGTAAGAAAGCACAGGCTTCCTGCCTGCCGCACATGCCCACAGGAGGAGCAATCATGAATGCAGTTTTCTTAAAACAGAAGCATTTTCAGACTTGTGTTTTCCTGGATAGTTGCCTGGTGGCTGTAATACATAATAAGGGTGTGTAATTGACAGTACTGTGAATCACTCACTGAAATTCTGGCAAAAAAAAAAAAAAAAGAAAGGAAGAAAGAAAAAAAAAAGAAAGAGAAAAAGTAGATTTTTTTCAGGAAAAAATTTAAACTCATCCTGTCCATTGAAAATAGCCATTACTTTGCATGCCGGCTCATTAGCTACCTTTAGATTTCAAAAACCACTCTGATTTGCACTATCTCTGAGCACATGTCAAGAATAGTGGTTGCACAACGCCTGCAACTGGATGGGCTGGGTCGGACGTATTCTGTGAAACGGCAAATGTAGATGGGTTACTTGATACAGCATACATGGAATTCCTCTCCCAAGAGCGAGTTACAGGAGTTACTGTCCTACCAAAGATTTTGCCACTTGAAAAGCTGCTGTCAGGACCTTGTAATTATTATGGTAATAACCAGGGCAGACTGATCAAGATATTGATGGCAATGGGCAGCTTCAGGATCCTTTTCACTAGGGTTCAGACACAGGGACTTCCAAAATAATGGCTGGGGATTTTCCCAGGTAGGAGCTGTTGGAACCGTGGAAGCTTTTAGGCTGGGTAAAGGGTTTTTCTACTCTATTGATTCTCTTTGAATAAGGGAAAGAACAATCCGAATTAACTTCACTATCAACCTGAAAGGGGCCCCTCTTTTCCAAGGCAGAGGCACAGAAACGAGACCCTGGAAAGCCATGAAGATTGAATTCCATTTAGATAAACGCCGACTCTATCTGAGCCGTACAGGTTCAGATATTTGGCTGACCCTTCGGCATCTGTGAAACTGGTAAGTCCATGTTCAGCCCTGCTAGGTGCCTTGAGCTGCTGGTTCTGGAGGGAAGAGAGGAGTTCTAAACTGTGACAATCTCAGAAACACAGGAAGAAAAACTTGGGGCTTCGGAGTGTTGGGGAGGTACAGTTTGGATCAAGAAAGAAAGAGTCAAAGCACTTAGTTTCTTTTTCTCTCCTTAAAATAAATATTTCATGAAGACAGTTTGGATTGATTTTCTCATGTGGGATTTTCTCATTCTTAGAAGTAAAATTGAAGTCAAATTTCACCAAATCACAGGTTACGTCAAGACTTGGAGAAATAAAACTAAAATTCGTTCTGTACATTATCACTAATTACTACTGAGAAGCTTTTCTTTATATGACAGCCACCGAGGGAAGGGATTATTGGCTTGGGATGGCTCTCATCTTGGACAGGCCCCAGTAATCTCCAGCTTAATTCCAAGTTCATTTGCAAGTAATTGTTCCTAGGCAAAATAAGGATGGAGCCCCATAAACCACTAAAAAGGGAGACATTTATGTATATACATACATAAATCTGAAAAATATTTCAGAAATTATATCTCAATTACAAGACAGTAGCAGGCTGTCAAAGTCTGAAAAGTAATGTGTACTGTGTATAACTGGTTCCTCTTGTAAGCATTCTCTTTGATTCTATATGAATACATGTGACATGAGCCTAAAGACAAGGAAATAGTTATCTTTTTTTAATTGAGAAAAATGTGTGAACTCTCTGGAATGTCCATGTGTGGAAAAATAAAACATTGTGTGGAATTGCACACACATATGATTTATAATGCACATATCCAGGGCCAGAAATTTTAACGAAGAACCTTATTCAACAGAAAAAAAATTTTTTTTCAGCATTTGCAATTCTGGTCTACCACAATGCTGAGGCCAAGCATATATCTTATTAGTTGAAATCCTACCTAAGCAATAAAATGTGTGTTGTTTCAAATGAAGAAACCATGTTTTTCACAAAAGTTAAATTTAATGTCCACTGTGGCCCCTGCAGTGATGCTGTGGTGTGCCGCCCAGAGCCCTCCTTTCAGGACCCAGGCTCGTGTTCCCCTGGGACCTGGAATGTTGATCGCCAATGGCTCACCCCTGAGACTTGCCTTGAGCTAAAAGGAGCTGCACAGTCTGAGATTATGCCCCTCCCTGGAGGCAGCTCGTACCCAGAGGCTAGTTGACACAGTGTAAACCGTCCAGCCCCCTGGCCTTGATTTGGGACTTCTTTCCAGAAACGCCCCTGCTTCTGAACTCTCTGTGGCATCTGCTGAACTCAGGCTGCAGTGGATGCCTTGTTTCCCCTTCTGCCCAGTCCAGCTTCCTTTACCCCTTGTAGGTGTTGTTCCTAAGAGCACTCTCCCCAATCCACTTTCTGTGTCCAGATCTCAGAGTCTCAGAGCCTCCTCTCTGGGGGACCTGATCTAAGATAGCTATTTGTTTATAGATACTTTAGTGGAGTGGCAAATTAGGAATCATGATGAATTTTAGAGGGGAATATGGTAGAATTTCGATTCACTTTATTCAGTGTGAGGTAGACCCAGCCTAGCCTTTATGCACACAGGGTCGTTTCCAGAAGTTTTCAAAGTCTAGAATTGCACAGTGAGCTCACTTAATGGTGACCATATGATTTTAGGATGAAGTTTTACTATTGCCTTCATGTAGAAGAATCATGGACAGTATGGAGACCCTCTGGCCATATGCAGAATGTTGGAAGTTGGCTCTTCTGTGTTTCAGGGGTTTATTAGCCCAAGCCTCTAGGACTCTGCCTCGTAAGTGACACTCTGGGACAGAATGAATAAGAACTCACTGGCCATTAAAAGGTAGCTTAAGCACTAGGAGAGCCTGTGAGAATGGGACCCATATTGGTCATATTGTTCATTAGAAATCTAACTTAAGAGAAACACATCAATGAAATCTCAGGTAAAACAATTTAGGGCTATAAAAACACATTCTTCTAAATGATACTGTCTCCCAGTGGCTCCCATAATGAAATTGAGAACATTTTCCTGTCTCTCAAATGACCTCAGTTCTACGCAGGATTTGGTAACTTCCCCAAATCAGGCCATGGAAGTTCTTTGATTTAGAACTATTAGTTGGAGCTCTCTTTATGGGGTGGGGGGAGCAGGAGGGGGGTGGTGGTGTGTAGGTGTGTGTGATGGTGTAACGGTTTTTCCTTTTTCAGCCTGAAAACCACAGTTGGAGCTGCCTTCGGAATGGTTTGGGCTTTGACGGCACTTGCCCGTGTGAAACAGCAGCACTAAATGCAGACGGCCTCCCTCGCCGTGTTGTTAAAGACCCCTGCCTGAGAAAGGAAGGGGTGAGAGAGGCTACGAGAGATGACGTTTTCACCAAAAACCGGCTCCAGAGTCCCAAAAGGTCTTCTTACTTCATCCTGTTCTCACTCAGCTTGCTAATAAATACCTAATGAGAGAAGAATTATTGTGAAGCTGAGAAACCTAGGATTTAAATTTCATATGAAGAGACAGACTTGCATTAGAAGCAAAGGGCATTTATTCTCCTATTATAATAATTCCAAAGTGCTTTTTGACCTTGAAAATAAAAAAAAAAAAAACAGTGTGAAGATAGAATTGGTTAGGTCATCGCCTAAGGAGGCATAAAAGGCCACCAGGAAATAAATTAAAATTAAAATAAAAATAGATCCTTTTATTGGGTCACATCTCATCCTCTCATTTATAAGCATGGTTTCCACTCAAGGAATTGACACTGCAGGGGATAATTTTGTTCCTCTTGTTTTGACTCCTGCCGAAGTCGCAAACAAAAGTAGGGAGGAAGCTGCACACGAAGCTGCAAAGACAGAGGACTCCTTGGAAAGGTGGACGGAAACCACGGTTCTGAGCAGCTGCTTCTGAAGTGGACAGTAGCTTTGAAATCCTTGAGCCCCGAGAAGTCGCGGGGACACACCTACCTTCCAGACTAGACAGACATGGCGATGTCACGTGTGCTTACTCGGAACAAATCCGCGTGTTGCCTTGCCAGATTCCCCCTTAGAATTCAGTAAGGACGCCAGGGCTATCAGAACATCTACTTCCCAAACCCTTTAACACGCGAGGACCCTCCTTCCTCTGCAGATGGGACAAATACAGAGTACCTCCCTGGATAGAAAGCACCCTCCATTCTTGGAAAGATCGGCCAATTCTTTTCCCTAGTAGGCAGTTTGCTCTTGTATGTTTAAATAGATGCCAACAGTAACTGAAAATGTCTCTATTTTACTCTATAAATTTGAGTGTCCGGTTCACATAATAATGTGAACTAATAATGCAATATTAGTTCTTGTACTAATAATGCAAACACATGGTATTTAAGAGGCCACTCAGAAAAATAATGCATTCTTCATCTTTAGAGTGATACACAAGTATTTTTAAATCTTTTGGATGAGATTCTAACTTATATCTTATAAATTGCTAAAGGACACTTTAAAGAGATTCATTCTAAACCTAAGGCTCAAAATACATGTGGTAAATAAATTGCCAGACATCCAAAAGCCCTCTGAGATGTCGTATTGGTTTCCAAGCTAATATAGCACAAGTCTCACAATATAGTTTCAAATAATAAATCTCTGTTCCTCCTTAAAGCTGTTAACAATGGAAAGATTATTATTTTTTCCTAGACTCAACTGTGTAAGAAAACGGGTCATAGAATTGTGTATGTACACAGATACCACATACACTTATTTAAAACCTATAGATATTAAATGAGCACATGGTAGATACCAATCACTGCACTAAGCCCAATGGCCACAAAGATGATTAGGCATACCCAGGGGGACAAAGCAGCTGCACAAACAACCACTATTCCACAATACGTGTTCTGTACTGTCCTCTTAGCAATGCGGGTGCAGGACCTGCAGCAATTGACAAGATGAGCTTGGAGGAGGCTTTGCATGGTGGGTACCATCCATGTCAGCTTTCGGGGGAGCAGTAAGAGTCCCAGAGGTACCGTAGTTGGTCAAGGACATTCCAAGACAAACAAGATGCAAGAGAAGCAAAGGCACTGGGACTTGCCCATGCACGGAATCTTCTAGGAACTGGTCACTGAGAACGTGAAAAACTGCTAGCACAGTAGAAGTCAAAAAAAGAACAGTGGAAAGATAAAGAACAGATTGTGAAGGGCCTTGAATACTAAGAAGTTTCGACTCCTCAGGCGATGGAAGACTCTAGAAGGCTACTAAGGAAGTAGAACAAGATGATCCTGTGGACAGTGGAATTCCAGAGCAGTCTCTAGTTTTTCTTTTTCTTTGGGGGAGGGAAGAGCAGGGACTGCTGGATGTCAAGGTGGTCTTTTCTAACACGCCTGGTCTCGGAGATCAGAATTCAGCCCAGGTATGCACTTAGCAAATGCGAATTCTTCATACCACTAGAAAAGATTCTGATCTCTCCACTAAAATGTTCCCAATGGTCCCTCCTCCTGTTGGTATTCTGCCATAGTCACACAGCAAAGCCAGAGGAGTGCCAAGCTGCGTCTGGAGAACTCCGCTCTGCAGATTTACTGCCTGATAAGCCTTAAGTTAAAAAAGTATTGCAAGCTCAATCTGTCACTAACAACTTCACGTGGTTTGTTGCTTCCTGAGTAGCCTGGCCACTGGGCGAGCGAGTCTGAGGCAGATGTGTCTGATGGTGAGTCTCACCAACAACTGCTCGGTTGTTTTCTGTGTTAAACACACCAGCACACTGAAACTCTTTCCACACTCCAAAGCCAAGCTGATGCTAAACAACAAAAAACAAATTTTTCCCTCTTACTTGACTACCTTTATTAGAAATCTTTGAATTTATACAGTGCATGGATAGCAAAGAACACGATACCCCTTTTAAAAAAATTATTTGATGCCTCTTTATGACAGTCCCTTATAGCAGAAAAGTAGTTAGTTTGCAGGCAGGATAAATCTAGGGCCAAAGATATAAGGTAATTGGAAACCACTGTTTTGATTCAGTCGGGGGCACAGTTAGTGGTAGCCTTGCTTGGTAGCCGCTTTCCCAGGGAAGCCTGAGAGCCTGTTCCCATTGCAGACTTCAATGTCCTCAGTCCATGCAGATCAATTTGGATTCCTGAGCCCAAATGACAAGCTAAACTACCAGTAATGCCTTGCACAGGGTTTTAAGCGACATAATCAACCGGAGTGGGACTTGTGTCATTTAGACTTTGTCTCCTTAAAAATCAAGAGTAACAGTGGTAAGAGAGAAGTTTTTAACAAGGAGGAAAACCCTAGACAGTTGTCTCTAAGATTCTTCACCACAGCTTCAAGGACAACCAGGAAAAGAGCTGCTATTTGAGGCAACTTCATTATAAAATCATTTTTAATAAGCAATCTTAACAAAGAGAGGGAATACTCTTGTGGAGAAACCCTCCAGGGACCCAGAGGCTGCCCAGTTAAGTTATTAGGAAGTTTCACACAAGGGACCAAACAGCTATTTCATTGGCCTCGGGGGACAGAGTTTAGTTTTCACCTGTTCTCTGGAGGCACTGGTGTTATCCTGTCTACTAACAGCACAGACTGGTAACAATCAATTATCCTGATGCCCCAACTGGGTGAGGGAAAGTAAATTTTCAGTTTTGTCGACACAAAAAGACATGGTGTAGCTGAGACAGACAAATTAACGCGATGCGGTTCATTATACATGGAAGACTTTTATGAACATGCAGCCAACAGAAATGCCTCCAACAGACCTTAGTGTTCTTGAAGGGAAGCAACAGAAAATCCGTCCTGGAAAATTAACACGAACAGAGAGAAAAGGAAGCATAATCATCCTCTAACTATTGTTCACTTCTGTGACAGACCTAATTCTTTGATGAAAAAATAATAGTCACTGCAGTTTACTCTGCCTACCTAAGGTGTGAACAAGGTCGGAGCTTGGGCTTCAAGTTTTAGAAAGTGATGTGTGGCTGAGTTTAAAAAGACACAGACCCCTAGTGTGTTACAGGAGCCTCCAGCCAATGAGCAGTACGGATAAAAGGAAACCCAGGAAACCATTAGCTACCCAATTCAACGTGCACTTATAGTTTTTGGGCTTCCCTGCTCATTTCATCCATCTGAGTCTAATGAAATGGGAAAAACTGGTCTTACAAGTAGACCTTAAAACTGGGGACAGAGAGAAAAATCGAAATATTCTTTTTCTTTTTTCTTTAATCCTCACCTGAAGATGTATTTATTGATTTTAGAGAGAAAGGAAGGAGGGAGAGAGAGAGAAGAGAGGAGAGAGAAGGGGAAGAGAGAGGGGGCAGGCAGTGAGAGAGACAGACAGACAGCAGTGAGGGACAGAAACACTGATGTGAGAGACATCGATCGGTTGCTTCCTTCACACACCCCAACAGTATGTGTCCTGACCAGGAACCGAACCCACAACTTTTTGGTGTATGGAATGATGTTCCAACAAACTGGAGGTGACTCTTGGCCAGGGTGACTCTTTTTTCTTTAATAATCAAAACAGCCTTCCCTTTTGGGACTAGATCTTCCCCTCTCAGTAAGCTCTTTTTCTACACAGCTGATCAGAGGGAAGGCCAGACAAGGACTTCTGTCTACAGATAAGCATTTTGTCTGAGTTCAGAGAAGGGACTGAAATATAGAACACCTTGTTCCTATACCTAAATGACAGTGGGAATAAAATGTTATTTACAGGTCACTGTATTTTTCACACACGTTCTGTGGCTTCTCGTTGGTTGTTATGAGTTAAAGCCAAAACCTTATCTCTGTTCTTCATGTCCTCTTTTCCTTGTAAATACCCGCCTCTAGTCAGACAGGTCTATACCACCATCCTCCAAGCCCCCTCCTGAGTGACCCACCATATATCACCTAATGCTTGCTACGCTTCCGGATCAAGCTCCGCTCGGCCCCAGTTTTCCCAGCTCACGCAGACAAAACGACTCGGGTCACAGCCCTGCGTGCCCCTGCAATTCATTCATTACTGAAAGTTCATCAGCTGGCTCTGTCCTTTCTCCTCCTCGGACACAGACGAAACCCCTGAAGAGGGAGGAGTGTCAGTTAAACTTTTTATATTACGTGGTGCCCAACACAGGGCAAGGCACAGAGGAGGAGGTGGAAAATGCTAAGCTGATAAAATCATTCTGATTCCCAGGCCTATCCTCTCTCTACAGGGACTGGCTGGGGTCTGCTTTCCAATCGTCCTCCCCCAGACCCCTGTACTACAGATATCTGGAGTATTCCCATACCCTCTCCTCCCTCTCACCTCCAAAAACGAAATGTAAAATAATGGATTTATGGATTGAGTCTCTTTCACTGAATCCAAACCTTGATCTTGCACAGGTTAGCATTTCCTGTGCTTTAATATACCTTCTAATTATTACGCATGGCTGTTAATTATTTAGGACATTAGGAGCTGGGGTCAATGGCTGGGAGATCAACAAAGTAACACAGGGGAAGAGCTATCACTCCTATCTAGGCAAAATGTTTCCCGGGAGGCGAAGTGCAGAATGTTCCACTGTAAGGAATCTTGGGCAGCCAAAGGAAAAACGGGTAATTGAATAGCCTGGAAATGAACACCTTAGTCACTACAATGTACAGATATGGATATCAGCTATATCAAAAAGCCCAGGTGACTACAAATATACTAAGTTCCTGGCAGTACAGCTGATAAAGCTAGTGTAAAAAATTGCCTGTAATTTATAAAGAAAGTGAACGGAGACCAATAACTTTCTTCATATTTCAAATACGTTGGCACATATTTGAAATATGCTTCTCCTAAGCTTTTATTCCTTTGGCTGCAAAGAGAGAAGCTGATACAACTATAAATCCAGCCCTAACTTCAGGTATGCATAAGCATACTCAAAACCTTGCTACTTAATTCTCTTATGTGTCCTTTTGATATGTGTTTCAGTTCCCTGGGCATTCTTTTAGCTTGGATGGTTTTATTTGGTTTTGGTTAGGTTTCAGGGAAACCACAGGACCCTGAATCATACTCCCTCTTCGTGGCAGTGAATTAGCAAGTTGGTCTGACAAAAGAATAATAAAGAAATTTATTACACATCTCATTAACATCCATTAAAGGCCTTGTCGTCCTGGAGAACAGGTTCATGCTGTAAGACACACATGTTACTGCTGGTGTGGCAAACAGGACCATCTCAGAAGCAAAAGTGACCACTTTGAACTATTCTTTTGTTATGACATCAGCTGAGTGGTATGAACAGTGACATTAAGGGGATGCCAGGTCTTTCATGAATTAGGTTAGGGTGTTAAAAGGATAAGTAATGATCATTTTTCAAGTAAGACGACCATGCAGTTTCTAGTAGCCCACCTTGTTTAAATAAATGTTTTCATGTAGTGGGGATAACTCCCCCACTTTCTTATAATCAGTTGGTGCACCAAGCTTAGAAGCCTTTACAGTTAAAAATAATTGTGTGGTCAAATCAAACCTAAGTCAATTGTAAGAATGGCTGTGTCATGTTGGGCTTTCTTCCCATGTTGAAGAACGGAAGGACCACTCTATGGAGTGAAGTTCTTGGGTAAAGTGTTTAGGCTCTGTGGATCAGCCTAAACCCTGGCTCTACCACATACGAGCTAGTTGTAGGACCCTGCGTCTCAGTTTTCACCCATGGAGTGGGGATAGTAGCAATCACCTACCACACAAGATTGTGGTAAAGATGAAATAAATGAACACTTACAAAGTGCTTAGAAAAGCATCTAGCACTTAGTAAATGCTCCCAAACCATTACTTAATGTTGATGTCGGAGATAATGGTGTGGCACCTATGAGTACGCACGGAGTCAGTGTACTGTGTTTTGAGTGCTGGCTCTGCCCAGTACCGGCTGGATGAGTCTGTAAGTTTTTTCACTTCTCTAAGTAACTGATCTCTCAGATAAATTTTCTCATCTAAAAAGGGGCAGGGGGGGCAAGCAGTACAAAGCTCACAGAGCTGATGGAAAGGTTGAAGGAGGCAAAGCACGAAACGTGCTAAACAGAATGTCAGACATCCAGATCTTCTTTAAAGATCAAGCCAATCACGTCTAAGGGTTTTATTAAATATGCAATAGATCTATCAAGTACATACCAGCACGTGATAGGCTAGCACTTTTGTTTTCTCCCTTTCTCCAGCAGTGAGCATGGATTTTCAAGAGCCATTCACCATCCCAGGGCACCCTTCTGAACCCTTGTTATGGAATAGAACACAAATGCTTTTTGTCCAAGTTTAATTCATGAATCTGAGGTCTTCTAACAGCAAACTGGAACCAACTGGATGCTCTGATGGAAATGCTTAGCTAAATATTCTGTGTTTTTTTTTTAAAATGGAATTCACAGATCCTCACCATTAAACTGTGGGTTTTAATACCATGTGAATCTTCTACCTTGGAAGAACTTAACAGCAGGGCCAAGTGCAGTCCATTTATATCCTAATATGATGAAACAGAAATCCTGTTAAGCTCAGGAAGGCTTGGCTCTAGCCTCACAGACTGAGTCTAAACAAGGTGAAAGGTTTCTAGACAGTACGGGAGGATTTTTACTTCCTTGAAGTAGCTGCCTTTGAAGGGACTAAAGAGGTTTCCTGCGGGTGAGAGTGGGAGAAGATGAGCAGGAGGGATCATTTCTTAGCACCCAGGGCCAAGCCTCCCCCTCTCCTCTCACTGCTGTTGTATGCTTGGACCACAGGATCAGAGCCCCGGATGGCCTATCTAACCTGTTTCTCCTCTCCCACGCTTCCAGCTCAGTCTCTGTCCAGCTGTGACGTGAACCCTTGGTATTTGTGTTTCAGACTGTTTTCTGTGATTATGTCTCTCCAGTACCTTAACCCCCCCCCCCCCCCAGTTCCCACATTCAACCTAGTGTGTAAGCTTCATGAGGGCAAAAATCTGTCAGCACACACTAGTCTCTCAATAAATGGTTGTCCGTTGGTTAGCCTCCTGAGTGGCCAGCAAGCCTCTCTTCATGCAAGCTTACTGTCTGGGATGGCCAGTGGCTGTAGCAAGCTAAAAAATGAATCCTCTGGCTACTTGGTGAGCACTAGGTTATCTCTCTCCCTGACTGTTTGTCGATGGGTAGACGGGATCTGGATGGAAGCCTACTTAAAGAACTCCAGTGTGGCTTCTTCTCAGGTCTGTCTTAATGAAACACCCAGCCAGCAACTGAAATTATGATTGCTGTGAGTCACGCAATGAGTCACATGGGTTGTCACAGCAACCTACTAACTATATAACCAAAGCCCCTTCCATTAGCTTTGCCAAGAATGGTTCTTGAGTTTTCCTGGACTGTGAAAATAACATGGGTGAGCCCCAAGTCTGGGGTTGCTAAGAGTCTACGATCAAAAGGAATGGCCTCAAGGAAAGGAAAAGAACACAAGAAAATAAAGTTATTCTAGTTCTTGGACCTCCTGAGTAAATGACAGCAGTCATGACAGATTGTTGGGTTGGTTTTGTGATATCAACAAATGCCTAAGGAGAAGAGGGTGAGGCCTCAAAACTAATTTTATCTAAGTCAAATTCAAAGCCAAGTCTCTAGGGTAAAGTGAATACGTTAACCTACTCCACTTTAAATGATTGCAATAAATACTTTTCCTTTTTACAGATACAAAGGATTATTTCTCAAAGAACTATCCTGATTTGTATTAAAATATTTTTACTATTGAGGACTAAGTCTCTACTGTGTTTTAATTTTATAATTTAGGTATTAGCCTGCTATAGCCAAACATAATATACTAAATTACCTTTTAATGCAATTTCTGTTAAAATTAAAATATTCTGGAGGGTTCAGAAGCATATTTTGTTATTTTGGGGGGAAGAGTGACATTAAGTTGTATAAACTCACACATTTTCCTGACGGCTTACTGAGTAACCTGCAGTTTTTACATGTTTGTAAGTGCCTGTTTCTGAGTGTGGAGGAAAGCAGAACAGACTGAAACAGGAAGAATAAAGAATATAAACAAGGATGAGATCAGAAGGAAGTAGCAATGGTCTGTTGCCTCTGGAAGCAATCCAGAAGCCTACCAGTTATCTCTTCAGTCTCTGACGTGGCGGCTGGCTGACATTAGCCCAAAGGTTAAGACAGCACAACGCTAAACTTCCTGGTAGCTGGCAGTAGCTAAGATGATCTGTTGCATCTTCCTCCTTTTTACCTCCATATTTGTCATATTCTAACATTTTAGTGAATGAAGACTCATCCAAGGAGAATTAGATTAAGTAAGAGGTCAGGAGCAAATGACCGATTGTCCTTGGCAACTAAGAACGAGAAAGATAGCAGCTGATTCCAAGAAGAAGATCCTTATCCACACAGTACTATCTCAGCAGGAAAGAGAGCAGAACAAACTTGTGACACAGAGAGTGAGGATTGGAAGTGTCTGGCCAAATACAGGGGCTATACAATCCCTGCAAAAATTAAACTGAAATTCTGTACCAGAGCATAAAACTTCTCCAGCATGGCTCTATCCCACAAATAATAACTCCCTTTCATGTTCCCACACCAGAAAACAACAGCAACATTTCCTAACAATGGAAGAACATCAAAAATGTGAGAATTCCTTGACCAATTTGGTCACAATGACTTTGTCCTAGAAACCCGAAAGCTCGGTCCTCCCCCACAGGCCACGTAAAGTTAATGACAAACATGAGAAGTGTTTATTTCCTTCTCAAAAATTCAGGAGACTGCCTTCTCAAAGACCCTGCTTATGGATTCCTGTGAAATTAACAAAAAAGACTTCCTTTCCTGGGAATTTCTGGCTCCACTCAGCCCAGAACATTTTTTAAAGTAATACCTGTGCTTTCCAGAGAATAAGGTGGCCTAAAATAGTATCAGGTGCCACAACTATTCAGGTTCATTTTGTAGCTTCTACACCTCTGACTGGTGTACCTGCGAGCTGACACTCTGGTCTGATAGTATATTCTACAACTTTACATGTTAATTTGTAAGTCGAACAATCTCTCTGTGAGGCCGTTGGGAAAACCAGAGTGAGAGCGCTCATAGGGGGTGACTTCAGCTGTCGACGGTGATGTAGTCAAGCCTGGACCAAGGTTTCCAAAGCCCTGGCTAAAAATGGCAGCCATGAGACAGTCCAAAAATGAATTCATACACTTCACTGATAGTGAAACTTTCTGAAGAACAGATGTCAAGATGATTTAAGAGGAGCTGGAATGTGACATCTTAAGAAAACTTACAGGCAAGTTAGGACATTTCCGTTTTCAAGAAAAATCTGACAGATGCTAAAGAAGTCATTTGAGTGACTGTTATCCGAGAAAGAACCAGTTGATTTTCTTCCTCCTCACAACTTGTGGGCCCTGTAGAGATGCTAAGATCAGAAATGTGATGGGCTCTCTGCTTAGCTTGATGACAAAAACAATCTCCACATTTAAGTGGCATAAGACTTTTAGTAACATGCAACTCGGACAATTCAATTTCTTCTTGGCACATGTGAAGTTCAGTACCGACTGTCTACTCAGGTGCTATCTATCCCTACTTGACTGGACATTTTGTTGTGGGTCTCCTTCCCCAGATCATGAAAGTAAACATCAACCAAAAAAACAAAGGGTGATTTCTGATCTAAATCTTTCTGTCCATTTAATATTTGAATTACATAAAGGGAGCTTTATTTTAGGTTTTTCTACATTTATTTTATGCTTAATGTGTAAGAATTTCCCTGCTCATTTTCTTAGTTAGAAAGGCAATCCAAGTCCGCCCACTCTGGCTATGTCTTGGTTTTGTTTCGAAGCAGGCATATAGCTAATGGAGGTAGTTAAACCTCCGCTGCAAGGCCAACCTGCTTGTATTGCCTCTTACTGGAAATTCAGTTTTCCTCACTTGCTACCACCCTCACGCTGTCACCTAAATCCTCCCATGAATTAAAATCCAACCACAGGTCATTATTTCTACAATAGACCAATGAAATTACTCTCGGGGATGACAATTCCTTGAAGATCCATATGGATGGACAGTCTATACATTAACGAAAATCTATGGTCTCTGCCTCATTAGTTGAGGAGGACTCTTAGTAGCCAATGAACTTGAACTAGTGCTTCTGTCCATTTATCCAAGAGCCAAGTCATAATGCAAATAGTCAGCGGCTTTCTGTATATTGCCAGGTGGCCAGGAGTCCATACCCCAAACCACCACGAACAGCAGGCACAATCATCCGCCCCTGTTTGGGAGAGGCCCAGGACTGAGCTAGCAGAAAGACTGAATTACTTACCACCTCTAGAGTGGGTCCCTCCAGGCCAGGGACGAGCTCATGGGCAAGGCTGTGCAAGGAAGCGTTCTGTACCATGCCTGCCCTGCGGATATACAGAGGACTTCAGTCTCCTGTACTGTCAATCTCTCAGTCATCATGAGCTCAATTATGCACCGACAACAGCAAGAACAACAACAACGACGACAACAAAACAATCCCCCAAAAGCTAAGGGCCACAGACTACCCTGATGGAGGAACAGCTAACTGGAGCTGTGCATTGAAAGATGGAGGTACTGTCCTGATTGTGTGTCCATTACAGGCCTGACCTTTTCATCTTTCCTCAAGTTATCCATTGAAGCCCATGGAGGAGCCGCGTAGAGAGACTGTAGGACTGGGCCCTAAAAGTCAGGCAGCTATGAGATTTGATGGGATTTTTTTTCTTTTTTCTTTGCTATAAATACAGATAGACAGACAGACAAACCCAAGAGTAGGTTTCAAGAATCAACTGAGGCACAAGATAAACTACTTTTATGTTACACAGATTTTTTCCCCCAAATCTTTCACATGAAATAAAAACATTTTTAAAGTGTAATTAGGAAAATTTGGGGACATGTCTTTGCCAGCCCTAAATTGTGCCATAAATATCTCCACTGCTTGCCTTAGAAGGATGCCAAACACATCTCATAGGTAGCACATATCTGTGATCTAAAATAGTCATCAAATTCTCATGACACGATTAATTCAAAGTGTAAATATGCTGGTCCAGTCCAGTGAGAGTTGACTGCCTGCATCAATGACGTATTAGTTTCATCCTGAGGTTCAAACACAGTCAAACATCATGGATCAGATTGCAAATCACAACACTTTACATTGACGTGAGTTTGTAAACCTGTAGTATGGTTTGAATGAAGGCAATTGATGAAAGCAGTTGAACCTGAGAAGTGCGAGTGAGTACAGAGTATAAATCCAGCGCACATTTCCACATCAAACTACCGATGCCATTAACCGGGGCCCTGGGAGGCCACACTCATGGTCAAACAACAGCGCCTACATTCCCAGTCAGCATCTCTGCTCCACAGACACAAGTACAAGACGGCCTAAGTTGGGAACTAGTGGTGAGGAAAAGGAGACCAAGGTGTAAAAGAAATCAAAGTGATGTTTCCTAGAAACATGACTCTTCTAAGCAGGATCCAGAGTAAGGATGATCAGTAAGTAATTAATTGATCCTCCGAGCTAGATTTTATGTTTTTCTTCTACAGCGTAATGGCTTAAGTCACTAGAATTCCTCAGAATATGTCTAGACTTTCTTTAACACACACTCAGTACACACAGGTGGAAATGCACCACTTCTGACCACCACAGGTAGGAAAGTATGACCTCTGCTGACCACGGATCACAGCTGAAACATTAGTTTATACTTGAAGGGTCACAGCAGCCAGACATATGCGAATTCCAACTCTTCAGAAAACGTGGGACAAGAGAAAAATGCATTACTTACATGTATGTGTCTTCTTCGTTACTGAGATACCTGGAAGAGAAGAAATAATGACAAAGGTAAGAAAGCATCCTGTGTGTGCCTCTCAGCACATACACTGTCCGCAGAGTAGTCAGGGACACAGGTTGTTCAGACGGTGGCGGAGAGACGGGATTGGACTTCATCTTTCACGGCAGCATCCCTGGACCGACCCTGGAGTAATGCCACCATGAACGATGAGGACAGTGAGCATCGCCTACTCATTTAAGAGGCTCTGTGGTAAAAAAAAAAAAAAAAAAGAAGTACCACAGATACTAATTAAACAGGGTGAGAGAAGACTCTTATTTTTTATTTTAAATAGGGGAGATGATCATCTTTATAGGCAGAGCAGGGAAGATTTAAGACTCAAGAGAATGATGCCAACCTACACAGACAACAGAGCGATTAATTTGCTGTGGCCATTGATTCTATGTTTACTTTTTAATGAAAATGACTCTTCCCACTTGCCTGAAGCACAACTTTCAATGGTGAGGGAAAAATACATCCGCAAAATGTACCTATCTGTCCATACACATTAGGGTCAGAGGGGGGAATGACTTGTGAACAACACCAAAATGAACACAGACACAGAAAGTATGAAAACATGGATTCATGACTCAGCACCCTTGACATTTCCAAGATTACTGACAGAGAGCAGGTGACAAATGGAACCAAGCAAGATCGGGCACGCAAGTCTACCCAAGGACAGCAGGGACGCATGCTCAGTGCAGACAGTGCGATCTGCGTCAGAAGGCCTGCTGCCTTTCCCACTCTTCCTGCTTCGTTCTGCTTGGGGGTTATTCTTGAGACCACATAGGCTGGGAGTCAAAAAACTCTTGAAAACTTTTCGCCTGTGACTAAGAACTGTGGTGAACCTTGACAATTTTTTTCTTTCAAGTTATTAAGAGAGCTATTTAACCCTCCTCTGGAAAGTTAAAGTTGTTAAAAAATGTGGCATCCACATCAGACTTATTACTTAGCTATGGGACATATGGTACAGGGAAGAAATCCATTTTGAAATCTATGGTAGACATGTTTTTTTCAGTTAGTTTGAAAGTGAACGCCACAGCCAAAATCACACACTTGTTCCCCCGACAACTTTCCGAAGGACTTATTTAGGGAAGCTGGAATTACATAGCCCAATGCAAATTCTTTTTTTTTCCCTTTTTATTGAGGGAAATTAAGCTATTGTTTTTCACCATGTTTGAGTTGGCTTCCCAAAGTGAAGTTAGAACTTTCTGCAAAAAGGCTCGAAGGCTCTCTCACATGGGAACTAAAAAAGCATTGCGGGACCTTTCAAAATCACCTTGATCGTGGGAAGGGCACTTGGCCCCGCAGTGGGAGCGAGCAGAGTTTAAAATCTGAATACAATTTGCAACTCCAGCTTGTGACACCAGCACCAATAAGTGGGTACATTAGTGCTCTTTCAGCATTGTGGGAGCTATATGTGTACCTTCCTTAGGAAATAGTGCTTTCTGGAAAATCACTTTGAGGAGAAAGTGCTTATACTGTCACTCCTGATTATTCAGAACCTCCACACAATCGGATTTAACACAGCCCCAAACAGACCCATCTATATTCGCTGAGTGTGGAACTATTTTCTCCTGACACCCAAAGGCCTGATGAAAATACCACCGCTTTGACTTTTCTACTTAAATTTATTATACACTGTGATGCAGTGTTCTCGTCAAATATTTTCATGATGATTACACTGATAATAGATCTTGAAAATCTTTCCAGGAAAGCTGCCTGATCTTTGAGACCATGGTTGCACGGAGCTAAAACTTCTCATAACTGTGCCCGGGAGAAAGCATGACGTCAGCAACGGCACAAACTCGGTCCCTCACTTTTGATTAACTGCCAATTAATAATCAATCGAAATAATTGGGGGGCACACCTTTATTAGAGCTGCCAGATTTGACAAATAAAAACAGGATACCCAGTTAAGTCTGAATTTCAGAGACCAATTTATCTGAAGTTCAAATTTAACTGGACAACCATAATCTATACAAATATAAGATTGATTTTATCTATTATATACAATGAAGAATATGCTAGTCAATTAATAAACACAGTTTTGTGGAGAAAG
This sequence comes from Sturnira hondurensis, assembly GCF_014824575.4. Lineage (NCBI taxonomy): Eukaryota > Metazoa > Chordata > Mammalia > Chiroptera > Phyllostomidae > Sturnira > Sturnira hondurensis. The sequence goes on from NW_028080827.1 coordinate 14,032,795, forward strand.
GATTAAAAACACACTTCTCCTATGAAAGCAGTATTTTTAAAAAATGCATCATGACTTCTAAGTATGGGGATAGGACTGTGCATATTTATGTTTTTTTTTTACTTGATATTCATTATGGAAAGAAAATTCTATTTTCCTAGAAAAAGCAAACAAAGAAAACTATGAACCCACAGAAGACAAACTTAATGGAACACTCAGAAAATGCACCGGAATTCCCTTCCTCCGCCTCCTCTCCTGAGAAATAGCAACAGTGCTCACACTGAGGGGGAGGACTTGTGCCCTCCTCTCTCTGTGCACGATCTAGTGCTTCCTAGTGACCGACTCCACAGAAGTGGGAAGAAGCAAAACCGTCCCTCTCATTTCACAGACGGATCTACGGAGGCCCAGTTTTTCATTAGCATAATAAAAAACTTGCTGTGGGAAGTTAATATCAGACTGGAAGTGTGTCCACAGCACACATTTTAAAACCCTGGTACAGAGGGTGCCTCTCAAAAAGAGTTAATATTCAAAGAGAAGATTTATTCCCTAGAGCATAACTCTCAGCAGTCAGTGCTGCCGATAACTCCCTGTCCCCCAGCCTGTCTAAACCTGGAAGCCCCACCAGGGCTTGAGACCAGAGGGGCCTGTGTGCCCAGGTTTGTGACCAGCAGCCATTTCTTCTCCATTCAGTGGGGTGGGGTGTGACTTCCTTTTTCTCTTTCTTCTCATCTCCCCAGAGGTTGCCAAATTCCCGTCTTTCTCATCATAGAACTCCCCCTCAATGAGACTGCAGCGGGCACGTATGGCCCAGGTCCTCAAGCAGAAGAGGGAAGGCTAATGCACACCTAATGCTACAAGGAACAGCAGCGTGTCTGAATCAAAAACTTTTGGGGAACTGGGTTTTCTGAAGACAAATTTGGATGAGTGTTTAGGAGGCAAATAGCTTTAATTCTGCCCAGGAGTGAAAAAGAATAAACTTTTTAAAGGCACCTCTTAAGGTAACTGGCTTTGGAGTCAAGCTGGCTGGAGCTGGCAGGCTTAGCCCATCCACTCTGCTGCCTCGGCCAGGAGACTCAGGTAAGTCACTTAACCTCTGAGCCTGTGTTTCTTAGCCTTTACAATTGTAAAAGATTACTTTACATGTATTATAATCATGATGATACTCAGAGGCTGTTGTGAAAATTAAAATGAAATAAAAATGTGTAAAGAACTTGACAAACTAGACAAGGTGATATCAGGTTAATGGTTTACTTTGAGAAAGGGTGGGGGCAATCCACACAGTCTTATTCTAATAAAGTCGAATTAGAATGTACTACTGAAAGATAAGCCACAGCTACTCATGATGTTTCTGGGTTTCTCACTGACTCAAGGCCTAGCATTCTGGTATTGAGATCTATGCTCCTGACTTCAAAATTCATATTTGATGGCGCACAGCATGAGACATACGACCAACTTCCTAAAAGTAAGTGGATTCTATTCTCCACCCTGAACTCCACTGGATTCTTTCCTCCCTGAAATCAAGGACAGATATTTGCTCCCTGGCAAGGGAGTGAAGTGGGATCCTGACCAACCAGCGCAGGCAAAGGACTTAGCTTACCACCACCAAAGGGTGTCAAACCAGGTCCAGATGTTGTGAAGGTTTTGATTCACTTCCCAGTGACTGGGAAGGACACCAAGATTCTTTCCCTGAGATTTGCACACAGGCCATCGAGCAGATTAATGTTTACTACAGACAGTGGGACTTCCTGGAGTTGTAGGAAGAGTGATGGGGCAGAACCAACTTCTAAATGCAAAGCACTCACATACCCCGAGCCAAGAGTGAACTCGCTGGATGATTTAGGCAAGTCACTTAACTTCTCTGGGTCGTTGTTTTCTCATCTGTTCAATGAGGTAGTTGAACTACACGATCCTTAATTTCCCTTCTACTTCGCTGATCAGTGGCTCCTTGCCCTGCTTTCTAGCTGTCAAGCCAAACCTCCTCTTTCTAAGCAACAGGCTGCCAGATCTATTTCTTGCTGTACAAAATCTACTGTAGCTCACAATCAAAGGTAACCACCTGAAACTTTTTCCTTTTTGCCTTTAAATCTAAAGAAGAAAGAAGGCAGTGCCCACAAAAGGTTATATAAGTAAAAGATACACTTCTTTTGGGTGATATTTTAAAATTATCTGGGCTAGAGAAAAATGGTACCTTTTGAAAAGTGACAAGACTCCTTATATTATATTTCACCCAGATCACACACACATATAGATTTATTTCCAGGTAATGCTTTAATTTTTCACTTAGCAATATTATAGCAGTTTTATATTGCCAATTAATACTCTTCAAAGTAAGAGAAAAAATCTCCACAAATATCCTATTCCAAGTAGGGTTTCTAATATAGCAAGACTGCCTGACTCTATTTAGTCAACCATGCTTCAAAGTAAAGAAAAGGAAATGTAATGAAAATACCACAAATTTATCACTGTCACGGTTATCAGTAGTTTCAAAGTTATAGTCACCACAGAGCAGAGCACTTCAGGAATGTAATCTGATATTTTCAATCAGTGCCAAATCTTGGACCAATTAAACTTCCTTGATGGACTTCTTATTATTGTCTCTTGGCTTCTAGGCAACTGTCTGGATTCCAAGTTTATTTGAACCTTTTGGGGGGAGGGTAAGAAATGACATCTTTCTTCCTCCCTAGACATGCCGATTGATAAGCCAGCATTTCCAGAGGCCCTGCCTTCTGGACAAGTCCCTGGCTACAGAGGTGCCCTCTGCTGCCTTGCCAGCATCCTGCCTGGGAGTCTTCTCTTGTCCTCTTTCAAAGTGAAATAATTGCTGGGAAAGACATACTTTCAACATGGAAAATTTCTGTGTGAGAATAAAAAACAAAAAGGAAACAAACACAACATAGAATACCTAAAATAAAGTGCAGTGAAGCTTTTTTTCCTTCTTCTTTTTCGTTTCAAAATATGCCATTGTTTCCACATGTCAAGCAAGTTTGTATGGCAGGGATGGGAAGATGTACCCAATGATAATTGGCCAAATCTTTAATTGGCCAACTAGCCCTGAGTCTATAGTAGCCCTGCACATTGACTTAGTTTAATTCCTAGAAAAGGAGGGCTCCCTCTCCAAAGGCCTTCATAACAAGACTTACTCTCGCTCTTCACAAGATGCCTGAGTTTAATAAGATGCTCACTGATCGAGCTGTGATGTCCTGGGCAAATGGCCTAACCTTTCTGAGCCTTTATTTTCTTCTCTATAAAATGGAGATGAGATTCTCTGTGCTGAGTTTATAGTAAGACTTCACTGAGAGAATTCACATAGGACACCCAGCACAGTGCCCCTACAGACACCCAGCCTCTCTCCACAAAAGCTGTTTCTAATGGCAGACACTTTGCATTGGATAAACAGAGAGATATCCTGTGGGCGGAGACAGGCATACCCATCAGGGCAATGCTGTTAAACAGGTGGATAACCTGGTAAATGAATGTTCGAAAGCTCAGACAACTTTCAAAATAAAATCTGGGACATGTGACCTCTTTTTGCCATATTCTCAACAAGCATCCTGCAAAGAATGATGCTTTCTCCTGGGTCCACTCGATGCTACCTGTACTTGCTTTTGACTTCCTCAATTGTAAGGAACTAGTAGCTAAAACAGCACTTTCAATGCACTGTATGAACATTAACTAAGGAACAAGGCCCAACATTTAGGCTCTTCTTTTTTTAATGATTAGCAACTGTTTCCTAAAGAAAAATATCACTTTGTGCTGGCCCTGTGTCTCCCCTGCCCCCAGCCCTGAGTTGTCCCCTGAACTTGTTCCACCCCTCCCATGGTCAAGGAGAGAGTCTGTGCAGGAGGTGGATCAGGACCACAGCTGAGAGGGCCTCACCAAACAAAATGATGATACAAAACAATGTCCTTGTCTAGGACAAAAGAGCTATTAATGATAATCAGTACATATTACTGAAAGTGCTCCAACTAATCTCTGGACTTTGTTTCAAAAATTCTTAATGGACACTAATGCTTAGAGTTCACTCAAAAGAGAAATAAATTATGTGCCAGGGTTGCAGGGACCAAGGACAACACGCAGAAGGCATCACAGCATTAGCAGTGTTACGACAATCAAACATTTTGTAATTGCATAAAAAGCCTTTAGAAATCATTTAGAAATACTAATTATGAAGATAAATAATACTTTCATGTGAGCTTTCTTTCACATGTGAGTCTAGGTTGAGCTGTTTTAGTAACAATATTCCAGCTCTTCTACCAATCAAGGTGCTTTTTACAACATAAAACATTCCATTTTCATTTGAAAAATGGTCATGGGTATTGATAAGAGGATTTTTTTCCTCTTTGAATTAACATTTTTTGGTGTTGTGATCGTCCTCCATGCCTAGGTCACATGTCCTGACATTGGTACTCAGAAATATCTTTTAATTTTGGACAGGCTGGCCAGAGCTTTATCCTCTTTCAAGCCCTGCCTTTGCCTTTGATGGACTAGTTCCAAGGGCACAACCTTATTCCTAGTCCCCCAGCAAAGTCAACATGAAGAGCCATCAGTTAGCCCACAACAAAATTTTGAGACTCAGTTTATTTGGGAAACATCCATCTTGTCTCTTGGAGCTTCCTATTCAATGCATTATACACAATCCAGACCTGAGAAGGGCAATTTCTCCTCTTAAGGCTTGCCGGTGCCAAATACTTGATTAGCACTAATGGACAGTAAGAACCGTATGAATCCTTCTTCTTTCAAATTGATTCACTTTTTCAAGTCTCTATATTGAAAACGGAGCTTACCCATTAGATAGGACTTGGGTGACTTAAATGTGATGCCGCAGCTCTGAGCAGGGATGTGAGAAATGACAACTATCAACAACACTTCCAGGTTAGCCTTTTAGCATTGAGGAGTTTTACAAGTACATAGTGCAATTCAGGTAAAAATTAGCAGCTCTTACCACACTTTTCCAGGAAACGCTTTACTTTATGTACCTCTGGAATCTGTTGAAATTGTTTATCTTTGCCACGAACAAGGGCAGGCACCGACTTGAACTGTCTGTAGGTGCCTTGCCTGGATGTTGTCAAACACCGGGCTGCAGCTGTGATCTGCAAAAGCAGAGCTACCGGAACTGGTTGGGTGAGGGTGACCCGAGGAGAATAGAGTTGCGGCCCCAAAGCAAGTCAGACACAAGGGGCATTTTTCACATAGTATGCCCTTGTGTAGACAACCTAAATCATACCTCGCGGAGCATGGATCCTGGTCAGCATACCAGGTCAAGGCAAGTAATCACTAAAGCAATTTCACCGGGTCTGTCCCCAGACCAAAGGCTGCCGCTGACAGGAGAAGCTTGGATGTCCCAGGGAGGGAGAGGTTATGGCAAAGGAGACTGCAATCCAGGCATTCACTCACATCCTGAGCTGCCTAGAAAGGAGAGGGAACCTGCTAACGTGGAAACAGCCGTAATTTGGTTCTAAATTTGGGGAAATTGAGTTCCACCGGCAGAACCAGGACAAACACTCAAAGCCCCAGGATCCAGTGGGAGCAAATAAACGTGTAGAAGGGGCGAGGTGGCTTTAATCATCCCTGGACACACAGGACACCGCACGTCTTTAAAGGGTTTCTGAGGACAGTTATCAACTCAAAGAAGCAAGATGAAATCTTCAATTAAGTATACATTTGTGGCCTCTGGACTGGGCCCTCCTGGGCAGCAATTCGAGAACAGAAAGTAGTCACCAAGCTCTTCCCTTTGCATTTACAGAATTTAGACTGGAAGTATGACAATAAGTATGACAATTATTACATTACATAAGTATTTTCCATATGAGATTTAGGGTCAGAAAACCTGGATTTCAGTTTGAGTTCTGTCCTTTGCCAGATGTATGAGTTTGGCCAAAATAATCTCTCTGAGCCTCAGTTTCTTCATCTCCAAAGACGGGAAAATATTTTCTTGTTCAATTTGACCACTAGAAACATAGTCTTTGGAAAATCATTATAGGTGTACCCAGAAAGGTTCTCATAGCATTGCTTCTGTCAGCCAAACACCAGGGAGCAATGACCCAGATGTCAACAGTACAAAGTTAAATAAGCCATGGTATGTCTACATAATGGAATAGTCCACCATCATTAAACTAATGAAAACTTAATTGCACAGAAAGATGTTCTAGCTGTCCTAAGGGAAAAAAAAACATTCAAAACATATATGCCAATATTCCCTTCAGATCTCTGCTCAAAGGTCACCCTCTCCCAGGAAGCTCCCAGGTCAGCTTATCTAGAATTGGGTCCCCAACCCTGTTCTCCACTCTGTTATACTTTCCTCATTGTGCTCTCCCTGCGACATTCTATTAAATAGCTGTTGTATGTCTTTCCAACGATGTTATCTGAAAGTTGGGTGCTTCGTGTTCCTGGATGACCACTATATTTTCAGTGCTTAGAACGGTACCTGGCACATAGTAGGAGCTCAAGAAAAACTGTCAAATAAACGAATGAATGGCTCCCCAAAGCCATGCAGCTAGTCTACCGATGGTGACCCCACAGCCCAGTCCTCTAGAAGTGTACAGAGAACACAAGTGGAATATAGACGGTGAGGCAAGTGCTTGATGGGCTGGTGTGGGGCAGAGGAGGTGAGGTTTGCACAGGTAAAAAGAAACACAGGAAAGGGAGGCTACATATACAAGTGAGAGGGGAGGGAACACCCCCCCCCCCCCCCCCCCCCCCCCGCCNACCCCCCCCCCCCCCCCCGTCCCAGGACCCTGAGGTCAGGCAAGCAGTAGAAAAGTTAAAATGGCACTTCTAAACACTTCTGATAAAATCAATCTGGTCATTACCAGAGCTGAACACAGGCCACACAGGCCTCATCGGTTAGAAAGAGCTTTATGATCTTGTTACCGGATCCCCGACACAGAAGCGGCAGAGGTCATAACCCAACTTGTAAAGCTAATCTCACATTGGCTCTGGCATGATAAAGAACCTACAGAAAAATTCCCTATTAGCCACATGCTCTCGCAAGAAGAAGACCTTGCGTGACTTCTCATATGTGGCAATTTAGAGCAGTTTAACCCTCCCATTTCTGAGACTGAGAAAGCGGCTCTGAAAACAGTGACTGTGGCACTCAGGGTTCTTGGCTATAACAGTTTAGAGGCTGACTTGTGTTTAGCCATGCCCTTCTCTTCAGAGTGACTTAAAAATAAAAATCAGGATGTCCTTGCCACTGAATTATGCTGGGATCAAAAACCAAACTTAGTTTATTTTGATTTTTTAAAGATAGCTCTGTTTTCCATTTGGAAAGCCCAGATTTTAAATCCTTGGAAGAGGAGGAGGAGGGGGAAGGGGAAGGGGAGGGGGATTATAACTCTGATTTGTGAGTTTGGGGTCATTCTTCTTGAACAGAATATGTAGCATCATTTCTTGACTCACACTCTTCTGGACCACATGGTCCGGGTCACGTCTGTGAGAGCAGAGCAGAAAGGGAAAAGGAATTTACACCACATGGCAGGTTCAGGAAAGGAAACAAAATAACAATGACAAAACCCCGAGTGGCCTTGAAAAGAAAACAGGGGAGAACGTGAGTGTAGCAGGCACTGAACTGCATACTGAAATGTGAAATACGTACGGACGATAGGATAGGATGTGTGAGATTTGCCTCAGAATGCTTTGGCAAAGGAAAAGAAACGATAGATGAAGCAAGACGGGGCAAAACCTTGAAAAGCCTTCAATCTGGGTGTTGGTGTATGGGAATTCACTGCATTGCTGCCTTTCTTTGTGTGTATGTTGAAATTTTTCATGATAAAAAGTCCTTACTGGGACCTGGCTGGTGTAGCTCAGTGGATTGAGCGCGGGCCTGCGAACCACACAATCATGGTTCAATTCCCAGTCAGGGCACATGCCTGGGTTGCAGGCCAGTTCCCAGCAGAGGACTCACGAGAGGCAACCATACATTGATATTTCTCTCCTTCTCTCCTTCCCTTCCCCCTCTAAAGATAAATAAATAAAATATTTTTTTAAAAAGTCCTTACTGGATGGAAAGGCTTTTAAATAAGGCTTAGCCCTCCTCACATTAAGTGTGTGGGTGGTTCTGACCATGTGTGCGACACAGCATTGGTATTTCCTACTGAAGAAAGTGTTTCTCACCAGATTAGGTCAGAATGCTTTGGGGAGCAGATACCATCAGAATATGCATATTTGGCCATTCATCTTCTTTTATTTATGAAAATAAACATTAAATACCCTTTATTCCTCCTCCTTAGCGCTGCAAATCTTTCCCATCATGATTTTGTCAGCTATGATCCATTTTAGGAACATAACCTCATTGGCTTGTGAGGAAGCACCTGAATTTGCTATGGCCATGTGAAGGAAGCATGCAGTAGAAAGTAAGTCAGACATGACTTTGAACCCCACCTACCCCTCCCCTGGCCCTCTGCCATCTTTTTACTATAGTTTTAATGGGTCTGCCCTCTTGGATAATCTTTTGCTCGGTTCTCTTTGTTCTCAGCAGCCCATGTTTTGTTGACTGGATAAAAGTCCCATCAGTGGTATATAATAGCAGCCACGCTTGAAAGCAGGCCACCTCTACTATATAGAAACCTAACGGAATCAGACGTCCCTTGGTTAATGATCCTAAACAAAAACCTGAGAAACCCTGGCTATCCTCTTAAGTGGTTACTTTTAAGGCAGAGGGTTACTTTTAACTTGTAGTTCAGCCCTTTTGCAGGTAATTTCAATTCATCATTCAGAATAGCAATCCGATCCTCATTCAAACAAGATGTAGCATTTCCCTATCAATTTTTTTTGTGCGTGTGTCCTACATTTTTAATCACTAGAAGATTATTCCAGGACAATTTGCTGTTAACCATTGCAATGATGTATTCATTGGTGCACAGTTGACAGCACCGTTTCAACCTAACTTCTGATTTCCTCATCTCCCTCTGTGAAATAAGCAGTGAAGATATTAAGCTATTTTTCAATGAGGAAGCTGAGTGTCAGAGAGATGCAGGGGCATGTTCAAGGTCAACTGGCCCCCATGTGGCAGAGCTGGGACCCGGGTTCAGTCAGTGACATTCTCTGTGGTTGCAGTTATTTCCTGCTCTGGCTGAATTCTCTAAGTGCTCCTTCCCAAGCTCACACCAAAAGCCGAAGGCATCCAGCAAAAATGATCAGAGATGAACATCTGTATCCCAGCTCAAAGACCCTGCGGTCTCCCCTCTCTTCCACCAGCGTCAATTCTCTCACTAATAGGCTCTCCTAGCTTTACCTTCTGGCTGTCCTTTCTCATTTTGTGCAGTTTAGATGGCGTGCTGCTGTACAAGGGTAAGGGCCTCTGTTCTGCCCCGCTTTGTATTTATAAGCAAGACACTGGAGGGGACTGGTCCAAGCCGTGAGGACACTCCTAGCTGTTAAGGTAAGAGACTGGATTCCTGTGGTATTATCCAAGCACAGTGGACCCACTCTGCCACACAGAGCCACACGCTACACTCTCTGACCTCCCACCCACACAACCGAAAAACAGCAGTCTCAAGGCCTTTATGAATTTGCAAAGCAACCCCTATCCAGTGAGGTGGCTGGACTTACCTCTAACTTCAGAGCTGTTACTAATGTGAGCCCAGAGCCAAAGGAAAGCTGGAAACTATTCAAACATCTTATTAATGGACAATGTATAAACAATCTGATCTCAGCTCAAAGTAGAAGTTGTTAAGTATAAAAAAAGCTTCAGTAGAAAAATTCAGACTTGCAGATATACTGCCTCTCATTGGCTGTATGGTTGTTTGTTCTCTCCCTGCCCCATGTTGTCAGGCACTATGTTAGATCACGGGAATATAACAGCCAATAAGATAGCTGTAGCCCCTGTTCTCACGCTGCTGAGGGAGAAAAGCCCACAGTATGAGTATCAACTGAAACCTCAACTGTTGACCCAAATTCTATTCTCCCATCCACTTTGCACCAGCCCCAGTCATGGTCTCAGCAGTCATCTCTACTTCCCTAGTGAAGCCCAAATACTCCTCTTGATATCCCTGAGCTTTAAGAGCAAAAGGTGTTTGAGGGGCACTGAAAAAAAATGCAGCTCTGTTAACTTAGCCCACCCCTGAGCACATTTCCTTTGCATCCCTGGACAATGGAGGCTCTGAGGACTTTTTTTCAGGTGCCCGTATTCATTAAGAAATATACAGGACAGAGATCTTTTCCTGCTTATATATTTTCCCCTACAAACATCTTAATTTTTTATTTGCATTTTAAAAGATCCTTGTACATAATCAAAATACTCCAAATAATTCTTACAACTGCTATACGATGATGATCTGATTCTGTTAAGTCCTTATTTGCACAAAGGAAACCTGTGCCTCATTTCCAAGGTAACAGCACAAACAAAACAAGGCATCCCCTGATGCCAATACGGTAGAGGTTGGATGGCTTTGAACCCAGACATGACGAAGCTTTCAGCCAACTCAGCATCCGCTTGGTTGTTAATGTTTTTCCCCCAATAGTCATACTCGGTGTCACTTATTGAAATGGGCGTTTAAAATGGCTATAAGAGGTACACAGATGAAGCAAGGAAACTTTCGGGATTTTAGCTCCAGCAAATGAAGGCAGAAGTGACTAATCAGAATGAACTCGCCTCAGTCCGGAGCGTCGATGTCAGGGGGAATCAGCCCCCGACAGCGAGTGTGGCATCAAGTACCGCTTCTGCGACCCCCGTACCTCAGGTGAGCCGCCACACTGCAGAGAAGCCCAACACCATTTCGAAGCTGACAGACGTCTTATTGTTGTTATATATTATGCTGCAACTCTGAGCCTTACGGTAAGTCATCATTTTATACAGTTTTAACAGTGAGCATAAAATACTGCCACGGGTGGCACCGTCCACTTTTCTGTGAGAGCTACCTTTTCCTCATGGTGACATTCCAAGTACAGAGTCTCCTTCATCTAAAGGAGTTGTCCTATCAACTTGCTAATGGGAACAATTCATTTAACCTGCATGGGAAGTGCAGCCAAGGAGTGGAGTAATTCGTACAGGATCCAAGGGGGAGTCAGGCCTCCCACCGGGCCCCTCTGGACATTTGATTCATTGAGGAGAATTCCACTTTCTTTCCGCTTAGGTTGACTTACAGGAAAAAAAAAAGGACATTCCAGAAAAATTAAGTTAACTCAATCCCCTCAAGCTGCTACTGTGGATTATATAACAACTCCCTGATTCCAGAAGGTAATGTACGGGAGGCCTGAATTTTTCTGATTTCCTGTTTTTCTAATGTTCCTTCCAGTCCCCTGTCCCCTTTCCCCAGTCTACTGCCTGGCTGAATATGTCTCTGACAGCCCTTGCACCGTGTGCTCCTCAGCTACTTGAATTATGTGGGGTGCTTCTTCTTACACTGCCATCTCCCCCTTCATAAAAGGCAGCTGTTCTAACTGCCTCACAGTACAGAGTGGTCCACATTTGCTATTTCCTTCCGGAAAAGTTGGTTGAGTTCTGTCTACTTTCTGCTCACAAACACTAGAAGCGTCAGATTCACTTGCACACAGTATTTCTGCCTGTTCTGCCTGTCCTTGCTTTACATGACCTGCACTCGCCACCTTTGACCCATTCACCATATAACGTTTGCAGAGCCGAAATTCTAGGAACAGCACCTGCAATCATTAATGTATTAGATGGTTGTTCCAAAATGACTAAATGAGTGATTTCTGCTGAAGAAAATGCTGAGGTGAAGCAAGAGCAAAGGTAAAGATCTGCTTTTCCTAAAATGGATACGGCGCTGGAGGCACTTAGACTCTCAAAGGACACAGTCGTGATCCTTCTGATCATTTTCCAGATCAACTCAATGGGTGGGAGATGGTCCTCTCATTAAACTTACGGAACAGATAAACAGTACTTGCACATGGGGTGGGCAGCTGAAGCAAAAGCGCTCTTTCCTAGGATTCTCAAGGGCTTTTAGCAGGGAAAACTTGAGAGCCTGCTTTCCCAAGGGGGTTTTATGCCCCGGCCGCACTCTTGCCCGGCTGGCGTAATAAATAGGGGCAGAGATTTCTCAGCTCTGATGAACTTGTCACAGTTCCGATTGGTATGAATTGCTTTTTGTAGGATTTTGAGTAACTACCACATTACAAATTTCACCTCTACTTATGACTTCCTTGAAAGATGACTAAATGCCAAATGAGTTGGAACAGTAAACATCTAAAGAGCTACATCAACCCCAACATATTGTTTTTTTCAAAAACCACAAGCTTAAATTAGATGCTATACATCCCACACGGCTACCCAAATGAAGCCTTCCCCGACCCCAACCTTCTGGTGCAGCCAAAAATCCCAATAGGACCTTCCTAAGGACCTTTTGCAAAATGGATGTTAAATGCAAACAAAGCATCGTCTAACCAGCTGTTCTAACTGCCTCACACTACAGAGTGGTCCACATTTGCTCTTTCCTTCCGGAAAAGTTGGTTGAGTTCTGTCTACTTTCTGCTCACAAACACTAGAAGCGTCAGATTCACTTGCACGCAGTATTTCTGCCTGTTCTGAGTAAAATAAGGCCTGCTTTTGTGTTAATGAAATCAGGCCTGTTACTCAGCAGGACCTGTAGTCTAGGGTGACCCTAAAGAGATATAAATTTCTCATTTTTACACTTTCCTCAAATTTCACAAGTTATTTTGTTATTGCAAGATCCAGCGCTTTATAATAAATTTATAGGGTGCCTCAGGGGCTAGCCATTCGTATTATATGGCATCTCATCCACGGTTCCTTCGGGAGAGCTCTGCCTCTCAGCCAGCCAACCACGCTCAATGTGAAGTCCCTGCGTGCGAGGGCGGACGAGGCTCCTGTGGGATTCCGCACGCACACAGAATAGAACAGCCGACAAAGTGGAAACAATGCCGCTCCACTCCGAAGCAGGATCACCGAGGCAAGCTGGAAGAATGCTGCGGTGTTTCTTCCAGTCCCGACGCGATTATGCCTTTCATTGCAGAAACTGGCATAAAGTACTGGTTTCCAGGGATTTTTTTTTACATACTTGGTGCTGAGACAGAGGTGTGACCCCTTCTTTCTTTCCCGAAGCATCAGCAGTCACCATCGCACATCAAGGAGGGGAGAACGCTGTGGGGGGCAGTTGCCCAGCGTGCAGGGATTTAAATAACTTAAATGATGGTCGTGTAAAAACAGCAAACAGCCTGACTAAAAGCTGATTGGATTTGGACTGTTACCGTGGACTGTCAATTCTAAAAAGCAATGTCAGTGATAAAATATTCCTCTCCACATAGGCCAGACACTCCCACTGTCTGCAAACTGTTTTACCTGCCACTGCGAAGGCATTCCAATATCTTTTGTTTAAGATACACTAACCATTTTTAAAAATGAAAATAATTCTCAGTTACTGCAGAACATCTATACAAATTTTAAAAAATAATTAGAGAATTAAAAATGCCCATTAATTCCACCAATTATTGATAATCATAGCCTTTTATATAATTTCCATTTTTTGCTTATTAAAAATAATTCTACCATAATATCCTTATTACCTCTATCTTTGTTGGCATTCACAATTTAAAAAATATTATATTTTGAAAGTATAGCTTTTTAAAAGAATTGAAAAGTGTCCTGAATAAAATATTTGTCGATTTATAATTCCTGGAGTAGTGTGTACCCTCACCAACACTATCATAAAAACAAATCCTGAAACTGAAGTCACTAAAAAGGTATCTTCTTTTAATATATATTTCTTTGTTTACTGATGAGATTGCTTTAACTTTGCTGACTTTTGTATTTCCTCTTTGGTTAATTGCCTATTCGTAGGCTCTGCTCATTTTTATATTATATTATTAGTCTTACACTTGCCAATTTCTAATAATTCTATAAAATTAATCATATGTTGCTTTTTTTCTTCTAAATTTTGTTTGAATTTTTTCCCACATACACAAATTAAAAAATTGTTTTACTTTGGGGGGTAGGATCAAATCAAATCTAGTTAGTCTTTTACTTATGACTTCTGCCTTGCCTAAAGACTGGACCAAAACCAAAGTCACCTACATTTTAAAAATACTTTTTGTAATTTTATCCTTCATAAGGAACTTAAAAATTGAAATGCAATTTATCTCTTTTTCTTTCTTAAGCTTTGCTTGTAGAGGAATTGTTCCACCTCACTCCTTAATATTGGAGACCGAACAACACAACAACCGTCTCACATCTTCCTTTGTTTTTCTCCCAAATGAGGCTTGTTGCTGTGTCTGTCATGTCAGAAAACAATCAAGAACGCCATAAGGCTTGTAGCCAAACTCTAGCCCAAAACCTCTATGCGTCGAATTTGAGTCAACACATTCCTTCTTAAGAAAATGAGGCCAACATTAGGATTTGGAGCATCCATTTCTTCATTTTTTAAAGATTTCATTTCTTTATTTTTAGAGAGAGGGGGAAGGAGAGAGGGAGAGAAACATCACTGCATGGTTGCTTCTTGCGTGCCCCCTATTGGGGGCCTGGCCTGTAACCCTGGCCTATGCCCTGATGGGTAATCAAAGCTGCAACCCTTCGGTTTGCAGGCTGGCACTCAATCCACCAGCCACACCAGCCGGGGCTGGAGCATCCATTTCTTACATTTGTTTTCACTGAGTAAACCTGGGCATGTTACCTGATTTCTTTGCAAAATGGGAATTATAACAAGAGAAGTATAGAATTACAGTACTGATGCTCAGTGCTCTGTGTAACAGATCACTGGCATAATAGGAAGTTTCATTCTTATCCCTAGTATATTTAGTATTTGCCTGCAATAAAAACTATTGGCGATATTTTAATACTTACCAATAGTTTTTCAATTTGAGTTGATTCTATAAAAAAGGCCCCAGGTGCTGTTTACCCAAGTCTGTTTAATTAGAATTATATTCCAGAAGCTAAGAGGGCTCCATTCACTGATTTCATACATAGTACATGCATAGGACATGATGTGCCCTCCAGATGCTATTCCACGAGCTGATCTGCTCTTTGTCCAGAAGGAAAGCCAGGGGGGTCACAGAGACAGGAAGGAGTTTGCAGAGTGGGCTGCCCTGCCTGGATATGGAAATTGTATTCATTAGGAGAAATAGGAGGAGCAGGCTGGGGAGGCAGGGGCTGGGGAAGCACACATTTTATGAAAAAAACTAGCACATGGGAAGAACAATGTGCACAGTGGCCATCAAATGGTATTCAAATTAACAATTTCCCACTCTATTCAAATTGTGTAGAGTATAATAACCCCTCCTTCTTAGCCCCCCTTTACCAGGACAATTGCCAGCAAGGAGGTGTTGTAGAACACAATTTTAGGCAGCAATGTATTCCTTACGAGACTCTAAAGTCTACTGTAAGAAGAGGGGAGCAGGATGGTTGACCTTGATACTATTTGACCATAGCCCCAATCCCTGGGGTCTTTAGCTTTGCAGAAGCTGGAGGAAGCAGAATCCATGTGCTGATTGATGCAAAGGGAAATCTTGCATCCCACTCATAGAGAACAGGCAAACTTTCATCTCCTTCCTTAAGGATGTGGGAACTGAGGATACTGTAGAGCCATTCTCTACTTTGTGAGGGGAAAAGAACAGCCCAGGAGACAAAACAAGAAAAAAAAATCAGGAATCTTTTCACTGATGCATTTCACCAGTGATAAACATTTTCTCCATATGATGCTGGAGAAAGGAAACTGGTTTCTTAGCCTGTCCAGCTTCCCCAAGTGTTCCTGTTCTTAAAGAGCTCTGAGCTTTTTGGTCTTCTGTTCCCTCGGCCAAGAATGCTCTTCATTTCCTCCTCCCTTCCCTCACTTATCCTTCAAGATTCAGTGTAGGCTTTACTTGGTCATCACACCCAGGCTATGTTGGCTCTCTCTCCCGTCTGCACCCTTAACCTGGCCTGCTGTGGTCTGTTATGAGTATGGTCACAGATCAAGGGCACTGGGGAAGGGATGGGCAGAGATATATGAGGTCTGTCCAGAAGGTATCCAGCCATGTAATATTAAAAATAGAGGCATTTATTGAAGAAGATACAAGAAACATTGTACGTAGGACAGTTACACCTCAGTCCCCTTCAAAGTAGGCACCTTGGGACCTCACACAGGTCTCCCAATCACCATCAGCTGCCCTGTTGTATTTTCCCGAATCTCATCAATGATCTGAAATCCCTTCCCAAAGGTGATTTTAGTTTTGGGAAAAGCCAGGAATTGCAAGGTGTGAAATCTGGGCTGTAGTGGGGCTGAGTCACCTGGGTGGCTTGATGTTTCTCCAAAAAACTCTGCAGGAGACACAATACAGGAATGGGAGCACTGCTGTGATGAAGCTGCCACTCACCAGTCGCCCATAGCCGTGGCTTCTGAACAATCCAAATAGATTCCGTGGAGGAATGTTCAAGCTTAGTGCAAAATCTGATGCAGATTCATTGCTCTGCTTGTTCCGTTATTTTCAATGCGACAGCCACACAGTACACAAGCTCACTTAGTGGTGTCTACTGCCCCTTCACTAGTACAGTGAAGTCATCCTTATTCAGGCGTGCACATTCCAGTCCACTCTCCTTGGCTGCCAGGTTACACTGATGTTGTGCAGACCATTCTTGTTTTATTAACAATGGCTGGACTTTTTCCTGACAGACCTCGTATTTCACTCACAAGCCCAGGCGAAGGTCTACATCCACCCTAGGAAGGAGCACCTCTCTAAATTTCCCCGAAGGCTGCCTTCTTCATGCTTACCATTCTGACAGCTATGACGCTGCGTTATTTTTATTTATCTGTCTGTACACAACCCCCATGCATACTCTGCCCCACAATATCCTCCCGTGCAAGGATATAAAACATCACTCCTCCCAATGAAGTACAGGGACAATATCTCTTTTTCTGGATCTGAAACCCGTGCTGTTGTGCCTGGGACACAAGGCCTCCTTAGAAAATCTCTCCTGCGTATCTGCTGAATGAATAAAAAAAAAGAATGCCTTCAAGAAACACGTGGCTCTAAGCAAGCACCTTATCTTGCTGTAAGTACCATGACACATAATATATTGTCTCCAATGGGAAGTTGAGCGGGGATTGGTGAAGCCAGGATAAGTTTCACAGGGGATGTGAGCTGGTATCACCGAGTCACAGGGTCTGACAGAGGACTTCTAAATGGAGGTTCAGTTTCCTCACTTAGGGCAAAGTGGGTCCTATAATTGGTAGGCTCCTTCAGATGACTGGAATGAGATTTTTCTGTAGTGCTCTGTTTAACCTTCCTAGCTCAGTTTGTTTGGGAGGAGGCCCTCGCCTTCCGCAGCCACCTCATTTGGAAAGGGGCCTTTTCTGTCTTGCCATTTTCATTCAAGGTATCTGTGGCAGTGCTGCGGAATATTCCAATACGTCCTCTTGACCTCTATCCATAAACAGCCTTTCTCACAATGAGATGTTCTGAGTTTAGGAGCCTTGCTATTTTCAACAAAGAATTAATTGCAAAGTAATTAAGTTTAGAGCAGGGGAATAGATGAACCCTGTCTATCATAAAGGAGCAGTGTGGATGGTGACATAATGAAGCAAGGAGACGGTGCTTTAGATTAGCACACACGTGCGCGTGTGCACACACACAATCTCTTTCCTAAAGCACACAAAAACCTCCCATCACTTATACTGACAAGATAAATCTAAGCTGCTTAAAGGAGCACTTAATTTTTTTTCTCATTATGTGTCAGGGTTAAGGGCTTTTGCCCTCCACGTCCACAGAAGCCATGTTAGGTTTTCACCTTGGAAAGTTCTCCAAGGCCTTAAATCCATTGATAAATATAGCACTAAGATATGTTATAGGGACATGATCTGAAAGCCAGTTGCATTGCTGGCCACGTTCCCATCGGGCTCCACTCCGGTCAGTGAACACAGACGGCACAGGGAACACCAGAGTCACACAAATGCTCACCCCTCTGTTGTGGAGCAAGCAAATCTGCAATTAATCAACGATGGACTGGGTGGGGGGCAGGTGGGGACAGCCACCAGCAGCCCAGCAGGTCTTACCACTCGAAGTAGGAGGCTTAATCTGCTTAAGGTCAATTAGGTGGATGGTTGACGCCACCCTAACATTTTTCCAATTGCTTCAGGGACTGAGAAGATGCCAGCCCACATCACACATCCCTCCTGGTCAGGGTGATGGAGAAGGTGCTGGAGACATGCAATGGGATAATTTAAGGCGCATCCTCATTCGCCCCTGTATTTTGATTAAAGTCATATATCTCCCAATACCACATATTTGAGACTGAAAAAATAGTACCTGGGATTTTAGAAACACTTGAGTACTTAAAAGAAAGGGGTAAAAAGAAAAAAGGAAGGGAGGAAGGAAAAGGATGGTAAAGGAAGGAAGAAGGTCTAGAAGGAAATGCACCAACATTGAACTGGGATAGTGTCACATATTTCTCCTCCTTTATGCTTTCATATCTTTCCCAAAATTTTATGAGTATTATTTTACTTTAATATTGGGGACATTGCCATGAACTTGATTTAGATAATTAATAAAAGCTCTTTTAAACACATCCACTCTAATGAATCTGCTATAAAAGACTTCACTACCCTCAAGGAATTTTACCTCTAACTTTAGGCAATATGGCTGTGACAAAGTTGGGTGACTCCAAACTCGAATGAATGAAATACAAATTTTAGGGGGTTTTGTTCTCTCTCCAACAGTGTTTACATTTTGGCTCCTTTCTGGTCCTTTTCATGGTTTCAGGTTTGAGATAAGTTGTGGGAGGGGCTATATTAGTGCCAGGTTCTGAGGAAAACAGCATGTTGCCCCCTCCATCAGTCACACCCATCCTGAGAGCAAGCACAACCCACAAACTACTGTGTGCTACCTCCCAGGCTCCTGCAGTCGCTGGAGGGTACACTCTTAGAGGGTGGGGCTGAGAAAGTTGAGATGCAAAAAATAAAAACCACCACCAGGGAGGGCTTTCTGGAGCAAAGTTTTCTGTTGTCTCCTTTCTCCCTGCCGCAACAATCCACTGGTTTTAACTTAAATCCCTCCAAGAAGCATTAACCTTGTTCATGGAAAAGATAAAAGCTTGAACAAGGTGGCCAAGGAGGCAATGGAAAGAACGAGGAGACAAAAATGAAGTTGCAGTCACTTCAAATGCATAATCTAGGTCGGATGGGTGCTAATTCGCCGAACGCTGTATTAGAGGCACTGACACCAGGCCTTGCTAGCTACGGCCTTGGTCCATTCCGTGGCTGCACCTGGGCATCACAACACTGGCTTCAAGTCTTCCACCCCGAGCACGCTGACTCATCGCTCTGGGAGGTGAATGAGCTTGCACACGACACCACCGTGCTCTCCACGCTGACCTACATTATTACATTTGCCTGTGAATGAGTTTAATGGATTAAGATGTGATTCGTGTGAGCTTCCGCGTTTGATGGCTGGGGGCTGGCAATGCTCTCCCAGCGCAGGCAGAGGCACCACAGGCATCATTACCATGGGCTTCCTTCTCTAAGCCGCAGGCAACAAGTCACTTTAAGGTTTCCAGAGTGCTGTTTTCACAATGTGCTTCGTTTTGCTCCCCCACCCTGCCCCTGCCAGCGACATTTTCCTTCTCACCATGATACTTTTGTGCCAGAAAAAGAAAGCAGCTCCCTACCTACACAGGGAAGAAACCCAGGCAGTTTGCACTTCACTGTAGAAAGTTATCTGAAACACAGGTCGTGTGCAACCGGGTTTATCTGAGGGCTGAGCTCATATTAAATAAGGAATTCGACACAATCTGGAAAATGAAGCGAATATAAAATGAACACTGGTTTGAATTTTCCCTGAAATTTCTGTGGGCTGGAGTTTGGATTTAAAATTTTCCACTCATAGCTTACATTATCAATTTGTCAAATATCACCACAAATACGTGTGCGATGGTGGCCCTATGATTTCTCTGCAACTATTTAACTACAACGTGACGCAGTCAAAGGGTTCAACAACAGTAGGATCGAAAGGCCACAGAATGATCAACCTCAGAAATGTGGAGCCACCTTTACCATGCAGTCGTTAAAAGGGAGACAGTGGAGTTTAGAAGCTCAGAGGGAAGGTGATAGAAGAGTCTATTTTTTTTGTGGGGGTTCAGTAAGTCCGTAAAACAAGCATCTGGAGCTAGGATTCAAAATCCACCCCATTCTCATTCCCCAACCAACCTGCCCACCCCCCTTTTTAAGAATGCATGTTCTGTTCTATAGATGGGAAGAATTAGAAAACTGGGAGATAATTTCTCAAAAGGGAAGCGTAATCTATTTGCTTAATGATCCTACAAATAGCTAATAACTATCCCTCTTAGAAATAATATTACTTCACTTTTATGTAGAGTCTTTCTCCAGGGAGCACAAAGTATATCATGGATAATATCTAATTAATCCTCCTAGGGTCCCAGGCGGAAGGGAAGCGGCAAGTATTACGAAGGTTCGTCAGGCACCATCAACATGTCTCAGGCGAGGAAATGGAGCTATATAAAGAGTGATAGAAAAAGTACACGCCCAGCAATTTAGGCTAAGTCTGCATGACCTCAAAGCACCTAATCGACTCAGTGAAAAGAAGAATCAGTCACGTTCGATACCGGTTGTTAAGTGAACAACAACAGGACAGGACTGTCTGACTTGAAGTTTTGCCCTTCCCTGAGCTGTGGTCTTGTGGCAGAAACTTTAATGGGGATATCACTGATGGAACCCACATCTCCTACCCTTTAGCCTGGGGGGTCTCTTCAGAAGAACTTGAATATCTGTTGCTTGACAGACACTGTGCCCTCAAAGAGCACATCAGCCACGTGGCTATGGTTTCATGTCTCATCATCCTCATAAGTTTGGTTAACCGAGCTCCTGTCTGTTGCACTCTGCAATGTAGGCTTGAGCATGGTATCTGGGGGGCTGGAGGGATGGTGAGAAGGGGTCAGGGGCTTGAATGGGAGTCCCTATCTGTTAATTCAATAGAAGGCAGGCCACCAGTCTACATCTCTTGTATCAGGAGAGGCGTGAAGCTGGGAGCTCTGAGAGAAGGTCTGGCCTCTGCTGTAAGTGCTGCTCCTTTTCAATTTTAAACGTTCTGGGCCAGAACTCAGCTTTTCTTTATTGCACACCCTCTGCAGAAACAGAAGCCTATACCGGTGTCTTGATCAATAACTGATGAACTAAAGAGGGTGCTTTTGCAAAGAGTGAGCAAGTCTGAAAATGACAGCTGAAGTGGCACTTCCTCAACTTCAAATACTTTTTAGTGCCAAGCTCTCTGGGGAGTTAACGCTCAGCTAAAGTCACTTCCCAAAACGGAATCTCCCCAAGAGGAAATTCAGTCAAATTAATCAACTACTAGTCTCTGATGTGAACTACATTGTTTGACACGTTGCAACAATAAATAGTTTCTGATTCTTACTTACCCAGCTAGCTCAGGAGATACTGTTACTTGTCTTTAAAAAAAAGACACAAATAACATCATTTGTTTAGCAAATGGAGGTACATTTATGGTGTATTCTGAGAGAAGATATCCCTTTGCTGAGACTTGGAATTTAATGGGTTGATCAGATGGCCCTCAGTTGGTCACTGGAGTCTGTGGGTCTTGGTTTGCTCCCAGAAAGGCGGACATTGACTGAAGCACCTCAAAGGCCCAGACCAGTTTACTGCTGGCTACTGCAAAGGGGAGACCTCTCAGCCAATCCCCGGAGTTAAACTCTGACTCTAGCTTGCCCCCCATACAAACAAAAATAATTTCCTTTAAGCATCCCCGGTCTTCTATTTCTTGAAGTTACTCAAGTGGTCCCTAAGTCCACCTCCTTTTCTCACTCCCACATAAATCCTCTTTTAATATCCTCCTTGGATCCTTCCCCTCCCACAGCTCTTCTCTGCCTGGTGTCCAGTTCTGAGCTGGTGTCCAGTTCTGAGCTGGGCCACTGCCCAGCCTGGACCATCTCTCCATCTGTCTTAGTTTATCCCTTCCCCTTTTTGACTCTGGGGGCTCACTGATTCCCCCAGATCTGTTCCTCAGCCAGATCATCTCGGTAGCCCCATAAAATTTATATAGAACTACTTGGGTACATATTTGATTTCATGTTTATCATCCATCTGCATATATTCTTTTTTGGTGTTTGCTCAAGCTGGTCTTTCCAAACAAACTCTCTACTTCTTGGTCTAAGGCTTAAAGTTTAGGCTTCTTAAAAGTAAAGAGACTATCTGCTAGGTCCTTTGAATTTCCCCACAACACTCTGGCCCATAGGGTCCTTCTATATTATTTATGTTCAATGCCTGACTGGGACTTTCCTAGGCACCTATGTTCTTTTTAAAAACAAAATGCCACCAACTTCTCATCCAAATGGCATTCCACGGTGGCACAGCATTAGAACTTGAGCTTCTCTGTTGTTTTATGCCTGTGTGTGTTCCAGGGTGGGTGGGAGACACGCTTAGAAATAGCTCCTATTATATAAAGGGTGATTGAGGAATTTTCCATACTATGTACACAAAAATTCTTTCACTTAAAGCCCCAGACTTGCTGTAGACATTCTGACATCTTCCCCACCCTCTGAGGACTTTTTAATTCCCTCCACTTTCACCCTCCCTGCTCCCAGGGTACGGCAGGAATACTGCAGCTGAGTCTGTTTGGTATTAGAGTTAGAATTATTTGTATAAGATACAAATACTTATATCTTATATAATTAAGATATAAGAGCTCGGGCTTGTTTATGTGGTGGAATTCTAGGAAGAAGCTGAATCAGAAGATCTATCCCCTTGCAGGTCATCCAGGGGTCGAGCCAAAAAAAAAGCACCAACAATAATGTAAAATCCCACGCTGTATGGTAGGCTGACTTGACGAGGGGCCTCAGCTAGCACAGGCCGTGCAGGGAAAGGCCTTCATGCCAGCAACGGGTCTGCGAGCAGGCAGATGTGACTGTCTCGGGGCAGTTCTTGAAAGGCCGTGAGGGTGTGAACAATCACAGAGGCCTTTAAGGACCCACTGAGCTCCAGCCCCTTGCTCCAGGCCTACCCAGCCCCAAACTTACTTCTGAGAGACCAGCAGGGAGATCCTACCACCTAATACACTCTCACATTTCCTCCCTTTCTCTGATGAACCTTCTCTTTGTGCTAACTACCATTTAAATTTTTTTAACAGTAGTTAACAGCTACTACCATTCACTGAGTTTCTACTATGCACCAGATATTTTACACACAGATTTAATTTAATTTTACAACTCCACCGAGATATCGTTATTATTATTCTCATTTTACTGATTGAGCAACTCAGAGAGGCATAGTAACCTCCTAAAATTTCATAGATTTTAAGTAACAGATTGGGGGATTCAGACTTTTCTCTAGACCACCCCGCCTCGATGTCCTGCCAACAAGGCAGTGGCCTCACCAAGGGGGAAGAGTCCAAGGACTTTGGTGGGGAGGGACGAAGTAACTGAAATATCAACAGTTGGGATAATCGAAGTGTTTGCCTAGATTTTACTGTCCCAAGAACACTTTGGGGCTGGAGGCTTAATAGGATGGACACTGAACTCCAACCCAGGCTCTGCCACTTTGGACATAACCCTATCTTGTGTTGCACTTGTACTTGGGGAGACAGATTCTTCCTTATTTTAGGCATTATCTGTATCAAAAAATAGAACAGATAACCCTGCTGCTGAAAATGTTTGAGCAGATCATGGATCACTATTTGTCTAGGATACGGTGTAGGAGATGTTTCGGTCTTTGCCAAGGCAAGAACGGTGAGGTGAGGGGTTGGCAGTGAATGGCTAGGTGGCCTTCACTGAGCATGGGTTCTCACCACTGAAGCCCTATTTCCCCTGAGCAGTGGGAAGACCACAGTGGGCCTCTGGATGGCTCCTGTGTTGCATCCAGAGGGCAGGGCTCTTCCCACTGGGCCCAGGCCCATTCTCCAAAGAGAATTTTGAATGAGCCCAGTGCTGTACTCGATGTGGCTCTACATGAGGAATCCCAGAAAACCTTGTACCCCCTGTGCTCCAAGGAACACATATAGTCAGCACTTGGAGGCCTTTCCGGGGTGATCCCTCCATTTCCACCACTAAGAGGGGGGAACCAAAACAATGCAAGAGAAAGCTGCCTGCTTAACTGGTCACATGTCTAGGGGGTGCTGAGACCAGAATTCCAAGGCTCCTTTTTGTCAGACATTGCCAGAGCTTCCTCAGCCTCACTCTCCCCCTGCAGCCTGAGTTAGGCCAATGTATTCCAGAGGAGGTTTCGACTCTGTAAGTCCTCATAAAGGTGGGTCACTCCTGTTCTTCCAAAGTGCAGCCCTCAGCACAGCCTCCATGCCCTCAAGGCCTTGTGGGTCTCTATTTTACCTGGACTTAGTTATTAATACACATCTCTCACTTCCACTTCTAAATGCGGACCGGGGACTATATATATTTTTCTCTTTGCTGCCAACTTCTTTCTGCCCAAGTAGCTGCCAGCATAGAGCAGGTAATCAATACATATTTATTAAATAAATGAATGTATAATGAATAAATGTCAAAAAGCTGCCTCCAGTACTCAAGAAGATGGACAGCTTGAGGCAGCAGTTAATTAGAAGCCAGCTGCAATAAGGGGTGATATTAGGTGACTCTTCTTCCCTGTTATTGTTTGTGCCCTGACTTCCATGACCACATATACCATGGGCTACAAGGCTTTATTTTTAGGGTGCTGTTCCTCAGTTGAAGAAGGTAGACTGAGGACTGCCTGTCTTGTCAGAGCACCCCTCGTGGTGGATTATCATTCTGTTTCCATCTACCTCTTCTTTCCCACAGTCTCTTGCCTTGCCACCTCCTCTGGTCCTGATGTCCTCTAGTCCAAGGGCTATGGGGAGATGATACTTCCCCCAGGGCCCCAGTTTTAACCTTGGATTAGTCCTCCAGGCTTTTCAAAAACTTCCAGCAACACACCTTTGTACCTCTGACTGGTTAGAAAAACTCCGAGTTTAAAACACGCTTACTGAAAACAAAACGCCAAATTCCTTAGCCTCTCCACGTTCACTCAGAAGCTGCTGTATTACAACAGCCTTGCTTCCCATTCTCTTTTCTTGCAAGAGTACAATAAAGCTATTTTGCGATATGTAATCTAATAATAATTGACTTTTTTTAGAAATGAAATCTGAAACGTCAATGACAGTACTTTTTTTCTATGGATATGAGAAATGATGTTTGTTATCTCAGAAAGCATGGCTGATATTTTCAAATGAAACACTCACCCAAGACAGGACATGCTGAAAATATCATTG
The DNA here is from genome assembly GCF_014824575.4 of Sturnira hondurensis. Taxonomy (NCBI): domain Eukaryota; kingdom Metazoa; phylum Chordata; class Mammalia; order Chiroptera; family Phyllostomidae; genus Sturnira; species Sturnira hondurensis. The sequence goes on from NW_028080827.1 coordinate 14,057,914, forward strand.
TATTGATTTAGGGGGGAAGACGCATTCCAGAGGTGACAAACCAGTGGTTCCTGACACATTCTGTTTGGATTACTGATTGCCGCCTCACACTTTCTAGAAATCAAATTATATAGGGCATTTCCAGATTTAAACATGCAGACATTTCCTTTGCTATATATATATATATATATATGCACATCCACACACACATATACACACATACAGGGTGGGGCAAGAATATGTTTACAGTTGTGAGTATGGGAAACAGAGTGTATTATTTATTAGTAATTGTATCATTTTCCATACAAACAACTGTAAGTGTACTTTTGCCCCATTATATATATATATATATATATACACACACACACACATATATATATACACAAATACATGAATATGCACATATATACATACACAAACATATATATGAATATATATTTTATATCTTGGAAATAGAAAATGAGGTAACACAAAGTCTATGCTCCTGAATTACACAATCACACTTGATCCAAGTGAGTGGCTGCTGTCTTTGGCAAGAGTTCCCGAGTTGACACAATCTACCCCACTCCCTACCACTAGTGGAACCGAGGTCACATGTGAACATTAGGTTTGCACTATGGTTTAAGTTCCTTTTGGTTTGTCTTTTTAATACGCACCCAGCTGGCGTAATCACTTGCATTTAGGACCCAGCATATTGCAAGGCATTACATTATGTGATGGGCAGGGCCCAATTTAAGTGCTGGTAATTCTCCTGAAGGCTAAGAGGCTAGCCTTCTTTCCACCCCATACAGAGTCTGCCTCAATTCCTGCTGTTTCCAGGATGCCTTTCCTTCCCTGACTCGGGATGTCCTACAACTAGAGTTAACGACATATCGTCCAGGGTTAGAATTCACATTGTCCTCCAGTTGCTTCCCGGAGGGCAGACTGCTCTCCTCAGACGGAGGAAAATCTTGAAGTTGGACATTTTATCTCAGGCTACAAAGCCCCAAATTTCTCCACTCATGGATGTTGGACTTGTACCCTATTCAACAATAAGGGTGGATACTTTGAACCAGAGTTAAGCTGGAAAAAAAAAAAAAAACCCAATAGCTTAGGTTACATTCATCAGCAAGGCAAACAGATTTTTCATTCCTTCTCCTTTTTCTTTCAGACTGTGGCCAGGGTTTCAGCGGCAATAAAAAAGATCACAGCAAATGGTTCTAAATTATGTAGGAAGATTACAGTCACTAATACCATCATCTTCCACAAGAAAACACATGTGCTAGAGCCAGCCAGCCATGCCAGGGAAGCGTAGGAATTTCACCTCTTAATAGGGCGCCCCGCCACTCAGCAGCATATAAGCTATTCCTCGGGCCAGAGCAACAAGGCCGAAGGGGTCATCTGGTTCCAGGGAAATGGCTTTCTGCCCCCTCCTACTACTCTTTACCCACTAAGAACACCAATGGCGCCTTTTATCATTTTGGCAAAAAGACAAAGGGAATGTTTAATTCTGTACTTAACATTCTTGGTTCCTACTGTCAGTGTTCCCAGTTCTGAGAGAGCCCTGAATGGATATTCGAAGAGTTCTTGTGAAACTGAGACTGAACAGCAGCAACAAGGAGGAAAAGATCCAAAATGAAAAGGTTTTAAAATACACTCCCCCGTACAGTCCATTCTCCTCGCTTTTCTCTTCTCTCCAAGCAAGACGTATTCAGCCCGTAGGAATATTTCCATGGGAGGGAGGTGGTATAATGTCCCCGCATTGTCTTTGTTCAAATCGCAATGACCCTAACCAGCTGTGTGGACCTAGATGAGGAAGCATTTTCATGTCACAGTTGCCATGTCAGTAAAGTGAGGTTAATATTAGTCCCTAGTTCTGGTACCTGCCATGCAGAAAGGGCTCAATATACGTGAGCTATGGTTATCATTTAAATTTTCTAAGGGAAGCAACTGATTTCTAAGATATTTGCCATAATACAGGATTTACTATGCAGAGTAGTAGCTGCCAGCTGTCAAACCACTGACCCTGAGCCTCTCAGGCTAAGGTTTCATAGAGTCAAGTCCTGCAGCCTTCTCAGATGGGTGAGGTACTCTCATGAGGCAATACTGGGCACTACAGAAACCCAAGAGCAATTGAAATAGCACCATTGTAACTCATATTCTTGTATAAAGAAAGATTCATCTTCCCACATAGAAAACATGTATGTAGCGGAATCCTGGGATGTCAAAATGAGCTTCTGCCTTCCCCATCTGATAATATACTGATGTGGGTTCTGACCAATTAGAAAAAAAGAATGTTGAATGAGCCCAGTACTGTACTGGATGTGGTCTCCTTATTTGAATGACTGAATCATGGAATCCTTAAATTCAAAGGCCATCCTTTCACTGACGGGCCATCTAAACCTTGAAAGTTGAGGGGATAGATGTGGCCAAAATCTCTTCACTAGTTAGGGGAAATGGTGGGACTGGAATATAAGTGTTTTGACTTCTTGTCAAAAGATCTTTTCATTTCACCAAGCTACTTCTGGTAGCTGGGTTGATTGATGATGCTGTTGGAAAGTGTTAGACTTTGTCAGACTCTCTGACTCTAGCTCTTTCTCCTGAGGGAAGACCAGCTTTGACAACCACACAGAACTTCCCACTCCTTCTCTAGCAGACTCGGTGATGCAGGGTCTGGGGCATGTCTCCCAGTGCCTAATCGATTCTATAGGAAGACCTACGAGGGACAGCAATCCCACGTACAAGAACACAATGAGCAGGAAAGGCGTATGTAAGAGGGGAAAAGGACCTCAGTGGTGGTAAAAGCTTGAAAACACTGATTACTGACAGCCTCCTGTCAACTACGTGATGAGGCACAGTCGCCTGTGAGACATTGTCCTCCTTTGCTAACTTTCATACAATTGGTGGGCGGTAAACTCTCACATTGTTTTTCCAAAGCCCTTCCCACGGTGTCTCACCGCATCCTGAAAAGAGCTTCATCGCATTCTGAAGATTGTCTAAGGACAGTGGAAGACTGGGGGGACAAAACTCTGAAAAACCACAACTTGATTCATTCCTGAAGGTTTGCTTTCACAGAAATTGTGCAAATTGTTCTGCATTTTGAAAAACAGCAAAACCAAAGTCACCTATTTAGAAAGGAAATATAATGGAAACACAATTGAGTTTCCATCAACCTTCCAAATCATCCCCAACAAGAGTTTCTAATAAATTCACAGGCTAGCCTTTTCTTTCTTTTTTTTCTAATTGGGTATACATGTGCACAAACACACTCCCAGGTCAGTCGTCAAACAGCAATCTAAAATGTTAGAAGTGGGAAAGATGAATTTCCTAGTTTAAGCCACCAATCTTGAGATTCACAGTTGGAACCAATCCATTTTACTTTTTTATAAAATAAAAAAAATATGATTCTTCCTCTCAGCCTAATGCAGAGCTGCCTTTGCCCAGAAATGATCTTACGTTACACTAGAACTACTCAGTCAGCATCTTTCATCATCATTTCCCACAAGCCTCTAGACCAGTGCTTCTCAAAGTTGAATGTGCCTACGAATTGCCTGAAGATCTTGTTAGAAATGCTGATTCTGATTCAGCAGGTCTGGAGGTGGCTCTGAGAGTCTATGCTTCTTATAAGTTCCCAGGTGATGCCAAAACTTCCAATCCGTGGGCTAACTGCACAATTTTTGACAAGCCTACTTAACATTGTTCTCCCTAGGGCAAGAAATGGGCCAGAGACAATTATGCTTGGGATAACAGGCTACTGATTTCCCTGTAAATCTTCCCTCATTCATGTACATCCCTCAGTACCATCTGCTTCCGAATGCACTTGCAGTCACTAACCTAAAGGAAGCAGTCTATTGCAGTGGCACAGAAAGAAGACCATGCAAACTTGTGTCTAATTTCAAGTATAAAAATTTCAGTAACACCACTTAGTAGCCAGGCAGTTCTCATCTCTGAGGCACATCTGTAAAAGTGGGGCTCAGAGTCCCACCCATACACCTGTCGTTGTGGCTAAATGAGGGAATTTACAGTACCCAGCAGAGAGCCTTGCACTCAGTAGGAGTTCAACAAACATCAGGTCCTTTTCCTTTGAAGTGTCATGCCCTGAATCAGTGCTCCACGCATGGCTTGATCAGCACAGACAAGGAAGAATGGGGTTCATGATACCTAAAGCAGTTAGTAAAGTCTGCCATGATGCTGGAAGTTGGAAAGCAAGGTGGCAGAAGTACAGGTACAATCTTCCCCTATTGGCAGTAAGTTATAAAGCCCTTGCCTTGCTCTCCTGTCTTCTGTCATCATACCTACTTTCACAGCTCTTGTCCTTATCAATTAATTTACTAACATTTTTATTAAGCTCAAAATATCCAGATGAAGTCTCCAAGAATAAAAAGCTTCCAGTTTAGTTGGAATTTACATATGAAAACAGGATAATCGATCAAAAATGTTGCATTTTCTTTCTAAGAGTTGGTATCCTATTGGTGGGACCTTCCTATTGGTGAAGTTCTGTCAATGTGACAGGGTTGGCATAATGAAACTTCTTTGGGCATAGAGGCAGAAATAACTGGAGGTCTGGACATTGGAGGCAGAGGTTTATCCTTCTGCTCATCCATCAGTCACAGTGGAAGAGTCTTTCAGGAATGCTCGTTTCTCACCTCACCCCTGATGATGCAGATACTGGACCTGCCAACTTCTTAAGGGTTGTTCTCTTGCTGCGGAATTGAAGGTGAATGTGGCAGCAGAGGAGTAAAGACATTCCCCTAGGCAAGGTGATCCCCACTTTTATTTTTAACTAGTCCAGGGAATACAAAAAAGTTAGATTTAGACATTGTATATGAAAAACCACTTCAAAAGAGGCTTTTTTGGTTAGATAGAAACAAGAGTCTTTGGATTTACTCAACTTGAATGAGTAATGGTCATTTACTAAGTTGACTTTCTTGTTAAATTGTCATCATGCTGCAAAGAGACTTGAAAGAGATATCGAGAGTCAGGGTGGACTAGTGAGAACTTAATACACGAAGCTCAGGTAGCAGGAAATTCATCTAAACATCCACGTCCTGACCTCCTGCTAACCCAAGCACAAAACTTGGCAGAGAGCAGATGAGGAAGTCATTAATATGTGGAAAAGGGATCTCTCAAAGGCACACCAAGACCATGTGCCTTTCTCTGATGAAAATCAAAAGTAATTGTACAAATATTTACTACCAGAAAATAATAAGTTCTTTCACAAAGCTGAGGAATTTCCACAATAGACACAGGGCGCTGCATTGTCACCACGGCAAAGCTTCCCTTTAGGACAGGCTCCAGACCCATTCTGAAAGTGAGGGGTGAAGGTCACGGCTCATGGACTGACCTTTCTAGATCATTAACATAGTAAAATAAAAAGATCAGCAATGTGTGTTAGCGCGTGTGTGTGTGTGTCATTTCCGGGTGATGGTTAACTACACAGTTAAAAGGCCTCATACAACCTGTTCAGTGGATTCAATACTTTTCTTCCTTCCTTGTTTGGATCTTTATTTGATCCAATCAACTGCAGATTTACAAATGGACTCAGGATCATACAATATCAAGGAACTATTAATTTTCTTTCACTTTGATAATAGCATATGGTTATACAAAAAGTTTTTAAAAGTTGTGCATTGACATGTTTACTGGCAAAATGACACAATGTATGGCATTTTCATTGAAATACTCCAGCAAAATTAAAAAGTGGGTTTGGAGGAGGGGCTGGGGTGGGGCTGGATAAAACAGCTTAAAATTTTGATGGCTGTTAAAGCTGAATGATGGGCCCATTGGAAGATTGAGTTCTCTTTCAACTTTTGAGTGTTTGGAAATTTTTACAACAAAAGTTAAAAAGAAATCCAACCCCAAATAAAGGGTTTAGACAACAATACTGACTTTTGCGGCGAAAGGCAGGGGGTAGGTGGGAAAACCCGAGCGCAGTAATTAATGGCCAAGCCTATGTGCACTCCATTAAGCACAAGCAGCTGTCACAAACATCTTAATTTAAAGAGTTGGGGTTTGGGGAACCGTAGCACTGCAAATGCTACGTCCTGCTGCTACTCTGAAGAGCTGGTACATACCAGACCCTTAAATTTTTAAACACAGCTTTCATGTTTTTGAGAGCTGAGAAACCTTTGAAAAGTCGGCTCGTTAGAAAATTCACCTTGCAGACTCTGGCTTCAAGGATTGGTTGAGGTGCTGGGGTACGAGCAAAACTGATTTGGGGTAGGGGTGAGCGTGCACAGGTAAATGAAGTGTGTTGTGTGCTTGAGAGGCAGCAGGGAGAGGCAGCTCTGAGCGAATGGGGCATAGCTGCGCTACCACAGTACCTTTCAGTAATGCAAAACATACCACCTGGCCAGAGAGGCATTTAGAGCCTAAAAAGTGTCGTCTCTACTTCTATTTTTCCTCTCCCAGTCTCTGTGCAAAACGATGGAGAAAGGCAGCATTTTGGAGAGAAGTCGTTGCCTAGAATTTATTTAGTCTCTCTGTTGGTTCGTGCTACTGTAAGCTTTCGGCAATGACCCGGCCTTGGGGGCCTCCTCAGGGACCTGAGAGACACACCTGACAACCAGGTGGGTGTCCTGCATCAGTCTTAGCCCTCAGACACCTGAGTGTCTGTGCTGTGATTTATATGAGAGCTAGATGGATGTGCCCACCCTCTACCACTTACTTCCCCTGCCCCAGAGTTAGATGGCACACAAGTGTCCCACCAGGGCTGCAAAGTTCAATGTGAACAGAACAGGGCAGAAGATTACTAACCACACAGTCTAAGCCAATAATTTAAAAGTCCAGACTCCCCAGTCAAAAATACCTGAATGGACCCAACCACTTTTTATCAATAGGAAATTTAACAATAACCCCCAGCAGCCACCTCCATTTGTGGTATGTTTACTCCTTTCCCTCTTCTGTCAGGAACCCCCATTTCTGCCTATATAAGTGGGTCTAGGGGCTCTCCGCATTGGTGGTTCCCCAGGAACTTAGGAACACTTGTGTGCAGGTTGAACTTGACAAGAACCGAAGCCTGCTGGCAGCACAGAGCAAGGACTCCTATTAATTTCTTGAATTGATCCCGGCAATATTATTATCAGGCCCAGGAAAGAACAGCTCTTTACTCATAGCATCAGGTCTGAATTTTTAAAAACACTCTCTGTTGCCCGTAAGAATGACTAATAACTGTCAGCTGTAATTTCCCAGAGTTTGTGGGCACAACTTCTATAGTGTTCCTTGCGTTCGAATTTGCCGTACTTCATCTGGGGGCTTTGCCAGGGCTTTCAAACACAATTTAACCAAAACCCCCAGCCGGCTCTCGGTTCAGCCTAGAGATCTTTGTGGCACTCTTGAACTTACTCCCTCCACCCCCAGACCTGAGAGTCTCCCTGAACGCTGCTTTCCCTGCCTCACACATCATCAATCAAACAACCCGAGAAATGCAGAAACCTCAGTTCTCAACTGCAATCAATACAACCACCTTTCCTGGGGTAGCGCTGCCTTAGTTTTGAAGGTCACGGAATGAGTCAGGGGCAGAGGAGAGAAAAAGGGGCCATGGGTTCTCTGACTCCGAGTCTCGGAGAGACCAGCCTCTACAGAAAAATCACCTCATTAAGCTGGCCTGATCGCCAGGGAGAGGGCAGACCCAGTTCACAGAAATTCTGAATGATCCAAATGCTGTTTTGTTATTTTATAGATGGTCTCAAGAGCTGGAGAAATAAAGTTGCCTGGTGTAAGTTCTGATTCACAAACAGATAAGAGGAAATTGAAACCACAACAGCCAAGCACCTCTCTCTCTGAGGAGGGTGAGGCTCTGCTTCCACTGCAATGACACTCTTATTTATGAGTTCTTGGTACATTATTTAAGTATGAATTTAGTACCCATTACAAACCAGGTGTGTTGGGTGCTACTGTGGGCAATTCATAGCACGAAGTGCCATGGGCCAGGCAGATATGGGTGCCCTTGGAGAACTTGGTAAATAGCTATTTTTTAAAGTGCTATTTAAACAAGTTGCTCTTCAGGTAGGAAAAACAAAATTGATGGAAATGTTATTTGCACTCTCGCTATACAGGGCTATTTAAACAAACCAGGCATATGGTACAATTCTAAAACAGATAGATCAGGAGCCGGTCTTCTTTATTAAAACAAAAGATAAACCCTTTGCAGTTTGAGCAAAGATTATTTCTGCAAAAGGACACCCCTGATAGAAGCACCTGATCCCTAAACAGAACCCCACCAGCTTACAGGCTGGTGATTTATTTTACTGAAGGATTCAGCACAGAACTTGTACAACCAGCTCTTCAGAAAGACATCAGTTGTTTAACAAACTATACCTATATTCATTTGCCTAACAAGTCGTCTCATTGTGGATTTAGCCAGGCCACTGTCTACATGATCACACCTGGTAACATTACACCACCACCCTTTCCACTGAAAACCTCTCAAAGAAACAATGACTCACGTTGCCACTGTTTATTCTTACCCTTGTTCCTCTCGACTCTGTTCTTCCCTTTCGAGCTTGCCAAATACTATTTTCTTAAGTTCCAAATTCCTAGAAAACGTCTCTGTTATCAACATAATGCACATCATTAATACAAATGCATGAAATTATCTGCATATCATTAAAGAACTAAGCCTGTGCTGCAGTGAGCAAACCAAAGAGGAAAAAAAAATCATAAAGATAACCTCGGAAGCCCAGCCCACTTGAATCACCCACTACACTGTTTCTTAGAACTTCTATCTTTGTGTGGGTAAACACAGTGTTTGCACAGGGCAATGTTTCTGTCCTGCCTCAGTCCTGTAGAGGACTTACCTGCAGCTCTCTGAACTTCTGAAGGATCAGAGTTCTTGGCTCACTCTTGACACCTGTCTGACCTCCTGGACTGTTGGCCCTGCCCACGTATGGCATCACCGCCACTCGATCCTTCTTGGTCCAGAGACTTCCTGGTTGGCCCGAACCTGTGCTATATGCCAGATGCCTTGAGCAAGGTTGGACTCTGGTCATCCCCAGGCAGCCTTGTCCTTCAGTCATGCAAGAAGAATGCGGGAAATGTTGTTCCGAACATTTCCAGCATCAGACACGAGGGGTCTCCTTCCCATTCCTCAGCCTTCCCTCTCCAGGTCTCACAGATGAGAACATTTCCCAGAGAAGAGCCCAGGGTGTGGCAAGACAGGGAGCCAAAGGATTTCTGTCTGAAAGTTATCATGAACCATTGAGTTTAATGTCTCACCAGATCTTTGCAAAGATGGAACAAGATGAGTTTGCAAGAAACCCTGTCTTCCCTGCATAAATGTCCTTGGGCTGCTAAGAATTTTAAGGATGTGCAGACATTGGAGCCTCTCTTTTTTCAATAATCTTATTAAAATTAAACATAGAAGTTTTTTCAGGATGTGGAACTTATTACCCAAGAAAGGAAGCCAAGGAAGATAATGCCAAGACTAGATTTTATAAAAAGCCTAATAGTTATACACAGATAAATGGATTAATATGTAAAGTTTTACTTCAGTAGAGCAGCTACCCTTGGTTTACATGAGCATAGAAGTTGAAAGGCTTGCTGGGAAGAGAGAAAAATAAAGACCACTTGTTATCTCAAAACCGGCTGAGATTGACAGATGTGACCCTCTCAAACCGTGTGCGCGTGTGCACCCCAATCTCCCCAGTGCACACACACAAATGGCCATTTTTTGGAAAAGTTTTGGAAAGACACCCCCGGTTAGGAGGAGGAAAAAACAAAGGAAAAGGAGGGAAGTTGGACTGGTGGAGCACTTTCTCAGTGAAATGACTTGAAAAATGGAATTCCCCTAAGTGAAATACATGATAGATTCTAAGCAAATAATCCTTCTTGGATGCTTTCACACCAGAACAAATTAACATAAACTCCTGAGAGGTTATTAGGGTCAGAATTATGACTCTAGATAGAACTGTTCTAATTTCACTCAGTCTGCCATCCAGGCATCAATGCATTCATCCACCCACTCAAATAACAAATCTAGAAGTATTGATTGAACACTTCTAGAGTATAATGCACAAAATTCTGTTCTTGAGGGCTGAAGCTACAAGAAGGACCAAGACAGGCTTTCAGTCCTCCGGGAGGGTGACTGGAAGGCAACAACGTGAAGTATATTCATGCATGTAGGGCTTGTTTCAACCACACTAGAGAACAGGTGGAGCTAGCTATGCAGCACAACGTACTGTGGAGCACTTGACCTTGTCTTAGACGATGTATTGTACTCAGGGAAAGGTGTTAATTCTCTTAAGGCTTACCAAATGTATTGAAGCACCCAATTTGTATACTTATTTTACCTCTGGCTTCATTTTATTATTCCTACCTGGGTTTTCTTTCTGTCCTGATCTATTCACTGAATTTTTAATCTTGTGTATTGTATGCATTATTTTAAGCTACCTCAAAACATCTTCGCAAATAAAGAGGTATACATTCTTAAAAAATAAATACAATTACCTTACAAGATCACAAAATAGTAATAACATAGTAATTTTATTATTACTGGCAACCTTCATTGAGGACTCACATATATCATGCACCATTCCAAGAACTTTGCAAGTATTTTCTCATTTATTTTTAATCACAATCTTTTGAGACTGTTACAATTATTATTCCTATCTCACAGATGAGGAGAACAAAGCACAGGGAGCAATTGATATCACATACAAGTAAGTAGTGGGGCTAGGACTTGGACCCACAGAGTTTGCTTGAGGAACGGTTCCTTGCGGTTTGTTTATCCAGGGGTCAAACTCTCCAGGTCTCCTGACAGGCAGAAGCCCTTTGTTTACTGGTCTGACCTACCAGGCTTCCTTTATTGTTTGACTGTAAGACGCTTACGTTGTATCCTACCCAGTCTTGGGGGCCTCTTTGAATACTGGCTTGACTTTCTCCGTGATTCCATCCGGACCCTGTGGCTGGGTTAGCAGGAGCTCCCATATCTAAGCACCTATATCTCTGGAGGGTGAGCTCCTTAAGAATAGGAGCTGTGTTCCCCTCACTTTCAAGTTGTAAGGTGGCATATATGAACCTAGCAGATGTTTAAAAAGGCTGGCAAATTGACTGAATGGATGAGGGGCCCATCACTTTCCCCATGAACACTGTGCAACCTTCCCAGACAGGCATGTCCACGTCCTGGCTCCCTCCTCCCTGAACTGGCCCCTTCATGATGGCTCTGCAGCTTCACCTGCTTGTATGTGGATAGTTCTACCTATCCAGGGGATGCCTGTAAAATTAAACCACTATTAATGTGTGAGTTGTAAAGCATATATACCCAGTTTTATCAAACAGGGAGAAGCACATTTTGCAGGGAAGAAAGGTCTTCTTGATTGGTGATTATAAAATTGACTTGACCTCAGTCTAACTTGGTGTACTCATGGGCACTCTTAATTATATTCAAGTACTTCAATGACTTCTTTTCCCCCAGATCCACCTCAGAGCAATGTAGCCAGCACCAGCGCCTTTCCTGCTCTGATGCCGTCTCCCTCATCCTGCATCTTCTGTGCTCTTATTACATAAGCTATTTACTTGACAACTCATCATATTTTACTTAGAGGTACATATTATTGTGTCCAATTGCTATTTAACTCCTGCATTGTTAATTCGTGGTCCCCGTGTCCTGACTTGTCTCCAGTGGAAATTTCTTGACAAGAGACCACTGTGACTTGTGCCTCTCGCAATCCTTCCAAGTCTATCCATGCAAGTGTGGGTTCCACAATGGTTTGGGGTAGGCCATGGAACATCACAAAAGATTAAGTCCCTCAAATAAACTGAATATAAATATCCTCCACTGCTGGATCGTTCATAAGTGAAGTTGAGGGAGCTTCTACGGAGCATTCTCCGAGTAGAACTGTAGAAGTTTTGGTCAAGCATGAGTGGCAAGAGAGGCAGGGATGAGCGTGATGGAAGGAGAGGTGACAGGTGGTGATGGCGTGCACAGCATTTCTGGAATGATCGTATATATTAGGCACTGGGCTACATGTTTTATGCCCTTGATTTTCTTTAGCCATCATCACATTCTCACATGTTGACATAATTCCCCTCTCCTTCTATCAGTGATTAAAATGAAGCTCAGAGAATTTAACTTAGAAAAGGCCACACAGCTAAGTAGGTGGTAGGATTGGGGTATGACTCCAAGCTTACCTGACTCCAAAATTACACTTCTTCCTCCTTACCACTCCCCAGAGTCACCTTCACTTTGAAATGCATGCACCTGCTGGGATCCCCTTTTAGGCTCAGAATGAAGGAAATAAAGGTTAATAAGAGGCCTAGCTGGCAAGTCTAATAAATGAATGGGCTCAAGACCAATAGGGAAGGGAAGTTAAAATGTCTAAGTATCTGGTTGTGTTAGGATTGCAAAAAAAAAAAAAGAGAGAAGGTAAATGACCTTAACCAGGAAATTAATGGCCAGCTTTGAGCACCTACTGTGTGCAAGGCAATCTGCTGAGGCATGGAGTGGGAACAGAATTGGGAGAAGGTCATATTACCCAGCAGCCAACCTATATTAAAGCTAGCTGAGCCAGGAATGCTCTTCGCCTTGTATTCCTGCTTGAAAATCATCTAACAATCATCCTTTTGAAGACCAATGGAAGGTAGTTCCCAGCCTTGCTCAGATGAGCGGCCAGACGTGCATCTGTTCCTGCCTCCCGAGGGGCTGCAGCCATGCCTGGGTGTCTGGGGGTGGTGGGTGTGCCGTGAGACTGAACCAGACTGCAGGCAAGCAGGGGGTTAATAGCTCATAAAATAAAACCCTCTAACACAAAAATGTTATTTTAATTGTATTACATTGAGGAGCCCTGAGGGTCGTGGGGTAGATAATCAAAAAGGACAAGAAGGAAATTAAAAAAGAGAAGAAGGCAATCAAAAAGGCCATTTAGGAGAGCCCCTTAATCCTCCATAGAAAGAACACTAATTATACTCCAGAATCTCCTTATAATTAACCCTGATATAAAGTGTTTTTTGAGCAGTAATAACTCTCACATTCACAATCAGTTTGGATCGCAAACTCTAGTGAACGCCTTATAAACAGCAGCCCTCACAGGTTGGCGGGTTTTGGGGTTTTCTTCCCCAGCAAGCCGCATGAATACAAGGCCATCCACAACCCGAAAGATGAATATTTCCGCCCTCAACGAACTCCACTGCTCCGCTGAACTGAGCCCATTGCTTTCTTTTTTCTTTTTTGGCAGGAATAGCCTGAAACACAACCATACTTGTGCCTCCTTCCCATTCTCTGTAATTGCTTCCCTCGGCTCATTTTTAGCCTTTAATATGACTTGGACTCTGGGATGGTTGCAAACCCAGTGAATTCCCAGCATACCTTCCTTAGCTAAAAGACCTCGGCTTAGATTTACCTACACTCCCAGGCCGCTGGGCACACACTGCTGGGAGTCGTTCTTAACATTTCCAGACAAAAGCAAAGATTCAGACGGGCTCTGCCCAAATCCCATTCAAACTAAGAGCTTCACATTCCTTGCCCTCACAGCTGACCACTTATGAACCAAAGCTCCAAACTGTCAACTAGAATAGTTCGGGAGCAAGACAGAGCAGAGAGAATGGAGACAGTTCCAGCTCCAGGTGTCTGAGGTGCCTTTGGGAGGAGAGAGGCAAAGGAAAGGCACCTGGGACCAGGCTGTGAAGGGAGAAGGGCCTGGAATACAGGGCTTGGGACTTTTTGTTTTTAATGGCACGAAAATGAAAAGAATCTGTCCGTGTCCTCACATGAACCGGCTACTGCTGTTCTCCCACCCGGTAAGAGAAGGAGCAGGATCTCAGATCCCATGAGATCGCAGAGCAGATAGTTTCAATGGGGCGCCTGCTTGCCAAGCGAAACCCTAGGAGAGGCTCACAGGCCTTGTGACATTCACAGCACTCAGAAGGCATCCGTCCCTGCACCTCCTCCCTGCAAATACGCAGCGGAGGCATTTCAAAGGTCTGCCTGTTCACAACGGGCGGGCGGCATCCGCGCTTTAACCAGAGATCGGGAAGCCAAGGTCTGTGAAACACTGGGCCCAGTGTTTTTCCTCTGTATCAGGAGAATGCATGCTTAAGAAAACTTTCCCATTTTATCTTGTATTCTATCGGAACTAAAATATCACTTGTACTTTCTATCTGGGTTCTTAGTCTTTATGTAGAATTTAACAAGATAAGAAGATGCTTTCTTTTTTTTTTTTAAACTAGAATCCATAACTGAGAGACAAACGTTCTTTTATCGCCCAATAGTATTGATTAAAGATCTTCAATATGCCCAGTGCCCTCAGACCTACACAATACGGGATAGGGATTCTGTTATCTCCGCTTGTGTGGGGCCTCGGCCCCTCCTGTTCAATTACATAGTTGGTAGAACAGTAAGTCGTAGTTCATCAACACAGACAAACACAGGATCTTAGTTCATTTGTACTTTAAAATATCACAACTAAATAAATGATCATTTTCTTATCCAAAACACCTTCAAAGATACACAATTCACTTATGAAGTCGAAGAAGCAGATGAAAAACGAGGGACAGACTAGGAACCTCCTATTTTTCCATTTTCACAGGTACAATGCACTTACAAGTATAAATCATCAAAGAGAACGTAAAAATCCGTGTCAACATCCCTGATTCATTCATAAATGCAACAAGTCCATCCTGAAGTGCCATTTATTTCTCAGTACTCAAAGATGAGGCAGGCATACTAAGCTCAAAAAGTGGTAGGGAGGTAACTCCCATGTATATATAATTAAATTGCCAGTCAGAGTGTAAAAAGTACCATAAGTAAGGCGAAGGTTTTAACAAATGATAAAATGATAAAGTTGTTAGATAAACGTAAGATGTTACTCATCTCATTAGGCAGGATCCCCCCTTAAGTTAACCTGTTTGAAGAGAACATGACACTTCAGTACCTGCATAGAGGGGGCACTGAAAACTTCCTTTGGTGGTGTGTTTATTCCAGGTTTAATTAATACTGGCAGGACAAGCGCTGGAAGCCAGTAGGAAGAGGCACCGCTGATGATGGCCTTTACCTCCTGTCTTTCTGTGGTGTCCCTTGCTTGGGGGTGCAAGTTCCCACCCTGGGCTCCCTCCCAGATACCCTCAACCTCACCTCTTTACTCCGGTTGCCCCCCATCCCTGTTCTGCTTCATTAAAACTTCAGTGCTAAGAAAGACAACACATTAGCTAGAAATCATCAATCTCTCGGTCACTTTCCTTAGTCCAACTCCAACAGTACACTGTATTTTAACAAAGTCGTCTGGGGATGAGCCCTGAACCAAAAGAAACTCCATATTAGGAGAGTTGGAGAGAACCGATTCTGGAGCCTCGAGTTCCAGTCTTTGGTTGGTCACTCCCTGTAGTAACCCTGGAAAAACCCAGTTACTTTTCTGAGCCTTTATTTTCTTCACTGTTAAAATTCAGCAGTAACAAACTTCCAATGTCATAGGTAACCTGTAAGATATACCAATAAATACATTGTAATACAATCATGGGCAGGAGTTTAGTTTAGTGAAGGGAGCCTGTGTATAGTGTCTCAAGCAGGGTGGTCCCAGCCAATGGTTTCGCATCCCCCCCAACTGGATTGTCAAAATTCGGAGCAGTCCCTCGTTCACTTGTTCCTCTAACTGTGCTTTACATCGAAGTGTAAAGCCTGCATATTCTACACTTTATGTGGTTAAGGGCAGGGCGAATATAGTATCTTCTAACGAACACCTCCCCTCTCTGCTGACCACGGATTCAGCTCCAACAGGAAAAAATAATGGCTCGATTCCCTCTTTTCCGATTCCATCTCTGGAAGGAGCAGTGCCGCCCTGAGTCGAAGGGGCCCTTGTTGTGGGACCTGTCCCTTTTCACATTTATCTCTTGTCAAACTAAAACCAAGAAAACCACGAATGAGAGTAAACATTTAGTGGGAAGCAGTTTTTAAAAAGTAGATCTTGGTATAATTTCTAAAGAGTCAGCAGTTCCATATGAGGTTTCCGGCATCTTATCTTCCTTCCACTGACCACAGGAGAGGGCCTAACATAGAATATGCTGGAAGGTCTTCCTCACGGTGAAGAAAGACAGCTCTCCTTCATGTTTCATGTGCATGTGTGTGAGTGTGAGTGTGTGTGTGTGTGTGTGTGTGTGAGTGTAGGACCCGTGGGGATTGTCACGAGCAGCTGGAAATTTGGGTGTTATCAAGGGTAATAGGAAATGCCATTCTCCTCATTCTGAATTAACTGCATTTGATCCAATGGCCTTAACCTTTTACAGACTGATTTCTTTTTTTTTTAGATTTTATTTACTTATCTTTAGAGGGGAAGGGAAGGAGAGAGGGAGAAAGATATCAATGTATGGTTGCCTCTCGTGCATCCCCTGCTGGGAACTGGCCTGCAACCCAGGCATGTGCCCTGACTGGGAATCTAACTGCTATCCTTTGGTTTGCAGGCCCGCACTCAATCCACTGAGCTACACCAGCCTGGGCAACAGACTGATTTCTTTTATTGCCTTACAGTTCATTTAAATCATTCTTTCTTTAAATTATAGAAGTAATACATGTTGGTTGTAAAAAAGCTAAAAAATACAGTTGGATGTAAAATAAAAATCAAAAGACCCCATTCACTCCCTTCCCTCATTTCTAATGTTTCTCCTCTCTTCTGAGGTAAAACTTTTTAATATAAGTTTTTCTAGGCTTCATTATGCATTTTCTAGGCTTTAAATACAGCTTTATTATGTATATATTTTATATATGTGTGTGTTCACTTTCATTTTTCTTTGTATACTGTTCTGTGATGATTTTATTTTACTTAATAATACATCATGGATTGGTTTCCAAGTCAATATATTTATATTTGCATTATTCCTTCTAACCGCTGTATAGTATTACACAGAATACATGGAAGGGTATATCACAGTCTGAATGTTATGTCTCAACAGTTACCTACATTTGCGTAAGAAAGGAATGATTCTTTTGACAGGAAGAGCAAAGAAAGAGCAGTATTCACATTGCTCATTAGAACAATCTGATACACGCAGAGGCTAAACAGTAGTAAACAGTAAAATAAGTAGTGAAATAATGTTTTTTAACTTCAAGAGACTCGAGAACTCTGATGGGCCATATGGGGTGAACAATATCAGTGAAAGCAAATACAGTCATTGGAGCCACGTCCACAAACGAGTGCTGCTGCAAACCTTCAAGTACCACACCTAAATTTCACTGATAGAGAGTCATTCCTTTGGCTGAGATACAGTCAACGCTAGGCATTCTCCTAGAACATGCACGTGTTTTAGGAATGAACAATCACTTAGTTTGTTGGACGCTTTCCTTCTCAGAAAGCTTGATTCAGTATGACGATGTGGAGTGTTTCTGGTGGGAGAGGGCTCTAAAACAGGGGCCAGGGGATGTAAGATGGAGGGAATATGATCAAAGAAGAAAACAGAAAGAAATCAAAACAGTACGAGTTCCAATTTAATTGAAATATCAGTCACCTATCTAGAGATAACCCCAACTGCTAGGGGCAAAAGAATTTCATCAAGCAAATAAAAACAGACTTTTATAAAGGTGGTGGCTGTCTTCTGTTAACTAGGACAGAAGAGAGCAATCACAGCTGGCATGCGGCACCCCATTCCTGTTTATGGCAGACATCACTAATCTATCGTGGCATCTTTTCCCCCTGAACCAGGACTCAGCCTCGGGTTTGCCCTGTACCCAGCACTCCAGGCAGCCACTACCAGTTGACTGTGGTTGTTGCCCCAAATGAAATCCGGTTTTTCATTCAGTCACGTGAAGGAGGCATCATCTCCATTATTAGCAACCATGATGAATTTCACAAACAGAGATGAATTGCATATGCTTAAAGTTCCTGTCAGGATTCTTTTTCAGCCAAGTATCTGCAGGAGGACACATCCCAGGGAAAACAGGTCTCTCTTAGCTAATAAATCAGGATTCCTCCACGCCAGACTAGAAACTCCGTGTGGGCAAAAGCTTTGTTCCCCTCGAGCCCGAGAGAACACCCAACTTACAGCAGGTGCTGAGTTGAATGATCACCTAAATCAACTCTACAATGAAATAGAATACAGCCCTAGCAGATGTTCGGTGTGCAGAGTCCCCAAGAATTAAAAGAGAAAAGTTGGCCTTGAAATGTCATATCTGGATAGGGAAGTGTCTTCCTAGCCACCTCCCAAATTACATATCTTTAAGAGAACGTATTGTCTAAAAATACAGTGTCATGTTTTAAAATACAGTTGTCATCAAGGAAAGTGGAAATGGAATCTAACAGGAAGAGGAAGTGAGTGTCAAGTTGGTGGGTTGCAGAAGATAGAAAGCTGGGTGAGGGCGAGCCCTCCGTCACCTTCCAGATTCCTGGGAGGCAGCAGAGTCTGGCTGCTGGGCGCAAGTCAGGCCCAGGCCCCACTCCCTGCGGTGAGCCTGCCACAAGCTGCTGACTTCCTGTACCGGGCACACCGAGACGTCCACCACCACCTTTCAGGAAGCATTCCTAGAGTTTCAGTGTAGAAGACTGTCCAATCGGAAAAAAATTAAGCAAGTGAAATAAGCCTTTACCTGATTTGGCCAGCTTTGTGTCATGGCACCAGAGGGAGGTCAGAGGAAGCCCGTCTGGCCTGTCTGAAAGGGGATGATCAGTTTTGTTCTCTCTTTCTCACTTACTCATACCCGTACCCACCCACGTACACTCACACACAGAAGAAAACATACACACTTTGGTGCATGAAGACTTACACGTATATTCACATACATACTCACACACCTATAAACACTCACACCCATATACCCTCACACGCCTACTCATGAATACCATCCTATCGGCCCCAGAGAAGCAGACTCAGATATTGGCCCCTCCCCCATCATACTATTGTCCTTCTAAACAAAAATGACTCTCTTTTGAGAGAAATCTCCTTCTAAGGGACACTCTCCTAAACACCAAGCCTGGGGGCCCATGTGGAAAATAAGCACAAGCCTGCTCTGCTGTCCGCCCCTTTATTACCGAGATGGTATTAGCCTGTTCCTCTGGAGGAATTCTGGCTCAGAACTTTTATAAGTAGGAGACTCAATTATGCTTCTTATGAGTTCCCTAAATTTGGAAATGGAGCTAAATTAGGAAATACATTAGTCAATGTCCTCAACCTCCTCCCCTGCTCATTTATTTCTCAATCTTTTTTTCTTGTTTCTTGGGGTGATTTCTTTGAATTAGTAAAGCTACCAACTGCTGCAGCCACAAACAGGGTGTCATATTGAGATGGGAGGGAGGACAAGTGAGAAAACAAATGGCAGGCTTAGATATTGAGTATGATCAGTATGTAGTTAAGGACCATGGGCAAGTAGGGTCCTTGTATGGGCCAAGCCAATTCACTCTAATACTGAATTCTATTGAAGAGTGAGCAGCGTTATTGTGAGATTCCAAAGAAAGAACACACTTCGGTATAGAAGGTCGTTACAGTTTAACTAAAGTGCAAATATTAATGTTGTCAATATTTGGGGATTACAGAGGGTATCCCCCCAAGAATGAGTATTAGGGAAGAAAAAAAGACCATGGCATGCAAGGTAAGCTATATGATCCCATATAAAGGATCATGGCAGAAATATGCAGTTACATTATGAAGCTTCCTGGAAGAAAAAATTCGAAACCTGGTTGAATTTATAATTTATTAAAGGAAGGTATGATGATCAAGGCTGGCCATGGAAGCAGAGAGAAAGGAGGGTTTTGGAAACAAATTCAGGCAATGCCCTAGAGATTTTTCAGGCCAAAGAACCCAAACAGTTATTCCCAGTGGCAGGAAAGTTGAGTCACCTGATTTGTGTGTATTCAACTATCCGCACAGAGATGAGGCATAGAATGGAGAGGAGGGGAGAGAGGGAGAGGGAGAGATGGAGAGAGGGGGAGGGGACAGAGGGAGTGGGGGAGAGAGAGAAATGAAGGAGAATGAATGAGAGAAAAGAGGAAAGCAGAGAGAGGGAGGACAGAGAAAGGGAGGGCAAGGCAGATGTAAGAGATGCAAGTTTGTTGATCCTTCAGTCAGCCCTAGTTTTTGAGTCTGTGAGCATCTCTCTGTTTTTGGTATGATTTTCAGAGTTTAGTAATTTTAGTGCTTGTTCGTTCAACATGACCCCTAAGCAGTGTTCTCCACGTGTGGTCCTTGTGCCAGCAGCATCACCTGTGAATTTGCTAGAAATGCAAACTTAGGTCCCACCCAGGTCCCACTGTGACAGAGACTCTGTGGGTGAGGTCCAGTGATTTGTGTTTTAACAAGCTCTCTGAGTGATCCTGATGCACAATACACCAGAGAACTCCCACCTTAAACACTAGCTCACTAGTACATCTGAGCTCCACGGAAGAAACAGCTGGGGAAAACTCTCATTTAGGTAAGCACAGAACATTCTGGTTTTACACATCACTTTTGGGAGTTTGTAGGATTTGAATCTGTCCTCGCATCTCTGAACATTGCAAAGACAAGTCTTTGAGCTTGTGGTACCGAAAGCTCTTCTCTTTCCCTCTGCTGAAGGGAAAGAATCACCAAGAAATGGCTACTGGTAGGCTTCTTGGGACACCTGGCCTGTCCATGGGCTGGGTGGGTCCTCCCCCTTCATCAATCATTTCAGAAAAGTAGGCTTCCACTACTCGAGAGAGACCCACACCTTGGTACCAGGCTTCAGAAACATCTAGCGCACTCTTCAAAAAGGCCATTCAGCTGTGTATATTATATCATGGCAATGACATAGCCACTTTGAGGTGACAAATGGGGCTAGAAATTTCTGCAATACTTTTGGCAATGGCTAACTAAATTGCTTTCCTCTAATCCAATACATCAGTCTGATGCTTGTTTCTATACTGCTTTTATTATTTCACTCACTCTGCTATGTGCACTCGGACTTGACTTGTAGACAATTGTGGGCAGCACAGTTGGGTATAAAAGAGTCATTTAATGGTGTTATTTAAGGTGTGCCCCTTAGCCATGCAGTTTACAAAAGCAAATCCCTGTGAGGTATAAAGCATCAGAGAGAAAAACAACAGTCACTGACATCGCTTTAGAGGAGAGAGAGAAGCTGAGTCAACGAGCCTGCAATTCAAGGGAAGGCAAATATAACACAGAACAAAGAATAAACCTTCACCCTGGGTCATAGGACATCTGCTTCAGAGACATTCACCAGCACAGAAAAATTTTTTGCTTATGATAAAAGACATCTGTGATAAGACATACTGAACAAAGCATCGTCTGACCCCTAACTAAACATAGCTTGCTTTATAACGGGTTGCTTTTTTTATACGATATTGCCAAACACTTTTTGTAGGTCTTTTAAGAAGACAGAGACCAATCAGTGTTATTGAATCTGTGGCAGACATCATTCTCATCGGTGTCTAGGAAAGCACATGACACCTACATCCTTCCTGTCTAATTTGCTACCCAGAGATGGAAACTAGTGCTAATTAAAACAAACAAGCATTGCATTACTGAGGGCTTACCACCTTTAAAATTGTGCTAAGCATCCTGAGGAAGAAAGAAAAAAACAGGTACCACTTTGGCCTCCAGAAAAAACAAGGTACACAGAAGTTTAGTAGAGAAATATTTGTGTTTAGGGAAGTCCACACAGCAGGAGAAGGCTTTGTGGAAGAGATGAACTTTGCTCACCGGGTAACATTTCACAAGGAAGTTTGGCAGAAAACATAGGCAAACCAGAACAAGAGGAGTCAGGGCCCCATGCTTTTAAAGATAAAATTCAATACCTTACTTTCATTTGAAGTGAAATATTGGGAAATAGCAAAGTCACCAATAGGAAGGTTGATTCACCACCAGAGAAAGACGTATTGACCATCCACACCCAACTTAATCTTCCATTCCCTTCTAAATACAGAGTAGATTAGATGTGTTCAGGTTCTTCACGAGAGAGTATTATCTATCACGTTTCAGCTGTCTCCTCTCCTAATTATCTTGCTCACCTGTCACCTTGAAGACATCATCTAGGGATCAAGCAGATGCTATCAGAGGCAGGGACTTGGTCTGGGGGAGGAGATGTGCAGATCGTAGGGTTAGGAGACTGTGAATAGGGATGCCAGCTCACTACTAGTTGAGTGTAGGGCCCAGATTAACCTTTTGCCCTTTTCCCCAGTGCCCAAGTATGCTGAAATAGTACTTTCTGATTGGACTATGTGCTTTCACATTGGCAATCTCAGCTGGTACAGGGCTCTAAGGCAGATGACGGAAGTGGTAACTGTATGACAGGAGGTTAGTTATTCAGGAAAACGTCTCAGAGCACAGCCCCTTCTGTCTCTCTCTGCCAGAGAGCCCTGGTAAGAGAGGCCCTTTGGCACTTGCTAATATTGGAAAAAGGACTTTCACACCTAAGGGAAGGCCTTTCTTTGCATAGGCCAGCATTCGGTTTAAGACTTTGGCTTAGGTTTCTCAGTTCCTGAACTCTGACTGAATATTCTCTGATTTGAACAAACTCTAATCTGAAACTCTGTTTTTTTCCTCCTTCCTGAAAGCTAGTACATGTGAGGTACGATGACTTCCAGAGCACCTTGGAGGAACTGTGAATCTGCTCTCGTCGTGCCTGCCGCCTGCCACATGTTATGATGCTCTGCAGGCCTGCCTCACTCTCACGCACTAGAACATCCACTCCTCTGGTCGAATCTCCTTGGCAGTCTTCACCTTGCCCCGACAGAACTTGCACAAGGTACGCGTTCAATAAATACGCCGTGGCTGATGGAATACAGTAGAGAGAATCCAGGTTCTTCCCACCCCTCCACTGATCAGAAGACTAAGCTCTTGCTAAATCTTCATTAATATTTTCCCCATCCTCTACACTCTTTCTTGAACCCTCACCTGGCCAGCTGTTCCCAAGTGTCCAGCCTCCAGGTGCACTGCTTTCACACCTGAATCCATGCAGTGTCTTCATCGTGGACCATCCTGTTACAACCATCTGAGATCTACCCACCCCTAGCGGGGATGCCAGTGAGCTAACTAGGAAGGGTAGCAATGCTTATGGAGGGCGGGCATGGTATAATCATGCCGATCATATTATCATTCCGACTTCATGGACTCATAGCTAAACTGCTTAAAACCCTTTTGGAAAAGTGATGGTCTCCTTCAACTCAAATCCAGGGAAGGTTCTGTGACTTCAGGCAGTCGTGTCCTATGTTAAACACTCACTGTGTCCCCCAGTAACTGCAGGGTGGTGTTCTCTGCCACCTGTCAGTGATAAAGACCAGTGGAAGCCTAATGTCTAGACCAGTGGTTCTCAAAGCTGTGGCCCCTGGACCTGCAGCAGCAGCCTTGCCTATGAATGAGGGAGGAATGCAATTCCTTGGGCTTCATCTCAGACTTACGGAGTCAGAAACTGTGGGGGTGGGCTCAGCAATTTGTGCTTTTAACAAGCCCTGCAGGGGATTCTGCTGTTCGCTACAATTTGAGACCCACTGGTGTACAGACTGGGGGTCATGAAGGTCACATGTACATATTATTTGTCAATCTGGAATCATCTGTTTGTTTTGACCCGAGTATCCTCTGCTTATAGCTGCTTGTCAGAAAGAGATATTCACTTTAGTTCCGTAGTTTGGGTGAACTTTCAAATGCAGAGGACAGGATCCAATCTTCACAGGCCACTGGGCCCTGGACGCTCAGGCTATTTCACTCCGAAGAACTACATACGAGATCCTAATTAATGAATTCGTCAAGAGCTGCTCCTCTTTGTCAGGATTTTAGCAAAGTCGATGGTGACAGCCATCCACTCCTATGGCTTTTAACTGAGTAATTAATAGGATAACAGTTGCAAGTGCAAGTTAAGTGCATATTATTTCAACTGGATTGGGTCATAAATAAGTAATATGGCTTTTTAAAGTGAATAGGAAGAGAGGGTTGAAAAGAAAGACCTATTGGGAGCTGAGTGAAGGCGGCCAGACTTAATTGGAAGCTCTCCCTTCCCACTGCAGAGAAGGGAGCAGTACCACGGGGGACAGGCTGAGACCGCGGCATGTTCGGCCTCACTTCGCGCTCCGCTGCATCAGATCATAGACAATGTAACAAATGGAGGTATTCCTGAGACCCTCCTCCTCCCGCAGAAACCAAACGTGAAAACGGCTCAGTATGCTGAAGCTAGAAGGAGGGAGCATCAGCAAGGCTTGAGGAATATTTTGCAACACAGTTACAGGAACAACTGGATATTTTATCGTTTGGGGGAGCAGGGGGGCGCCTGAGCTGACTCCTTTTCTAACCACAAATTCCAGGGCTTCTCTGGCAATCCAGCCTCTCACCTCTTCTGAAATCACTGCAGGCTTCACGGGTGCATCACATTATTTTTTTAAATCCTCACCTGAGAATATAGCTATTGACTTTGGAGAGAGAGGAAGGGAGAGAGAGAAACATTGATGGGAGGGAGAAACATCCATCGGTGGCGTCCCATGCACGCCCTGACTGGGGATCAAACCCGCCACCTTTCGGTGTGCAGGATGATGCTCCAAACAGTTGAGCCACCCGGCCAGGACGGCAGCACCGCTTTTCTGGGCCCCGTGCACTTTTGCCTTCATGAGCCCCTTCCTCCACAAAAAAATAATAAAAATGATATTTCATGACTGCACAAGTATAAAGACAAATATACTCTAGGCTGAATTTCATGAATAGATATTCATTATTATTATATTCACTTTTCCTTGTGATTAAACAAGTTTAAATTGAAATAATTCTGTGGGACCCTAAAGTATCGCGGGCCTGTAGCAACTTCCTAGGGCTGCTGTAACAAAGTACCACGAACTAGGTAGCTTAAACAATAGAAATTTACTGTCTCACAGATATGGAGGCTAGAAGTCCAAGATCAAGCTGCTGGCAGGGCCGTGTGCTCCCTGAAGGTCCTAGGGAAGGGTCTGCTCCAGGTCTCTCTCCTAGCTCCTGGTAGTGTCCTGGTTTGTGGCAGCAAACCTTCAGTCTTCACCTGGTGTTCGTTCTCCTCGTGTGCATGTCTGTCTCCCAGCTTCCCCTTTTCATAAGGACACCAGGCATGTCAGATCAGGGGCCCACCCTACTTCAGTGTGATCTCACCTTAACTAATTCCTCTGAATGGCCCTACTGAGCACTAGGCATTTAGGATGTCAGTGTATGACTTTTCAGGGGGCATGACTCAACCCAGGAACAGGGGCCTAGTCCCTGTGACTCTCAGACACTCCACTGCTGCAGAGCCTTCTCTGGGATGCTGATGGTAAGAGGCAAGTTGGGGGTCTCCAGAGCATCCGAAATAAGTGTCCAGGAGGGGAAAGATGGAGACATGATAGGTTTTATCTTGTTTTTAAAGGAAATATTTCAGGATTCAAAAGTACTTTAAAGATCTGTGGATCAGCTCAACGTGGAGGAAGTTAACTTCTCTCAGCGCCCCATTTCCAACAGGCGCAGGGTGGGCTTTCACCCGCCCTGGCTCGGGAGAAACCAGGCTCTACCCTCCCCGAGGAGAACAGCTTCCCCCACCCCCTCCGTGAATCAGCTTGGCCTTCTCCACCTTGCCCTGCACAGGGACACGCACAGGGAGAGTGTTCAGTAAACACACCCTGGCTGAGAGTGGAACACAGCAGAGAGAGTTCAGGTTCCCCTCCCTGTCCACTGCTCAGGAGACTGAGAAGCAAACCTTTCCCCACCCTGAGGTTCCCGTCCTGCACGCTCACTGCTCTTTTTTTCAGAGCCGAGCCTTCCTAGGAACCGAGGAAGAATATTATTTCTTCTTTTTTTAAGTCTGATTTCACTCAGGCCATGCACTGCTTATGCTCCCCCGTCCCCAGACTAACCTTTTCCCTTCTTGCTCAACCTGCCCTGAGGTCTAGACTTTGAGGGTGATGATCCAAAACAGGGGGAAGGGAAGACAGGCTCTTTCTGAAGAGAGAGACTTGCCCATCTTCCCGGGACAGCAACCTCTTTTCTCTTCCCTTTATTGGAAAAGAGAGAAAAAGAGCGAGAAAGGCTGGAAAGGATACCTGAGATTATCACTCCCCCACCCCCCTTTTTTTTTGCTTCAATTTTTAAGTTACTATCAGCACACTGCAACAAAAGCCTCTGAATTCTTTCTCAGTCCACAGCTCAATGGTTTAATTCCCAAAGGATTCTATAAACCCAGACAAAGTGCAACCTACCCTCTCGGACACCCCCCACCCCAAACACAAACATTCAGAAGAAAAATCCCCTCACACAAAAACAGCCAAATAAAGCAGCGTAGCCCAAGGGGGCCCATAAAGGGAGAACTGAAACGGTACGTGAACTTGGCTGGTCCATTTCAATGGCAAAGGCTCCAGTTCATTTGCAGGCACACAATTGGGTCTGGCAACACCATTCACAACCCTGGATGTGAACCGGAGTCTAAGACATCGTTAAAGGCACCAGTGACAATGCTAGCTAGGCTGCGGCGAAAGCCGAACTGTCCCTGTGAAGTCGTTCTCTCTTAGAGTGGGCTGAGGTAGAAAGACAGTATTGGCTTTGAGGGTGTGCACGCCAAAGTGGGAGAGCCGGATGTGTACCAGGATGAGCAGTTGAAACTCAAAAGGCCTCGGAAGGCTTTTTATTCCCACGCAAACTGTCAAAAAATAATGGTAGTGGTTACTCTGAGCCAAAAGCTTCTTAGGTTTTTGTGAACTCAAAAAAAAAAGTGATGATACAATGTACATATATGAGACCAAATGACTTGTGGAAGAAGCTAGCAGAAACCTTCTTCCTCCTCAAAAAAGATCCTCATGTTGGTTTGCCTCCCAGACTCAGCCCAGAGGCTGAGCAATCCCCAGGTGAGAGAGAAGCTGTGCTGCTTTTCCAGGCTGCACACTCGGCTCACCTATATTTCCTGTGCAATGTTCAGCAGCTGCTACCAGATACACGCCGTAAGCATTTGGCTTGCGCAGGGAAAATGGTGTGGTTTAGAGTGAATGGAGGTTCTGTGTTCCAGGTCATTATGTGACAGGCCGCTGAAGGTTTCTCAAAGTCCTCTCCAAATGCCTCGCTGACTCATCAGATACCACAGTGACCATCAGTGAATCACGTGGGTCAGGAAGAGAAGGTTCACTGAACAAACGACTTCAAATCAATTCCCAGCCGAAACTTCACGTGGCACAGGATGAGTTTCAGAGGCAGTATTTTAAGGAACAGCGGCTTCTGCTTAATGTGACCTTGAGGCTTGCAGGGGCTGCATGCACACCCAGTCTTCTCCCTCCCCAGAAGGAAGAAGACTGTTTACTCGGTCCACACAGTCTCTGATAATACAGCTTTCAACAGGCTCTGGGCTTCTGGGAACCCTGATAACCAGCCTCAGGGAAAAGTGAGATGGAAAAATGCTTCCTTGAAGTGAGAGCTTGCAGAGGGTAGGGTTAGACTGACTGTGAACATTTTCATCAA
Source organism: Sturnira hondurensis (assembly GCF_014824575.4). NCBI lineage: Eukaryota > Metazoa > Chordata > Mammalia > Chiroptera > Phyllostomidae > Sturnira > Sturnira hondurensis. The sequence goes on from NW_028080827.1 coordinate 14,085,181, forward strand.
ACTACTCAGAGAGCAGTGTTCCAGGACAGAGATCGCAGCTGGTTCCTCCCTGTCTGGCCCTGGAAATATGGAGGTTTATACCTGGGCACAGAGCAAATGCCCCATGACTCACTACAGCAGTTGCTGGTACCACAGCTCAGTACAGAGACCTGGGCGCCACAGCTTCACTGGCCTAATGGACTCCAGGGACTTAGCCCTCTCCCTGGAATCTTCAAAGCCCCAGGGCCCTTCTCACTCTGCGCCTCTTCCTTATTCACGTGGGAGGCCTCAGCAACCTGACTTTCCTTGTCTTCTTTCCCCACTTCCTGCATGGCCACGGCTGACCCTCCCCCTCCCCACCCCCAACATGCCTCAGACCAACTGCACAAATCTCCTTGGAAACCAACACGCCACTCCTTGCCAAGCTTACTCAGAACGTTGCCTTCCAGTTCCTTTCCTCCCAGCTGAACAAAAGTTTCTCTCACATCATTTATGTAACCTCTGAAATCCAACCTCCTCCAGGAAGCCATTCTAGATTGATTAGAGAGAAATGCAAATCATTCCCATGGCCTCAAGAGCACACACACACAGACACACACACGTAATTCTGGGAGTTACTGTTTCCATTAACTGCCAACTTGCTTGGTGCATCCTTCTCTGCCACCCACAGTGAATGCTGTCACACTTTTAAAAAGTGAAAGTAACTTTAATGTTTTACCAATTATAAAAATGCCAAATGCTCACACTAAACAGTTGGATTTGTAGATGTGGATCTCTATCCAGAAGAATCTGGAAATCACACTCCATGTAAATGCATTTAATCTCAACTAACATTGCCTCTATGACACAGGCAAACATTAAACAGTGGATAATTTCCATAGCAAAGAGTAAGTCCTGTTGTGTGCGGGCTTTCGAACCAGACGATGGCGGTTCGATTCCCAGTCAGGGCACATTCCTGGGTTGCAGGCCAGTTCCCGGCAGGGGCCAGTTCCCAGCGGGGGATGCAGGAGAAGCAACCATACATTGATGTTTCTCTTCCTCTCTCCTTTTCCTCTAAAGATAAATAAATAAAATATTTAAAAAAAGAGTAAATCCTGTAGCTACTTACTGATCGGTCCTGTTTATATACCTAACACAAAAGGATCGTTTTTATGCTTAAGCAGAAAACTTCAGCTTGACTAAGACTATCATAAGAAAACTGAACAGATGCAAAATATCTGTTGTGACGTGGATGATAAGTTAAGTTCAATCCTATTATCACTTTGCTATAGACTCTGATGAGTATCAGGAAAGTAGGAAACATTAGTTTGGGTAAAAGAGTGATTGAGGTTGACTGAAGAAGTGTAAGCAAGGCATGGGGAACACACCTGCCAATCTTTCTGATTCTGAGCCCAAATTTAGTGTGAGGCCCACCCATGCACATCTTATGCACTGCCTGCGTTGGATCGAAGGTTTGAGGAAAATAAAACAGTCACAGCTTCTCCTTTCTTCCTGCACTCCGGGGAGAAGTTGGCCTCAGTCCAATCTGATCCCGGGCCTTGTAGTTCCAATCGGGGTAACGGACTGGTGATGGAGGGGAAGCATGAAAGAAGCCAAGGCTGTCTGAATGGTTTGCAGTGGAGAAACCACACTTATGGAAGAGGCCGGTAGAGAAAAAGATAAGAATCAGAAAGCACTAGTTTGAGAAGTTTAAAGGAACTTTTCTTTTTTTTGAAAAGGTGGAGTGATTTAGGCAGTTGTCATATTGTGATGGGCAAGTTGAGGAGATAGATGAATAAAGAGATTTGTTTTGCTAGAAAAATCTCTTGTAAACTATAGATGGAATCCTTCCTTTAGAATTTTCTGAGAGACTGTAATAAAGATACAAGTGGGTTTAAAATTCTTTCCGGAAGTCAATGTGCACTTCTTTGGGGAGTGACCTGCGCCGACACTGGGTCTGTGAGGCAGCTCAGGTGTGTTGTGGGTCGGTTGCTCTACACTCGAAGTTTCCAGAGGTCGGGGCCCACGTTTGTGTAGCGGATTCCGCCCTATCCAGGGAGGCATCTTGTCATATATACAGAAGCTCTGAAGGAGGGATCCGAAGACCTGAATTTGAGTCCCGGTTCTCCTTCTTACTAACGGTGTGGCCCAGGGCATGTCCCTTAACCTTCCTGAGCTCAGTGTCCTCACAGGTACACTGCAGGCAATGGAGGTGACATCTGCCTGCACCTTGGGCCTCCTTGAGGGCAAATGAGATAAGAGTATGTGAGCATGCTTTGAACCCTAAAGAGCTTCCCAAATCGTCACTAAGTATGACCTCCAGTACAGCAAGCTACTCAGCGACTCGCTATAAATGATGCTAACAATGGTGGCTTGCCTGGCTCCAGAACTTGCTTCTGCCCAGGGCTATGGGCAAGTCTTCTCTGCTCCTTCCTGGTGTCACCTCTGAGTTGGGAGACAGCGAGGAATAAACTCAGTCCCAGGGAGGCTGTTGGGAATGACACGACTTCCCTACCTCATTTCACCCGCAGCCTCCAACGCTGATTAAATGGAAATGCTGGAGGGTGTGATGGGCCCCGGCCAGGACTCTGTTGAATCCAGTGAGGCCTGGCCACCGCGCCCTGTGCTGACAGTGACTTCACCTGCTGGCTCCCATCTCAATGGAAGGCTCTGGAAGGCCATTTTGTGACTTGTCCTGGGAGTGTTTTATTCATGCTGGCTAAAGTTCTTTCCCTTTTTGTTCAAAATTAACCCTATTCAGCCCAGAGCAGCCAAGAAGCATCTGAACAAGATAGTGGCCAGTGAAGACCTCACACACTCCAAGCTGGTTTCCAGGGGATCTTTCCTCTGCTTTCCAGGATTCAAACAAAATCCTATTCAACCACGGAAGCAACAGCTTGACTGCAGCCCAGAGCCCGCCTTCAGTGGAGGTCTCTCCCATATGCTCCTGCCCCTCCTAGGATCTGCCCCTCCCAATGGAAAGAAAGCCAAGCACATGTACCTGCTGCCTCAAAATCACATCCTGTCGTTTGTTTTTAGTAGCTAAGACCAAAAGGCTGGCCTATGCCACCTTTGGATTGAGGCAGAAGTCTTTGCAACGGGTTTTCCTGAGAGGCAGCCCAGAGGCTGGGGCAACAAGGAGCTGGCCTGCTTTCTTTGGCCTCCGCGTGGCCAGGCCTGCCCTTGCCCTGAGCCAGGCCAGTAGAAATCAGGGCCCAAAGTAGCACCAAGTCCTTGAATTAAGACACGGGCAACTCATTCCACTTTCCTGGCCGCCTCAACACATCTGTCTTGCCGGCCTGTGTCTAAACCTCTTGAGTGATTCCAGCTGCTGAGCCAGGCCTGCGGACACAGTGACATTTGGTTTCTGTTAGAACACAACAAATCAGTGTGTTCACCTGCTTCATTTTTTCCCTCCTGCACCAGGAGGGGACAAAGGCAGCCAAACCCTGATGCTGCTGATCTGGAGAGTTCCCACTTTGTTTCAGTGACTTCATGCCTTGGCCTGGCCCCCGCTGGATCTTCCAAAAACCACTTTATTTCCTGTGTATTTCCAGCACTTGGCCAAAAAGAATGTACAGTATGAAAGAAATGTCTGCTCCCCTCAATTGCAGAGACCCTTTGGAAAAAAATATCTGGAGGGCTTTTAAATAAAAGAAATAATTAGAACCTGCTGAGTGCCTTACAGAATCTATGAAACTCGACCTTTTCCAAAATATCATAGTGTTTCCTGTGGCTTCTGTAGGCTAGGCCTTCATGGATTTATAAGTATGTATCCAACATCATCTCTGGGCCTCATTTTTTTAGATCCAAAAGTCAGATTTGAAAAGCACAACACACCCTTTTGGAAGACAACATCCCACGAGGTGTTAAGCTGAAACCTAGCTGGAACAACGGAGGCTGCCAGCCATCGGGGTGGCGGGCCCTGTACATTTGTTTCATTTTATTTATTTATTTTGAATGAATGGAGGTTTGCTGCCCAGTGGCAGCTTTTCAGCACGCGAGGAACGTGCCAGGTCTGCCTTGCAGATGTGCACAGTCGCGGCTTACAGCTGCACGGTGGGTGGAGAGCAGTTTATGAGCCCTGAGAGTCATAAATGCTAGTCTTTAGGACTCTCTATAAACACGTTTAAAGATTGGAAAGAGAGAGAGAGAGAAAGCATTCTGACCTTAAACTACCTGTGATCAATGATCCAGGCTCCTGCTAGCTTTTCCCAAGAGAAAACGGAAACCTTTTGAGAGCGAAACTGCAGGAGAAAGAAGCTTCTCCTGACTTTCCGGAAGAGGTAAAGGTTCCAGACTGGTTCACCGTGCGCCACTATTTCTTGCTAAGTCGATCTGTGGACGGACCAGATTGGAACAGAAGGTGGTACAGTAACAAGACACTTGAAGTGCACAGGCCATCTCTAATACGTGGTCATAAAAGGACCTTTCCCATAGGGACTTTGGAAAGCCAATTCAGATTATTATCTTAACTTCATGTTGCAGGCTGCCCATTGTAGCTAAACCTGCAGAATTAGGACTTCATTTCCAGCGAGGAAGAGTCAAATTCCATATCAAATTACTCGGAACAAAATAGTAAGGGCAAACTCATGGACCGAATGCAGTTACTGTCAGCCTCAGGCTGCATTGTGAACTGGTGGATCATCTGTTTTCACAGCCCAATAGTAGGGACCCTTCATTAAAGGCTGGCAAACCTGGCAGCATCCCAGGTTGGAGACAGTCTCTTCTTCTCTAAGAAACCAACTTAGTTTTGTTAAGCTGAGAATAGCTGAGTATGTGTCCCACCTCCCCAGTAAGGGGAGAGTCCAGAAAGAGTTGGAATCCTTGGAACCAAAGAGAACTGTTGAAAAAAAATATTTTTAATTGGAAAGTGGGCGTGTTCAACCCTTCTCACCCACCAGCTTCGAGGGACTAGTAGAACGTTGTGTGAGACAAAAACATAAGGATGAACTTGCTCTACTCTGTGGTGTCCACTTCGAGTGGCTGAAAGTAGAACAAACATAAAGAAAAAGCTCCGAAATAATTGATATTTCATTACTTAATCTTGGACTATTAGTAGAGACATATACACAACTATTTTGTACAGAGAGAAAAATGCTAACATGCCCCAGTCACCTTCCAGAGATACTTTTATAAACCTGCAGTTTGGGCTTGCCTCTGCTCTCTCAGGATTTTGGAACAAGCCAGGTTTCACCAGAGGGACCACAAGGAGAAGGGCTATCAGACACAGAGTATGTGGTAGCTGCTGGACACGAGCAGAGCCGGTAAGCAGACCACAGGCAGTTCTGGGTGAGTGGTCTTGGGCTCCCAGGTAAGTCACCATCAAGTGCTGGTAAGTAGGTAGAACCTTTCTCATTTCTATGCCTTTCCTTTAGGGATCTAATTCTTAGTAAAGCAACTCAAGAAGAAAAAAAAAACGAATGTTTCTTTGTTGCTAGGACTTGGCCCTTTGTTTTATAATTAATATAGATTCCCACCCAATGCATAAATGTTTAAAGCATCATTTATATTGCATTGCCCACTTGTTAAAGTTTAAAATGTTGCAAATAGCCAAGAGTCTGTGCTTTCGTTACAAGCAAACTTGCTCACCCCATAGTCTTTATCTCTGGCAAACACTGGCATAAAATTGACCTCTAGGTCAATTTGCTGCACATTTTTTTGCCTTTCTAAAACAAGATGTGAAAATCTAGCTTGGACTCAAAGCCTAGCTGAAAATAGTTTAAGTATGTGCATATGTATGCTGGTCTGAAATACATGTGTGGATGCACATGTGTCCATCTATGTGATATATTGTTTACAGACATGAGTGGGGAAACATGGTCCTCACCCAGTATTGGTACAGTTAGTAAATAAAGATCTGAAGAGATATAAACCAGCACCTTCAGACACAGGGATTATTTTACTCACAAGGGAATGGGTACACACAATGACCGAGCCATCTGCTTTCACAAACTCACATGCATATACAGTAAAAAGATTCCTCCTCATGTTGTTCTTAGATGTGTTCAAGTTTCATGTCACTTTGCCTCATCTGTTAATGCAGGGGTAGATCGTACAACCTGACAATGATGTCCTGAGCATCATTCCAATAACTGGGCTCCTGGCCTGTCCTCTAGAACCAAGTCTCTCCTGGTTCAGTGATGGAGTCCCTGGCATGTTCTTGCCTGGGTACCAGGAAACCAGGGTACCAGCCTGTTTTCTTTTATTTCCTCATCACCTCAACTCCTGACCTTACCATCATGATTTTTAGGCCATCAGGTTTTCTGACTGTTGGAGGGTTCTAATGCAGGAAGCTTGGCAAAGATCAACTCATAGTTCGGTGAGTTTAAGTTCTGCTTGGAACTTAAGTAAAGAGAAAAGAGGCCCCTGTGTTCCTACTACACAGAGGAGCTCTAAGATTTCCTGGGTTACTTCAATCAAAGTACACATGATTTTCCAATGTTCTGTTTAAAAGCTGTTCTTAAATTTTAGTAAACCTACTGAATTAGCCAGGGAGTTTGTTAAAATGCACATTCCTAGGTTCTACCTCTAGAAATCCTGGAATTCAGAGATTTGGGGGTTTAGTACAGGAATCTTGGACTTTTCATCCCCACAATTCTCTCTCTTGGGTGGAATTTTGACAGTTTTTCTCTATGTATTCATTGAACAAACGACACTCGTGGCAAATTAGGTTTTATTTTCATATGGGCCATTATGGTTAAGAAAAATAGTTTTCTTTAAATAGTTTAATATATCCCCTATGATATCATTTGAACCATTAAATTCTTCCAGGAAATTATTTCTGTGAAACATAGATGTGTAACTTAACATAGCCTGACCCAGGCTAAATTACTGAAAACTGCTATAAGAATGGATGAGCTGCAAATCAATGAGATTTCTATGAATGCTTGTTTTTTTCCCTAACATTCTATGGTAGTGAGTTATGATACACCATCAACTATTGAACTGTTTCAGCTACTTTAGAAGATTAACTTAGAGGCTATTTTTATACTGGTTAAGAGAGGAAGAACAGAGTCAATGGTCATCTCAGTAACTCTTGCCTTGACAGGCCGCATTTTGCAATACAAAGTCAACATGAATCAGAACTGCCAAGATAAACACTTCAGAGCATCTGTTAGCACGTTTCGACAGCGCCTCCTTCACCAGGAAGATGACAGAGGGAAAATCTGCTTCCTGATTCCAGGCACTGACGATCTACATTTAAACAACCACAATAACAATAACAGCTAATATCAATCAAGCCCTTTCTGTGTGCCAAGGGCTTCGTATTCATTATTTCATATTGCCTTCACAACAGCCTTATGGAGGGATCCGAAGCCACACACCTGTAAAGTGGCACTGCTAGAGTCTGAGGCTAAAGTCCCAGAGACGCCGGCGGGGTCTGCACCTGAGGAGGGAAGGGCCTCGCTCTCCACAGCCACTGGGCGCCTCGGCCAGCGCTTCCTCTGTCTGAGACACAAACCAGCCAGCTTGCATGTGCATCGTGCAGAAAGAGGGCACACACAGAAAAGAAGTGTCTGGATCATTTTGGTAGTGAAGAGGAAAAACAAAATCCCCTTTAAATTTTATTTCCAATCTATTTTTGCAGACACATTTGGCCTGGCTGCCACAGAACACAGCCCTGTCTGGACCCGTGGCCGAACCTCAGCATTCCTTCCAGGTACGGCAGCTGCTCTGGGCAGCCGGAGCGTTAGACTCAGGGACGAGATCTTTCTGGGACCTCAAAGTGAGGTTAGATTTGAGGAAAAAAGAGGAAAAGATGGCCGGGGATAAACATCTGTTCCCTTTTGTGATCTGCATGTAAAGAATAATTTTAGAAGTGGAATTTTTTAACTTAAAAAATATCTGTAGTACAGAGAAGGAAAAGCAAGGGAAAGCAGCACCTACTGTCTCAGTAGTTGCTCCAGATGGGGACCTGGCCGGCACTGCAGTTTCATAGGCTACGTCCCCGATGTCCCTGTTCACAGAGAAGGCTGCCGGGGCCCACAGACAAAGCCACCCAAGAGGTGAAAGGTGGGGAAGAAAGCAAGCCTCCAGATCTCTAGGTGTGTGTCCCTCCCATTACACCATGATAAAGGGATTACTTCATTGTGGTAGGACTTTGTGGGTGGAAGCCATTTCAAAGCAGGCGGTGATCAGAGCAGAGCAGAGAGGCAGGACGGGGCTGAACACAGAACAAGGCTGAGGACTGCAGCGCTCGGAGGGCAGGAAAAGGCCGCAGTCGGGGCTCCAGGGAAGAGGTCTGCTGAGGTCCTCTAGCTGACTGTCTTTTTCCTCCCCATGGCGGGCCCTCCCTCCCCACAACCTGTCCATGTTTGAAATTGTTCTGCCTCCTTGCACTGTCTTCTCAGGTCTTGATTACTTATGGGAAATAACATCTGGAGCAATTGTCAGTTGTGCGAAGATAAGCAGTGGAAATAAGAAGTGGGGATAGTGGGAAGCAGATCGTCATTGTGATCATTGTCTTGATTTAACTAGGTTTGGCGTTTAGAATGATACAAATATTGAGAACGATAATAACACTGATAAGCTGACATTTAGTAAGTCAGGCACTATGCTGAGCATTTAAACTGTGATCTTATTCGACCTTCTGCTGTTCTGACCAGTATCATCACTACCTACTTCACAGATGAAAACACTGCATGAAGAGGCCAGCCGCTAGGATCGACAGAGCTGGACTCTGACCCCGAAGTCTGGTTGCAGATTCTGACTTCAGAGCCCAGATTCCTGACCACCATGAGCTGGGCTATATCATAGTTGTCACCTTTGTGAATCCCTGTAGAAACAAGCTGAGCCAGGCATTGCTACCTCCTTTTATAGGCCAGGAAACTGAGGCTCAGAGATGATCGCCTGCCCAGGGAGAGGGGGAGAGCTGACGTTCCAAAACAAGACTGTAAGCCATTCTATACTGTTCCACAGCCCACCCTGGAACCCATGCTGAGATAAGAATGGGAGGCTGGTTCTCGTGTCTAGGACTCTCTGTCCAGGTAGGAGCCGGACTGGGGCTTGGGAAGAGGAAAGAACAGAGAGTGTTAGAAGACAGAGAAGCTGTAACAATTTAGCATCTCTCTTGTGACCCATCAGGTGAGCAAGGGGAAGTAAAGAAGGAGTTGGAGAGGGTCATCTGAGTTAGGATGAGGTTTCTTTGACTTGCTTAAAAAACTGGGGAGAGAGAAGGCAATGGGACAGGCTTGGGGAGAATAATGAAGAGAGGGAGGCAGACACAAAGAGGGAACAGCAATGAAAAGAGAGAAACCTCTCGGAATGGCATAAACGCAACCAAAGATTCAGGCATCCACAAACCCCTCCTGATGGCCAGATACCTCTAGCGTTCCTCCTTTCCTTCCCCAATGGAGCAACCGGAGGCTCTGATTTCCTATCTCCTTTTGCTTCTGGGTGATGCACACTGACAAATACAGTATGTACAACGCAGGGATGTGTGAAAGGAAAGTGTGGCTAGGGTTGTTTTCCATCTCCCAATAATAGCATTTCAATGTGGTACCTAAATAAACAATCTATTTCAGTGGTTCCCCTTTGATACCTCGAATGTTCCCTTCTGTTATTTCTGGCAGTTCCCAATCCTGTGATGTGATTAGAGAGGATGATTACACTTACATAACGGCATCAAATTAATTTGCCGGCGAGAACAACAGCAGCAGGAAATCATCGGAGTTCTCAGATCGCTCCCCACCCCCAACCCCCTTGAGTTGATTTAAGTGACATCAAGGGATTAGAGCGAAGTCGGTCAGTAGAGCATTGCTGGGAAAACAACCAAAACATCGACTCTGACCTTGTAAACGAAAGAGGAACAGAGCAAATAATGGAAAGTGCTGGTCCCAGGCCTGGTGCAAGGGCCATCCATGAATCAGCCTCCCAAACACACATTTCCATCTGTGGGAGAAAGAAACAAACTGTACCTTTCAGGGAAGATTATTTTCTCAGGCTATGTTCCACCAACCAAGGACTGTCAAAACCAAAGACATTTGCGATTTTGCTTGTTTTTTTTTATCCTGTTCTTTTCCTGTTGGCCCCTTTTCAAAAAAAATTAAGTCACTTGAATTCTTTTTTAACTCCAATTTAAAAAAAAAAAGAAAATGCAGAGGCAAATAGTATTGCTTCCGCCTTTCTAAAAGATAAGATACTAAGGACCCAGAAAACGTCAGCCCCATCTTGCCAAAGGCCAGAGGTTCACCACAGAGGGCAGCGTGTGGCAGCTGGGAAAAGGTGCTCAAGACCCAAGTTCCTGTTTGCAGTTTTCAGTTTTGACACTAACCCTGGACAGTCATTAAACTCTCTGAGCCTTGGTTTTCTAACTCATGAAAGCAGATACTACCTTCTTTCATCTCTATTACCGAGTTGTGTTCACCCACCCATTCATTCTGTTCATCCATCCATTCAACAAATACTTACTGAACACCAATTTCGCTGCAGGAGCTGTGATGGCCCCTGGGAATACCCACTGACATGGTCTCAGCCCTGGGAGGTCACAGACTAGTGAAGCGTGACAATAAGGACAGCCACCGTGCACTGCGAGCAGTGTGGGCAGGTGCTGACCTTGCCCCGCTTCATCCATTCTTGTGTCTAAATCTCACAGGTGCCCTCCCCGCCAGGGGAGTTATCACTCTCCCTGTTTTACGAGTGAGGAGATGGAGTGTAGGCACTTTTAAAAACTCTATGCCAAATTACATTAGCGAGCGTCAAAATTGGAATTCAGATCCAAGTTTTCTGAATTCAAAACTGTACTAGGTCCCTTTATATTTCTTTGGAACCTGATAAACTCTAAAGTCTTTTGCAAATACAAAGAATTATTTTAAGTGCTTTTTGCACATGATGTTCTGCTACTAGACAGACATGACAACTGTACAGTTTTTTGGTCGCCTCATTCCAGCAATTACAGCATTTGCTTCTTTTGAAAACAAACTCACTCGCATGATCTCATTCCATCCTTGCAACAGTGCCGTGGTTCACACAGAGCAGGGTTACTAGTCCCACTACATACACGAGGAGACCAAGGTTAAGCATATTGCCAGAACTGGACCTAGAACTGGCCCCAAACTGGAACACAGGCCAGTGACTGTTCACTCGTTCCTCTTCCCCCCAACTTTGTCTCAATGGGGCTGATAATGTAGTGTTTAGTTTTAGCTGCAGTAGATTCCTGGATGCTGCCTATGTGTGTCCATCTTTGGGTCTCCACGTCATGCCTTGTGGTGGTAGAAGTCCACATTTGAAATACGGCATGGGCTATATTTACGCTTGTGCATCTTCACAATTATTTGCTGCTTTTCCACCTTGTAAGAATTTGTAGCATTTTGCTATCATCTTTTATTAACATTGTCATCATTTGCTCAGGTGGAGATTCACTGTATATTCTTAGCTCTTACATCAGTAAAGTTCCCAAGTTGGTGCTACTCCAATGTGGTCATTTTAACCTTGTATTTCTTTTACATAAGCAATAAGACACGACAATGAAGAGACTCATGCTAACTCCAGCTTTCACAGGGTATCCATGATGAAACTTGATCCTGCTTGTTCCTCTCTCTTCTCTTAATTCATACAATGGCCATCAGAAAATTCTTTCTGCAACTTTTGCCTCCTGACTTACTTAGACCTTGTGCCTGAAACACTTGGCCCTAACTTCTACAACCATCTCCCAGTCTTCAAGGACAACTCAACGTCCACATCTCTGAGGATGCATTATCACAGTACCTCCACCAGCACCGACATCCCCCTACCTCCAAATTCCCAAAGCGCAGAGATCATTAGAGGTTTACTCAGCAGGTTCCTTAGAGGAGACCCAGTCCTCAGTCCTTCTTCTGTAGATGAGGAGAACGGCATCCAGAGAGGCCAAATGACTTTCTGGCTGATGCTAAAGCTGGAGCGAGTACACCGCTCTCCTGATTCTTGAGGCTGGCACTACTTCTGCTAGCTCCCCCCCACCCCTGCCCAGTGTCTGTGGAACTGTATAGCTGCATGCTGTGTACGGGATGTGGAGTGGGTCTTTGTCTCATTACCTCCATATACTCTGTGAGCCTTTGAAGGCAAGGGCTGAGTTTCTTTCATCTCTGAGCCCTACAGCATCTTTCTCAAGTCCAAACTGACAGTAGTTGTTCAAGAAATACTTTGGGGATAAATGATTGTCCTTTACGGATACTGTCTGCCTTTTCATCTATGAAGCTCTCTGCTAACTCATCCCCTGTAGGTTTCCTTTCTTGTTCTTCCCTTCTCCTTAGTACCTCCTCCACTCCATTCTACATCTTCCCACAGGACTTACCCTTCTAATTCATCACTTGTTCATTCATCCACTCATTCACCTAGTTAGCAAATGTCTGTGAAGTGCCTGCCGTGTGTGTCAGGTGCTGTCCTAGGTGTTGGAGATGCAGCAATGAACACAATCAAGTCTCCACCCTCATGGAGCTTATTTATCAGCCCTTCATGGCTCTACCTTTTCCTCCCACATAACAGCTCCCAACTCAAGGGAAACCCAGAGTTTCACCAAAAAAGCCCCAAGACTGCTCACTTCATGACAGGAAACAATGGCGTACATTTTCATTTCTACCTCAGGAACTAACTATAATGATTCCTTAAATGTGTTTTCCATTTGAAAGAGAAGAGTGTGAGATCAGGTCCCTGGGCTCACGACTAGGTCACCCTCCTAGTGAGGGGGGTGTGCTGAAGGTCACCAGCCACAGTGGCAATTTGATTGTCCTGCAACTTAAAATGTTTATTTTTTGGTACCTGTGGACTTAAGCTGTCTAATTTTTTACCCAGAATGGGCCTTTGGATAAAGGCAAATAGCAGGAGAATTCTGAAGTAAAAATTTGGAAAGTTTATGAGAAGTATACATCTGAGAGTGATTCTGCAGATGTACTTCGATGTTTTCTTCACCAGTTTTCAGAGTTACATTTAATTGATTGACCCCTCAAATAACCCATAGACACCTCTTCCTTATTTTGAAAAGTACTGTTGATAATGGAAAATTTACTATTGCTTATATTTACTTCAGCTTTTAATTATTTGTATAGCAGTGTTTATCAGTAGTAGCTGGAAACCTTTTTTTATTTCACTATTTAGAAATAAAAGAAAAAAAATAAAAACAAACTGGAAGATTCTTTTTGACTAAAAGGCAAAGTTTTATAACATTATTTATGAGAGCAGATTTTATATGTTTTTGTCTATATTTGATGCTATGATACATGGTTAAATTTCAAGTCACCACTTAATACTTATTTGGTTTCCAAACTAAGCACACTACTACATGTCATTATAATGTGTGTTTTATATATTGTCATTTCTTACATAATTAAAAGTAAATTAAATCATGAGCATCACTTGTTAGATGGTACTCATTCAGAATTTATTATTATAATCCATGAATATTAGTAAATATTGTATTCAATTAATTTTGTAATAAAATCTGTAATATATGCTGATCTTAAATGACACATGTATTTTAAAGCATGAAATCACTTTATTTTGCATTGCATACAAAAATGATCAGATGATTAAAAATTTTCCAAAGAATATAAAATAGTAAGAAATGAGTTCACAAGTTTAAAAATAGTTGGGGTATGCTGCTCTGAACTCTCTATCTGTCCCTGCTCTTACCATTTCTTCTCCTTCCCCAAGATGAATGTCCTTCTCAGCACTGCTTGTCATACCTTCTGCCTCCCACAGAGCCGGTCCTTTTCCCTTTACACATTCTCCTCTTCCTCAATCATCAAGTTTCTCTATTCTAAACAGCCAGTCAACTATAAGCAGCATCAGGAAACTTCCCCTTCAGCCCTGCCTTTCTCTCAAGCTGCCACCTTACACAGACAAGCTTCAGGCAGGAGTATTTTCAGCCATCTCCTGTGCCTCGGGGCCTTTGCACTAGCTGTTTCTTCTGCTTGGAATGCTCTTCACCTAGTTTTCTGCATGGCTGGCTGAGTACTATCATTCAGGTGTCTGCCGTTCCAAGAGCTGCCCAGTTTTGCTAAAGTGCCCATCTAATCTCTCTCCACCACATCGGCTTCTTCTGATTCTGAGGGTTTATTACTACCTGACATTTTTCTTGTTTGTTTTGGAACAGGTCCAAAAGAGAGAGCATTCTCTATTCCCTGCATATGACTTCAGCACTTAAAATAGTGCCTGGCACAGAGAAATTGCTTGATATTTATTCACTGAATAAATGAACAAATGAATAAATTATGATCCGCTTCAGCTTCTTTCCCTGTTTTTTTTTTTTTCCCCTTTATTCCTTAAATGCTTGCTTGGTGTAGGAATCTGCCTTCCAACCTTTTCCCTTCTCCTTTTTCCCTCTTCCTCCGGGTTATCACAGCCACCCTCAGAATTCGAACACCTACCTACATAGATGAGGATGACAAATTCAGAGCCTGGCACTGCCCTGGGCAGATATTACCTGTGGATTTCAGCTCTTTTCAAAACAGTCTAGTTCCAGTGCGCACTGTGCTCTAAGCAGGCTCTCCTCACCGATAAAGTTAGCATTCCAGACCAAAGCTGTTTCTCTGACCTATATGCCAATGACTCCCTAAATTCCTATTTGCAGCACCAAACAGCGCTCAGGCCCCCTTTTCAAACTGCCTCCTAGACACTCCCATACGTTCACTCTGTCTTCTAATACAGGGCCTGCAGCACAGGGAGTGCTCAATACGGGCTTTGTGCAACGATAGGCACATATTCAGTGACACCGTCCATGCAGATAGGCTCCGTCAGCTTGCCAGGTATGAAAGTGAGACTCCCTATTTGCAGTTCTCTTCTTTCAGGGTTGCCGTGGCAACTTGCCAGGCCCACAGCACAGTACCCATTTGTAACAAGTTACACATTTTGGCCAACAGTTCCACAATTTCACCCTTGAGTTCCTTCAAAACCGTTGGGTGGATGCCATCAGTTCCAGTGATTTATTTACACCTCGAGTGCCATTCCGGGACATCCTGGCCATTCACCACAGCGTTCGGCTTTTCTGTTTTCAACTACAATTGGGGAGTGGGGATTTTCCTCTCCAGTTCTTTAGTGACAACCAATGCAGAGAATTTGCCATGACTCTCTCCATTGTTTCTCACTCCTCTTTAGAGGAGTGATGAGTCTGTGGGTCCAGCTGATCCAGGTGCCTCCCTTGTTTTTTTACCGCCATTGGTGCCCAGTGAAAGAATATTTTCTGACTGCAAAGCCACCCTCAAATTCTCTCCTGTAGCAGCCCTATCGACAACTAACTATACAATGCAGGCTGACGACTCAAATGGATTAAAGACCTTCCACATCCCCCACTCATTTCATCTTCACACAAACCCTGAAAGGTTGATAAGAGAGGCTAGAGAGATGATCATTTTACGGACCAAGAAACTGAGGCTAAGAGAGGTCAAGAGGTTTGAATGTCACACAGCAAGTTGGTAGCTGAGCTGAGGCGAGAACCATTCTTTAGTGCTTTTTTCCCTCTCTCCTGCACTTGCATTCAGTTGAATTGTATCAACCTACCCTAATCCAATCAAAGGCTCAATGAACAGTCATTAGGGCAACTGGAAAGAACTAGCTGATGTCAAAAATGTTTGATTCAGTGGCCACATGTAGCTATGCCTCATGTAACAAAAATGTGCTCTGCTACGAACTATTCCCCACGGGAGGCAGGGGGGGGGGGGGGGGGCAGGGGGAGAACACAGCTAGAGTCCTGATCTACCGAGGCCATCACGTCACACATAAACACACACAGTGTTGTGCCTAAAAGTTCCTGCTGCTGGCTTTTATCTCGAGACTCGTCGAATTCTCATTACAGGGCCCTCTGCTAGAGTCCAGGCTGAGGTGAGCATTGAGGCCACCGCTGGCAATTAACGCACCACCAAAGAGAGGGCAGGGGGAGAGCTTTGAGTGCGTAGCAACCACAATTCCCACAAGGGAATAATGAGGAAGCTCAGTCACTGGAAGGATTAAATACTGGTATTTCATTTTTAGGATCACATTTTGCATGCAACCGCAGCTCCAGACCTGAGAGACTGGCCGGCTCAGATTTGCCCATAAACATAGAGAAATCTGCCTCTGGTGTAACCTGACATCGTCCCCAGTCTCTGATTAACCACTTCTGGGCAGGCCTCAAAGCAGGGCCTGCCAAATGGTGCCCCGTGGACCCCAGTGGCTGCCAGTCTCATTCTTCCTTCTCCTTAGTCTTCCCAAATACTGTCTTGCCAGTGAAGCCAGTCTGGCTGAACAGAAAAGACTGTTTGACCATCTCTGATACAAAGATATGGGGTAACATGACCATTTGATATCTTATTTTCCCCCATCCAGATACCAAATAATTTGTTATTTTCACTTTAATTTCTTTGGTACAAAGATCAGTCTGATAGTATTTTGGACTTGCTCAGTCAGTCAATAACTCAGTCTTAAAAATGTTTTAAAGTAGAACCCTGGGCTGTTTTTTAAATAGTTGTAAAGTTGAAGCCCCGAAACAAAGTTGTGTGGTTTTTTTTAAGTGTTTCAATTTGTTTCATTACCAGTTCTCTCTGATCTCTAAAACTTTTTTTTTCTAATGTTCTGAGCCTTCCACTTCTAATAAATGTCAACTGAACTTGGGTGCTGAAATAAAATTCAAAACCTGTTGGGGTGGGGGAGGCGTGGAGGGGCTGACTGCTGGCAGAGCATTCTCGGGCATCCAGCTGATCCGTCATCTCCTACCTTGAGAGTATTTGCTAATGAAGGGAGCATTGGTATGGGACTGAAGAAGGATTCCCTGGGTCTGTTAATTTACTTGTAATAATTCATTAGCTGACACTTTGAGCTGTGAATTTAACTGATAAATCCCAGGTCACCCCCACAGTATGTATAAAGAGGGCAGTGCTGTATTTGGGCTAGACCTTCAGAAGGGTGGATTAAAGCCCTCTCTCCCACAGTTACCCTTACTTGAGGGAGCTTGTTAGTAAAAAGATCTTGGGAGCCTCTCCTTTGTGCAGGCACTGTATGAATATTTATAGAATATTCCATCTGTAAACAGCATTAAAATATAAACAGAGCATACCAAGAAATAGGAAGGCCATTTCCCCCTAATACCTAGCTGTGCCGTGACATGCTGGGGCTCATCTCCTGGAACAGCTAAAACAGCACAGAAAGAAAAATCATTTGCTTAACAAACCAGGGGGCAGCAAATCGTGTGGTCTGGTGGAGCTTCGGTGTTCTTTGTTAACTGAGTAAGTGAATATATATGCATATCTACACAAACACACACACACACAGGCACGCAGGCACCCGATATTGATAATTATTGAAATTGGTCACATTAAATTGCTGCTTCTGTAGATTGAAAGTGATCAAGTATCAGAATTTTCATATGGTTCAATCTAACTATGCTGCCCGGAAGTTTCCGGCCCTTCTTTAGGCACAGCGGGGGGTGGGGATATGGAATCCTGTTTACCTGTGGGCTCCAGCTAGCCAGCCAAGCAAGAAAGGCGGGAGGGGGAGGAGCTGAATGGAAATCTTCGCAGAGAGCAATTTCTGCAGATTCCCAGGGCAGCATCACCTTTTCTAAGGCAGGGGGATGAAGACTGTGGGGGTGGCAATCAGCCTGTACACCAAATGAACTTCCCAGCCAGTTGTGGCTGCGTGCTCTTGATTGCAAACCTCTGGTAATTGTCATAGGTGTGTTACCAATTTTCAAAGGGATTAGTATACAATAAAATACACTCAACAAGAAAACCACCCAGAACGCAATGAATCATTCTTTGATGATTCAAAAGGCATTTTGGGATCCCGTAGTGCCTTAGGGTCAGCATTACAAACATCAATTATTTTATGGTGAATGTGTGGAAGAGCCAGTTTATGAAAAGTACTGGTTAAGAAAGTCCTGGGCGGCCCTCTCTTACAATATTGTAAAACAATAATGTTCTATCTCAGGTCTTCTCTGCTTTCCTGCTTTTTCCCAGCCTCCATTCTCTGAAAAAAAAAATGGCTCATTAATCAGCATGGAGAAGTACCTGTTAACAGTAGGCTGGAGTATGGAAAACCCAAATCTCTCATTTTCCTACCAACCATTTTTGGGGTAGACTTTTGTTCTTCTCCCTTAACCACTTACATAGGCATCTCCTTGAATTCAAATCATTATATAAAAAGTTTGATCTGACAAAGTTGATAAAATTATTTTTTTAAAAAAGTCAAGTTTGTTTTTCTTTTTTTTTTTTAAAAAAAACAGAGCCCTTGTGTTCTGCTTCCTGTCAAAAGCTCCTAAAAAACCAGGAGGAAGTGACTGCAGCACTGAAGCCAATCACAGGCTGAGTTTCTCCCTCCTTGCAAACTACAGTCATCGGTATCGAAGAAAAAACATCTAGTCCTTGGAAGTCAAGTTCTTGGGCACTTTTGAAAACAACTTAATCCAAAACATCTGCAAGAATGTTATCTTTAAAAATGCAGGTGTCTAAAACCTAAGGGGAAAAAACCATGCAAAGAAGCTTTGCCGACTAAGATTTGAAAAACAGGATTCTAGCAAAAACAAAACGTCAAAAATGAAACACAATTGGCTGCAGGAATCTTTCTTTTCCATGGTGATTCCTCCTTTTGGCCTTCTACAGAGAAGGGAGTTCCTGGACGTGCTGTCAGACTTTCCGAAGAGCTAAACCAAACAAGGGGATTCCAGGCGCACTGAAGTGTCCTGGGTGCTCCAGTCTGGCTCCATTCAACGATTCCAGATCTTCTTGAGTGTTAATGGGGGTAAACCCAAAGCAGCCAGACATGGAGGTCATGGCACCAGGCTGGAAAACGCGACAGATGTGTGGCCTTTCTGTCAAATGACAAGCTTAGATGTTACGCAATCTGCGAGAAAGGTCACCAAGAATTCAGAGAGAGGAGAGCAGGTTACTGCACTTGGACTGTGTCTTTTAGAAAATGTGACACACACACACACACACACACACACACACACACACACACGAGAATCTCCAGGTTGCTGGCACATGTATTCACTCCCATTTCCACAAGCAGGTGAGCCTACACATGATCATTTTGTTTAAAGAGACTGTGGCTTTGTAGCTATACAGGGTGGAGTGAGAGAAGGTTGACAGCTGTGAATAGGGGACACAGAGTTTATGTTTGTGTTATTATTGATTAATTATTGCATTATTTTCCCTATGAACATAAACTGCTACTGCTTCTCCTCCTTCTCGGTTAGACATGGTCTAATGGTCTAGAACGCGATGTTCAAGATGCAGCTCTGCCAATGAGAACTTCTGCTACCTGATTCTTGAAGGACATAAGCTTAACTGTGTGCACACACCCTCTATTAAGTTGTTTTGAGTGCTGAACGTCTCTTAACCTTCATAGAGACTCGTAGTCACAAAAATACATGTTTTAGTAAAAAAAAAGATAACAGGGGAAAAAAAACGGGCATTTAACTCCAAATAGAAGTTCTGTTTATTTCCAAGAGACACAAACTTTAACAAACCTACCAAAGCAAAGGCAGGCTGCAGATGTTGAAAAGTGAGTTAGGAGATTACACAGATATTTTTCCAAAACTTTCTGCTCAGTGTGGTAAAAGCTGTTCTGGGCAGCTAAGGGGGAAAGACAGCATTGGGCAACCAGGGGAAGGACTTACTCTCAAACCGTTTTTGGTAGTGAAAGCGGAGCAAACATGATCGGTGATTTTCAACCCATAGGCCACAGCACACTGCTGTGCCTCGAGAATTTTTAAGGCATGCAATACCTGACTATTTAGTCAGGGTCACTGACCTCTTTTTTCTTTGACTGTCCAATTAAAAAATGACAACAAGCAACACAACAATAGCTGTCTGGCGTGAATGAATCAAAATTATACCTATTTCTTTTTTGTCAGATGGGCAAAAAAATATAACATATTTTTTGGTGTGCCACAGAATTTTAGTAATTAGTTTATTAGTGCCACTAGATAAAAAAAAAGGTTGACCATTGCAGACTGAGATGTTTCCTCTGCCCTGAGTTAACTGGTTCTTTGGCAAAGGTCAGGCCAGGGTCTCCTACCAGGGATATTACTTCGTGCAAGGACGAGACTTCCTCAGCATCAGACTCCTTTTCTTCTAGAAAGTTTCCTTTTCCAAATCTAGGAGGTTGCAGAGTATGTTAAACTCTTAACAAGTCCTAAGACAGAGAGACAAGCTATGATGCTTGCACCGCTCCAAGAGAGCCCCGATGTTAACCGACCCCACTGTCACCAATCACAGGGGTCCCCAGGGGAACACACTCAGCGCTATCACAACCTTGCCTCGGGAAGCATGTGTGGGAAAATGTGCCAGACGGTTGCTCCCCAATTCTCCTGCTCAGTTTCAAGGATGTTTCTTATAAACTCCACTGACTGGCCCATTCAGGAGCCCTGCAAGCTCCCATCGGACCTGCCCCTCCAATTGTAGATCATTCACGTGTGTTTCCCACCTCCGGAGGCCTTTCTGCTTTTTACCTTCTCACTGGTGCCAATCACTGCTCTCCCCCTGGTACCCCCTCCCCAAAGGCTCTGCCAGGCTGCTCCCTGCGTGATTGGCGTCTCATTAATGAAGAAGGGCCATGTCTCTCTCATTACAGTTACAGTGAGCGAGAGTACCTCAGAACTAATTTATTCACTCTCACTAGGGAAGGCACGTTCCTCCATCAAGAAGTTCACTTTTCTGCTGCCTGTGGCAATAAAAGAACCCGTTTTGTTTTAACATTAATAAGGTGAGAGAATAGAGAATTTCCAAAAGAAATTAAGAAAGGCAAGAGGGTAGGTGTTGGCCTGTGGAAGTTTCCCTGAAGTAGGCCTGCTGCTGGGGTTCATTGAGGGACCTTTGCTTCGGCAACATATGGGCAACTCCAAAAGGCCTGGCACGCAAATGAGAAACCAGGCACAGAGGGAGTCCGGAGGGTGAGGCCAGTAGCGTGAGTTCTCGTTCCAGATCCTACATGCCTGAGTGACCTTGGGCCACTCTTTGATTTTTTTTCCCTGGGTCCTCAGTTTTAGTATCAGTAAAAGAATGGAATTAAGTAAGATGGTCTCTAAGGGCTCTCTCAGCTTTACAAATCTTAATATTCTATAAATGGGACTCTGGACTATTTAAAAGTTTTTTTTTTTTTCTGTTTGGAGTGAGTTTTCATCTCCGGCAACAACTTAGAAATTCCTTCAGAATTAAAGAGCATGGAATGGAAATCACTTGGCTTCTCCGGATGAAAAGGTCAACTAGATTCAGAAACGCACTCCAAGCCCGCACCATCCTCGTGGAAACCTAATTAGAGATCATACTTCATTGGCGAAAAGGGATCAAACTTATCCAAGCTTTCATCTGGATATGTATTTTTTTTTAAAAATTACTCCGAGGTACTAATTCATTTATCTTCCTACTTACAGGAAATCCCCCTCATTGGTAAAGCTCTGCCTGAGACTGCTGCTCACACTAAATACCCTCCTTCCCAGCCACATGGCTTTCTGATCGTGACCCTTTATCGTGTTGTGGTTAAAGTACCTGTCATTCAAGAAACCATAAAGAGGACATCTTAAAAAATGTGTCCACCACATAGCTGGAGACGGCTGCTGTACCTGGAACTCGAAGCGTGCTCTCTCATTGGCTTGCCTCAATGACAGAAAGCCAGCCTAGGGATTGCTACAGAAAAAGCACCCTGTGTCACCTCAATTCCACCTTTGATTGGGAATGTTGTCGCCAAATTTTAATATGGGTGACAAAGCAGGGGGACTCCCAAATGCCTACCTTAGAGAGAGGGGTGACTTTTTATTGGGAGCACCGTAGAATCCACAGCACACTGCTAATTCCTCTCTCAGTCTGTGAAACGGAAGAACTTGGACTCACGTCCGCAGTCTGGTTTCTTACCTCGTACATCTGTAGGCTGAACTAGTATTCCCCGTACCCAAGATTCCCCACCAAACCAAATGAAAATAAGTTCCATGTGTGTCCCCTGAGTGTGGTCCAGGAGGACATGAGATCAGCTCAGAATCATGATCTTGCTGTCATTCTCAAATGACAGCCATACCTCCCAAAAAGGACCATACCTACTTCTGCCTGTTCCTAAGTATCGCCTTAGGGTGCTGACAGCCTTTTCTCCTACTTAAGAGTTTTTGAATGAAATTTAAACTAATCCTCTCTGGCTTGGTTAGGTCTTGTGTAACTTTCCCACACTCCACCATCAAGGCCTCGCAAAGCGGTGTCAGGAGGCGTGGCCAAGCTGCCACGCCCCCATCATGATGCTGACAAGGGCAGTATTTTCTGCCTTCTACGTGGCAGCTCTGAAAACCTGAGTCGCACGTCTCCCTTATGCCGATCCCTCCCTTGTCCTTCTCATAGCCAGGACCCTGGCACCTGCTTGGAAAAATGAACAGAGAAAAATGAACAGGACATTTGTGCACCTCAGGAGAAAATTGAAGCTCTTCAGATTCCCACCCACAATTTCACCATGCCAATGCGGCCCAGCCTTATTTTCACCTGTACCACGGTGGCATAAACCCTCTCCTACTGGTATTTTACTCTCTTAGCTAGTAAAAAAAATAAGAAAAAAAAAAGAGAATCGAAAAGAAGAAGAGAAGAGACAGGGTACAAATTTTCAGGTCATCACCCTTTTCTTCTTAAAAGAAGGAATTTGCCTGCACTGTCTGTAATTTAGAAGGTTTTAATGAATAGCTTCTAACTTATTTATTACTCATAGAAAGCTGTAAACATCCCTCTCTACACCATTATGAAATTATCTGGGCAGAAGTCAAATGGTTCAAACATTTGGCACTTTTTACTGAACTCTTGTTGAAAATAGTTCTGATCTGAGTGAGAACCACGCTTTCGTTCCTCATTACCACGGGGTTGCATGGGAGTCTCTGTATTGCTTATTGACTTGAGATGGTCAAAAGGCATCTTGGCTTTGTAATTTGCTCTTTTGCAGACTTCTGACTTCATAAGCGGTTCCAAAATTAGTAAAAATAAAATGAAGATTTTAAAAAAGGCAACAGCAGAATATACAAACTGGATATTCAACAAGCAGAAGTGTTTGAAATGCCTCAGCCTCCTTTCAAAGCGCTCCCTGCTGTCAGGCCCAAACACCCAGACAGGTAGACTGCTGTGAGATATGTAGGCGATGCCTGCTGCCTGATTTTCAGATGGCGAGCAGGCATTTGAAAGCATCAAAGTTCCCTGTATAGATGTGTGTACATTAATCCCAGCCTCTGTGATCTCCGCACTCGCCTATTGTAACTTGCTGTTTAATAGATTGCCAAACTTTGCCCTTCACAAGCTGCACATTTCCCCCCAAGGATCTGTTTCTCTCCCAGGAGCTTCTTGCTGGGGCCGAGTCTTCAAAGTTTTCATTCCTGGGCTTGAGCGATGGTGCTTGGTGCTGGGTCAGTCTTTGAATTCTGCATTTTTGAACACCTCACCTGTTGGCTGACTTGTCCTCACCTCTGGTGCCAACGTCTGTACGTGGCTAAAGTCAGTGCTCTCCAACTACGAAGCCCCCCCATAAACCAGCCCAGCCATGTGTGCATCACTGGCCCACCAGAGCCCTGGCCCAGTAAGAGCCTGTACTGGGGTGGGAGAGGGGAGATGGAGACCCGTGGCTACGAACTGGCAGCCCACGGGTCACGGAGGCACTGTTTTGCCTGTGCTGGTTTAGTTTTAAAATTTTTTTAAATTTATTTTTATTAAAAAATGTTATTGTTTAATTACAGTTGTCCCCATTTTCCTCCCATTACTCTCCCCTACCCTACCCACCCCCTGGCTTCCACATTTAGTGTTTTAGATTCAGATTAGTAGTCAACACAGAAAAGCTGAGAAATTTTACTTAGAAATTTGTACTTCCAGCTTTTCCTGGAAAATTGGAAGATGTGATTGTGCAGGGCTTCCTTCCTGCTGGGGTTCCTGTTTTAGGTGGGGTGCACGTTCTTTCTCAGCTCAAGTGAGCAACAGATGCTA
Organism: Sturnira hondurensis; assembly: GCF_014824575.4. Lineage (NCBI taxonomy): Eukaryota > Metazoa > Chordata > Mammalia > Chiroptera > Phyllostomidae > Sturnira > Sturnira hondurensis. Next base: position 14,109,021 of record NW_028080827.1, read on the forward strand.
TTCCACTCTCAATATCTTTATGTTGCCTGCTGGGCCGCTGGCCGTTTGAGTTTGTGGTCTGTGATAAGAATACATACAAAGGCAAGGAATGATTACCAGCATATTTGAGGGCCACCAGCAGGTACTTTAGATACATCATCTCATTTGATCATCCCAATGCATCTGCAAGGCTGGGATTCTAAAACTCATGAAAATATTGAGGTTCTCTACTTAAGGATCTTGTGCTATTCCACACGGTTGATAAATGGAAAACTTGGGTGTCGGAAGTAGAGCCATTGGCTTTGAAGCCTCCTCCTTTCCAATTAGCAATGCAAGGCGGCCTCTGGGAAAGGTGCACTGAGTGCTGCTGGACCCCACTCTGCATATTCACTCTTATTCAGCTCTCTGTAGTCTAGCCACTGCTGCTCAATGGAACTGCTCAATGAAACCCAGATAGTCTCAGGGCTGTCCAACCCCAGGCCCGTGGGCTGCATGCAGCTGAGGATGGCTATGAATGTGGCCCAACAAAATCATAAATTTACTTAACATCTTTTTTTTTGCTCATCAGTTTTCATTAGGGTTTGTGTATTTAATGTGGGGCCCAAGACAACTCTTCTTCTTCCAGTTGGGCCCAGAGACACCAACAGGTCTAACCATTTCATCACTTCTTGCCTTTGCATATTCTGTCCCCTCTGCCTTGAATGCTCTGTCCTCAACTTCTTTCTGTACCTGCAATGCCTCTGCAAAACCCAGCTGGACTGTCAGCTCCTTTGGAACCCCTGAGGCAATTATTCTGACTTTGGAGCTCCTGTAGCCTCCATTCTTACTCAAGTGCTTGATGCTGGCAAGTTTACATACACGTCTCCTGTCACCCAACTGTCAGTTCTTTAAGGGCGAGACCGTGTCTCATTCATCACTGTATCCCCCACGCCTAGAACGGGTCTCTGACACGCAGTAAGTACTCAACACAGGGTGCTCTGTGGGGTGGAGGGATCGAACCATGTACTTTTCAAGGTCTCTGTGGTGAAGTAAAATTAAATTGGAAGGGTCCACAGTAAACCCTACCCACATTTTGTTTCCTCGTGCCCCATCACTGCCCCACACCTCTCCTCCACACTCACTCCTGAACAAGACTTGGCCACTCAGTCTGCTGGTGCCAGATGGTTGAACACACTCACTACTAGGTTCACCAAGTGGCTGCAAATGTGAGACATATCATGGGCATTGCATGGATGCTGAGGAACTGGCAATGTGCACTGCAGGGTCATGACATGACTGTAAAGTCAATCAGGAAGTGACCAATCCCACCCAGAGCCCGTGAAAATACCAGAAAGGACGGCAGGCTTGCCCCCATGAGCTGAGTGCTGGCTGGCCACCTCTTTCCCACGCGGGGTGAGGAACTCTGCCCTACACCTAAACTTCCTGTTCTTATTTTCTACCTCCATGTCACTTTTGAAAGTGTAAAATAATTGCCTCTACAACTAACCACTAAAGGGTTCATTTAAAAAATAATAATATGGACTAGCATATGCGTGGAATAATCCAAACCAGAGGCCCAGACTCAAACTCCATCCCACGCCATCTCACACCGGAGTCCTACGTGAGTGGGGAAATAAAGAGCAGGTGCACTCGCAGACAACAGTGGGAAGCTGGTCGGATTAAAAGGACTTTGATTCTTTCTAATGAACTTGTCATATGCAGACAATGAGAAAAGACTGACCAGACGGGAGGGAAGGGGTTGACTTTGGCAATGAATCATTAAAGGTGAGAAATGTGTCCTCTCACAGAATGATTATTTCGAGAGAAGACACAGAGAAGAGGGTGCAGCACATTTAGGGGAGTTTTCGGTGAACGTGGCCAGTGAAACTTCGGTTATCACCATACTCAGGCTCTTCACTGTTAGCGCCAGGAAGTAAAGTACAAAAAGAAATGAACTTCTATGACCAGTATTTGTTAAGAAAATACTCTTTAACTGAGTTAGAATGAAAGTAAATGTGGAAACTGCTATTTAAGATAACTGTTTGATAAGCCTCTTGCAAGTACGATACAAAGCAGAAAACTTGTTAACTATTTTTGTCTCTTCTTTATTCACCAGGGTCAGGTGCTCTGATAGGGTAGGGCTGGGCGGGGGTGGGGTGGGGATCTGGACTAGTAATATCTTGATGAAGTTGCAAAAAGAAATGGAAAAAATCCATTCGGTTACATATTGTGCATTGACATCTGACTCTGTAAATGAAGAAACTTAGAGTGGCTGTACAAATTTGGCTAAGTTTCAGGGGAGAATCTTAAGACTGATAAAGTAAGCAGCCCTTGACTGTTCTAGTTGCCAGGTAAGCAAAGTGGACTCCTTTCTGGTCCTCTTGGGAGTCAGGTATTGATGCCACAAACCTTAATGCTGTGGGCTAGCCTCTCTGAAGTGCAAGGTCCAGTTAGAATCACTTTGAAAATGCAATACGGGCAGTTCATATAAAACCCAACCAGGGTGGCCTCTGCACTCCTGGCCCTTCTCTGACCGGGCTGTGCATTTCTTCTCCCCTAATAATTAGCCACCCAGCATCTTCCTCCAATTTCCTCCAACCCCGTTTCCTAGCCCGTGCATTTTTCTTGCTTCTTTCATTTTCCCTGTGTATGCTGACTCCCCTGTTCCCCCACTACTAAATTATGCTCTATTATTCCCACAGCCTGAAGAACGCACAGCTGAAGCATTATTTCTAACCTTATTTTGTATTCCTAGCATGTGCTATAACCTGTTTTGAGTTTTATTTGCAGCCAAGATGCTGACACAGCTCCAATTTTGTTTTCCTATTTTGATTGGGTGGGAGTGTTCATTACTGTGAATACCAGGGTAGGGAAGGAAAGTCATTTTAAAAGGCACAATTTACACCTTCATTAAAGGGCTTTTTGTTTCTGAAGGCTGCCCATTTAAATTCTAAAAACTACAAATGTTAAAAAAACTACATTCCTTATTTTCTTGGAGAAAAAAGATTTTAATGGAAATTGTAGTGGCCCAGCATTATTTTCCTATTATGCTTTTTTTATGCCATGCCTATTATGACCGATCTCCCTTTGTGTTTCTCAACTGTCCAGCACACACAGGCAGGGGAAGAAAGCCTGGGAGTCAGGGATTTGTGAGAAATGTTTTCAAAGCCCAGTCCAGCTCTCCGCTAATCAGCCTTCCTAGGGACAACTGCTTCACGGGCGACACGGTGAAATTCAGAGTTCATGTTCAGCTCATATCTGACAATCATGTTATTTGTACATTTCAAGTGCAGGGAACCCCTTAGATGGGCATGAGGGCTCCACTGAGCTTTCCCATAAAGAAAAACTTACGATGAGCGAGGTTTTGCTATTTAATTCGCAGACCTCTTTTCAGAAGAGACTTATTTTCATGGAATTCTTCTGCTTCCAAAGCATTGGGAGTTCACAGTTAGGGTTCCCAGGTAAAAGACAGGCTACCTAGTTACATCTGAATTTCAGATAAGCAATGAATACTTTATTGTATAATGTGTTCCATGTGACATTGGGACATACTTATATCAAAAATCATTTTTTACCTGAAAATCAAGTCTAACTAGGCATCCTGCTTTCCTTCTCCTTCTTCTTCTAAGTCTGGCAACACCGCCCGCAGTATAAGAGGCAGCCTTTGTGAGACCTCCATACACAAACTCCGATCCTTTTCTTCCTGCCTTCTTTTCTACCGTATCTGACCTCTTTCCCCCCTCTAGTCCCATGTGCCACTAAGCCTCTGAGTTTGGGTTATTTTCCAATCTTTTTTAAAAAAGATTTTATTCATTTATTTATCTTTAGAGGAAAAGGGAAGGAGAGAGGGAGAGAAATATCAATGTACTGTTGCCTCTCGTGCGTCCCCTCCTGGGAACTGGCCTGCAACCCGGGCATGTGCCCTGACTGGGAATCAAACCGCGATACTCCGGTTGGCAGGCCCGCACTCAATCCACTGAACTACTCCAGCCAGGGCTATTTTCCTATCTTGAATGCCTCCTTTCCTTCTCTCTCCCTGGATTACTCAAATGTGCCTCCTCCAGAAAGCCTTCCCAGAACATCCAGCCAAAAGTAATCTCTTGCTCCATTTAGACCAGAGAGCTCTTTCTGTTTGGGCTTTACATTGGTGCCTGTCATCGCACCAAAGAGCTTTGGCTATTGTTCCACCAGTATATTGTATTCCTTTCAAGAAAGCACATGTCCTTCCAAGGAAGTGGCCATCTCTCACACCTCTTTGTGTGTGTCAGAGTCCAGCACTAGATCTCTCATGTAGTTGCTGCTCACAAGGTACCTACTGACTTAAAAAGTAACTACTGATCAGCGCTGAGCTGTCCTCTCGTGCAGCTTCAACTTCTTACTTACTTTCTCGCATTGAGGGAAGGCTCAGTGTCTGCCCCATAACATGAACCAGTGGGCACATGGGGCAGCCTACACGCATGCTCTCAGTCATAGTTCAGGGCCTGTGCCAGCATCAGATCTTCAAATCGTGGTTGGTAAAGTGGGACTGTAAAATGACACAACTGGAGACCAAACCAGCTGGAGAGCAGGTGGGAGGACTCTCTGGCTAAGCTAGGGGACTAAGCCACGGTTGCTGGGTGGGAATTTATCCATACAAACTCCATCACATGAGTGTCTAAATGTAGGAATACACAGAAAAGGAAATTCTAGGAAGAAAACAACACAGCAATGATATCGGCTTTAAATCTCTTTGGAAACTGTTTGCATGATCTTATTTTATTTTTGTATTTTGCTTTTCCTTATGCTCACATTGGTCTCCACACTTTGTGTGAGCCGTCAATCATCTCGTACCCCTGGGACTTCAGATGGGCTTGTGAGGCTGGAAGTGTCCCGCACCCTGTACTGGGAGCTTGCTTTCCTTTCTGCTCTTGTTGCATTGCATTGAAGACAGCGGGGCTTTCACTCGCCAGGCAGCCGTAGCAGCAGGGTGCTCTTGTGTGGGCATCTGTGCACTGTGGATCCTTCTCACACGCACATCTGGGCTCAGTGCAAGCCGGCCTTCTATCCACACCACACCACACCACACCACAGCAACACATGAAATACCTCCGATGAAACCCTGGATTAGCGTGTGCCCTGACTTTATCTTCATTGCCGATTAAGATTAATCTCTCTGGGGAGTTTTCCAGGGCTGCCTCATTCCCATGGGGTGAATCATTACACTTTTTTGGGTTGCGAATTCCATTTAACTTCCTTTGACTAAAATGGGAGTCAGGGACCCTCCTGGCCTCTGAAGAAAAGGCTCTTTTTGGCTTTCCAAAAATCTCCGTCGACAACTCATTCACATCTACAGGTTGGGAGTGGGGCACTGAAGCCTTGATCCATCTTGAAAAGCCTATGAAAGTGGGAGTGCAGGGGACCACAGGCTTGTGAGTGGGCTCTTGGTCTGAGACAGCTACAGTAAACTTCGACCTGAAGAACGATATTCTTCATACACTCCATATTGGCTTTCTTACTCATAATGATTTACTTACAACATTTTTTCTTTCTCCCTCTTTCTCTTTTTCTACATGGATATACACCATTTGTTTTCTGAACAGTTTGAGGATGAGGTATATACAACAGGAGCCTTTAATCCTAAACACTTCACTAAGGTGTTTTCTAAGAATAGGGTTACTCTCTTACATAACCACGGACAAGGTATCAGCTTCACCAATTCACATTGCTGGAATAAGTGTACCTGCTCTGCCAATACTGACTGACTCTGAAGTCTACTTCACTCGATGTTATCCTGGGTACCTTTCGCCGTCTGGTTCCAAAAGTGGGCAGGAATCAAGAGGATGGAGTACTCTTTTCAAGAAAGAGTAAGACAGCTGTCCACTGGGGAGAGAGAGAGGTCAGGCCCAGGAAGGTGAAGCACCACGGTGGGGGTTACACAGGGGTAGCAGGGGCAGGGCAGACTCGGGGACTCAGGTGGTCAGCTTTTCCGTCCGCCACAGGTGCTCCCGCAGCTCTGCAAAGCCCGGGGTCACGGAGGGGGAAGAGTGGCTGCAGGGTCCTGCCCACTGCCTCTGTGTGTTGAAGAAAAAGAAATGCCATGGCTAACAAATGCTTCAAAACTGGCCGGGAAGGAGCAAATGCAGCTCCTTGAGTCATCTCTAAATGCGCTGCCCCATTTTTTGGTGTCTTCACTTGAGAATCTGTCCTGTGCAGGAACCATCACCAGAAACTTATATCCTGAGAGGCCTCAGAAGGATCATGGAGGCCCAATCTCCTCCACCAGACATATCTTTCTTTTTGAAAAAGACTTTATTTATTTATTTTTAGAGAGGGGAAGGGAGGGAGAAAGAGAGAAACATCAGTGTGGGTTTGCCTCTTGTGCGCCCCCCACTGGGGACCTGGCCTGCAACCCAGGCCTGTGCTCTGACTGGGAATGGAACCGGTGACCCTTTGGTTCTTAGGCCTGTACTCAATCCACTGAGCCACGCCAGCCAGGGTGACCTTTCTCAAGACTACTCCTCCTCAGAGGGCTGTTGATTTTTCAGCTTCTATAAGTAGAGCTTACTCCTCGAAAACGGAAAGCCCCGCTGTCACTTCCCTACCCTGCTTACTGCCTCAAGTAGCCACCAGTCTTAGCATTTCAGGGTTTCAGCGGATGTACTCATATCTAGGTCACTCAGTTGTCTCGTGGTCTTCGTCTCACTTTACACCGAAGTCCTGATATACACCACATCTGTCACCAGTATTTCAAATGGACAGAGTCATTTACGGTCTCCTTCTAAATGTTCTAGTCTGCCCCTCCCACGGCAGCCTTATTTTCATCCTGAAACAGAGCACAAGAATTGAGGACAAAAGCCTTCTCTTTGTTAAACCCACATTATAAGCATGTTCCTTAGATTCTATTACAAAACAACCATCGGCTTTAACTGGAAACTAGAATATTTAGGGTAATTGTAGTATCAATTCATGATTACTCAACACATTTCCTCAACTTCCTTTGTGACTGACATTTTGAGTATATTACTGTAACGTTTTCTGAATAAAGTGCGTTGTCCTGAAACGAGTTTTCAGGGGGGTCTAGGCCTCCCCCGGATGCTCAGGCTTCTCGTCTATGAGCCACGTGGCTGCCAGAATACCTTTACCCTCTTCTCCAATCCTCCTTCCAGAAGCTCCCGACACTTGGATGAGGTTCCCTGGATTTGCCTTCAGCATTACTAGTAACGTGAATCAAAAACGAATGGGATTTCCACATGATTCTGGTCTGAGTTGCAAATGATTAGATTTCCCACTGAGCCCCGATGGCAGTATTACCGAGGCTTTCACTTGATGGGGCTGACTTTGTTAATAGAATTCTCTCTTCAGTTGTTTGACTATGTTAATGTTGCTAGAAGGAAAAATTGGATTTTCCTGTATGCAAGCTCTTTCCAGATTTGTGTGTGTGTGTGTGTGTGTGGGGGGGGGGTTCTCCTGAACAGATCTGCACTTTTCTTCCTTGGGAGACACTACAATTCCATATTCGTTTTCCTCCATCTAAAACCAACATCTTGCTAGGCACTCGGCCAGGAGTACTTAAACTTCGTTCCGATAAGAAGTCTCGTTGGGTATTTCTGGTCTAAGCTCTAAGACCTCTTCTCCTGCCTTCCCTCTTTGCTCTCAGCCCCTCCTTTACCATCCCTACTCAAGGCACACGCATGCGCGCACACTTCATTTATGCCTACCTTGGAACAGATCTGAGCCAATACATTCCCTGGGGGGAAACAATGGTCTCTTTTCCTATTAATGAACAGTATGTTGTTGCAGATTCATGGAGGGCTTAATTTAATAAACATGGAAAGATGAATATGCTTCTGGGATATCAAACCTCTTTAGGTTTAAAATTACTGACATAGAAGAATTATCTTCTGTAGCACCCCTCCCCCGTCCTCTCACCGCTGAGTCACCGAGGAATACAGCGCGGCAGGGGGAAAAGTCCCCTACCCTTCTGCCCTTTGACTCCATCTCCTCCATCCCCAGGTGCCGGGAAAGGCGTCAGATCTGCAGATGTGGGCAATGCCTGTGTGTGAACTAGTTCAACCTAAGGTTCTGTGGCTTAGTCCTCATCAGTAATTCGGTGGGAACCTGAAACTTTGTTGAAGGGGAAGGTATTTTGCTGGCTCAGTTAGAACTGAGTTTAGACAGCACCCAGGATACTGTGATGAGCAACTGGCTTGAGGTGAAGGCCCCCTTGGCCAGCGTGCAGAAGCGAGCCTCTCCCCCGTGGCACCCTCGCCCCCTTCCCTGGCTCTGCAGGCCGCATTCTCTGTATATCCAGCCTCACACTTTCCACTCTTGTGGGAAAAAAGAACTCGACCACAAAACAAGAATAAGAATCAGATTCAGCTGGTAAAACAGGGAGTTGACTTACCAGTATGATTTAATAGGGACCAGCCCCTAAACAGCTTCCTCTCAGGTCATGCCCTAGGCCTGAAGCTCCACTTCTCTTTGGAGCTAAGGCACCCTCAGCAATGACATCATCACATCATAAATTCCCTCACCCGGAACCCACCACAGACACTGCTAATCAATCACAGAATTCTTTCCTATTCATACTAAACACAGCCCCAGATCTCTCCCACTATGATAGTTCAAGCGGCCATGGCCACGACCAGTCACCTGAGCTGGATCCTATTTACATTCCTGGGTAAAGGCACTGAATAAGCCTGGACCCCAGCAGTCAGAATGCCAACTCTACCACTTAAAAGCAGAGTGAGTTTGGGCAAATTATCCTGTGCCTCGGTTTCATTAACTGTAAAATGAGGATAATTAGTCTCCTCCTCATATGGTTGTTGTCAATATTAAGTGGTAAGTTCTATAAAGTGTTGAGAACAGTACCTGGCCCACATCAAAAGGGATATGTATGTTTGCCATTGTTACTATTGTTCATATGCAAATGTCACAGGAAGGATGGTACAGGGTATTTGCCACTTCCCCCTTTTCATCTTGGATTAATCTTCCAGGTGGCTAGGTAATCTCCTAGCAAGGTCTTCAGGAGGGAAATAAAACCTGGCCACTAGGTCTGGGCCTTCAGAGATGCCAAGGCTGCCTGGTGAGGAGTGAAGGGCTGGGAAGCTGAGAGCACAACTGAGAGCTGAGTGCTGGGGTAGAAGAGAAGGAGGGAACATCAAAGACTTCACATTAGGGCTTTATTGAAGAACATGTGCTTTTTTCTGCTCCTTTTAAATTAAGCAAACCAAACTGCTATAGCAGAACATAGACCCCCAGGCTAAAGGGTTTCAATTGGGCCACAGATGAAAAAGGTGTGAGGTCCCCAGAGTTTGGGGTTCTACTGTGGTTGGGGGAGTGGAGTTACTGTACAGTCTTTGACTCTCGATCTGCACCAACAACCACCGCCTCGATGGTGCATCAATAAGTGTAATTACTGCCTCCGATTTATGCAGTCCAACCTGACCATCCTATTTAATTCTGCAACCTGCCTCCCCTTATTTGTTCTACTGTTTCCTCTTTCCCTCAGCTCTGATCACTTTCCAACACAGGACACTGTACAGCTGGCTGCGGGTTTCCATATCCCCCAATTCAACCAACTGCAGAAGGAAAGCAGTATTTTCAATTCATGGTTGGGAATCCACGGGTACTGAGGACCGACTTTACGCATTGTTTTATGCCATTTGGTGGGGGGGAGGTGAGCAACCACGCATCCATGGGGTGGTCCTGGAACCAGTCCCCCACAGATACCAGGGAAGACTGTAATTTACTATTTCTTACATTTATTGTTGTCTGTCTTTTCCCTGCAGGACTATAAGCAACTCAAAGGGATGGATATTTGTTTATGCTTGCTGATATATGCAGCTACTGTAATATGAAAAATACAGACTTTTACTCAAGAAGATGCAAGATACAAGAAACATTGTACATAGGACAATGACAGCTCAGTCCCCTTCAAAGTAGGTACCTTGGGACCTCAGTTTTTCCAATCACCAGCAGCTGCCCTGTCATATTTTCCTGAATCTCATCAATGTTCTGAAATCTCTTGTCTTTCAAAGGTGATTTTAGTTTTGGGAAAAGCCAGAAGTCACAGGGCACCAAATCTGGGCTGTAGTGGGGCTGAGTTACCTGAGTGATCTGTTGTTTCACCAAACAACTTTGCACAAGACATGATGTATGAGCGGGCACATTGTTGTGATGGAGCTGCCAATCACCACTTGCCCATAGCTGTGGCAGCTTCAACCAATGAAGAGCATCAAGGTAACCCTCCTTATTAATTGTTTGGCCTGGAGGGGTGTACTTGTGACCGACAACACCTATTCAATCCAAGAACACAGTTAAGATGGTCTTGATCTTGCTGTGACTTTGCCACACCTTTTTCAGGCACGGAGAACTAGGCAACTTTCATTGGGACGACTGGGCCTTTGTTTCCAGCTCACAGCCGTAGACCCGCAATGCATCTCCGGTGATGACCTTCCTAAGGAAGCCTTGTTTATTGGCAGCAGTTTAAAGCAAGTCATTAGCAACTGCAGCACGAAGTTCCTTCTGCTCTGGTAGTAGAAGCTGTGGAATGAATTTTGCCATGACACATTCCATGCCACGATTCTGTATCAAAATCTTGACACAGTAGTTTTTGGAATCCCCAGATTATCTTCTAGTTTTCACACTGTCAGTCACTGATCCTTGTTGACTGCAGCCCCTACATGTTCAAATTCTCAGGTGCTCTGCTTGTTGCAGGCCTTCCAGAACATGGGTCACTTTCAACAGATTCTCAAGCATCTCTGAAGCATTCATGCCACACTTGTGTTTGTGCTGCACTCCTTGTATCGTCCCTAAAAGCCTTTTGAATCATCTGAATAGTTCTCATGGAGGAATGTTCCAGCTTAACACAAAATTCGACGCAGATTCGTTGTTCTACTCAGTCATTTTGAATGTGACGGCCACACAGTACGCATGCTCACTTGGTGGTGCCTACCACGCCCACTGATGAGTATAGTGAAGTCATCATTGTTCACACCTGTGCATTCTCGTCCATTCTCTTTGCCTGCCAGGTCACATCCCTGTTGCACAAATTGTTGTTACTATATTAACAATGGCTGGACTTTTTCTGGACAGACCTCGTTGTATCCCTAGTACCTTGAATTGTGCTTGGTTACTAGGAGCTGCTGAATAAATATTTACTAAATAAATGAATGAATGTTGTTGGTTCTTAAATGCAGTTTTCATACTCTAAAAACACGGGGGACCCTTTAAGGCAGTAATGAGATCAGGATAACACAAAAACAAAGGATAAACATTCACACAGTTTAGTGCTCTCTAATAAAAAGTGTACTCCTATTCACTAGGTGAAAAGCTGTGAAAAGCAAACAAACCCAGAACATTAGCTCAGGAGGAAACAGACGTGTGTGTGTGTGTGTGTGTGTGTGTGTGTTTCCTCCTGAGTGAATAAACACAGATATATCTCCTTCTTCATAAGGAGAAGCCTCATGATATCGTGGGAACGTCACTGGCCTACATATAAGCAAACCTGATTGAAGACGCAGTTTGGCACCCACCAGCTGTGTGACTGTGGGCAAATCACCTTCCTCTCTGGCCTCCGTTCTCCATCCCAGTGAAGCTTAACCGAGTTCAAATATTTAATGAACTTCATCACTTCTGGCCCAAAGAAGGCATTACCCTACCTAGTCTCAATATTAAGGCGCTAAAATAGCCTACGGCCTAAATTTGATCAGTCATGGGAGAGAAAAAGCTGCATCCCCTTCCCTCCCAAGTGTGGGTGGTAGCCCCCAGGGGGATTACACCTTCACTTAGACACCCTTACTCAGCACAGTGGGCATTTACTCTGAGAGGTGAGCTTCTGAGAGCCCCTGGTCCAGCAGAGTCTAACTGCTCACCTTCAATAGCCACTTTGGAGGACCAGAATCCAGCTGCGATCTTGCCAGCACTGGGAATGAGGAAAACACCAGTAGCCAAGGTGCCTACTGAACCACTGAGCAAGGGGGTGTGCCAATGTTCTTTCAAATGGCTGAAAAAGCATCACAACAATGTGAGTGGGTTACCAGCACCATACAAAAACACACTGGGAGGATCTCTTTACTCTCGTGCATCCTTGAATATTAAACCCAGAAAAATAAATTGACTTGCTGTTTAATCCAATAGTCAATGGGAGCTTCTGTTGCATAGATTCAATTGACTTAAAACTCAAGCCATAGCCTCCGGCAAGAAACATCTAATGCTACCATGTGGGCCTGGTATTGATGCATACCATTGGCAGTTGTTTCTTCGTAACAAACAATTATCCCAAACTACCTTTGGTGGGAATGGTCAGCCCTCAAGGATCAATGTTGTTAATAATTTTTGATCTGGCTGACCGAAGAGCTGAGCACAGGCTGACTAGCTTTATGGTTCACAAGGTTCTCTAAAGGGATTAGGTTTTCACGATCCACCCCCTCCCCCCACTGTACAGGGACCTTTCTTTCCCCATTCAAACATGACAACCCGCTGCCCATTACCACGTTGTCTGCCACAGGTCACTGTGGTATCTAACCTCACCCTATCTCACAGTCCGATTACCTGCTTGCTGGCAAGTGCCTATAGTTTGCTGCCGAGTGGCAACAGGATAAATGAGGAGAGCTAGAAATTAAATTACACTGAATATGTGTTAATACCTTCCACGCAAACCACACAATCTGACTTTCTGGGGGACTCAATGAAAGCAGAGGGTCAGAAACTAAAATTTCTGAGAACTGATGTCTCCCAGTACCTGACAAGGAAACCTGCCCCCTCTCTCTTGCCCCTTCTCAGTTAGAAGAACAGCTCTCTGCTTCTTTGCATGGACGTGGCCACTCTCCTTTTCCTTTTGTTCAGGATCCTCTAGAACCTTATGAAAAACACACTGTCCACTGGTCAAAGGGTAGCCATTTTCCTGGAATTTGCATTAATCTTACCACATTATTCCCTCCCCTCTAAATGTGCAACAAACTGAAGTTTCCCTTGAGTTTCAGCTTTAGACACACCCAAGAACTCAAAGTAAAAATGATATAAGCTTAATAACAACGTCTAGGGAATCCTTTTCAAGTTCAAAGCAGATTGTAAACACTAATTAATCAGTCCCCCCTCCCAACACTGTGTGAGGTATGAACTGGCCCCATTTTATAGATGAGAACATTTAGGTGGGGAGCATCATGAATGACTTGTTCCAAGCTCCGACTGACTTTAGTCAGTGAAGGGATGAGCCATTTCAATTCCCGTGCACAGCAAGGGCTCGTGTGACTTTTCTCACTGACAAAAATCAGTGCAAACCCTGCGCCAGGGTCAGGGATCTGAGCCTAGCTTAGCTGCCTCTCTGCAGTGGTCAGAGCGTGCCTCTCGGCTCAGCATGGCTGCCGCGTGTTTCCGTCTTCAGTTTTCTGGGCAGAGGGATTGCCTTCCTCCAACACAACTGAAAGGAGCTCAGATCAAAGGCTCACCTCTGGGTCATTTGAATGCCCAAGTCCGTCTGACATCTCTCTCTAATCAGACTCCGTGAGCCACTGGCTTGAGTTTTACTAGCCTGTGAAAGTCATCTTCAATCCGTACTGCTGACTGAACCCTGGATCTGTCTGCAGCCACGGGAGACATAAGACCGGCAGGACTGGATAAGGGGAGTGCTGTTTGGCACAATGAGGTCGGAAGGCAGATGGATAGGTAGGTATGTAGGTAGGTAGGTAGAGAGAGAGAGAGACAGGCCATACATTTTGTGACCTTTTATTATATAAGCCTGTTGGCTAATCTTAGTAATCCACATGTCTTTTATAAACACCAAGTTGGTCACTGTAGAAAACTGTGCAAGGTTTCTCTCAAGACAGTCTTAGCCATGGAGCTGCTGACAACCTGATGTTCTACCTTGTCCCCATGAATTGCCTTAAGCTGGTGAGCACTGATATTCTTTCTATCAGCTAAAACATTGTGGAATGGTAAAATGAAACCCTGGAGGAACTGTCTTTGGGGTTCAAATGCACCAAGGAGATTTGCCTCAGTTCGGAGAATAGTGACAGTCAGATTTCAGCTCTCCCTCAGCAAAAACATGTGAATACGTGTTTTCTAAAGCACTTGGCGGTTTTCAACAAATGTTTATACGTCTCACGAAAGGACCTTTGGAAGCAACAATGGCTACACTTTACAGAATGCCCAGGAAGTGTGTCTGCTAAGTGGGGAGAAGGTAGGTAGAGTTGTAGCTGATCCCTAATGAATATGGGAATTTAAAGAGAAATGGGGGTGGGCGAGAGAAATGTCTGTCTTTTTACTATGCTGGGATGGAAGAGTTTTGCCAAGTGGATCTCAACCCTGGCTGCTTATCAGAACCATCTGGAGAACTTTGGGAAATTCTTACGTCTATTGCAGTCCTATTGGACTTGCTTCTCCAGGAGGAGAGCTAAGCAGGGTATTAAAACAGAGCTCCTTTAGTGATGCTGTTGTGCAAACAGGCTTGGGACGCACTGGGCTGTGAACACAGGTGAGTTACACTACCTGCCCGGGAACATGCAAGAGTGATGTTCCTTAAACAAGAACTGGGCATGGCCTCCTCCGGTAATTGCTTCCAACCAGCATCACTGTTCAATTAGTAACTTAGTTTTATGGTATCTTTCATGTGAGAAACCATCTTAGAACAAGAAATCCTTCGTTCTTATTTAAATGAACTCAAAAGAAACACAATCTGCTTGAGAGAGGAGCAGAGTTAGGGAGTAGATTACTGCCCCCAAAGTAACTTAAAATGAGAAAAGTATGTGAAACCAAACCAAACCAAACCGACACTGCTGCACCACGGTCCCTGCGGCCAGGTGTCCTCTGAGCCTGCCATGCACACACCAGTCGTACTGAGGGCCCACTGAGTGTGAGGGACTGTGCTTGACCCTAGCAGTACGGAGGTGAAGCAGATACAGTTCCTACATGCTAGGGTCATCAGTCTAGCAAGGGACAGGGTAAGTAAAAAAAAAAGGAAACGTGCTATAATAAAAGCTGATTTTTAGTTGCCTCTTTCTATGGGTCATGTAGCCTTTCAATTGCTTTCTGGTCCATTTCTAATTTCATCCTCATAACCTCCTTATTTGATGGGTTCTATCATTATATCCATTTTACAGATGGGGAAACTGAGACTTAGAGGGCTTAAGGAACTTCTTGAAGGTCACAAAACCTGTAAGAAGCAGAATTAGGTCTTTCCGACTCAGTAGGACAAGTTTATATCCCTACCTTATTCTGCTCCTTAAGTACACAAAAGGTATGTGGGTGTTCAGGCGTGTGGGGTGTTCGGGTTGGCTGGCTGTGTTGGGGTGGGGTGGGGACTTGAGCACATTATTTTCTCTTGTTAGGCCATTGCTGCTCCAAATAAGAGTGGACTCGGCACGTTGGGTGTCTGCAGCTTTCAAGATTAGTGTTAAGAAACACCCTTTCTTCCTCTTGAACTTGCACTCCCAAGCAGCCTGGGCAGCTTTATAGTCAGCAGTGCCTTTGAGGCTGGTCTCTTGAGGGGAAACACACACACACACACACACACACACAGAGACAAACACAAAGAAAACATAACCTGAACTCCTCATGATGGGGCTTAATTCTGTACCCAGGAGCCATTTATTTCGGTTCCTGGGGCAGGACACTGCTTGGCCTGCTTACCAACATGTCGGCTGCACAGAGCAGCCAGCCCTCAGACTTGGGTGCAGCTGATCATAACGCGCAGTCATCTGTTTATCCGCTAACTGTACTCCTCCCTGGCCACTGCCTCACCACAGTTCACTGAACCGAGCTCCCAAGCTCCAATACCTTGGCTGCGATGGCAAGTCACAGTTATGTAACCACTGGGCTGAGCGCCTCCCTGGAGGGGAAGCAGAGGCGGGGGAGGGGCCTGGAGCAGGAAAGCCATTATTAGTGTCATGTTAAGAAAACAGACTTTGAAATCTTCCAGAGACCTGAGCGCTTGGAACTGTTTGCTTCCCATATAGTAGTTTGTTTCCCATTCACTTCTATAATCTTCCAACCCTGTGCCTTTGAGTCTGGTCAGCTGTGCGTGGGGTGGCTGGCAAAGTGAACAGGAGAGTGAGTTTACTTAGCCATAAAATATGCCCTCTTGTAGGGCTGTTCTCTGTAGAGCGAAGTTGATGAGGAAGAATATGTGAACATTAGTGCACAGTTACAGCTAAAGAAATGTCCAAAGGTTTGCAACTATTCTTTTGCTTCTAAAGTCTTACTGTGCACAGCTGGTGAGATGGAAAGTCCGGGCGGTTGCTGGCTTCCCGGATGCTCCCCGAGTGAAACCTTCCTACAAGGACCACAGGGCAAACAAATGAGCACTCTTTCTGGCCATTGACTTTGCGGGGTCTGTTTCTTTTGCTCACGAGAGTTACGACTATCTGTCATTTTAAGTTGGAAAGCTAGTCATGTCATGTGCAGCCACTTCGTATCACAGAAATCAATTTAAGTTTTATTCATATAGACTCACCCGCAGCTGTCATGAGCCCTCCAGCTATGAGAAGTAAAGTTTCCCACCCATACTGTCCCCTCCCCATGTGGCCCTGAAACCTTTTTAATGACTAGTACCAGATAAGTGAACATGTGGGCAAACATTCAGCCCTGCTAGTAATAAAAATCGCAAATTAAAGCAACTCTGAAAAGGTGGCATTTTAGCTTTACCAAATAATGCCCTAATGATGGTCAGGCTGATATGAAACTGATAGACTAAAATGTTATAACCCTTGAGTTAAATCAGCATAATTCTTCTTGAGAGAAATAAGGCAACGTGCAATAAGAATCATAAAGATGTACTTACTCTGACCCAATAATCCTCCTCCTGGGAATTTGTGCTAAAGAAATAATACGGCAGAAGCAAAATGCTACACAAACTGAGGCGCTGTCTCTAGTGATCAAATCTAATCCCACACATATATACACAAAACTCCAGAAAAGCCCAATATTCAGTAATTAGGGATGGCTTAACAAAATACAGTATATTGACAATGGGACAGTCTGCCACTATGAAATTCCAAAAGACAGTGATGAGAACATTTAATACATAATATCGCAAGGATGATAAAATTTACTTAAACCCTTTTCTTTACTTTTTTAATATATAAAAATGTGCTTTATAGAGAATGTATCAAACAATTATTTTCCTGTTCAGATCATCTGTATAAAGGGGTGCTTATTAAAAATTTCCCAAATGAAAATAATGACATTCAGACGGTTACCGAAACCATGCTGCATCCTGGGGGAGGCTCAAGACCTTGTAGCCCTGACTTGAGTCTAAGTTAGGTCTTGGCCTTTGAGTCCCATGTTTGCAGACAACCTCAACAAAAATTGAACAAAAATTTCAAGAAAAATTGAAATTTTTCTGAAAGGGGAGACTTTGAGAGGTGCTAAAATGGGACTCCCCTCTCCCCACACCAGCCGCATTAGTGCACTTCCCCAGCGGCCCTGGGAACACGCCCTGCCAGGGTTTCAGACCCTTCCAGCTTGACAATCTGTCAGTTGCCCACCCCGAAATTAAGGAAACTCAGGTCCAAGTAACTGATCACCCTGGTTACACTAGCAAAGAAGTGAATCTCCATAGATGATGATCATCCGGTCCCATTGTTGGCTGAACTCAATGGTTTCTGGCCCAACCAAGTGCAGCCGTCCCTTCGCTCTGCATCGGCAGCTTCCCCATGTCCGTCAGAAAGCTGTGGGTGGGTCTGTGCTGTGATTTTCACTGGTTTGTGTCCAATGGGGAAAATAAGGATAATATAGTGACTTTTTATGAAGCTAAATAGATTCAAAGTAAAAGATTATTTCTTACTCTAAGATAATGTCCTTTTTAGTTTTTGGCATTAAAACTCTATTCTTTTGGAAAAAGATGATGAAAATAGGTGGACGTTATTTTTTTGTTTCTGTTATTCCTTTGCAATAAAATATAGGAACCTTGTATTGTCCCCCCCACCGCATGCTGGTGCAATCAGACCACTTCATTAAACAGGTTGGCCTTGGGTCCTCGTTAGGAGGGAGACGGAGATGCTGGACATTCTAATGAGGCCACACCGCAGGGTGTGGCAAACAGTCCTGGTCCTGGTGACTCTTCAGAATGTGCTGTGCAACTACCAGAGCTCCGCATCCACAGCTGGATTTGCCTGCCTGACCTTCCAGGTTGGGAGCATCTTTGTTCAATAACTGGGCCCTATTCATCCTTGTGTTTTTTGGTGACTAACACAGCACTGCATAAACTGTCATTGGACTAGTCTGTAGTTGGACAAAGGGAGGAAAATCTTAAGAATAGCTGTGGAATTGAGGAGAAACCTTTGAAAGTGGGCTCCAAAAACCCAGTCAGGAGCCTGGGTCAGCTACGTTCAGTTGCAGGACTTGCTTGCCCTCTCCAGTTCTAACAGTGCAGAAGTACTTCCTGCATCCTCACCCTCCAGCAGCATCCAGGCTGCGTCTCCACGTGCGGGTCCCATGAAAGTGCCTACATGTGTG
Organism: Sturnira hondurensis; assembly: GCF_014824575.4. Lineage (NCBI taxonomy): Eukaryota > Metazoa > Chordata > Mammalia > Chiroptera > Phyllostomidae > Sturnira > Sturnira hondurensis. The sequence goes on from NW_028080827.1 coordinate 14,127,414, forward strand.
TTAATCTCATTGCATTCTCTCCATCTTATTCCCTGACTAGATGCTTTTCAAATTTACATGTCACCCCCGCCCAAGTCCTGGCTGGAAGGGATAGAGAAGCAAAATGCCAGGTCCTCCCACTCAGGGCGGTGGAGGGCCAGAGGCAGCCTTCACTGTGCTTCAGCGAGAGACAAAGTCAAACACGAGCAGCATCCGTTGGCATTTACTCATGATTATTGCATTTGACAAGATAACCTGTAGCCGCTTGTACATTCATTACAGGGCTTCTGAAATGATTTTTCTTTGTCTGCTTGAACACAGGAATTTTTAATGAACAGTTTCAATGTCTGGTTTCATGCACTTGAAACATAAACATCAGTAAGTCTCTTTCTAACAGGCTTGATCTGCCGACTCTGTAGACTCCCTGCTGGAGACCAGAGACTCCAGCAGGGGGATCTGTGCGGGCTTGCAATTCATGGGCTTTCTTCCAGAGGTCAGTGACGCAGATGAGGAGGGGGAACGAACTCCCAGTCCCCCTTTCCCAGTGTTGCATAGTGTAAATTAATAAAGAGGTAAACGGAGAAGAGATTTGAATTTTAAGTGGCAGTAAGTGAGGCATGAAGGTGCAAAGAGCTGTAACTGCCAGGGCAATCCTTCGAACAAATTCATTTGCAAATCATGTCGCATGTGATGCAAAGGAACATCAGATGTTCTGCCTGTTGTGGTGTAAGAAGGTTAAGGGAGACACTCCTCGACCTTCCCAGCTGCGTCTCCCACTGCGCTTTCCTGTGTTCTGGGCTCCAGCCTTGGTAGCTTTTACCCAGTCCCTCAACTACAGATTCTTCTTCTCTCCACAGGGCCTTTGCACACGACATTCCCTTTGCCTGGTTCAGTCCTATTCCTGTTTCTGACCACCAGGAAGCATTCCTGCCTTTCATGATGAGACGAATCTCCTAGTATGTATTCTCAGCGGTGGTATCCTTCAGTGCTCTTGTTGCTGCTGTTACTTTACATTTATCTGGTGACAGTGATGGACCCTGTCTCCACGAGACTGATAGCTTTGCAGAACAGGAACTGTGCCTGCATTTGCCCCCCATCTAGTCCCCTGGCCCCTGCATGGCAGGTGCTTAGTAACTGTTTAAGTACTAACAAATGGAGTGAATGAATTTCTGACCGTGAACCTCATCGACATCTTTTTTATTTTTTAAATTATTTAATTGTTGTTCAAGTACAGTTTTCTGTCTTTTGCTCCCATCCCAGCCCACCCGCCTAGTGCTCCCCACCTCCCTTCCATTTCCACCCCCCTTAGTTTTTGTCCATGTGTCCTTTATACTAGTTCCGAAATCTTTTTTTTAATCACCTGCCTTTACAAGGCGCCCTGTAGAACAAGTTAAAAGTCACTGTTCCAGACTTCTGGGGGTTTTGTCAGCTCAGAGACCATTTCACACATAAACCATGTCATCGAGGTTGAGAGTTAGGCTGTACATGGCGGCAGAGAATCCAGGTGTGTTCTGGAGGGCACACACCACCTTGGACAAACCACTAAGCCTTCTGTCCCTCCATTTCCCCATCTGTCAAATGGTGGTAATATCAGTGTGCCCTTTGCTGAATGGTCAGAAGATAAAATCAGGTAGCAGAAATAAATCACTGTGAAAAGGTAAATACTGATACTACTTTTCACTTACAAGTGGCCACCTCCTTGGTTGCCTCTATAAAGAGACTTGGGCCTCACTAGAAAACATGGTGGGTGCAACCCTTTTGGGTGAGATGCAGCTTGGGCAGCAGGAGAGGGTTGGGCCAAGCTGGGGCACAGTCCAGCAGCAAGAGGACAGATGAGAGGGGTCCCCGCCAGGGAGCTGGGGAAGACCATCCTCCTCTGACCAGAGCCTCACACTGAGGATTGCCACGTTGAACCAGGGACACTGAACAGCTCTGTGATGGCAGAGGACCAGGGCAAGGGAGCAAAAGAGATGATTCTTCTGTAAAGCAACCCCCCTCCCCCATCGAACTCTGTATCTGAACCCTGTCCCACCTGGGTTGGGCAAACAAACAGGAAGGCCCCTCACTACCCAACTGGACCAGCCCTCACTCAGGAGCTGCTCCCTCTGGGAATCTCAGCATGTGATAACAGTTCAGCTGCCTTATGAGCAGAGATGGGGAGAGTCCTGTGCAACCACAGCGGGACCACGGCCTTTCTCAGGATCAGGTGACTCTGGAACCACTGGGTTGGGGGTTGAGTGGAACCTCATCAGTGTTTTCTGAAAAACCCAAGTCTTCCCATCAATAGTTCTCAAAATGCAATGTCATCCCATTTTGCAAATGAAAAGCAGAGTGGTTAATAAGCAAGTGCACAGAATGTCATCTAATGATGCAGAGGTAGGGAGAGGGCCATCAAATCAGACCTGACAATAACAGGGCAGAAGCGCTGGGTAACCACACAGGACTATCAAAACAGAAGGGCCTGCTACTGCTCAAGCAGCGGTTGCAAAGTTTGGGAGCTCAGGCACCCTGGCCTAGCTGAGCGACAGATGTGGCAGTCACTGAATGAGACACTGCACCAGCCCCTTTCTTATTTGTCTGGAAAGGTCCCAGTCTCTTCAGATGGTGACAGAAATCATGGAGCCATTAAATGTGGCAGTTCCTCACAACCTTTCCCTTTCAGCTGTGGCCAACACTGAGGAGAAACGGCCACAGCCAACGGTCTTTTCTGGCTGTCCCTTCATAAGGTGTGTAGTGGGTAGTGGAGCTGACATTAGTGCAGGGGTGTCCAATTCATCTTCACCAGGGGCCACATCAGCCTTACGGTTGCCTTCAAAGGGCCAAAATAATTTTAGGGCTGTATAAATGTAACTACTCCTGAAATGTTAAGGAGTTGAAATTATATTCGGCCCTTTGAAGGCAACTGCGAGGCTCATGTGGCCCCCGGTGAAAATGAATTTGAAACCTGTGCATTAGTGGCTAAGAATTTGTTCATTTACCAGAAGTACTGCTTAACTAACACAGGGGCATCCAACATTGCTTTCACTAATTCTGCAGCCTGGTATTGACCACATTCAAAGGCCAGGCCCCTGTGCTGAGAGCACAGAATGAAAAACTGATTAAGACACCCACTACAACTGCTTTCCTAGTTGGTTAGAAGGCCAGATAGACCAAAATTACAGCTGTCCTTTGGGAAGCCTCGCACTGCAATACACAAAGTATAATGGGAACTCAGGAGAAGGAAAATCTCTGCCAGGAGAGCCTAGGAAACCTTCCTGAAACAGGGTATTGATAAAGACTGGGACTTCATCAGGCATTGCAAAGACCATTCATTTATTCATTTGTTCAACATTCAACTGTGCTGGGCACCTTACCAGGTGCTGGGTATACAGCAGAGAGTGAAGCAGCCCAACTCCTACCCTGTAGAGCTCACTCTCTAGTGAGGGTGGGAGGCTCATGAAGAGTTAACCATAAATCTGGAAAGTGCTATCAGAGGAAGTACAAGGTATCTCAAGAGAGTATATCTGGGGAGCCGATGCTGTCTGGAGGCAGGAGGACCTCTGACCAGGATGTGCCATTTGACCTGAGATGGGAAGGATGCTCAGCGGTGTTTGAGGCCAAGGGGCTGGAAGTGCAGGCAGGAAGAGACTTGGAGCAGAGGAGGCAGCATGTGCATTCATTCACTCTACTGACATTTATAAAGTACCTCTGTGTTCAGCACTGTGGTCACCATGATGATCAAATCACCTCTGACCCCAAGAACCATGCGGTCTAGTGGAGGAGGCGGATGATTACAGCAGAATGTGCTACCTCCATGACTGGGCTGGGGGCGGGGGGAACGCTTCCCCATCAGAGGGAACAGTGTGTGTAAAGGCCGGGAAACAGAGCTCAGACATATTGGTCGGGGTTGGAGGTTTCTAGCTCTTTGGGTTGACTGCTGCATGGGGTCACGCTTGGCCCATCATCTCGCTCTTCCTCACTTAAGAGTGAAACTCCTTTCTCTACCAATGGCAGTGATGCCGCCCAGAGAAGAAGCCACTGCCGCCGCAGCAAATGCTGACACGTGCATTTTGCAGCGTGCTGGAATTGGCTGGCCTGGCTTGGCCTGTGCCTCCCTCCCTCCCTCCCTCCCCAGGCAGAATCCACACAATCACCAGCACCGTGAACCTGATTGCATAAACAGGGCAGCCTCCCTGCCTCCTTGGCTCCCAGCCACCTCAGTCCAGGCTCTCTGGCCACACCCACAGCCCATCCAGGCCTGCTGTCTGAGGGTCGGGGCCCCTTCNCGCTTCCCCATCAGAGGGAACAGCGTGTGTAAAGGCCGGGAAACAGAGCTCAAGACATATTGGTTGGGGTTGGAGGTTTCTAGCTCTTTCGGTTGACTGCTGCATGGGGTCACGCTTGGCCCATCATCTCGCTCTTCCTCACTTAAGAGTGAAACTCCTTTCTCTACCAATGGCAGTGATGCCTCCCAGAGAAGAAGCCACCGCCGCTGCAGCAAATGCTGACACGTGCATTTTGCAGCGTGCTGGAATTGGCTGGCCTGACTTGGCCTGTGCCTCCCTCCCTCCCTCCCTCCCCAGGCAGAATCCACACAATCACCAGCACCGTGAACCTGATTGCATAAACAGGGCAGCCTCCCTGCCTCCTTGGCTCCCAGCCACCTCAGTCCAGGCTCTCTGGCCACACCCACAGCCCATCCAGGCCTGCTGTCTGAGGGTCGGGGCCCCTTCCGGGAGAAAGGCCCCATCCTGCTTAATAACATTTTCCCTCTGCCTGTCTAATTAACTCTGTCACTGTATCTGCAGTCAGATAAAATGCTCATTTCACACCACATTAATTTTTATCAGCTGAACATTAAGCAACACAAAGCTATCTATGCTCGGTTTAATTTACATACTGACAAACCTACAAAGCATTACCCACAGTGGCTGTGAAGCAAATAAGCAGAACTGGCATCAAACAAGGCTTTTCAAAATGAAGTATTGATTTGCAAGGTTGATAATAAAGAAGGGTTGAAGGGAGATGGGAGAAGTGAGGAGCAGAAGGGTTTTTTTCCCCCTAAAGAACAATTATTGATGTAGTCAACTAATTGGAAAGGTCAGGCAGAGTGGCCCGCTGGGCTTCAGGATCCTCAAATCAGGCATGGTCTGGGCACCATCCCGCCAGTGGTGGCTCCCCAGCCCGAATGGAATACTCTCAGATAGCAAGGGCTCCCTCCCTCTCTCCCTCACACACCTTCCCTATGTCACACAGACACACATACCCTGTGACCTATCTCACCTCTACAATTCTACTCAAGTTATTTCTTCAGAAGAGTCTTCCTTCGCCTACTTCACGGTCAAGATCAGGCATCACCTCCTCTAGGAAGTCTTCCTGGATAACCTTCCTTTCTTACAAGTATGCTCCCAGAATACCCAGAAGATGGTCCACATCACACCTACCACATTGTATTTTAATAATGCACGTGTATGTCTCTTTCTCCCACTGGTTATAAGCTCTTTGTAGGGGTAGATATAGGTTTAGGATAGTGGCTGAAGCTTATGTAGGTTGGGGGACTTCTTTAAGAGAGAGAGACTTTTAAACAATCTGACTTATGCAAATAATAGAGAAAAGTATAACCATGAAAACATATTATGAGAATCCTTCCCAGGGCCTTGGAAGAAACCTGTGCAAATAAGGGATTCTGAAGTTTAAGCTTCATCACCTTTGTGGTGAGTCTACTTCTGGCCTCTTGCTCATAACAAGCATTCAACAACGTAGGCAGCATGACCTGAATGACTGTAGGAAGAGGAACTACTTTTGAGTACATTGTCCGTGACGGGCTCAGCCAGGAATTCTGGCCAGGGCAGCCTCTCACATCACAGTAGCCCAGATGGTACAGCTGCTAAGAACTGATTTCCAAGAATCAAGTCTTTCCATGTGAGAACCTATAACTGAGGGGGGAAAAGCACAGATGCCCCCAAGTGAAAAGACATGTGATTCAAACAGGTCTGTCTTTAGTCTTTGAATCACCCTTAGCATTCCTCATTTCACCCAGAACATCGGTTCTCCCACTTTTGTGAACACCGACATCACCTGCGTCCCTTGGTACACAGCAGAGTCCCTGGCCTGAAGTCCAGAGATTCTTATTTCTTTTAACTGGAGTGGGGCCCATGAACCTGCATTTTAAACACTTGTGCCCACTCATGATCCTCCCCTCCAGCGATACTGAGCTGTGCCTGGCATACAGCCTTGTGAACCTTGTAGGTGTGCAATGTGACAATTGGATACAAATTGTAAGATGATATATATTGTCAAATGTTTACCACAATAAGGGCAGTTAAAACACCCTTCACCCCACATAACTACCATTTTGTTGTTATTGTTAAGGCGAGAACATTAAAGGTCTATTCTCGCTGCAGCTCTCGAGTCTATGGTACAGCACTGCTGTCTACAGCCACCACGTTTCACAGCAGATCCCCAGAACCACCCATGATCTTGCAGCAGGTTTTCTAAGACCACATTTTGAGACACCTTAACTAAATACAAATGTTAATGTTGAAAGAGAGTATAGGCTGGGAGAACTGGCTGGGAGCTGATTGTGGGGGGCTAGTGGAGAACAATATTTCCTTTAAAAAGCTGGAAGGTGACTTAAAACACCATATGGTATCATGGCCTGAGGAAGATCGAGGACTGGCTGAGGGTGGGAAACATACACTTGGAACCTGGGGAGTAGAGGAGGCTTTAGGTGTACTCTGAACTAGCTGTGCAAACCTCAGTTTCAGAACAGCCCTTGTGTTCTGTGAATTTCAACCTGCACATACTTTGTGCTGAGTCCCTATGAAGGAGAGGAGCAGAACACCTTCTTCAGTGACAGGGGCCAAGGGAGGCTGAGTGTTCAGCTCTGCTATACCAAGTTGCAGTAGGGAGCCCTGGATAGGTAACATACAACAGTGAGGTCATAGTCGTAAATGGTTCCCCCAGAAGAAACTTCCTGGCTGGCTTCTGTTTCACAATCATGCTTGCTTGGGTTGGAAGGGATCCGTTGATTCTAGAATCACCACAAGTATTTTGCATCTAACACCAGCATGGAAGAATCTCTCATCTCAGAGACATCTGCAACCCATGGTCTCAGATGCTTCTGTTGGACCAAAAGCTTAAAAAAGGCAGGGTTATCTATTGAATAGACCATTTGTTGGTCTATTCAATGGTGTTTAGTGGGCAGAGGATGCAATAGGACCTTTGGCATGGAAAAGTCTGGCTCACTTAGAATCAGATGTGCATAACACTCACTGGGTCTGACTCTAGGCCTAGGTCATGGGCTCTGGTTCCAGTCCTGGCCCAACTGCTATGAAGCTGTGTGAGTGTGGACACATCACTCCCTGCGTCTGTTTCCTCATCTGTTATATGGATTTAATAATATTAAATATTGTACCTCACAGAGCTGTGACATGGAGCCAATGTGTTTTGAAAAATCTAAATGTACATATAAGAAGTATTGGCTTCTGGTCAATGTCTACTAATCCTACTGTGGATAACAATTAAAATACCTGCACAAGATCATTGAAAAAATTATTTGAAGATGATGGAGTGCAACCAAAAGTAAACAGAAGTCTACAAGACTAGAGAGTCTTTACCCTGAAAGAAAGGGCCTCCACTTGGTGAAATTAGTGTGGAATTTTGCTTCAGACCATTCTCTAGTCAGTTGTTGGCTCAGGATAACTTGATCCATCTGAAGATAAATCCAGGGCTGGGAGAGGTATACGGAAGTTAGGGGAGAAATTCTGGGAGGGTGGGAATGGCAGAGGGGGAGGGTCACAACTCCTGTGTATAAAATCTGCCCAAGTCCTCGGCCAACTGTTAACATATTAATATTCATGCATAAAAGAGATCTCAGAGGGTCCAATTCAAAAGCAGCAGCTGGAAGATGAAGGAATAGAAAAGACTTTAGCTGCTACTGAACACAGAGAAGGCAGAGTTGGAGTTTCAGTCCAGCCAAGTGAAGTGGCTGCTAAAAAAGTTCTCTTCAGAATCTAGGGTCTCTGCAACAATCATTTGTGTTACCTATTACTGATCAAAAGTCACCAGACATGCAAAGAAAGTACAATTTAACTCATATTCAAGAAAAGAAAAGCAGTCAAAACACCCCTCAGAATACTCAGATGATGCATTTAGCAGATAAGGACTGTAAAGAAGACACTATAAATATGTTTAAGGTGTCAAAATAAATAGATACATAGAGAATGAACAGATATGGAACCTGTGTGAGGCACAAGCTATAAAAATTAACCAGATTGAAATCCCACTATTGAAAAGAAAAATGACTACAATGAAAAAAATTATTACACAAGCCATTGGAGGGCAATTAAAGGGTGATTGGAGATGGCAGAAGAATATCAGTGCACTTGAACATGGACCAGTAGGAAGTACCAATCTAAAAAACAGAGAGTGAAAAATTGAAGAAAAGTAAACAGACTCTTGGAGATCTGAGCATCACAGCCCATCAAAGTATGTAAAATACATGAAATTAAATTCTCAGAAGGACAAGAGAGAGAGGATGGACAGAAACCACATTTGAATGAATGGCTGAAAAGTTCCCAAATGTGGTGAAAGATATTAACTTAGAAATCCAAGAACTTCAAGACACCTGAGCTGGATAAGTGCAAAGAAAACTGTATCGTGGCACAGCAGAGTCAGTTTTCTGAAAGTTATAAATAAAGAGGAAAGCTTGAAAGCAGCCAGAGAAAAACACCTATGACATATGGGGAAACAACAGTATGAGTGACGGCCAACTTCTCTCCAGAAACAACAAAGGCCAGAAGATGATGGAATTACATGTTTAAGGTACAGAAAGAAAAAATAGCAAAATCATAATCCTATATTCTGTATTAAAGGCAAAATGAAGTTATTTTCAGATAAATTAAAACTGAGATTCATTACCAGGTGACCTACACTAAAAGAAATGCTAAAGGAAGTTCCTCAGTTTGAAGGAAAATAACACCAAATGGTAATTCAGATCTGCAGGAAGAAATGAGGATCACTGAAAAAATTTTTTTCAATGGGAACATTTATTAATTTTTCTTGTGAATAGCAAATTTATCCACATAATTGTACTTTACCCTAGATTAAATGACACATGATCTCTAAAGTCATTAAATCCTATAAATTCTAGTCTTTTCAACTTCTTCACTACCTACCCCCACCCCCACCCCCCCAAAAAAAGAGAAAAGAAAACTTGATTTTATTAATTAGCTGCGTGATCTTTGGCAAAAAGTTGATTTATTTGTGCATTGTTTTTCAATGTATAAATGCAAAGATGGACTAAATCTTCTAAGTTCCTTTTGCCCTGAACATACTGTGATTTTATGACTCAACTGAAACAGTATGTTAGTAATAGTCTCCATTTAATTCTTTACTAATATTTATATTTCCATCACTATAGTTAAGGTATTTGAGTTTTATTCTTAATGATCAGACAAACTCATTAGGTTCACCCAAGAACTAATGAGCCTCAGAAGCTTCTTAGATACACTAAAACCTTTCGTGCCTTACGACTGAAAAATAATGAAAACCACACTCCCATTGCTAAAGAAGTCAAAGTCATAGTTATCTTGAACACTGAGGAGCCACACAAAGCCACATTGAAATGTGCTTAGCTGCCCATGGAAGTTCACTGTGTAAGTCTTGCGTCGTGTGAAGCAGAGACTAGGGAAGCAATGGGACCCTAAGGAGTAGGGGCAGTTCATTAAAATTCAGTGTATCCATGTTCCACAGGTGGGGGAGAATCTGCAGAAAGTTCAAGAGCTCTCCGGTGATTTGGCACAGATGGACGGAAGCCAGGCTAGACTCCACAGGTAGGCCACCACGCTCTGGGAGGCTGCCCCTGTGGTGGCCTTCCTCAGTTAGGATGCTCTGTGACATTTGAGCTGGGGAAACTTTCCCCGCTGCCTCAGTGCCTCTGAGACTCTGTTGGACTAAGCAAGCCCTTGGAGGTTCTCCAGTGATTTGGTAGACTCCAGAACTGGCCCTTTGATGACCTTGGTCCTAGCTGCCTATCCCAAGTGGTGGGAGAAGGCAGACTAATTTGGCCCCTTTATTGGAAGTACAATAGCTTTATGATTCTGCTGAGTGCAGTGTGTTCAGTTGTTCCTTTTCTCCTCAGAAAACATTCACTGTGAATAAATAACGTGTTGTTTGAAAACAGGTCTACTTAAAATGCCACATTAATATAATTATTTATAAATACTGGCATAAATGAAATAAAGGTCTGACTAAAACAGAAAACTTCAAAGCCTAACACCATCGCTTTAATGAACAGAGCAGAGAAATGCTGAATAATTTTCTGCCTATTCCATGACATTCTTGATAAGCCTTTCTTCCCTCCTACACACACATTCCAGGTTAAATTTTCCTTTTTTAATTTGCTCCAACTTCCCAATTCATAGCAAGTAATGTGGTATACACATCATTTGTGTTTTTGAATGGCTCCTGGACAGATTTGAACTTGTCACCTCAAGACCATTACAACTGCTTTTAAGCTATCCTTTGGGGGAAAACGAACAACAACAAAACCCGACGGGAAAATTCTGGATACACAGTCAGTGAGCCAAGCCTGCTTTCCAATTTCCAACGCTCCACTGATGGCAGAGGCAACTGAGTCACAGATGCTCCTGTGAGCTGCCTGAGGGTTCCTGACAGCAAAATCCAATGTATTTTCAAAATGGCAACCAGAACCACCTAGGCCATTGGCTACTGGTTGTCAAATAACAGTACTTGATTCTACTTATATTCTGCCATTTAATTAAAGCAGAGTGAGACCACCTGGCCTCCTTCCCCGCTTTCTGTTAAGATGGGTGCTTGGGCCCATCTGCCCATGTCCCTGAGTTCACTGCAAACAAGCTGCTTAGACCTGGAGTTCTTCTGCTTTTGTACCTTGAGTGCTTCAATGAAGCAAATGTGGGAAATGCGAGGTGGCGAGAGTGCTCTCAGAGAGGCGTTCGTCTAAAACCAACCCCTGGACCGTGACACCCCCTCTACTGCTTGGCAACCACGTAAAGAGTCTCAAAGAAACACTGCCATTAGCGTCAGAATTTATAATCTATTACCATTTTGGCATGCATATCCTGGGGTGACAGCAGCGGTCCAAAATCCCCGCCCGCTCAAGTCTTCCAGCTCAGGAATCAGAGCAAAGAATGCTTACCTCTAAAGAGCCAACCTGGATTTTGTGGCTGGTAATGGGGACAGGTATAAAGAGAACTCAAAATGGCACCCCCATGTCGGCACTCACCAGGGACAACAGTTCAGGGTCTGCAGGCGGCAGCACCCGGCCCATTACTCCTGCATTCGCTACAAACAGCAGCAGCAGCAGCAGGAGCAGGAGCAGTGACAAAACCTCAGCCCCAGGTGATTTGCTTGACATACACACTTGGCTTCTACACTCTTCTTATGCCCTGTCTCAGAAAGGTGTCCAAATCCCAGGAGTGGCTGTTTTTTTTTTAGTTAAAACTTGACACCCGTTTAGACTGGAAGCTCCCTGAGGGATGGCTCAGTCCTTTGACCTTTTTTTCCAAGGTACACAGTATTTTCCTCTAGGGTTTTGTTGTTGTTTTTCCCCAAAGGATAGCATAGTATAGGCATCTTACCTGTTGGTACAGTAATGACATAGAATCTGGAGCAGCCCCTGAAGCAGCCACTGAATGCTTAAGACTGAAACTCAAGAGGGCTTACTTCCTCCCCTCCTTCCACAGTGAGCCAGCCAGAAATGACTGTTTTGGCTTTTTTTGTCATCCTCAATCTATGGGAGGAGACCTTCTTAATAACCACTTCCCATGTATATCAATTCCCCTCACTTGGACCCCCCATCCTTCCTTCTCCTCCAGCCCTACTTATGTGAAGGTGCCCTGTAGACTGTAAGCCACTGTACCATAAATGGAACACTATTTAGGGCAATATATTATAGTGGAAATAGCTCTGGGCAATTACCGAAATGGTCCTGTGCCTTGGTTTCTTCAGCTTTAAAATGGGGATAGTAATCCCTGACGTCTGGCCTACATCGGAGGCATATTGTGAGTACCAAATGTTTAACGCCTATGGAAATATCATCATCATCACCACAGTATTTTTCTAACCTCTGCATCCTCAAAGCAGGAAGTGTAAAATGAACCTGTGGTTTGTGACGGAGTGGAAAGAAGCCTTGGGAACAGGAGTGAGCCTGGGTCTGGCTGTGGTGCTGCCCCCTCTCATCCTGTGCGCTGGACAAGGCTCCTCTGGCTCTCTGCCTCTCCACGCCATGGAGAGTGGTGGTCTAGCTCCAGTGGGACACACCGACTTCAAGGTCTGTCTGAAAAAAGTCCAGCCACTGTTAACATAATGACAACAGTTTCCAGGACATTGATGTAACCTTGCAGCTGGGGAGAGTGGGCTGGAAGGCACATACCTGAACAATGATGAATTCACTGTACTGGTCAGTGGGAGCAGAAGACGTCAGTAGAGTGAGTGTGTGTACTGTGTGGCTGTTCCATTCAAAATGACTGAGGGAGTAGAACAACGCATCTGCATTAGATCTTGTGCTAAGCTTGAACATTCCTGCGTGGAAACTAAGCGGATGGTTCAGAAGGCCACAGCTATGGGCAACTGGTGATTGGCAGCTTCATCATGACAATGTGCCCGCTCATGCATCATGTCTCGTGCAGAGTTTTTTTGTGAAACATCAAATCACCCAGGTGACTCAGTCCCCCTACAGCCCAGATTTGGTGCCCTGAGACTTTTGGATTTTCCCCGAACTAAAATCTCCTTTGAAAGGGAAGAGATTTCAGACCACTGATGAGATTCAGGAAAATATGATGGGATAGCCATGGCAATTATAACTGTGTGAGGTTCCAAGATACCTACTTTGAAGGGGACTGAGGTGTCATTGTCCTATGCACAATGTTTCTTGTATCTTGTATTTTCTTCAACAAATGTCTCTTTTTTCATATTACCCAGTATATGGCTGAATACCTTCTGAACAAACCTTGTATTTAAACTGGATGGGACTCCACAAGCTCACGAACTAAGTGAGCTCTCAATATTCTGATGCACACTGCAACCCTGGAGGTAACCCTTTCAACTTCCTAAAATGCAGGAGCCCAATTCTCAACTTGAGGGACACAATGAGGACTCAGTGAGAAAGGCTGAGCTGGGCTACGGGCAGTGGTTTGGCCTGTACAAGCTTCCTACTGCTGAAATATTTAAACTGTTTTGAGAAACAAATCCCTTCCAGAGAAAGCCAGACAGAGACCATTTCATGCCCACCAGAATGAGAATTAAATAGAACAAAGCAAAATAAGTGTTGGCAAAGAAGTGGAGAAATTGCAGCCCTCATACACTGACGGTGGGAATGTAAACGGTGCAGCCACTTTGGAAGAGAGTCGGGTGGTTCCTCAGTAAGTTAAAATAGAATTATTATCCTATAACCCAGAAGCTCTACTCCTAGGTGTATATCCCTCAAAACTGAAAGCAGTTGTTCCAACAAAAACTTTTATACAAATCTCACAGAAGCCCTATTCAAAATCAGTAAAAGGGGAAACAACCTTTTGTCTATCACTAATGAATGAATGAACACAATCTGGAAAATCCATATAATAGAATATTATTTGGCCGCACACACACACACAAGGAATGAAAGACTGACACATGCTACAACATGGATGAACCTTGAAAACATTATGCTAAGTGAAAGAAACTAGACACAAAAGAACACATAATGGATGATGCCATTTACATGAATACCCCCAATAGGTAAATGCATGAACACAGAAAGCAGACCAGTGGTCGTCAGGGGCTGGAAATGGTGAATGACCGTTCCCTGAGAAGGGGACTCCTCCTGGGGAGATGAAAGCGTTCTGGCACTAGATAGCGGTGATGGATGCACAACTCTGCGAATGTGCTAAATGCCACTGAATTGTACAGTTTAAAATGGCTATGATGGCAAATGTTATATGTATCAAGCCACAATTAAAAATAAAAAGAAAGCCGGACAATGAGGTGCAGCTTCCAGAACCATCTCTGCTGCACTGTGCCGCCTTTCCAAGAGCCTGGCTTGTTGGCTTAATTGAGAAATTATTCTTAATAAGTCCCAAGGAGCCACAGGTCTCTTCCTTACAAACGGGAAACAATCGTATCTCATGGCAGCTCATTACACATTCTTTTGATACCATGAGTTGTTTTAAAGCCGTGAAATTAGTTCTGGCAGAGTTTACAGAAAAACACCCATGAGATGAGCCTGAATGAGTTATGTAAGACTCCTCCCACTCCGTGCACGAGATGTTAACTCCTTACTGGCCCAGCCAAGGACACCGGTGTCATGTATACAGTAGTGGCACTCTGGTTTCCACCGAGGCCAGCACGTGGTCGACAGGAAGGCGCAGTCATCTGCATGTGGGTTTGGATGGGCCTAGCAAGCAACTGCTAGGTCTCCCCTTTCCACTTGGGGCTGTGGAGACTCCAGAAGGGTGAAGGGACTTGCCTACACAGACTGGTTTCACTAAAAGATGCAGTCCTTTCCCCGGGAGCTAGGCTGACACTTCGCTGTGGTGTGCTGAAGGCTTAGAACCCACCGAGCACCTACAACCCCCCTGTTCCATAGCTGGGCCATAGGACCAGCCCCAGCCCAACCAAGAGAATACCTACTTGGATCCATTGAGCTTGAACTCTGGCATTGTGACACAAGTTACAAAAGTTTTCACCTGACAATAGTCACTAAATCAATGACTATATCTAAAAAAACCCCAAACCCTTACTTAACTCATGAGCCCCAAACAAGGTGCTGAGCTAATGTGCTCTCTGGCTCTTCCTCCTCTCCTTATACATACACCGCCCCCCAACACACACTTCACCTTGAGTATACCTACAAAAATAAATCTAAATATATATGGAATATTTCACAGACAAAATGAAATACCTCAATATTTCATTTATTCAGAAAATAGCAAAAAAAAAAAAAAGGAAGACAAGTTTAAAAAAAAAAACCCGCTCCAGGTGTGTCTCATAGATTAAGTACCTAAACCTTTAGGACTATATTCAGAGTCCATGAACTCTTATTTTATGAAAAGAAACAACAAGCTTAGTTGTCTGTTTTTTAAGCCCCAAACATGGGCTCCTTAGAAGGACAGGGACCCTGAAGGTTGCTGTACCCTGACTACAGCAACATGTGATTACTGACCCCCAAGGCAGGAAAATCCAAAAGGACGAAAAGCAAGCAGAAGTAATAAAAAATCCAACAGCCTGGAGCCACGGGAAGTTCCGGCACAGCGCACCCACCCTAACAGGCCGGCATGACAGCTTGCAGGGGACACAGGTGGAAGAGGCAGCCTGACCCACGTTGGAAGGCCAGACTTGGCCACTTATTTGCTGTGCCATCTTGGGTATATTTCTTCCCCTCTCTTACTCCTAGTTTCTTCCTATAAAGGAATAACACAACCCCACTTGAGAGTGGGACGAGGCATATCAACCTTACAGGGTTATTGTGAAAATGAGATGATTTATGTAATGAGTTAACAAAGGCATCTAGTTATTGCTCAATAAAGGAATTTTTTTTAAGACCTAAGGACATCGGGGTATCGTGGCGTGGTCTGGTTATTCACGTTCTCCATGAAAACTCTGAGTCACACGGAGAGTGTTAACATGCAGTCTGTGTGTTCTCAGGCAGAAGGCAGGGGCCTTCCTTCCAACAAAACGCTTCGTCCCTCCCCCGTGCCCCCAGGACCCTGGCTCCTCAGGCCTCCATCACTTTATGCTCATCTCTGCTCAGACTCTCTTCAAAATATACTTTTTGGTAACTATTCTTCGTAAATTATCCAATTAACTAATTATCTCATAAACTAATTTATTCTAAAGTATCAGTGTTTGGTAACAGCAAAGCAGACTTTTTGTGGGTATCAGTTAGTGAGGGGCACTGCCCTCAGCCACAGGACTATATCTCTAATAGTGACCCTTCAGCAAAGGGACGTCCTCTCAATCACACCTTGTAAGTGGTGTCTTACCACACGCATCCTGGGATGCTAAGAGAACCCACGCACTTGCTGTGGAAGATAACCTGGTGCTCCCAGTCAGAGTCAGAGGGTGACAGGTAGCCATTATAGCTTAAAACATTATAGCACCCCTTCCGAGTGATTCAGTCACTTATTTATTTATATTCTGTATTGGTCCAAAAATATTGGGGGGGGGGCTGCTGAGTTACTAAACGTAACATGTTCTTATGCCAATACGATCCCACCAGCAATGTATTAAACTGAGTTTGTCATTATGCTTTCATGCTAACATGCTCTCTCTAAGAAGTAGCACTCACTTCTTTTCCCTTTCTCACTTTCCTCTGCATTCTGATGTTCTTTTAAACACCCATGTGCTGGAGGTTGCAACAGCACAGAGGGAGATAAGGAAGGAGTAGCACAGGAGGAGACAAATGGCTGAGGCTTCTTAGAATTTATCAAGCTATGTATATTGGACATCTCTGCCTTCTTGTCTCTCTCTTGCTCTCTGTCTCTTGGCACCTCTCTCTGTGTCTCTCTATTTAAAACAATAACAGGAATGTCATTAGGATCAAATAGAAAATATTAATTAGTTCTCAACTGCCCAATGATGAGGCCTCTGGTTTTTTAAGGAGGACAGGAGTCGTGCCTGTTTTGTTCTAGTCTAATTCCAACACGAGCCCATCCCCAGCACCAGTTCTGCGAATCTCCTCTCAACCCTGTGCACAGAGGCATTTTTACTGGTTGCCTGAAATTGACTGTAATGGGCAAGTTTGTGCCAAAGAAGTTAGCAAACACTATAAATCAGGGCCATTTCCCCCCTAGACATTTATCAGCTCACCACTGATAATAAGTATTCCACAAATATTTGTTAAATAAACAAAGGAAGAATGATGAGCTGTTCCCTTTCATTTGGCCAATTCCAACATCTCTCTGACTTTACTCATAGCAAACTCTCTGTAGGTTCTTCTTGACAACACGCTGACAAGCCTTAGGATTTAGTTATGAAGCAGAGAAAGAAATGCCAGGAAGACAAATTTAAAACAAAATTTCTCTTTGGTAAGACAGCCTCTGACTCAGCTCTAGTGGAAAGTATCGACCTCATAAACCCACAAAGTAGGGGTGAAGATTTCACATCATTTCTCATTTCTTTTGATGTTAAAAGGAGAACCATATTAAATGCTGGGACAGGGGTGTGAGAAGAAGTGTGTTGGGCTCAGAGTGAACAGTCAGTACAGCAGCCTCCTCTCTGTGACCTCCGGGAGCCGGGGACTTTTTCCCAGCACAGGCTTCCTTGGTATTGAGCAGTAAATGACACCTCTGCCTAGTTTACAGGATACCCCTCTCCCCTCCACTAGGAGCTCATGTTCATCCTCCTGGACCCAGTTCTCCCGTCCCCGTTCCCTCTGCTGCTCTGACAAAGCCAGTTTACCTCCTTCAGGAGAAGGGGGCTTGCTCCTTGGCATGCAGGTCTCTCGGCCCATCATTCCTGTCTCGAACCAGCATTTATTATGCTTGCTTCCAGCATTCATGATACATTATATTTGTTAGCTGCTTATAGATTGCCCCCCCCACCCCAGCCTCTGTCACTGTGTGACCTCCTTAAGAGCAAAGGTCACACCGAGGCTGCATGTCCAATACTTTTCAAGGTGCTTAGCACATAGTAGTTGACCACTGTCTGTTTTTGGAAGTGAACCACTGAAAAGTAGTAGTGGAAGGGCTGTTAAACTGTTAACATAATATATACAATGTAAAGGGTTATTATCAAGGGAAGACCACCGAAAGGGTGGCACACCGCTGCCAAGCCCTAGGAACAGCCTTTGCCCGCGCAGACCCTATTCTGGCATTTAATCACAGAGCTGTTAGAGTAGATCTGTGCACACCTGGAGGACGTGTGTGCAAAGGATCAATTAGGAACTGCAGAAAGCACTCTTCCAAATAGTGGCCTCCTCCTTCTCCTCTCAGCCTGTTCCAGTAGCTTTATTCCAGGATTCTGAACCCTCCCTGCCCACAGGGCTCAGAGGTAAGAACATTACATAAGGAACGAATGCTGCCTTCATTTGTTTTAATAAAAGAAACAGCCCATTTAAAGGAACACAGACTTCAGTGGCTCAAATATTTCAGAATGTGAATATGACCCAGAGGCTTGGGCATACAGAACAGCTGTCTTGAGAATGACCGTTTTTTCCTATTTAAAACATTCTGGAAAATTGCTCCACATCCTCGTGCCAAAAAGAAAAAATGAAAAACATAAGGGCTATTCGGAATGTCTCTTCATCTTACAAATGACTTTAATGCATAACGTTATAAAGACATGAAACTCTCTGGCCTCAAATGCCCCTGATACAGTCGTCCAAAAGCCCAGGAGAGGCAGCCTACCACAGTGTGGAATCTGTGACCCTTGCAAAGAAAACTCACCATTTCCGATAAGTTTCAGAGTTGTTCACGGCTTTCTTAATTTTCAGGCATTTTCTAACAAAACATAAGCATGCTGGTTGGGGTAATATCTTAACTGTCTTATAGCATAAAACGATAAAGATGATGATGGTGGTGGTGGTGGTGGTGGTGGAGGTGCATCTCAGTGTAAACTGGTTTTATTGGATACAGCAACCATATTAGCTAGATAGGCAGTGAATGCTGATGTTACAAAATGTGGAGATGAAGGCTGAGAGGTGCCGTGGCTGGCTCCAGATCTGAGTGCTGGACAGTGGGTGACCTTGTGGCAGAACCCAGAGCTCTTGCAGGATGACTGGTAGAAGTGGGTTGGGGTGGGGAGTCTAATAAAGAGGAATAGCACTGTAAGTGGACAGGATTTGGAAGAGCACAAGCGTTGGAATCAGACCTGATTCTGCATCTGGGCCCTCCCAAGGATAGGTTTTGTGATCATGCGCCAACTAAGTTCTCTCTGGCCACAGTTTCCTCATCTGAAAATTCAAATAATGACTCAAAAACTGTGGTTCCCTGGCCAGGTAGCTCAGTTGGTTGGAGCGTCATCCTAATATGCCAAGGTTGCAGGTTTGATCCACCACCAGGACACACACAAAGATCAGCCAATGAACGCATGAATGAGTCCAACAGCAAATGGGTGTTTCTCTTTCTCTCAAATCCATAAATAAACCATTTAAAAGTTGTTTTGAGGATAAAGTGGGGGTGGGGCAGATAAAGTATATGGTAGAGTTCCAAAAAATGGTAGTCACCGCTTTTTCTCATTATTTATAGCTTTATACAGGGCTCTTGGCCCTATAAAGGGGCTAATTTCATCTATTCTTTGGGACTCTACCTGTACGGGAATTCCTCCAAAACTTTCATGAGGACCTTCTCCCTTTTTCTCCTTTAGGGGCTGAGCGAATGACAAACACCAAGTTCTGATATGGCTTCCCATGTTCAGCAGGAACAACCATGCCTATGAAAGCAGTCTGTGTGTGTGTGTGTGTATGTGTGTGTGTGTGTTTGTGTGTGTGTCGAGCCTAGTTGCCTATTCTTCCACTCTCCTCTACTTTTGAAATGACATTCACCTGTTATTGACAAACCATCTTTGTCTTTTTCACATACTTCTTTGTGGGCAGACAGAGAAGAAAATCTTTGCCCAAATTCAATAAGGCAGGAAATCAATTAAGGTGTTCATTTTCTGCTTAGCCTCAAAAGACAAGATGATGAGAAACAGCCTAAGTAAAGGAAATGTACACAGATTCCTGGAGGTTTCATTCTGGGTTCTATGTTCTGGAAAATAGGAAATAAAAATAAAAAGCCTTACATTTCCTATTTAAAATGTAAATGCTATTTTCTTTTAAATTTACAAATCCCCTCCACTCTATTTTGATTAATATAGATGACTCTGACAGAGGAGAGATGCCTCAATTTTAAAAAGACAGTCCTAAACCTAACAGGTTGGTTTTAAATGGCTACATTTAAGTATTTCTTTCTCTGTTCATTTCCAAACCTGAGCCATAAATCACCCTCATGAACACAATGGCCTGTGCCTATAGCCATTTATCATTTGGATAATGTCACCTGTTCAGGTGTGCATTAATTTCTGCCTCAAATTAGAACTCTGGTTGGCTGAAATCTTCCCTCTCATCTGCACATCCCAAGCAAGAGCCCCGTAGGACCGACCGTGCACAGCCCAGGGCAGGGGAGAGCCTTTGCAGTTCTCCCTCTCCGGAGGAGGGAGGGACCGGTGGAAATACAGCTGGGCCCCAACAGCTCTGTCTAGTTTACTGCTCAGCTTCTTCATGTTCATTATCCAAGGAAGCAACCTATTATGAAATGTTCAACAATTTCAGCCCAAAGGGGAGGGCCATGCCTGTAGCACGCATGTCAGCTTTTGTTGCTGCGAGAAAAGACGAGGTTTTAAAAAGGAACGAGATGGAGGCGTATGGAGCCCATCAGACAGCATCTCAGAGTGGCGGTTGGGAACTGGGAGTCCCTGTTTTGCTGCTAAGTGGGGGTCACCTTGGTCAGGTCATATCTTTCTGAGCCTCGGTTTCCTTAGCAGTAAAACAAAAGATCTCCAAGATCTTTCTTCTCTCACATTCCATGACTCGAATTCAAGAGGAAGTAGTCCATGGTTTATTACTATTTAAACCCCCACGAAGCACAGTTTCCTCCAAAATAGATAGGGTCCAGACTACTGCAAGTTT
Source organism: Sturnira hondurensis (assembly GCF_014824575.4). Lineage (NCBI taxonomy): Eukaryota > Metazoa > Chordata > Mammalia > Chiroptera > Phyllostomidae > Sturnira > Sturnira hondurensis. The sequence goes on from NW_028080827.1 coordinate 14,148,001, forward strand.
CTGATCCATGATATGGAGAGCTGTTTCTTACACATCTGAGTGGGGAAACCTGTACTTGTTTGGTCTTCTTTTCTATCTCCACCCTTTCCTTCTCTCTTTTTTCCTTCTCTGTGCTTCACTGTCTCTCTTTTCCACATACCTCAGCAACAGAGAAAACACTATCTGGAACTAGAGTTAATATTAATGAACACTGAAGATGGGTTAGCTCTGTTGTAGATATTATGTCCTAAATTTTAATAAAACTATCTCATTTAATGCTCCATACAACCCAAGGAGGCCCACATTAACCTTCTCCACTTGACAAATGAGGCAACTGTGGCACAGAGAGGTAACTGGCCCAAGATCTCACAGGGAACAGTAGAATACAAGTCTGAAGCCAGGGTCACCTGACCTTCAAATAAGTGCTATGTCTATAGTGCTGAAGTGAGCAAGTTCATGAATCAGAAGCCTTTAAAATGTTGTTTGGTAAGTTTCATTGCTTAAGCTCCACTGTAGCCAAAGGGGATTACCAATATTTTTTTAATTTCCACAAAAGAGAGGGGTGTGACTATAAAATTACATATGCATGAGAGTAAGCAACTGATTTCAAGAGACACATACACACAAAAACCAATCTTGTTGAATTTTGGCCAGGGTTTGTAAATTTGAATTGTAAATTCAGAGATCCCAGCTCAGTTTATTTCTCTTCACAAGCCTGTGATCACAGCCCTTAAATTAAAATAGTCTCTCCTTTTCACCCAAAGGAACCTAAAATCCGAGTTTGTTCATTGTTATTTTTTAATGACCTCTTTATATATGTAGTTTTGAAAATTATTTCCTCATCATCCAAGTAATGGAAGAGAAAATGTCTTCCCAGCCACAGTTTTTTAAATGCGCCAGTTTTGTTGAGGGCGTGAAAACTGTGGCAATCCCATGGATGGAGTCCTGAGCACACAGGGTGGTGAATCACTGCTTCCACCAGTCACTTCCTCAATTTGCAGCCCAAGATGTCCCAAGCTCCTCTCTGCTACCTCCTCCCCCCACATGCAGCGTGCCCTCTCACCATGACACCACTCTCCCCTGACAAGCAAGGGAACACCTGCCAGAGGGTGACTTCACCCTACCAATCACTCTGACAACAGCCCAAAAAAAACCATGTCATTTAAACCACAAACAACAATCCAACAGGGCTTGGAAACTGGGAGTGATAGAAAAGAAGAGAGAGAGAATACGCACTGTGAAAACACAATCAGCCATGCATGGACTTGGGAAGTGTAGAGAAACAGAGAGAGACAGCATGGCTAGAGGGAGGGGTAAAGAGTCAGAAAGAACTGGGTTTGAGTTCTGCATTTCTGTGAACGGAGGATGCCACCTTAGGAAAGCTACTTACTCTCTCTCATCCTGTTTTCTTATTTGTAGGATGGAATTAATAAGAGGATCCCACTCACAGGGTTGCGAGATTCTGAGTAGTTATGTAAAACACATAGCACTCAATTCATGTTTGCTGATTCATACTGCATTATTAACATAGGATTGTATGGTAAGTTGCTTTCCTTGCACATTAGAGGCCAATGTGCCCTTCTCATTTAGCAAACTGCTCCCTACACCATTAACAAGGATGTGAAAGAGGCCTGGATTCCAGTCCTGGTTTTGCCTTTGACCAGATGAGGGACTTGAGGCAATGCCTTCACTTGATGTCAGTTTCCCATTCTGTCAAATCAGTGTGATTGTCTCTAACATGGTGTTCTTACCTATACCTGTTGTTCAATACTGAGCTGTCAACACAGGTGACAAAGCTTTACAAGTTAGGTGTCCAGGAACCTCTCCTTTGGAGCATGGGGACCTGTCCAGGCCTGCCCCTCCTCCAGGAATGCCGAGGGCAGACGGGGCAGGACCGGCGCCTGGGAGTTCTGTGTGAAGCCTTTCCTGAGTGGTCCAGCCAATTCCACAGCATCTCTAATAAGCATTTTAGGCAGTGACGTGCTGCTTTGAAATTTTTCCTTTTAGTAGGAAAGTCAGAACTGTCAGAAGGAGTCTAACTCTTCTGCTTTTGATGTCTTAGTAAGAACCCAAGAGGGAAAAAATGCAAGGGGTTTAAAAAACAGAAACAAAAACTCCGGGGACAGAGCAAAATCCCTGTTCTAATGGATGGCTGGCCCGCGTGCCTCACCAAAAAGCACCCAGCATAATGCACCCCCTATCAGCCCTGTGTGAAGGTGTCTATATATCCACCCAAGAGAGAGCGGCCCCAGATCAACTCTGGGCCAGACCAGAAGAGACTAGTTCAAACATCTCTTGCCATGCTTTCTGGAATGCCATTCTTTTAATTCGACACAAGATCTCTCATCGCTACTGCTGGCGGGGACTTTTAGATTGCCTTTACAGCGCCCTCTCCCAGGGAGTTGCCGTGGTAATGAGAATACTAGCACCTCCTGGTATCTTAAAGGCTTTACAGTTCCACAAAATGCTCCCTTCTCCACACTCCATCGATCCCACAGCAATGTTACCCACAGGCAAAGCTGCAGTATTATCCCCATTTCACAGATGAAAAAACAACCAATGTGTTTAGTGAGATTAAGGACCAGCAGGTCAGGGCTGACTCCCTCCACCGCAGGGAGCACACATGCACATGCAAAAAGGAGAAAAGTGGGGTCTTGAGGGTGTCACAAAAAAGCACCTTGGGCTAAGTGTGAGAGGGGTCTGGCTTCAGTTTTGATTCTGCTCCGAGCCAGGGGAACACGGGCAAGTTCTTGCCTTCTTTGTAGGGAGGTTCTGGTCTATTAAACAATGCCCTTCAACTCTAAATTCTATAACAAATTTCACGCCTCCTTGGAATGACCAAACTGACATCAGGTTTGGATTGGTAAATCATACGTAATAGCGGCCTGAACTACAGCCATCAGTGGACGTGTGCGCAATTTGTTCCATTTCTGTCTTTTAAAAAATTCATGTTTAAAAGTTATATCTACATATTATTTAAAGAGACAAATAACTCTAGAAAGCTTTGTAGAGAAACCAAGAGTCCCCTCCCTCTGTTTCTCATGCCCCAAGGGCAACCACTTTTAACTCCTTTAGCTGATTCTTTTGATATTTACTTCCATATCTTCAAATAACATGTTTATGTAACGACTTCTTGACTTCAGTTTTAGGCTTTATCTATTGACCTTCCGGGACAGAAGATGAGGTTTTTGCTTTCTTTCAAGAGCCCCCACCACACAAGCATGTTTCCTGTCTCCCATCCTGCCAAGGCAGTTCTATCACAAGTTGGTTGGATCAATATTCTGTGCTTTTGGTTTAATCACAACAAAAAATGGTGTTCACTGCTAGGCCATGTTGTATCCCACGGGTAATCTCCCTTTTCTGTAGAATATGGTGTTTCTCTTGGAGTTAATGACGGACTGCTTGGCTTCTTTAATTTGCCATGTACTGATCACTTAAGCCCCAAGTCTTCTTTCGTGTCATCAGTTTCAACACATTCAAACATAAATATTCTGCCAATTTTACCTTCTCAAAAAAATTTCTCTAGGAGTCTCTGACCAGCTCCAGTCTGGTTTCCTCTGGGCTGTTGTGTTGCAGACCACTCTGCCTGGTTTCAGGAATTGTAACTTGACCCCCTGTGGCTAAGGGCAAGCAATGACCTCTGGAATGCCAGCTGAAGGAGACAAAGCTCGTCGTCTCCGGTAGCAAACACTGCCTCAGTTTCCTCTCCCTGACCCCAAAGCTTGGTCGAAAGTCAATGACGGGTAAGACCCCTCACAGTGGGGGGCAACCTAAGCCAGACTCGACCACTTGGGAGGCCATCATGGAAGGACTCGGGGAGGTGGCAACAAAGAGCAATGGACTCTCACCCCTCCCCACTTTGACATAGCTCGAATCCCCATGTTTTCTGGGAGAAGCACTTTCTGGCTCTAATCCCCTAAAGCCTGAGTACCTGATGGGGAGGGGTGCAGCTCCTTGCCCAGCTAGAGCGTGTCCTGGGGGAAAATCTGGCATCACAAAGACTTCCTGATAAACCTGTGAAATCTGCTCTGCTAAGAGTGCTTTCATTCATATGATAAGGGTCCGAGAGGAAATGAGTGTGTCTCCCAAAGTTTTTGCAACCCCCTTACCTGACAGACACTGACTCAGACTAAGCCCTCAGATTTCTTTGAAATGTTATCTACTGTTTGATCCTTGCCGCCCTGTATTCCTGTGTATTACAACCCAATAAAAGCCCCTGGAGGAGGGAGCTCAACACCTTTTTCCCCTGAGAAACTGGCCACTGCTCAAGGCCTTTTTCCTCTGGGAAAATGGCCACCTCTCCTCCCCAAGCAGATCATATCATATCTTAGTCATGTTTACTCTCATCTGTGGCCCATGGGGGGACTTTCGAGGAAAGTCGCCCCCACACTGTTGTTCAGTTCTTGTCCTCTGATTTCTCTTTCTCATCACCCTCAGAACTCTCTTCACTCTCAATTGTGTTGGCTTCCTAGTCTCAACGCCTAAGTCTTTCTTGGTTTATGTCCTCATTTTGATGGAGTCTCCTGGGACAGGATGTGTGTGAGGTAAAATTTTGGAGACCTCACATATTTGAAGATGCTTTTTAGTCTAACCTCACACATAATCGATAGTTTGGTTAGATACAGAATTCTACACTAGAAATCATTTTTCCCTTGGTATTTTGAAAACCTTGTTCCTAGGGTGTCAGGATGGCTGAGTGGTCTAAGGCGCCAGACTCAAGCTTTGCTTCTGTGTTGGGGATTCTGAAAACCTTGTTCCTTTATCTTCTAGTTTCCAATGTTGCTGTTCAGAAATATAATTAGTCTAATTCTTACTCCTTTATATGAAACCTGTTTTTTTTCTTTGGAAACCAAAGGTGTTCTTTTTGTCTTTGGTGTTCTGAATTTCAAAATGACCCCGACTTAGTAAAGATCTAATTTAATCCATTATACTAGGCATTCTGATAGATTTAACAGTAACCTCATGTCTTTTGCTTCCAAATTTTCCTGAATCATTTCTTGAATTAATTTATCTTTTCCATTCTCTCTATTCCTGTTTTTCATTTTCCTTTTAAAGATTTTATTTATTTATTTTTAGAGGGTGGGGAGGGAAAGAGAGAGGAAGAGAAACATCAATGTGGGGTATCCTCTCATGCACCTCTTACTGGGGACCTGGCCCACAACCCAGGCATGCGTCCTGACTGGGAATCAAACCAGCAACCCTTTGGTTCCCAGGCCCTTGCTGAAGCCACTGAGTTACAGCAGCCAGGGCTCCCCTTCTTCATTTTTCATTTCTACTCTTAGACTTTAAATTTGTTATAGTTCAATCTTGTTTTTGAGTGTTCTTTTTTTAAGAGAGATAATATTCTATTCTTCTTTCATGGATGTCATTCTCTCAATTATCTTTCTCTGTTTGTTAAAAACAGGAGTATTTCCATCTCCCTTAGTTTTCTTCTCCCTCCATATTTTGTTTCCTCTAATTTTCTACTTAAAAAATCTCTATCTTTCATATTAGATGGTTTTCTCAAATGCCTGGTAATTCTTGGTTATTGGCTCATATTTACAAGTGGGACATTAAAATGCTGAGTATGATTTTTTTGTGCACGAGAGGGGTCCATTTACTGTTGGGTTAACTGATTGGACCATTTCCTTGGGGAATTCCAGCTGCAGAATTTTTAGTGTTTTATTCCTGATCAGATACCACAGTGGAGATTCCAGCTCCTGCTAAGAGGTTTATACCTGACTACCACTATATGTGAGCCAAGGCAGTGGAAGAAAGCAGGAAGTCTCCAATTAGTTATATTAATAACTAATATATTAATAATTAATTATATTCTTAACTCCACTGTTTGTATATGATGTTCCAAGTCAAGGGAGTATCCATTCAGAGTATATAAAAATTAACTGCTCAGAGAAGGGGTAGGACAGTTTCCCATTGGGAATCTATTACTTAAACAGACTTTGAATCAATACTCTGTTGTTAGTCCATCTTCTACCACACTTTCAGAGGTAGCTGGTGTCATCAATTCTCAAACCTTTGGGACACAGGGTTCTGTGACATTCTAGTTTTTCCCCATTACTGGCTTGGGATTCAGCTTTGTCATCTACTGAATCAGTCACCATTGGCTTTCAAAATACTGTGGCTGATGTATTCTCATATGTGGCCTTATAGATTACCCTTTAGAAAGACTCTTTCTAAATCATTTTAGTGGATATTGAAGACAGAATAAAATTAAATGTGTGTGTTTAATCTCTATCTCTAACTATTTTGTTTAAATTTCTTCATTCTGTCTTTAACATAGTAAAAGAGTCAAATATACTTTGGACCAATGATACAGAAGCATTGCCTGAAAAAAGTCTTAATCCACTGGAAAACCAACAGTTTCTTTATGTCATTTATTATTGTCGAAATCTCAATTCACATTTCTGCCAAGTGCATGTTTGTAGGCCCTGTCCTGCCCACTGGATTTGTAATCTGAGCCTTTTAAATATTTGTTTGGCTATTAATCTGCCATGAGCAATGTACAACGCAGCCAACGACCAAACTATGTTGATTTCATTTACTGTCTCTTGGGCAGCTAACAATTTTCCATCTCAAGTTATTTATGAAAGTTGATTCATTTGTATGCTCATTATTTTAGTCCTGAAATGGTTATTCCCTACCTATTTGAAAGCCCCTAATTCCCCAAAGTTGAATCAAGTGGTAGCATTCTTTAACTGTGAAGAATTGTGCATATTACAGAAAAGCATATGTGCTTACAAGCACGGCCTCTGGCATCACACTGCCTGCATTTGAATCTCTGCTTGCCTCTGTTGGACCTTGGGGAAAACTGATGAACCCCTCTGTGCCTTGGTTTCCCCATATGTAAAAGAGAAGCAACAATAGTGTCTGCACTCTAAGTTTATCATGAAAATTAAATGAAATGATCTATGGATAAAGCATTTTTCCCTGTGACTGACATGTAGAAGAGCTCAGTAGATGTTATCTACTGTTATCCATTATTATCCCATATATTTAAGGACTCAGGAATAAAGTTAATAAATATGCATTCAACGTAAGTGTGGCGTGACAATGAGACACTCCCTAACCCCTCAGTTACGTAAGAGAAATAATACTGTCATGTGACAGTTAAACTGTCAATTCAGCACCTAGTGAGTTCTAGTAAAAATACACAAAGTCGGGAGGAAGAGGGTCTCAGGTCAGAGAGCCCTAGCATGATATGACTGACGGAATATGCACATTAGGTGGATGAACATCATTTGGGGGCATGTCCTGCTACTGTATTAAAAAAGGATACTGTCAGAGTCTGGATTATAATGAAAATAAATACCAAGGCAATTCTATTGCATTGACCAGAAAAGGCTGGGCTCTGTGATAATCAAGAAATCCCTACATTTTAGTAGCTTAACAGGAAAAGCTTTCTCCCTTAATTCCAGGAAGCCTGATGTGGATCAATGGTTCTCCATCCTGTTTCTCTGCCATCTGGAGCACCTGATCTCCAAAGTTCCCCAAGGGAGGGAAAGAGAGATAGAAAAGGCACTAGAACTACCATATCCACTAACATTCAATTGGCCAGAACTCAGCCTCATGGCCCCAACCTGAGGAGACGAGGAGATGTCACATTCTGTGTGCCCAGGAAGAACAGATAGAGTGGTGAGTACAGAGCCTCATGAGGGCCACCCGCTTTGCGGAGGGCTAAGTGAACAGCCAGCTGCTTTCTCTGAGCAATGAGTTTCTATCCCTTCCCTGCACACCTTGGACTGTATGTGGTGGCCTTCCAGTCCCTCTTTGCTCAAGTCCCATGGAACCCACAGGTGGCCAAGACTGAAACTTGTGTGCTTAGCCCTTCCAGTCTTCAAGGCTGGGAGAATCTAGGCTGTCAATGTAGCAGGAGCTCCATCCCTCTCCATCCCTAGTGGTGAGGGGGGTCTGGGATCTGCTGACTGAAATCCAATCTTCAAAACTGAGCTCCTCCGCTCAGTGGTATCCTTTGCCCACCTTCCCATCAGTTCTGCCTTGTGACTGAACTTAGAGATCCTCACTGGTGACAGCTGAGGGAATAAAAACAAAAGAACTTGCTCTAGAATATTATATATTTATTATAATCATTTATTAGGTCATACCTAACAATATTTTGTACAATATAGATCACAAAACAGTTTTCTTATTGTTGCCTTAACCATGGAAATACTCTGGGAATAAGCAGCAGAAGTATCCCAATTGTATGTTTGAAGCAATCAAAGCTCAGAGAATGGAAGCATCACATTCAGACCAGTCAGTGTGCTGGAGCTGGAAGTGGCCCTTGTGCCTGGGTCTTCTGACTTGCGTGTAACTTTGACTTTTCCTTTGTGTGCCTGGTAGGTTACTTAGTGCTGTTGAGTTCTGTGCTATGGGAGAAAACAAGGTGTTCAAACTGAAGTAATTTATAATGCATCTGGATAAAGAGGCCTAGCACATTTCACAAAACGATCTATGAAAATTAGGAGAGAATATGTAATTAGGGACTAATTTAGCTCTTCCTGTCCAGAGGGACAGTTTTGCATCACAAAGGTGAAAGTTTTTAAATGGCCCCAAACCTAGAACAGCATCGTGATTCTGTGCCCTTGTCCAGGCTGCTCCTTTTGCACAGAGAACTTCCGCTTAGTTCTCAGCCCAATAATCTCATCTTTTTAGTGCTGGCTCATAGGCTACTCCCTCTCCCAAAGTTTCCTCTAAACTCCCCAGATAGTTGGTCTGCCTTCTCCAGGGTGCCCTGGAGCACAGGTCACATCTATGTTTAGGCTGTTGATTATTGGTAGAGGTGGGCATGGTGAAGGGGCTGCCTGGGATCCTTTTGTTCCTTCGGGTAAATCCCGGATTTCCTGAGGGTAGGAATCAAGCCTGCTTCTGCTCTGTGTTTTCTCCATCCAGTGCGGTTCCTGACTTGAGTTCAAGGTTCATGGAATGAAAAAGGAAATGACCTGAGAAAGAGAACACACCTGCATTAAGATGTCCATTATAGTACCACAGGTGTCATTTCCAAGCTCAAGTACTGGAATTTTGGAGGCAAGAGACCAGAGCTGAAGGAAATGGGTGGGAGAGAAGAAACGGGCTACACCGGCATGTGTTTAAGAATGTCTGGGGTTCATGGTTCTGCCACCAGAACACCAAGCCACAGACAACAGTGACTTCTCTGTTCTCCCATCCCTCTCCCCATGCTGTTTGGCTTTGTTTGCTGTTTCTACCAGGGCTATGATTCTTTTGCAAAGGGCTGCCCTCGATCTGGTGAGGAATCAGCCTCTGTATGCATAAAGGCAATGCAATGGGGAGGAGTAGGGGGCACAGGGATCCGGTTGATTCTGGGTGGTTTCCCTCCTCTCCTTAAAGCTCCCTCCCAAGACTTTAGGTGTGTCCTTTGCTTCACTACTGGGAACAATCTGGTCCCATGCTCATAAGTGGGGTGCACAAAGCAAAAGGGATTGATCAAATATTAAACCCTCAGTTTCTCTTCCCACGGTTTGACCTGAAGGAAGTCAACTAACCCAACGGCGTTTCAGTTTACTCCTCTATAAACGAGTCTAATGATACTTTGCCTAACTCATGGAGGAGTGACGAGGTTTAATTAACCAGTGCTCATTTCTCTCAGCACTTTGGATGCCCTCCATGGGCACAAAATTATGTTATTACTTGAAATAATAATAATAGTTTCCCCTAATAATTCTGTGTTATTATTGCATTTAGGAAACTGTATTAGAGGCCGTCTGGATCTAGTTTAATACCTATAAATGTCTCTCCCTGGCAAACAAGGGAGCATTGCCCAGTGATTATGGTTTGTCTTACATTTCAAAACTAATCGGTATACACCCTCGGTGGAGGCCTTAAAACAGCGCCTGGCCATGGGGGACCTCTTTTGATCTCAACTTGCTGGACCCCTGAAAGCACTGAACTTTCGCAAGGCAGCTTGTTTTCAAAGCCGAAGTCTTGGCAACTCTAAGGGCCCAGCCTAGGACTGTGAAAAGATAGGCAGGGAGCCAAGACAAGCAGGCCCAGCTTCCCACCCTGCAGCGGGGGAGCAAGGCGCCGTATCACAAATCTGATCACTGTGGCCCCCTCTTCCTTTCCACCAGCTTCCTCTGGTTCTTAGAGGCAAGTCTGCACTCCTCCCCAAGTGCAAAGCCCTCGAGTTGCACTCTTGACTGCCCCTCCACCTCATCTTCAGACGCTCTCCCTCGGGCTCTGTTCCTCCACCCCGATCTTTTATTTCTTCAAACACGACGGGTCCTCTCTCTCCTCTGGGCTTTATACATGCTGTTCCACAGCCTCTGCAGATGCTTTCTCTCTTGTTTTTACCTTTGGCCCTCCTAGGTGCCACACTACACACTTTGTATCCTGAGCCAAGCATGTGGCAGAGAAAATCAAACTTGCCTGCCCATAAAACTCTGTGGGGGCATGAAGTGTGCTAATCCTGAGTCTGCACAGAGTAGGTGCTTACTCAATATCTGTTGAATGCTTGAAAAAATGGTTTCTCTCTTTTTCTTCTTATATTCCATTCTCTTATATTCCATGCCTGACCCTAAACCTAACCTTTTCCTTCCCCTTTCTTATGGCAACCAAGGGCAAGTAACATGGAGAAGGAAAAGAAGAAAACTATGGGTTCCTAAAAGGAGAAAGATAGAAAGATTCCTAAAAGGTAAGATGGTTTAGGAACAAGGCAAAGTGAGAAAGGAAGAGGAACATTTAGGAGGGGAGGATAAGCGCAAGAGAAAGGTACAAGGATTGTAATATGCTAAGATTAGATTAACCATCCTTGCATTGTAATTCTTTTACATGAAAATATGGGAATTTTCCATGTAAGAAGTGAGGAGGGCAGGAGAAACTGTGAGGAACCTTTGTTATCTCCTTTATTGCTCACACTCACTGTCAGATAGTCATTAGGGTCCCATTTAACAGAGGAAGGCAGGGAAGCTCAGAGAGGTGGGCTACCTGGCTCAAGGTCACACAGCTAATGGATAGCATGGCCTAACAGGGAACCTGAATGTGTCTGAATCTCACCTTGCCCACTTAGAAGAATAAGATGTCCACTCCACTGATGGAGCATCCTTCCTTTCGGGCTCTGGGGTCCTCATATGTCCCTTCTCTTTGGGATGAAGAAGATAAAGTGGGTAACTAATCACTAAAAAAAAAAGGAACTTAGCACCCAGTTAGATATTAAATGCTGTACTTTCAAGAGCGGGTTCCTACTGTGCAAAAAAAGAAAAAAAGAAAAATTCCTATTTTCTTTCATCAGAAGGAAAATGAATTGATTTTCCTTGGCTCCTTGGTTCGCCTTTCCTATTATTAGGTCCATGTCTCATAGTCCTGTGTACACAGGCCCAGCAAGCACTAGTTGTTAATTCCTCATCACAGCAATATTTTCCGCCAGTTCGGGCCTGGCACCCAGCACTGTGCTCATGGACTTTTGCAAAACCAGCACAACCCAGCCTAGCAGACATCACTGGAGAATGAACTCCCCGCCACTGTGTGCCTTTCTCAAAGGCTCTGTGACACCGGCTAATAGACTCCAGCAGTCCAGACGCTCAATGACATCTAAATAACTTGGTCTCACTCTCTGGTTCCCTGCATCAAAATTTCCTCTCCCTTTGGGGAATGCGATTCCAAACAAAAGTCCTGCACAGAGCAAGCAACTGTCTTGTCTTTGATTTATACTCTTACTGCAACTGTGGGCCTGGAGAGAAATGCCATCACTACCATCATGCGGGTGAAGATTCAGTTAACTAATAAACCCTTCAGGAGTGCGCTCTGTTGCTGTTGAGCTTTTCATTAAACAACAATGTACAAGGGAAGAAAGATTTTTAAATCACTCAAGACAAGACAGACACACACCCACTACAGAATTAGTCAAAGTCTAGAAATATCATGTGTTAAGAGAATCAAGTTTATTTATAATCAATAACACGTATATTCCTGAAAATATTAGGTAACTTAGCCTTTATTTGTTCCCGGGCCTGTCTTTGTAAAGGGAAGGGAGAGAACCAAAACCTATCTGTGATTCAATCAGAAAATGCAAATGAGGTCAAGTTTCTTACAGGCTTGTGAGATTTCCCTAGAGAAATTTCCACAGCGACTCAGCAGCTGCCGGCGCCCTTCAGAGGCTGGGGCTCGTCTGCGGCGTGAAAGGAGTTCGGTGCTGGCTTCCTCCTCCTTCTCTTGGACTCTGGCTGGCGGGCACTTGAAATTCCAGTAAGGGGCTTCCTAGAGCTTTGGGACTATCATCTCAGGATTGAGGCCAAACATACACACATGTGTGCGCACACACACACACACACACACACACACACATACACAAAAGCCCACCTCCTCCTGGGTACAGCCCATGGCCTTTCTCTCTGCCCCGTCCCAGAGTGAGGGCCTGCTGCCCAGATGAGGCTGCAGGTAGGCTTCTTAGGCAAAGCCTCATAGAGAGAGAAGGATCCTGGAGGTATCCTGCCAGCTTCTGGGACGGGTGGCTCCACCCCTGTGAGGGCCTCAGGGTATCCTGGAAGGAAATCTCTCTCACCAACTGCTCCTCTCCCTGACAACCTAAACTAAGAGTGTGCACGTGTATGCTTTTCACAGAGCTGGGTCCTCCCCTGGGCCACAGAGCTCTGAAGCCATCCTGCTATCTTGCAATTGAGAAACGAGTCATTTGGGACGAGCTGACAGGTGACGCTGCAAGTCAAGGCGCTCCCCTCTGCCTCCCAGCAACCGGAGGGTGGTTCAGGGACTTTTTGGGGTTTCTCTTTGCTCAGCACAGGTTCTAGCATGTGTTTTCAATGTAGCCTTTTGTTTTCTTCCCAGAGAGAGGTAAACATCGCTGATCAAAGCTATAAGCCAGTTCCCTGAAGTCTTAAAAGACTAGACAAGGAGCTGAGAAAAGGAGGGAAGGGACCGCACCCCCCAGCTCTCAGCGTGCCAGGGGTCTCACAGAAAGGGAATCCTGCACCCCACATGTTACACGCGGGAAAGAGCTGGTGAGAAAGAACCATGCGTTACATGAAAGGGGGTTATAATTAGAGGCTAAAAAAAAGTTCCATTCTCTTTCCTGTAAATTTTTTAAAATTATTTTTAAGCTAAATGTTACCCTTTGGGCCTGTAGCTTTCATATTGAGAATGTGCACAGAGGTGGGGTGGAGAGGCAGGTTTATGGGTCTTACAGGAAACTTTGAGGAAAACAACACTGATTTCCCCGAAGCTGCGAAAGCGGAGGTCCCAACTTCTGTATGTTGGCCTAGTCTCAGTTTGTCAGTATCGACCTTCCCTCCACCATGTGTCACTCAAAGTGCCATCACAGACTGAAGACATGAGAACTGCTAGGGATGCTTGTTAAAATGCAGATTTTTAGGAGTTGTCCTGAAGGATGCTGGGTGTGTTCAGGGATCTGAAAGGAGATGGCTGATGTCTAATTTCTACACCTACCTGGCCCACCCCATCTCTGCCACTCTACCAGTCCAGGCTCCCGGGACAGGAGCTCTGCCAGGAACTCCAGCTACCCCGCAGCCACAGGACGCCTCACCCTGCCAGGTGTCACCAATTATCTAGTCCCACTGGCAGGGCTCAGGGACTCAGCCAGGATTAGCTCTTAAGAGAGAGACCAGAAGTGGGTCAGTTGGCTATGTAAGGGGTCTACCTTCCACTGAAGAGGACTTCAATGCCCCCAGCCTCTCTGACCACTGGCGGTGTGTGCTCCATTTCTCCCTGCTGCGTCACTTCTCGCTGGCTCCCTGCTCCATGCTGCCTGCCCACCCCCTTCATGCTGACTCCTGCCTTGCTTCTCTGGTCAGCGTCAGACTCTGTGTCTCCCTGGATTTTTGGATCAGGGGCCCCTAGACTTCATGTTCCTAGACAGTGGGTCTGTTCCATATGTTGCCCATGTCCTAATGCTGGTGGTCCCCAAAGCCTCAGCCCTCCAGAAGGTGTGGCTCATGTTAAAATGGTAGTGTTCTATTCTTCGTCTCACTCCCCAAGTGGCCCGAAGCTTCAGTATGACTGGTAACTCAACACATTAACCCCCTGCCCCTGAAATGATCATTCCCCTCTATACACATTTCCTGTGGTTTCACAACGTATTCAAATTGAGTGTGTCTGTACCTCCCCTCTGCCTTGTTGTAAGCTCTGTGATGCAAGGACTGTGTCTTACTCATCTTTGCATCCCTGGACACCAGTGTGGGGCCTAGTGGTACTAATACAAACATGCACTGAGTGCTTATTATTTGGCAGGCATCGTACTAGTTTCTTGCAGGCCATGTGCCACTCCATCCTTGCAACAGCCCTGCATGAGGGACACTTTTATTAATCCCATTTGGATAAGTGAGGCCAGTGAGGCCAAAGAAATTAGGTAACTTGACCAAAGTCATACAGCAAATAAGTGGTGTGTTTAGGGTTGGAATCTGAATTCCTGACTCCTAAGTCCCATACTAAGAGCTCATTTGAAGGTTGCTGAGTAAACCAGGGGAATATGAACAAATGAACGAATGGAAGTGTCTACAGAAGCACTGCATTTTGGACACCACTTAGTTAAATCATGACTTTATTGCTGAAGAGGGTCAGGGCAGTGAAAGGAAGAGTCTGAGCGAAAGCTGTTGGATGAGATGGCCTGAGTCAGAGCACAGCTCTGTTGTCTGCTATCTGTGGGAGCTAGGCAGGTTCTATAGGGTCTTTGTTCCTCAGTTTCTTCATCTATAGAATGGGGGTGATAATCCAATAATTTATCTCATTGTTTTATTGTGAAGCAAAGTAAATTTCTTAGAACACTGCCTGGTATATATACATGCTCTTTAAAAGTTAACTGTTGTCATTACGGGTAGAATCACAGCACTTGGGGCCGAGGGCAGCCTTAGAAGTCATGAGTTCAAGTCTTATTTATGAAGGAGAAAACTGGGGTTTGGTTTCATCACTACTTCCACAACTAGAATTGATAGAATTAGATCATTAAGAAGAAGCATGGTAAACCCCTACTTCAATGCCCATGTTTTCCAAATGAAGATGCTGTAGCCCAAGGAGTCAGATGAACTGCCAAAGTCTCTACCTCACCAGAGCAAAGCTGGAACCAGACTCATGTCTCCTGACTCCAGCTGCACTACCACCAACCCCCTCGTCAGCCCATTCCCCACCATCCTCTTATCCCAGGCCTCTCAGCTCAGGAACAGAAAGTCTGACTCAAAATTATTAGACGCACTCCATACTGGAGCTCAAATTCATGGCAAGCAAGTCCACTGAGATCCAGTTCTTTCATATGACAGGTGGGTAGAATTACAGAATCACAGTGCAACCGGAGATTTGTGAGATCCACAGTGGAAAAGGCAGAACTCCCCACCACTAAGCCAACTGGTGAGTGAATGAGTCAGCATTTGTGTGGCAAACCACCCAAGGACACACACATGAGCCAGCACTCGGCAGTTAACATCCACCCTCCCTGGTGCCATCTCGCATCTGTGGTTCTGTACCCTCGTGCACATTAGGTGGCTTTGAAAACATGGATTCCCAGGCCCCAGCACAGAACAACTATAACAGAATCTCCAGGGATGGGGTCAGGCATCAGTATTCTTTTAAAGGCCTCCAGATAATTCCAATGTGCACTGAGCCAATCATAAGGCAAGAGAAATTTCCTCCACCCATAATATCCTAGAGCAGTGGTTCTCAGAGTGTAGTCCCCAAACCAGGGAACTTGATACAACTCCAAATTCTCATTAGGTGCCCTCTGTCATTTTCTTTCATAGCACTCTTGTTAGTTTTCATAGCACTCAGTAAAATGTGAAATTATACATTTTTTCATTTCACGTCCTTTGCCTGCGCCCCTCCACTCCAGACGGCAGGCTTCATGGTTGGAGGTTCTGACCACGTCTGTTTGTGCAACTCAGAGCACCTGGCACACTGGAGAGAGTCGACCAATGTAGATTTGGTGAGTGAGTGAATGAATATGTGTTAGGTATGTATAGGCAAGACAGATATATTGTTGAAATTTTCGCTTTTCAGAATTCATTGCTGTGGTCTTTTCGGGACACAGGGTCTGGCAGAAATAAGGCTTATTTGAGTGTGATTGGCGGGATACAAGAATCTCTTATATGAGATGGACAGCAATTCGAACATTTCACCTAAAATGTCATATGGTGTGCTTGAGTGTGACATTACCATGTCATGAAATTACATGCTTATAATTTTGTAATAAAAGGTTTTGTAATAAAAAGGGGACATTATTTGTAGCAGGCCCTGTAGAACATAAACATATGTAATACATGTTCATCTCTCCCAGAAAAAAAAGAAAAAGCAAGTTCATCTCAATGTAGCAGGTAACTAGGAAATTTTAGACAACTACTACAAAAGACAGAAAAGTAAAAATAAATTAAAAAATAGATATCGCCAACAACAACAGCAAAATCAATGTAATAATTTTGGCCCAAAGAGTGGTTTTGCCTAGAACAGTACTGTTTTTTTTTTTTTAAGTCCCATCCCTAAATATTTATTGAAGGTAGCTTAGGGGTGGCCAGCATATTAATAAGCTCTTTGGGAGAAATAAAAAATTTTAAGACATGGTTCAGGGCCTTTGAGGTTGTTGGGAAAACAGAGCTTGTTGGTGTGGAATTATAAGAAGGAAAATATAAGTTAGTAGGTAGTAAGTGTTATTTCCAATATGCAGGTCTGTTGAATGTTTACGTCTCTGTGTTCAGTTGGCTGAGCTGTCCTGATTTAGGTTAGGGCAGATGGAAGGAAGACACCCACAAGGGAGAGCACGTGATTGTTGGCACGATCAGGAGGGCCTCTGTGGAGGAGGAAGAGGGCTGGGACTTAGAGACATTTTTGACTCAGTGAGGCTTTTGGAAGTGAACATAGTTCACATTTCTCTCTAGCTTTGTGGAGAACAAGTCTAATCGATGAAGTCAAGACAAACTTTGTTCTTGGATATGATTTGGGGGGTTCAAATGAGGAGAATCAACTGTCTCCATGAGCTTCAAATACCGTTTGGCAGACAGAGGCCAACTGGCTGCTTGCATAGACATCTCCCCTTGCAAAAGGAATCCTCAAGTGCCAGCAATTCGGGTGTTACATTCAATAATAACATCCACATTTCAAGACACAGTGTGCTAGCAGCCGTGTGCTACAGTGATTAAAGCAGACTGGCCGGAGTCAAGTCTCAGCTCTGCAATTTCATAGCTGTGTGATCTTGGACAAATGACATAAGTTTCCCTTGCCTCAGTTTCACTACCTGTAAAATGGGGCTAATAATAATTCCTCACCGGTATGATTGTTGCTACAGAGATAAAATGAGGCAATTTATGTGAAGTTTCAGAGCAGTGTCTGACACATCAGAAATGCTACAGAAGTGTTAGCAATTATTATTTAGAAAACAAACTCCATCTCAAACCCATGCAATCTACTGGTGGGTATCTTTTGGATATTTACTTATCCAAAATGAACTGTAATTCTGCTCAGGGACAGTAGCTGGCCAGGGACAAACTAATCTGATACTTATGGAAGAGTCACAGAGGTGGTTCACTGGTGGAGTACAAAACATCACAAACACAGAGGGTCTGAATAGGTTAACGCAGGACTGTGTAGCCAGGAACTTCTGGAGTTGTCTAGTGCTGATCCCTTAGGATTATTAGCTCAGGTGACTAGAGCATCATTGTAAGGAGCAAAGGCTTGCAGAGCTACTCCTCACTAGAATGAGTTGACTCCCCTCCTGTGCCATGGGAACCGGGATCTTGGGCAGCCTTCTAAATTGCTATGCCACTGTTACCAGGTAGAACTGGAAGAGAGCAGTGGCGATGGTTTTCGGTAACCCATCACCGCATCTAATACACGTGTAGGTACTTCTGTGTCTGCACCACATTTACACACAGAAGGCATTGATGCCATTATTGCATAGGAAAGTCCGGTTTGATACAGTGGGAAAAGTGATGTTGCTATTCTCTGGAAGTCACCGTGACATTAATAACTATGCCCCCTATTCATGAGAGACCAGAATTTGAACTATGGCAAAGCTGTCTGCGAGTGTCATTCAGGAGGTTTGTGTGAATCAGTGAAGTTCCATAGGGGGTTCGAATCAAGGTGGCCTCATTTATAAGTCCCAAGGCCAAGAACTGGAGGCAGTGTAGTGAAATCCTAGCATAATCCATAGTCAGCTCCGAGTAGGCCTACTTCCCTGTCTTACCTCTTCATCCTCAAAGTAGGATGCTGCTACCCCACCTGAGCAGAAAGCAGGGCAAGGGAGACGGGATGGCAGAGTACACGCCAGGGGCCTGACTCTTCCAGAACTTCCTCATCTATAAAAATACAAAAACTAGAGTAGTCAATTTCTAAGACCTTCCACCTCTAAACTTTAAATCTGAGATGATCTTTGATATGCATAATCTGGACATAACTTACTTGAGTCTTGGACAGAATAAACAGCTGTCACACAAGATAACACGCAGAATCTCCCCTCTGAAAAATATCCTCCCTCTCCCTATCCCGGTTCCTGACATTTTACCATTATAAATATATTCCTTTGGACCTCAAAGGATTTTACGTTCTTAAGAGTCTTCTATTAAAAGGCTGGTAACTGAAAACAAAGGAAGCTTTCCCTAGTTCTTACCTTATAGTCAGGGCCAATGGGTCAGCTTGCTTTTTGAACATGACCGAGAACATGGGATGGGACACTGGATGGGCTGGGTGGACCCCATTCTGCCTGAGAGTGGGCAGCATGTCTCACTTGTAGCCCTGAGACCTGTTTGCATACAGGTATTGGCCCATCCTGGGTACTTTTAAATGTTTTTGGATTTTGTTTTTTTCAGAAGGAAGAGAAGGAGGAAGGGAGGGTTAATGAATGTCTAAATAAGAGAGTGCCTGCCTTATCTGACCTGGTCGGTGGGTATACAAGGGAACCTTTCCAACTTGGGTTCAAGGGGCTAAAACCAGCCCCACTCTCGAAGGGCTGTTTCCCGCCTGGCCACTGACTTCCCTTAGCTCTGAGAGGGCGCTTGGGCTGACGACTCTTCAGGGACTCAGGCAGACCAGCTGCTGCTAGGCTGAGCCCTGCACCAGTTCTAGGTGCTACACTTTTTTTAAGCACTTGATTTAAATGAAGAAAGAAATTGGCTTATATTTTTAGCAGCTCCTGCTACTAAAACTCATTTGACAAAAGTGCCAAAGGGACAGTTAAGTCTGAGTATGATTTTTTTCCCATGGAGGAGGAGGAGGGTATAATTTATCTGAAAATGACTGGTACTTTCCTGGCCTGGGGACATTATTCTACCTGCTCTCTCTTTCTCCTTTTAAAGGCATACTCTTTTTTTTTCTTCCCCTCAAATTTCAAACTTGAGATATTTATTGTCTTTAGCTTTAATTTCCAAGCCCTAACACAACCACAGGGGGGGGAAAGGCATACCACCTCAGTTAGGAAAAATCCACAACCTCCAATTACATTTCAGAATTAGAGGCACCTAACTGGTAGACCGACACCCTTTCCCTCCCCGACCTGTGATACAGAGATAATGTCAAGTACCTGGTACAAGTATAACATTAAGCCTAACTGGAAAACAATATTAATGTTGTGTTTACATATACTAGGTACCACTCTAAGTATATGATTTCAGAGTGTCCCATGCGCCTCTTCCTAAATGTTTCTATTACTGACCTGACTTACTATCTATCTGAGATCTCCTCCATTACAGTTGTAGAGAGAGTTACCAGAATGAGGAAGCCTTTTCTTCTTCTACTTCTTTTTTTTTTGAGGGTTAGGAATTAGTCATTCAGAAGCCTCTGCTGAAATGTCTATTACTTATGAAAGTAGCATATTAACCCAGTGATGCACTGACACGAATGATTTTAAAAGATGAGTTAACTGGGAGAAATGAAGCCTTGACAGGCTGGAAGTTGTGAAGGGTTCAGGGCTGGTAAGAAAACATCTGGTGTACATACAATTCAAAACAAACTCATTTATTCATTTGTGATTTGGGAGATTTTCCCCAGAAATGCAAAATTGTGAAGGGTGTTGATGTTCCCAGAGGACAGTCTCAAAAAAAGTATGTTTTAACCATAAGGCACTTGAAGTACCATCTGAAAGGTAGCCTCAAACTACCCTTCAAGGCAAGGCTTCAGCAGGGAAGTGCGATCAGGGACCAGTTTGGGAGCCAATACTCNGCACCAGTTCTAGGTGCTACACTTTTTTTAAGCACTTGATTTAAATGAAGAAAGAAATTGGCTTATATTTTTAGCAGCTCCTGCTACTAAAACTCATTTGACAAAAGTGCCAAAGGGACAGTTAAGTCTGAGTATGATTTTTTTCCCATGGAGGAGGAGGAGGGTATAATTTATCTGAAAATGACTGGTACTTTCCTGGCCTGGGGACATTATTCTACCTGCTCTCTCTTTCTCCTTTTAAAGGCATACTCTTTTCTTTTTTTTCCCCTCAAATTTCAAACTTGAGATATTTATTGTCTTTAGCTTTAATTTCCAAGCCCTAACACAACCACAGGGGGGAAAAAGGCATACCACCTCAGTTAGGAAAAATCCACAACCTCCAATTACATTTCAGAATTAGAGGCACCTAACTGGTAGACCGACACCCTTTCCCTCCCCGACCTGTGATACAGAGATAATGTCAAGTACCTGGTACAAGTATAACATTAAGCCTAACTGGAAAACAATATTAATGTTGTGTTTACATATACTAGGTACCACTCTAAGTATATGATTTCAGAGTGTCCCATGCGCCTCTTCCTAAATGTTTCTATTACTGACCTGACTTACTATCTATCTGAGATCTCCTCCATTACAGTTGTAGAGAGAGTTACCAGAATGAGGAAGCCTTTTCTTCTTCTACTTCTTTTTTTTTTGAGGGTTAGGAATTAGTCATTCAGAAGCCTCTGCTGAAATGTCTATTACTTATGAAAGTAGCATATTAACCCAGTGATGCACTGACACGAATGATTTTAAAAGATGAGTTAACTGGGAGAAATGAAGCCTTGACAGGCTGGAAGTTGTGAAGGGTTCAGGGCTGGTAAGAAAACATCTGGTGTACATACAATTCAAAACAAACTCATTTATTCATTTGTGATTTGGGAGATTTTCCCCAGAAATGCAAAATTGTGAAGGGTGTTGATGTTCCCAGAGGACAGTCTCAAAAAAAGTATGTTTTAACCATAAGGCACTTGAAGTACCATCTGAAAGGTAGCCTCAAACCACTCTTCAAGGCAAGGTTTCAGCAGGGAAGTGCGATCAGGGACCAGTTTGGGAGCCAATACTCCATCTTCCTGCTGCAGTGATGTTGGGATGTAGCCTACCACCTGGGAGAGATTGGTGGTCTTCAAAGGAAACCAGGCATGGGAGGGACCCACTTATGTTTATCCCTGAGAACAGGGGATGTCTGCCTCACATGACCCCAGGGACCATTAATGTTGCCTCCCATTAGAACTGTTGAAGACTCCTTTATAGCGGCCAGTGCCATGGTAATGGTTAGGAAACGGCATTGCTGCTAGTGATTTATAAGCAGCAAAAATGACCTCTCATTCACACCTGTAAACCCTGATGCAGTGGGTGACAGGTACTGGGCGCTCAACGAAAACTAGGTGAGGCGAGAAAGACTCGTGTGCATTTTAGAGACAGACTCGTACTGACGAAGTGGGGCATTTCGTTGTAGAGGCTCACTGGGGGTGAGGAATAGGCAGTGCCAGGAGTGCCGAGGAAAGGGCACAGCGTAGAGGCCTCCTGAAGAAGGAGATGGGAAGGGAGCTGAGAATATGCAGCCAGCCATAAAGCAGTAGTGGTCAGTGTGAGGAGTGGGAAGAGCAGTTGGTTCAGATTCACTTTCCCTTCTCTCCTTCTCAGCCCTGACTCTGAACCTCAGCCTGGAACAGGAGGAAGGGCATCCTGCCAATCTAGTGATCAGTTCCAGGTACAGGAAGGCTTAAGTTGGGGCCCAGGGGGTATCAAGAAACGCCCAGAAGGGAAGAGAGTCTAAGAGAAGGACAACAAGCGGGGAGGCAGAAACACTCTTCAGTGACTATCAGATCTGGACTCAGCCACATTGGGGTGGTCTATTCACTTCTGGCCCTGCGAAGCGGCTAATGATGGAGGTGCACTGAATGAGGAGTGGGCTACACTGTCTGCATGTCCTTCTGGTCAAATGGATGTACTGCCTATCCCCACTCAGACCCTTAGGGGTTGTGGAACCCTGGAAAACTCTCAGGAGGCACTGTGCAGAAACCACCCAGGATATTTTTTATAACTATGTAGAAAACACTAAAAGCCAAGTCTTGGTTAAAAGCTTCTCCAAGGTCTAGCAGTTTGCATTTCCCTTCCCTGATTTTGATTCTCTCTCATGTTCAGTTGTCTGGCCACCAGGAGGTCCTCTAGTCTCTCTTAAACCTGGGGAAAGATGCAGAATTCATCTGTATTTATTATGGTCTCAGGGCAACTCATTTACTTTCATCTTTCGATATGCAAAGAGTTACTCATTTACTTGGATCACTTAAGGATTTCCAGGAGTCCTACAAAGGAGACAGTAGGAGTTCATCTGCACAGAAATACTTCTAAATGTGCTGGGGCAGGTGGTGGGTCAGAGTGTGAGACAGCGACACAGCAGTTAGTAAGAATCTACCAACAGCGTACAAGCATTTCCCTTTCTCCGTATCCTCACCAGAACTTGTCCTTTGTTGATTTATTGATGACAGCCATTTTGACAGGTAGGAGGTGATATCTCATTGTGGCTTTAATTTGCATTTCTCTGAAAAACTAGTGAGGTTGAGCATCTTTTCATATGTCTATTGACCATCTGTATGTCCTCTTTGGAGAGTGTCTATCAGGTCCTTTGCCCACTTTTTAATCGGATTTTTTTTTGGGTGTTGAGTTTTGTAAGTTCTGTATAAACTTTGGATATTAATCCCTTATCAGATGTATTGGTGAATATGTTCTCCCATTCTGTGGGTTGTCTTTTTATTTTGTTGATGGTTTCCTTTGCTGTGCAAAAATCTTTTTAGTTTGAGATAGTCCCATTTGTCTACTGTTTTTCTTTTGTTTTCCTTGTCTGGGAAGATATATTAGATAAAATATTGCCATGAGCAATATCCAAGATTATACTGTCTATGTTTTCTTCTAGGATTTTTATGGTTTAACATTTAAGGGTGTGACATTTAAGTCTTTAATCCATTTTGAATTTATTCTTGTGTGTGGTGTAAGAAGGTGGTCTAGCTTCATTTTTCTGCATGTATCTGCCCAATTTTCCCAACACCATTTATTGAATAAACTACTTTTAGCCCATGGTATGTGCTTGCTCCCTCTGTCAAATAAAAGTGGATCTGTCTTTTGACCCAGAGATCCCACTTCTGGGAATATATCTGAAGAAACCCCAAACACTAATTTGAAAGAACATATGAAATCCAAAACACTAATTCAAAAGTAAATAAGAGCCCCTATGTTTGTTGCAGTGTTATTTACAATCATCAAGGCATGGAAGCAGCCCAAGAGTCCATCAATAGATGAGTGGATAAAACAAATATGGGGCATTTACACAGCAGAATACTATTCTGCTGTAAAAAAAGGAAAATATTTTACCCTTTGGAACAGCATGAATGGACCTGGAAAGTATTATGCTTAGGGAAATAAGCCAGTCAGTAAAAGACAAATACCATATGATTTCACTCATATGTGGAATCTAATGAACAAACTGAACTAACAACCAAAATAGAGACAGACTCATAGAGAGCAGGCTGACAGCTCTGGGGAGGAGAGGTTAGCGGGTGGAGGGATCAAGCAAAAAAGAAAAATGACTCATGGACATGGACAACAGTGTGGTGATTTTGGAGGTAGGACAGGGGTAAAAGGGTTAAAGGGTAATGAAAAATATATAATTAAAAAAATAAAAAATGAATCTACCAGGGAGGAGTTGTCTTTCCTCTGGCCCAACCTGGTTCAGCCTCATCTTTGCTTACCTGGACTTTTGCCAGTTTGGAGGCAGGATATGCCCCAGGGAGCTTCACAGTGGGAAAGGTAGTTCCCATTGGCATTTATTGGTACCTTAGGGCAAATGGAATTCACAGAGTTGCTACTGCTCCCTGGGGCACTGACCTGTCAAACTGCATTGTTCTCTGGAATGGAAGATGCTGTCTCCAGCTACTGATTCGATGACCATGGGACAGTGGGGGTGACAGAGGGTCTTTTCAGGACCCTTGACATCACACCATAAAGATACTTACACTTCTGTCTCCTAGTGTGCCCAACGCTGCCCCAAATAGTGATCTGTTCATGTCTCTGGCTTGAGTTCTAGTCCCGTAGAAACCCTGCATTAGCTAGGAAGAAACGTATGGCTGGAGGCCTCTAACTCAGATACCTTTCAGAGTCATCCATTTCTGAATCAGGACAAGCTCACTGGGACAGCACGTGGAAAGAGCCTGTCAGTTCTTCCACGAGCCTTTGTCACTGTATGAAGCAATCGACTGAAAGGATTGGGCCTAGACACTTCAGAGTTCTACAAGGAAATGGGAGAAATCTCACAGAACATCAGAAAACTCCTGAAGGAAGGTCAGTACTGGTGAAAAATGCTTGTTTCTGTTCAGTAATCTATCCCTCCATGAAGTAAATATGCATTCCATTCACAGCATTACAAGGCCATGAACATGTTGCCTGGTTAGCACTTAACACCTCCCTGCTGCATTGCAGGTTTCTCAAGTGTGGGGCCTTACTCACTACAGCACTGTGCCTGGCAGACAGTGGGGGAACAACACACATTTTATGGATGAACGAATGGATGAATGAACAATAAACAAATTTAAAGATATCCCACTGAGCACATGACTGTACATCAGAACTCATTCAAAGGCGGGAAGTCACAACATTAGTCTCGGACTTTTGCAGAAAATTAGATTTCATCAATATCATTCCATATTCCTCAAATGGCATTTTTGTCTCTATTCTTTAATTTTCTGTCATTAAAAATGTGGTATGTATTTATACTAAAATAGAAGGAATAGTGTTTAGACAGTGTGGGAAGCATAGATTGTCTCAGGGACAAAACTAATTGTCCATCATCTCACCAACACTGTTGGCAGTGAGGAGAATTTCCTTCTAGTCTTTTTTCTAAATATGTTGTAATCATGCTCTATTTACAGTTTTAGCTCTTGATTTTTCCAGTTACATAACATCACAAGCATTTTACCACATTATTAAATATGCTTTGAAAATGTTATACTTAATGGCTGCATAATATTACATTATAGCTCTTCAATTCTTAACGAATGCAGATTTATAGTCCTTAATAACTCTCTGAGTCACGGCACAATCAAAATTGTTCTCAGGCTTCTGTAACCATTGTAGTGGCTGATGCTGACTAAAAACCTTTACAAAATCGCAAATACATTCTTCGAGGCAAGTGGAGCTGTCACAAGTATGACTGGGTATAATCTTCAGCTTTCCCCTCCTCAAAGTCACTAATTCATACACGCACGCTAATGTCTTTGGGATGTTGATTCTCCTCAGGTTGGAAGCCCCAGGGCACACAAGGCACAGAGCACGATGAGAAACACATGGCCAGGGTCTAGTGGCTCCACCAAACACTTTTGATTTACTTGGACAGGAGGGACTGGGCCTTGGTTCTGGAACAGAAATATTTTATTTTTCTATAGCAAAGTGCTTTTGCTGAAAATATCTTCAACCATCCAAAAGAGAAACAATAGTGCAAAGTACACACCCAGTCACACACTTGTATCACTGGACACTGAGACTCCCCATGAGGCTACCCTCACAGAGGAGGTGATGAAGGGTCTTTATCAGACTGGGAACCATTAAGTAAGTTGTGTTGTAGGCTCTCTCGTATTGAACTACTGGTTTCCAAACGTTGCCATAGTATCTTTCACTCCTTGGGCCCCCTCCTACCCCAATCCAGTCTTCTGTGTCTTGAAGCTGGAGCACTGGACAGAGTGAATTTAAAACTTGACTTGGGAAGGTTTTGTGTGGGAAACTCACTCCAGCACAAGTCTGGATGGCATAAGTGGCAGGATGAAACTGAGTGTCCTCAGCACTCAGTGGCCACCCCTTGGGAACCTAGGTTCCCTACCCACAACATGTGAACTTGAAGGTTTGTATCACCTCCTAACAGTGCAGCTCATCAGCTGACCTTTCTCGCCCAGCTGGACTGGGTGCCAGCTAACTGGTTAAATGGACACTCTTCCCCAAAGGGCAGGATTGAGGAAGTCCTCAATTTCCTACAGCTGAGTCTCCTCGAAGCCAACAGTCACTGGTAATATTTAAACACAAAACTCCAGATTCATGCATTTGTCCTACCTCATTTAGGTATTTGGGGATAAAGTTGAGGGACATCCCTCCAGATGAATCTTTCTCAAGATTCATCACTGTCTACATTTTCCATCACTGTCACTTCATGACCCCTAAACTCAAAACCATTCTGACAACCTATTAGAATGCATCTGAGTTTCCATGCCCAGCCATACTGGTATGTTGCAACCGATTGTGAGTATGACACAAGAACCATGTGTGAATGATTAATAATTTTTTATAAGCTAGTAGAGTCCAAGGTTATTCTTATAAAACATCACTCTCAGATATGCCTCCCAGGCTGGGAAAAAGATGAAGTTGGAGTTAATATGGTAGGATGCTCACAAAGCCCACACAGTCTGACTTTCTGGGACGATATCTGCAGAGATACCATTACGGATATAGCACCAGCCGTCACACAAATGCTTGCAAAGTTTTGTGAACATTATTTTCTTCCACCAATAAAAATATTTGTGTTAGGGCAAGTGGCCCAATATCCATTACCCTAAAAGACATGAGCTGGGCTCATGGCCACCCAGAATAAAGACGATATTGCCTGTCCTCCCTTGCAGCTAGGTGTGACCACGTGACTAAGTTCTGGCAAATGGAATATAAGCACAAGTGAAGCATGAACCTTGCAGGTGGGGCCCTAGAACTAGTATGACAACCCCTCTTGTTCACCAGGGACTTTCCTGGTTTTAGCATTGAAAGTTTCATGCCTTAGAAAATCCCCTAGTTCTGGGCAAAAATGGAATGTTTGGTAACTATCTCCCCACTACCCCTTTCTTCAGCCTATTTCCTGGAATGTGGACATAGCAGTGAGCCATCTTGGACATGCAGCTAAAGGGAAACCCCAGAAATGGCAGAAGGATCCTGGGTTCGTGCCAACTTCACATAGCACAGAAGCCACACCAGCTTAGACTTTCATGTGAAAGATTAATCAGCTTCTATAAGTCTCTTCTACTTTCTCTCCAGCTAACCTAACCCACCAAACTCCATCTGCTGTATCATTTTTGCATACCATCATTTTGTTCTTTCCTGGAACCTGGCAATACCTATCTTGGCCATGCATTTGATATTTAATCACATATTTCTTTGTACAGTCATTTATCTTATTGCATGCTTAAGTTTTGTCTCCTGGGAGGAGTCAGCGTGGTAGAGAGAACGTGGCTTAGGTTTAAAAGATCTAGGTTCAAGTCTTGAGTTCTATCACTTGCTGCTTGTGTGACTGTTAATCACAAGTGACAATTTCCTCATTTTCAAGGTGCCGGTGATTATAATCCCTCCTCTGCCTATTCCACTGAATTGTGGTGAAATTGGATACCATGAGAATACTTCAGCAGCCATCAAGTACCATAACCATGTTAATTGTTCTCGAAAACTGGTCCTTTCTCTAATATTGGCCAGATGTCCCTAGCAGACTTACTATAGTACTAGGGATGGAGTGAATAACAGATCCACAAATCCTTGTAGAATGAGTAAAGGAGGGGTAAAAAAGGTAAAAACAACAGTTCCTTAAATATAATGAAATTGCCTGGAATCTATTTACTCCTTTGAATGCAAAGAAGGCGCAAAATAACTGGGCATATATCAAACCGAGGACTGTGACTCAAGTTTTCATTCATAAGTGGTTTCTGAGGGCCACATTGCTCACTAATTCATGGCAATAAAGTCTACATCAACAATATTGGACATGCAGGATTAGTTTCTGCGAACAGGGGCACCCCTCTTCTCAGCCTCAACTCTGTGTGTTCCTTATCTCAACATGAACATGAGGAAAAATCACAGTTTCCAGATGCACTTTATGTCAGGAAAGAAATGGCTTCTACTCAGCAAGTTGCAGAGAGTGGCTATCTTCAGGTCCTCTATAGTTTAGCAGATTACTAAGGTGATGACATTAAATTTAAGACTACCTATTAATGGAAAGATAAATGTGAGTAATTCAGGGAGGCCACTTGAGCAAACACCAGTAGAGGGAGAAAAACCACTGTGAGGCCCCTGGGGAAACAGAGGTGCAGCTTTTCCCAGTGGCTCAGAGGATGGGCCCCATCCCATCACCAAGGCAGAGCTCCTGCTCATTGGTTGAGACAGGGCCCCTCTGCTCACACCAAAGGGTGGCCGAGCTCCCCAGGCCCAGCGCCAGCTCCAGCTCACCAAGGCTAGGAGCTAACTCAATACTTCCAGCCCCCTTCTTGTTCCCCTTTTGCTTTTATAACTTATCATGTTACATTCTCCCTGAGGACCCTTATCCTTGCATGATTTTTCCCCTAAAAGAGTTATCTTTGTACTCAGGAGTACAGCAAACTCAGCATCACTGAGATAGAGATGATTGAGAGCTTTTTTTCCTAGAAATATTTAGAATCTCAAACAGACTGGAGGTCTTAAACTCAGGGAGTGTACTTGTCATTATGGAGCTCAAGTGTGTCTACGTGGCCAGGGGAGGGGTGGCGTAAGAGAAGGTGGTGTGGGAGGGAGAGAGGACCTCAGCACCTCCAGAATAACATCATTTGGCTGCTGTCTTCGCTGCCTTTCCACAAAGTGGGACCTGAACAACACACACAAATTACTCTGATCAAATCTAGGGCCTCTGAAGGAGATCAGGCTTGGCTTAAAAGCTCTTGGGCTATGAGTTAATAAGAATTTTAATAAAAATGGAAAGTATAGCCCTGGGCCATGGTACAATATCTCTCTGGGTTGCTGGCGTTCTATCAGTCAATCATATAATCTTTCTGATGTTCGTAAAGTGGAGAAGGTAAGCAAAAACGGCGTGGGCCAGCGGTTTCAGAAACAGAACCTGCAGAGACACCATGAGCTCCCTGGTTGGCCTTCTGGGGTCTGAGATGTACCTGAAAGTGAACTGTTTCCCACAAGGTAAGATACCAATAAAAACAACCTGTGGCCAATACATCACACAGAACAAATCCATTTCTATACACATCTAATTGTCAGGAAAACCTGTGGCTCCAATTTATTATCATCCCTATTTTACATCTGAGAAAGCTGAGGATCTGAGAGGTGGGGGTGGGGGATGCCTGATCCCAGGGCTTCTGATTCCAACTTCCTTTTACAAATTCATCTGCAGCTTATGTACATTTTAAATTTGAACTGTTTCATCACTGGACACAACCTAGAGAGGGGCTGGCCTGTGTCATTGGATTCACTTCCAAAGGTAGGAAAACTGGTTCATCCTTTTTTTTTTTAACTTCCAAAAATTAGCATTGAGATGAAAACTTATTACCAATTTAAATGCAAATAGCCTTCCTGCCATTTATCTGTTTTTGTCTAAAGGGCTGTCACGTTCTGTGATATTTAAGGTATGTTCAATACCAAGGGTGTTGCCCAATCATGTATTTATGCCATTATACTGAATTCTGTTAATTATGTCCACCAATGGGTATATTTCTGATGGTTAACCTTTGATCAGAACAACTGACAGACAAAGTTGGTTTTAAAAGTATTTTTTTAAAAAAATGGCATTTAGCTGAAAATATAGTCAACATGTTGTGATGCTTGCTTAGCCAGAACATGCCTGTAGNAAGGTAGGAAAACTGGTTCATCCTTTTTTTTTTAACTTCCAAAAATTAGCATTGAGATGAAAACTTATTACCAATTTAAATGCAAATAGCCTTCCTGCCATTTATCTATTTTTGTCTAAAGGGCTGTCACGTTCTGTGATATTTAAGGTATGTTCAATACCAAGGGTGTTGCCCAATCATGTATTTATGCCATTATACTGAATTCTGTTAATTATGTCCACCAATGGGTATATTTCTGATGGTTAACCTTTGATCAGAACAACTGACAGACAAAGTTGGTTTTAAAAGTATTTTTTTAAAAAAATGGCATTTAGCTGAAAATATAGTCAACATGTTGTGATGCTTGCTTAGCCAGAACATGCCTGTAGAAACGCCAGCCCACGTGAAAGGCACATTCCAGTACACGACTACCAGGTGGCTTGAAACACCAATTAGATATCCGTGCTGGTCCACTTTGCTTTAAGTGTCGACTAAGAGAGGAGCAAAACAAAGAAACTTCACTCTTGCTCTTGATTTTTCTCACATGCATGATGACGGAATGAGAAGAAGCTTGAAAGGTTACACTAGTCGTCCCTGGACCCCTCTGACCTGGGGACTGATGAAGGATTATCCTGGAAAGTCTAGGAAAGCTGAAAATCTTTCCATACTCCACCCTCCTCATTGTAGCTCATGTTCACCAGTCACTAAGTCCTCAAGGGTTTATGTGCTAAAGGTTCCCCCAATTAGTCCTCTCCTCTACCCTCCCAATGCACTGTCCTAGGTCAGGTCCTCCAAGTCTCCTACCTAGCCGACGGCCCAATCCCCTGAGTACACTACAGTCAATGGGGCATTGAAAAGGCCAATCTGACTAGGACATCCCCGACTGAAAAATCCTCCAGTGACTTCCTATGCCAGTATAAAATTCTTGCCTGGATTTCTAAGGCCCTCTACAACCTTGTCTTTTGCCCTTTCTGCAGCCTGCCTGAATAGAGACCAGGGCAATGAAGGGACGTGGCAGGTTAGAGGCAGATCCTGCAAACTTATCTTCCTGCTTTGAATTTTTTGGGAAAAAACCCCTACATTTCTTTCTTGTTCTTTTTCTATCCCATCTCTTCTATATTCTGATCAATGCATTGTCATTGGGAAATTAAGTGATTAGGAGACAAAAAAAAAGCCTATTTGGTTGAGGTGATTCCAGATATGAGATGAAGCTTGGCTAACACAAGCTCATTCACAGGTGGGGCTCTAATAATTATGCAGCAATGAGGATGCCCATATATCAATCAATGGGCACAGCGTGATGCCAACCACACCCCTCTCTGCACACGTCAACACAGGCTTGGTAGCAGGTACTACGAGTTTAACATGTGAAAAACAAAAAGCAAGAAAATAGCTACCTCCTTCTCTGCCTTCCACGGAGAGTCTGTCTAGGGTGTAGAGATGCACTCACTCTAAATCATGCCTCATGCTGGCCTATAGCCTTGCCCTTGGTCTCCATGTTGACAACAAAGTTAGAGATAGCACACCATTCACTCTTCTAAAAAGCGAACTTGGGGCACAGTCTTCATGGTCTTCACTTGCTTGGAAAACACAAAGGGCCCCAGCAAGTAAGTTAGCATCTGATGGTTTCTGCTCCTGATGGCCCAAATCTGGATACCTGGAAACCTCCCGAAGCAACTGGCTGTTTACTTTGCATGCAAGCATTTGGCATTGTGAAGGTCCACCCTTAAAATAAGGACAGAGGTGGTCTCCCTCATCTTTCTGTCCTTGTTCCCCAGCATAGGGGTTGGCAAAGGAAATGCCTACAAATGCTTGAGAAGGGGTCTCATAAACAAATAACCTAGGCCAGGTACTGTGAGGTGTAGCACAGCTCTCCCTTTACATCTTTCAAGGTTTGGCTGTCCATCTTTTTTGAATGGAGATTCTGTTCTCACTGCCTCTGTTGATCTTTGAGAGCCGCTCAGGGATTCATAGGCTTCGGGATAATCTGGGTCCCCAGCCCTGCTCTCTCTGCTGATCTGCTCTCTCACAAGCATACTGCTTCTCAGGAACCACACCCCACAGTCTGCTTAATCCACCAACAACCACAGAAAACACATGCAATCTTCATCCCCACCTGCTCAGGCCTGATCCCAGCCTGCTGATTTCAGCCTGGCCTGGCCTGTAGAGTCCTGGACGTGCAACCTGCTTTTATCACTGAACCAAGTGGAACACAAGGCCTGGGTGTAGGATTTTACCCAGGCCATGGCTGTGACTGCATAGCACCAAGCATCTGGAACATAATGGAAAAGAAAAACACTATGTGCCAGTTTCTAAACATCTGGAGCCTAGCACGGAGAAGGGGTAACATCCTGGCACCTGCCCCATTGACCAGCACATGCTACCCAGGCAGAAAGGCAGTAGGGCCTGAGACCGGCTGGTGCCTCGTGCTGGCCGTGGAGTCAGAGTGCTGCGTCCAGGGCTGCCACCTTGTCTCTGTGCAGGATGAACTCTGACCTAAAGACGACAGACCTAAAGCCTCTCCTTCTGGAAGTTTCCTCAAGAAAAGAAGCATGGAGGTCAAGGAAAAAAAGTCTTTCGGCACCAACCTGGGTCATATTAGGTACAATGGCCTCATACTCGGAGGCGTCCAAGTGTGTCCAGGTCAAGATCTCCCTCTCTGCTTTCAGTTCTCAGGGAACACAATTTCACTGAAACCACATTGGAAAACTCGGTGTCTTCTGGTTCAACTCAGTTCCCCCAGAAATGCTTCTTCATTTTCTTGCAAGAGACCATTTGGGTTGCCACCTGATCATCCTCGAAAAACTTCCTTCGATACATATTCATTAAGTGCTTACATGTTGGGCACTGTCGGCATAGCACATCCTGCCAGTGATGAGCATGATGACAATAAGACTAAGCAATAGTTTCATTAATGATGATAGGAATAATTGCTAATATAAACCCTTTAGGTGCCTCACTGAAAAAATCTCTTTATTTGTATTTTTCATTTACCTAATCAAACCACCATAAAAATAATCACTATCTCCTTGGAAGCTCAGAGAGATTAAGTAATTTGCCCAAAGCCACACAGCTTAGAGATACTGGAGCCCAAATTTGAATCTAGATCAGTCTGAATTTGGAGACCATACAGTAACCACTGTATTTATCATCACACACCTACAAGACACATGTGGCAGGCAGGACCCCAGGTCTGTACAAGGACTTCACATCTCTGGGGAGCAGCAGTCATGGGATTTCATCAGATTGGCATCGGCAAGAGCACAGCTCTATAGGATACCAGGTCAATGACCCCCCTCTCCACCTGCTGGGAGCTGCTAGACAAAAAAGCCCTGTCCGTAGAGGCACTAGAAGTATAGGAGGGAAAAGAAAATCCTGTGTAGGGATGGACTCTGTTTGTCTTTGTATCACCAGTGGTGTCTAATATGGAGGTAGGAGGCTGATGATCCTATATTTCTGCTGCTTGCCTAATTGCGTATTTACACTTTAAAAGGTAAATGGAGAAGGAGGACACCCAGGCTGGAAGAAGATGAACTAACAGTCGGGTTCTGTTGGGGTGAATGGGCTGAGGGAGGGTTGGACAGGAGACTCCTTCCCACCGGAAGACCATCCAAGGGACATGAGCTGTGACCATGGAAAGGGGGCTCAGTGTATAGAGCTGGCCTTGACCTTGAGATGGCTCCCAGTGGGAAGAAGGGGGCCTGTGTCTGCAGCACCTATTGGAACTATTTCCAGGGTGACCGGTGTTGGCAACTGCTGCCTAACACAGGAGCCTGTCTTCCTTTTGCAATACTATGCTGGGACAGTCCATTGCAGTCTAGGAGAACCTGCTCATGGCGGGGAAGGGAGGTGATTGTTTCCGTGACTCAGTGGATCTAAATGTGTTGTCCTTCCACCCATATGTTCTTGGCAGCTCTCCAGGAGGGCTCTGAAGCATCTCTACGTGGGGTAGGTGAGTGGGTGCAGGGATTGTATGGCTCAGCATGAGCTGGGTGAAGACAAAATCCCCCAGGTCATTAGGCTAGATGTGGTCTGGGGTGTACTATCACAGGAGAAAGGCAGAAGGGCCTGGACCTGGCCGACTGGTGCCTCATGCTGGCCAAGTTCTTCACACTTAACCTAGAAGTCTCTGAACACTGGATTCAGAGCCCTGCAACCTTGAATCTTCTTCCAGCTCTTCCTCCAGCAGTGGCTCCACCTTGGAAGTTAGATCAATACTATGAACCTCAGAGTCCCCATTGGAAAGAGAGTCACAGAGCTAGATGTTTGCCTAGCTGCCTGTCCTCTCCAGAAAGGGCCCCTGAATGGGTCCAACCATTGCCAGACCACAGAGGAAAGAAGAGAAGCTACTCAGAGTTAACCAGAAAAACTTCTCACCCACTACCCCCTCCACCTGCATCCCAGTAATGGGGTGGGCCTACATTCTGGTGGGAATGCTCTCAGTATCTCCCAGAGCCTGCAGCCGTGGCCCACAGCCTGCCTGACAATGCAACCTCCGTTAGCACTGTGGTAACCGTCCTTGAGGCTGACCGGCTGGGGCCTGTGGATGGGTTTTTGAAAGCAGTTACCCCCAAAAAGCAACTCTGAGATGGGTGTAGTGATCACTATTTCTGCACTGTCACACCACAGGGGAGGGAGGGGGACGATAATAGCACCTTTTTCCTCGACAATAATACCTTACGGAAGCCAGAGAAATTTAGGCATTGAAAGTAAAAATGTTCACTGCACTTACCAAATGTTGCGTGCCTCCCTGTGAGCATTTTCAGCAGAGACCTGCAGGAAACAGCTTTTTCTTGTCCTCTCCCTGTGCCACCCAGCAGCTGACCCTGTCTGCAAAAAGAACACTTGCCCAGAGAGACTCCAGACATGCGGTGGTGGTGCTGGGCACTCTCGCGGGCCCCAGGCCTTGTCAGGTGCCCTCACGCACCTCCTGGGTTCTGACACCCTGAGGAACCCAGGGCTGAGCGATTCTGTGCTGCTACAGAGAAAGAAAGAGGAAGCAAAGCCAGAAGTGGATGGCTCTGTGGCAGCCGCCGCCACAGCCCCCCGACCAGCGGGGTTACCTGGCAGTGCCCACCGGCCACGGGGGTCTCGGTCTCCCTCCCTTTCTGTTGCTCTTTTTTGCTTGCTCTCTCCCCTCCTTCTCGCCCCTTCCTGGGAGTTGTACTCATTCGGGAGAGGAAAGCACCTGCCTCTGCTTCTTCCATGATAAAGAAAAGGAAGATTAAAAATACCATTGAGAAACACCCCACTGTTATTCTGGAAGCCAGAAAAGAGGTCAAAGAAGCTGGTTTTTCTGTCCCTTTGGGAGGGATTCTTCCCTCCGAAGGGGCTTGGGTTAGGAATGATAGGATCTTAATCATGGCCAAGAGTGGATATTTTGGGACTAAACAAACCCTGTTTTTCAGTCATTTTATACCTCATTCTGTCCTCCCATCCTTATTACTGTATTTTTTAGCCATTGTTTGGTTATTACTGTTTCATTTCATTTTTATTCATGAGGGAAGTATAAACCACATACTCTGTCACATATGAAACACTTGGACAAAGCATGACAAAAACACACAAACCAATCACTGTGCCAAACACCACCCTTTGGATTTCAGGACCTGGGTCTAGTGACCTAGGACAGTAGGCCTCCCTCACCCCCAGGACAGAGAGCGGCGCTGCCCTTCCTCGCCTCACATGTCCATTTGGGTTGATGCCAACTCTGGTACAGCTGAAAAGAGATCTGCGATTCCTCCTTCATTCTCCTGTGCTGTCCCCAAGCGGAGGGCCCATCCTTCCTCCTCGGCCATCTTCCTTTTTAAAGTTCTTGAATCTGTCCTTTCCATTCCGTTCTCTCTACCACCTCACTGGGCCCTCACACTCTTTGCTTCAACAGAGACAGAGCCTCCTCATCAATATTCCTTCTTTCTTCCGGTTTGCCCCAAACTGATGACCAGGGGAGATCTCCGCAAACACCAGTTTGTTGAGTGCCACTCCCTGTGGGAGGACCTTCACTGGCTGCCCACGGGCTGCAGGAGAAAGTCCAAGTTCCTTCTTGGCAGAGAGGAGCCTCTACATTCTGGCTCTAACTTACTTTTCTACACATGAATAATAATAGATTTTTTTTAAAGCTACCATGTATGGGACACTGACCACATGTCGGGCACAGTGTTAAGCACTTTGCCTGAACTGTCCTCCTAAGAGTCCTACAAAGTCCCCTTACTTGCACTTCACAGTTGAGTAAACGGGACCCAGAGAGAAGTAACTAGAAGGCTGTATAGTGAGTCAGGGGTAGGCCCAGCATTTGAACCCGGGTCTTACGATATCAAAACCAGTGCTCATGACCAGCTCTCTCCACTGCCTCGTCCACCTGAACGGGTGCTCCATGCAGTAGCCAACACACTCCTGGCCCCTGCCCTCAGTACGAGTCTCGGATTAGTACATACAGGTCTAGAGATCATCCCTTCGAAACCCAACCTGGGACCTGGTGCAGAGGAGCCCTAAGGAATATTTGTTAACAATTCTCAGCCTTCAAAGGAGAAAGTAGGGTGAAAAATGACGTGCTGCCCAGGGAAGCTTTGAGTGGACAGGCAGTGGGAGCAGGCCCACCGCCTCGCCGTAGGAGAGCGGTGGTGGAGAGTTCTGAGCTGGTTGTTCTCCTCTGAGTTGCAGGTTATAAACTGGCCCCTGCGTCTGCCTCCTTCTTTCTTACACTGCCTGCCTCCCTCATGAGGCTCCATCCCCAGCGTATTCTCCAAACTTCCAAATCCAAGGACTGTACACGCAGGAAATTGGGTTCTGAGGCCCCCAACCCCTGCTGGCTTGCTGCAGGGGAATGGAGGAAGACGCATCCTCGCTAGTTTTTTTTTTTCTTTGTCCAAACACATGCAAAGAAACCCCCAGAGCCCCTCGTTAAGATGAATTACTTCTTGGTCAGACTCTTCCATCACAGACCACGCTGAGTTCCTTGAAATTAAAGAGGCAAAGCAGACTCAGACAAAGTAGGAGAAGCCCCTCAGAAGCCACAGACTCCAGTGTCTCATTTCACGTGTGAAATCACTGAAGCCTAGAGGGAAATTACTTGTCCACGGTCATTCAGCATGAACATGGCAGAGCCCAGACAAGACTAGGAGTTGAAAGTCTCCCAGGCCTATAGCACTTGCCCTGGCCCAGCAAATTTGCAGCTTTGACCACAAAAACCAAAACTGTTTCTTTGATGGGGTGACAGTTAGGTATCCACTGGCTTCCCAAGGGCCAAATAAGACATAAAAGCAGTTAGTCCCATGTGTCTTTTAAGTTGTCTGTAGGAGTCCAGAACACTTTGAAGATTCATACCATGATCACTGCAAGCCAGGTACTAGGAGGGCGAAGTCACTTGTGAAAGGAAATTCACTGGCTGAGTCAGAACCAGCGACTGACTTGCAAGCACAGCCCTGTCTGGCTAGAGAAGGCGAAGTTCTTCATTTTGAGCCCTGAAGAACTCCTCTGGACTTTCTTGGTGTCTCTGGTACACTCATAAGTCTAAATCTTAACACACAAACTCAGTGGCAAGCATCCTGGGACAATGAACCAAGTCCTTCCCTGGCTGGGCCAGCCCATCTTTCCACAGCCTCTCCTCACATGCCTTCTCTGCTCAGACCACACAAAACAGCATGCAGCTCACATCTTCATGTACTTTTTTTTGCTATTCCCTCTGCTGAGGATATTTTCCCCTCTCTAAATGATGAACTTGTACTTGACTTTGAGTCGGGAGCTTAAATGTCTGCTTTTGACAGCCTCCCCTGGCCCTTCCCTCCTAGTGCCTGCTCCTCATCTGTCTTCCCTCAGAACCCCATTGGTAGCCCCTCCTTGGCCCTTTCTGGTGAATGCTAGCTATTTGTTAACACGTTTCTCTCTATGGCTATACTGAGAATCTCTCAAGGACAGTAGCTCAGTCATATTCATCTTTGTATCCTGAGTAGCTAGGTCAGTTTCTGGTACATGGAGGGAACAACAGAATGACCAGCTTAAATTAAATAGAAATGTGTTGGCTTAAGGAAAACTTTGTTCTAAATTCCCAAGTGTCAAAGCCAGTGAAGGCTTTTTTTCCCTTAAGAATATAGCAAAGGCCTAATTATATGTAAATTAGGTAAACTATCATTTTATAAGCCACAGGCCAACCTCCATGTGTGCCTGAATGCACACTTGTGTGTGTGCGCACACACGGAAGCTTGAAGGAGCCGAGCGCTCTATGGCGGGTGCAGCACAAAAGATAAAATCACTATGCTGCAACGGAGGTAAGCCAAGTGGTGATGTGGGTAACCCCAGGCATAAATGATACCCTCAGCAAGGCCCAGCTTACATCTAACCACATCATCTTTTCATGAAACAGACATGAAAAAGCACGATTAAGACAATTACAAAGACAGTGGTTTGATGCCTTCTTGCCTCGATGGTATCAACGCTCTAGACTCAGGGGCTACACTTCAGGAAACAATCCTCTGAGATAAGCAGATGAGCTCTCTGCTCAGGAGAATGTGCAGGAAGCCAAGGTAACTGGGCAACACATAACGAAACGGTTTGTGGCCAACAAGCCATCTAAACCAAAGTGTCCCCGGCTGTACTGGTTGTGTGAGCAAAGGAAACCAAACCCACCCTCGTCTCAAAGTGAAGACTTTGTGGGTGCCAATCTCTGTGTGTGTGTGCGCGCGTCCTCACTAAACATATGGCTAAGTGAAATTCACAGCTCCCCCACCTGTGGCTGAGACTGGTGTGAAACAAAAAGGTTGAAAGGGTGAGACTTGTTGTCATGCAGCTGCTTGAAATCCTTCTCCAGGGACTCCGCCTGCTGTGTGACTCACTTGCTGAATGACCAGCGTGCTAATTACCACACAACTGGGATCCCAGTGTTGCGTGACCCGTAGATCCCAGGAGGAGACCCTGAGTTCCAGTGTCAGGCTGCTCAGATACAGGTAGGTCTGGCTTCTCTGAGCCACACATGAGGGTGTTTCTCCTTTCTGAGGCTCCACTCATGCCTGGCCCGTTTCACTGCAACATGGTTTGCTCCGTCACTCATCCCCTTTTCAGTCCTCCAAGCAACCTTCCCATGATCCTTTAAGGTCCTCCGAACTGTAGGATGTGACAACTGGGAGGGGCTGCAGGGCATGAAGATCCTAAGCTTCACAGGCTCAAAAATTTGTGATTGAATCTCAGTTCTGCATTAGTCAATGCTTTTAGATTTGGGGGTAAGTCTCCTAACCTAAATATCAGCTTTATTATCTAGATACTGGGACCAACAGAACCCACCTCCTAGTTAAGTTTGCTTAGAAATGTCTGAGTTAATTCATACGAAGGCCATAGCACAGTCGTCAGCATAAAGTTAGACCTCACTATATGGAGCAATTATTATTATCGCCATTATCATAATCCATTTAAACCCTCTCAATTTCTAGAAAAAAATCCTGAGGTCAAGAGAGGAAAGGTGACTTGTGCCAAGGAAATGAGTCTTGGGTGCTCTAGTGGTTCTTGCCGCAGATAGACAATGACCAGACTGAAGGCAGCAGCACTCATAAGTGGCTGGTTAGCCGCAGAACTCAGATCTGTGCATTCCTAGGCCAGAGCCTGACCTGGTGCACCACCGTGACACTATGCACCGTTATTTTGCATTGCATAAGCAGGGGTGTCAAACTCATTTTCACCAGGGGCCACATCAGCCTCACAGTTGCCTTCAAAGAGCCAAATGTAATGTTAGGACTGTGTAAATGTAACTACTCCTTAACTAGGGGCAATATGCTCGGTGCCCCCGCCAGGTAGAAACAAGGTGCCAGGCCGGATAAAGCAAGGTAGAGGGTCAGATTTGGCCTACAAGCCTTGGGTTTGCCACCTGTGGCATACTTATTTTTTTCCAACTAGGTCTTAAGTCTCTGGAAAGTAGGGTTCCATAATTCTGGAGTCCCCCCAGAGTGTAGCACTTCACAGGAACTGGATAAATATTAGCTTATTAGGGGATTAAAAAGGTAACTGCTGATTTTCAAGGCAACAGGTTTCTATGCCATAGCTTCTTCTACTCCACACTATCATGTCCTTACGATTTTGGAAAACACACCCTAGAAGGACTTGTGCTAATGTGTTACAAATAAAAACATTCCACCACTTTTTGGAATACAGACAGAGATAGCTCCAGGTTGCAGGCACACTAATTAGAGCTACGGGGAATCTGACTGATGATCTAAAGCCCCAGTGCACTCACTAAACACACTTTTGTCCTTGTACGTTACAGTGTTTGTCACTACATGTCAAAATGACCAAGTTGCCTATTGATAGGACTGCTGGTACCCACAGCCCAGATGTCAGGGTCAAGATGTTAGCCCACTGAAACGCCATCAGAGGGGAACTTGGCACCAACCCTTCTCCTGAAAGCTGAGTATGCTATGGAGATTGCTGGCCCTAAATAGGATATTCTGATGAATTTTGCTATTATTTTTATTGTCTTGTGCAGTTTTAAATATGCTTCTCATAAGCTGGCCTTTCTGCAAATCACTATGACCTACATGTTTAATTCAGATCTTTATTTTCTGTTTCATAAACCCTTTTAATTTAACATCATTATAAAAAATAATCCAATGTATGTGATATTCTATTGGTCCTAAGCATTTTGGGCTAGACTTTTGTGATTAACATTGAGGTCACTACAAGAGCACAAGAGAGCATAGGAATAGCTTGGAAATGCCTGGGGTATAGTTCTTTCCCTGGCTACCAATAGCCTCTCATTGCTTCATTGAATTTTTCCTGTTCTTGACCTCTCCCCTTGTTTTCAGTAATATTGGTATAATTAGTTGAATAAATCGCCCTGTCTATAAAGAAATGAGAAAAGTCTAGCTTCAGCTGAAACTCCCTCTGGGGATTAAAATTGTGATGGGTGGACACAGAGGTGAACTTAAAGAGCGATCAAATGGATAGAGACGGGTGTTCCGTAGAGGCTCCCTCCAGACAAGAATCTACTCAGGGTCTAGGGCCCCTACTAGCCCCACCAAGCAGCACATTCTTTTCTTTTTTCTTTTTATTTATTTACTTTTTATTTTAAATTTTTTTAGCACATTCTTTTCTGAATATGCTATTCCTTCTTTTGCTTCCTGTGACCTACTCAGTGCCTCTGAAGTTGGGGATAGCTAGTGGGAGTGACATGTGCCACGCATTCTCTGAGACATCCCACTCTCCACTGCTTTTCAAACACAGCATGAGTAGATATTGCCCAGGACTCTGAGGACCGTGTCTGGACAAGCACTGCCCAAAATGGTCATCACAGGTGGTGACTGAGCATTTGAAATATGGCTCGTCCCAACTGAGATGCACGTTAAGCATAAAATATACAGCAGATGTTGAAGATGTAGTAATGCATAAAGAAATGTTGTAAAATGTGGCATTAGACTTCTAGTCAAGATGGTGGTATAGGCAGACATGACTCACATCTTTGCACAACCATGTCAAAATTACAACTAAAATATGGAACAACTGTCAATCAGAGTCATCAGAAATCGAGTTGAATGGAAGTCTGACAACAATGGAATTAAAGAAACCACATCCATCCAAACTGGTAGGAGGGCACAGACAGGAAATGGGCTGGTCCCTCACCCACATCTGGTGGATAAAAATTCAGGAGGGATATCTCAGGAGTGAGGAGTGTCAGCTCCACACCATGCCCACCAGCCCAGGAGTCCAATGCCAGGAAGATAAATCCCCACAACTTCTTGCTGTAAAAATTGTCAGAGATTGAGTTGGTGGAAGAAACTTCTGGAGCCCTAAGCAGTTCCTCTTAAAGAAAACCCACACAGACTCACCTATTCACATTCACTCCCTCTGGGCTCCAACACCAGTGTAGCAGCTTGAAAGGTACCAGTGGCATACTGGGAGAAACTGAAGTACCTGGCATCAGGGTGAGCAGAGGCCATTGTCCCTTTTCTCCACCCTTTCCTGACAGAGCCAGCAAACTGGTGACATATCTGACACTCCATCAACTGGCTAACACTATCTGACCTGCCTTGGAGATCCCCAGAGACTCTGTCCCATCCAACTTATAGGCCCACCCAAGCTGCTTTTCCATGTGAATGGCTGGTCCTGGTTTATGCTGCACAACTTTCTAAATCCTCTCAAATAAGCAATAGCCAGTCTCGGTGAGCCCCAGACCCAGCCCTAGAACCATTTAGTCTAGATTCACAGCTTGGCTTTGCCTGGGAATCTCCAAGCCCAGCACAAGTAGCAGCCATCTCAGATTGCTTTACAGTTCAGACAGGGTAGCCCCAGGCAGAACACAGGTAGGGGCTGACCTTGGTCTGGACCACCTGGGAAACCCCAGGGCATGCACACTCAGTGGGTAGCTACAGACAACTTCATAGCATCACCACCCTGCCCTGGCACAGCTGATACTTCACGGAGAGCAGACGTTGGTGGTAAGTGGTCACAGCCAATTCTTGTCGATGACTGGCCTGGACAAATCCCTCTCACTGATCTGCCAACAGCAACCAAGACTCAACTACACGAAGAGGGTGTATTCAGCCCACACATATGGCACACCTTGAATACCCAGCATGGGTGTAAGGGGAGGCTGTGCCACTGGACCCTTTAAGATACCTACTACATTAGACCACACTACCAAGACATGGAGTCAAAGCAACTTTATCTAATACATGCAAACAAACACAGGGAGGCTATCCAAATGAGGAGAGAAAGAAACCTGACCCAAATGAAAGAACAGATCAAAACTCCTGAAAAAGAACTAAATAAAATGGAAATAAGCAATCTCTTAGGTACAGAGTTCAAAACACTGGTTATAAGGATGTTCAAGGAACTTAGGGAAGAACTCAGCAGCATAATAAAAGATCTAGTCAGAAGCAAAGGATACACTAATGGAAATAAAGAATAATTTACAGGGAAACAATAGTAGAGTGGATGAAGCTGAGAACCAAATCAATAATTTGGAACATAACGAAGTAAAAAACAACCAATCACAACAAGAAGAAAAAAAAGAATCCCAAAAAAAAATAAGGATAGTATAAGCAGCCTCTGGAACAACTTCAAGAGGTACAACATTCACATTATAGGGGTGCCAGAAGAAGAGAAATAGGAGGAAATGAGAAATCTATGTGAAAATAATAATGAAAGAAAACTCCCTAATGCGGTGAGGGAAATAGATATACAAGTCCAGGAAGCATAGAGAGTCCCCCCCAAAATGGATGCAAAGAGGCCCATTCCAATAGACATCATAATTAAAATGCCAAAGATGAAAGATAAAGAGAATATGAAAGCAGCAAGAGAACTTAGTTACCTACAGGGGAGTTCCTATACGGCTGTCAGCTGATTTTTCAAAAGAAATTTTGCAGTCTGGAAGGATTGGCAAGAAATATTTGAAGCCATGAAAAGCAAAGATCTATAGCCAAGATTGCTCTACCCAGCAAAACTATTATTTAGAATCAAAAGGCAGATAAAAAACTTGCCAGACAAGAAAAAAACTAAAGGAGTTCATCATCACCAAACCATTATTATACGAAATGTTAAAGGGACTTATTTAAGAAAAAGATCAAAACTACAAACAATAAAATGGCAAAAATACATTATCTGTCAACAATTGAATCTAAAAAATAAACGAAGCAAACAAGAAGAACAGAGATAGGATCATGGATACAGAGAATGTTTTGATGGGAGGGGGGTGTGAGGAGGTGAGGGGATTAAGAAGTACAATCGGTAGTTACAGAATAGCCATGGAGATGTAAAATACAGTATAGGAAATGGAGTAGCCAAAGAATTCATACGCATGACCCATGGACATGAACAATGGTGGGGGTATTGCCTGAGAGAGTTGGGGGTGGTAGGTGGAGCAGTGCAAAGGGGGAAAATCAGGAAAACTAT
This sequence comes from Sturnira hondurensis, assembly GCF_014824575.4. Lineage (NCBI taxonomy): Eukaryota > Metazoa > Chordata > Mammalia > Chiroptera > Phyllostomidae > Sturnira > Sturnira hondurensis. Next base: position 14,191,605 of record NW_028080827.1, read on the forward strand.
CATAGCATGATCAATAAGATATAATTTTAAAAAACTAAAAAAATATTGCATTAATATGTGTTTATATTGATTATCAGCCAAAATGATAGTACTTGGGGTATACTGGTGTGATTAAATCTTTTATGAAGATTCACCTGCTCTATTTCTGTTCACTTTTTAAAATATGGCCATGAGAACATTTAAAATTAGAAACGCAGCTCACATTATATTTCTACTGGATTTTACTGCTTTAGATGATTACCAGAGAAAGTCATTTCTATTAAAGTGCAGATCATCCCAGTGGCAAACACAACTCTCAAGCCCTCTGCCAGCTCCCATTGCACTCACAATGGTCCACGCTCCCACCCTGGCCCCATGATGTGGCAGGGCCTGGTCCCTGCCCACTCCTGAGCCTTCCTCCGCTGCTGACCTCCGTCAGGTGGTCATCTTCTCCAGAAACTCTGGGCTTGCCCCAGGCTCAGGGGCTTTGCAGGCTGGTGGTTCTATCTGGACTCCTTTTTCCTCACTGGGGTCTTATCTTCAATGTTACCTCCTCAAAGAGCTCTTTTCCACCTTTCTTTGAGAGACACAATAACAGTTCCCCAAAGATGTCCACATCCTAATGCCAGGAACCTGTCATTTTGCTAGCTTCCAGGGCAAAGGGGACTTTCCAGATATGATTACAGGGAGGATTTTAAATGAGGAGATTATCCTGGATTATCTGGGCAGGCCAAATATCATCACAGGGGTCCATACAAGGAAAAAGAAGGAGTGAAGAGAATCAGAGTCGTAGAAGGAGATGTGAGGACACAAGCGGAGGTCGCAGAGATGCAGGGACAATTGTCAAGGAATGCAGGCAGTCTGCAGAAGCTTGAAAAGGC